>NC_069657.1:211458641-212088284 GCF_027244095.1 Hemicordylus capensis
TTAGATCTGGTCTGTTTATTATCTCTTATCCCCATATACTGCTGATTTGATTTCTTCTCTTAGAAGAAATATAACATACTGACTTTGAGAAGTAGTAATTGATGTTCATTATGACATTTTGGGCATAGGTTCTGTAATTTTTCAGAAAATAAAAGCAGATCACAAATAAAGTAGTCAAATCTCAATTGTATTCAAACAATATTTACAATAGGTTGACAGTTCTTGATGCTGTTGTGGATTTTTTTGTTGCACTCTTCTGCTTGTAGGGGGAGGGACAATATAACAATTATCTCTGTGTTGTGGATTTAATGCTGCCATGTGTGTTAAACTTTTACTTCTGGAGGAGACAAGAGAGGAAGTGGTTAAAACAACCATGATAAAGTGGGCTCAAGGTGTGGGGTGTAATATAGAAATGGCAGCCTGGGAAAAATTATGGAAAAATGATTTAAAATATACTGCATGTTATGCTTTAAAAGAAAATTATTATAAAATGATGTATAGATGATATTTGACACCAAAAAATTGGCATTAATGTATAAAAATGTTTCAAACAAATGTTGGAAGTGTGGACATTCTGAAGGTACTTTTTTTCATATGTGGTGGACCTGCGGGAAGGCTAAGGCCTATTGGGATATGATATATAATGAGTTAAAGAAAATACTTAAAATGACGTTTCCTAAGAAGCCAGAATCCTTCCTGCTGGGAATAACACAAGGTGTAATTTCTACAACTAATTTAACATTTTTTATGTATGCTTCTACGGCGGCCAGAATAATATATGCACAGAAATGGAAGAGTAATGAACAGCCTTCAAAAGAAGATTGGCTGACAAAAATTTTGGAATATGCGGAGATGGCAAAACTTACAACATTGATAAGAGACCAAAATTTAGAATGCTTTAAAGAAGATTGGAAACCATTTTTGTTGTATCTAAAGAACTATTTTCCTACTATGGACTTTACACCAGGGTTTGAAATTTAGTAAAAATTGCAGGTTGGGTAGATTAACTGTGTTTGTAAGGGTTTAAATTTATGTTTTGAATTATTATTATAGCAAGGGTAAATTTTATAGCTGATGATTCACGAAGAGATGTGTGCGGGAAGTCCACTTTTATTTATTTGTTAATGATAATATTACTATTGTTAAAATCAATAAAAATTGAATTTGGAAAAAAAATGCTGCCGTGTGTTGTCACTCTTATGCTTGGGTGGGAGGAGGGGCAGTATTTTAACAGCTGGTTCTCTCCATGCTGTGGATTTTATGCTGCAATGTGTGTTACGACTGTTATTCACTCTTCTGCCTGGGGGGAGAAACAGATAAGTGAGTGGTTGTAGGGTGTGCTGTGCAGCAGCTTGCTTCACCCATAGGGAACAATGGGGACACGAAACACCCCGTTGTCACCCATAGGTGGCTGCTAGAAGGCACCAAAGCAGATTGGGCAGCAGGGCACTATGGGCACTGCCTATTAACCAAACTGCACAGCAATCCGGCAAAATTGTGATTTTAAGGAATTTCTTCATTTTTCCTGGTGTTTGTTTTTTCTTCCAGAGGGAATAATGGGGATTAAAAGCAGCCCCATTATTCCCCATGGGTAGTGCCTAGGCACCCCATAGCAGGTTGGGAGGTAGGGCACAATGGGTGCCAACGATCACCTCTAACCCAAAGCCACTGGGAACTCTGTTGATTTTTTGGGGAATTTTTATGTATTACATATTCTTTGGTGTGTTATAACTTTTTCTCCTAATGAATCCAGTGGAGCTCTCATCCAACGGAGCTATTCAGGGTTGTGAGTGGGCTAGCAGGGCCCCCTATTCCCTTGAACCAGAATTTAGAACCATCAGTTGTCCGCTGTGACACTTTTAATGAGTTTTTGGTGGACAAAATCTCTCATATTCGGGTCTATCTACTTAGACTCCACAATTATCGCAGTGTAAGATGCAGAGGTATCCAGCTACTCCTCTTGTGTGGTTATACTGGATCAATTTCAGTTTGTGACTCCTGAGGATGTGGACAAGCTGCTTGGAAAGGTGCGTCCTACCACCTGTCTGCTTGATCCTTGCCCAACATGGCTTATATTATCTGGCAAGGGGGTTGTTGTGGAGAGCCTGGTGGCAAGGCAATTATAAGTAACTCTCTGAGGGAGGACAGGATGCCTCCTTGTTTAAAGGAAGCAATTATTAGACCTATTCTTAAGAAGCCTGCCTTGGACCCCTCAGAGTTTAAAAGCTACAGGCCAACCTCCCATGGTTGGGCAAGGTGATTGAGAGGGTGGTAGCCTCACAGCTCCAGGTGGTCTTGGAAGAAACTGATTATCTAGACCCATTTCAAACTGGTTTTCGGATGGGCTATAGGGTGGAGACTGCCTTGGTTGGCCTGATGGATGATCTCCAATTGGGACTTGACAGAGGAAGTGTGACTCTATTGGTCCTTTTGGATCTTTCAGTGGCTTTCGATACTATTGACCATAGTATCCTTCTGGAACGTCTGAGGGAGTTGGGGGTGGGAGGCACTGCTTTGCAGTGGTTCTGCTCCTACCTCACAGGCAGATTCCAGACGGTGTCACTTGGAGACTGTTGCTCTTCAAAATCTGAGCTTTTATATGGGGTCCCTCAGGGCTCCATTCTGTCTCCAATGCTTTTTAATATCTACATGAAACCATTAGGAGAGATCATCCGGAGATTTGGTGCTGGGTGCTATCAGTACGCTGATGACACCCAAATCTATTTCTCCATGTCAACATCATCAGGAGAAGGCATATCCTCCCTGAATGCCTGCTTAGAGGCAATAATGGGCTGGATGAGGGATAACAAACTGAGACTGAATCCAGACAAGATGGAGGTACTTATTGTGCCGGGTCATCACTCAGGAATCGATATTGATCTACCTGTTCTAGATGGAGTCACACTTCTTCAGAAGGAACAGGTACGCAGTCTGGGAGTGCTTATGGATCCACACCTTTCCCTGGTTCCCCAGGCTGAGGCAGTGGCCAGAAGAGCTTTCTATCAGCTTCGGTTGATATGCCAGCTGTGTCCGTTTCTTGAGATTCATGATCTCAGAAGAGTAATACACTTGCTGGTAACCTCCAAACTTGATTACTGCAATGCACTCTATGTGGGGCTGCCTTCGTATGTAGTCCTGAAACTACAATTAGTACAAAATGCGGAAGCCAGGTTGGTCTCCGGGTCATCTTGAAGAGACCATATTATTCTTATATTACAGGAGTTGCACTGGCTGCCAATAAGTTTCCAGGAAAATACAAAGTGCTGGTTATAACCTATAAAGCCCTAAACAATTTAGGCCCACAGTATTTAAGCAAGCATCTTTTTCTGCATGATCCCCATTGTCCACTGCATACATCAGGGGAGGCTCATCTGTGTCTACCTTCATGTAATCTGGTGGCCACTCAGGGACGGGTTTTCTCTGTTGTTGCCTTGAGACTTTGGAACATGCTTCCCGTGAGAATAAGAGTCTCCCCATCTCTAGCGGCTTTTAAAAAGTGTCTGAAGACTTACCTTTTCACCCAGGCTTTTTAACTTTTTAAATTTTAGATTGTTATTGATTTGTTTTAAACTGTTTTTAGCATTTAATTGATTTTAATCTTTTGTTTAGTGTTTTGTGGTTATGAACCGCCCTGAGACTGTGATTTGGGGTGGTATACAAATAGATCAAATAAATAAATAAATAAATAAATCCCTATGAGGAAGCTATGTAACATCAGAGAATCTAAACACTGCATTTAGAGAGTAGATTATCTGATTATCATAGCTTCTTCATAGAGATTCATTAGGACAAAAAGTTCTAACTTTTTATAGGGAGGTTGTTAGAGATGGCCTAGTGGACATCATAAATGCCTCAGGGCAGAATGTCTCCATGTCTGAATAAGGCAATTGTGAGACCTTTGCTTAAGAAGCCTGCCCTAAGATGATGGATAATTATAGGCCAGTCTCCAAACTCCTTGAGTGGGCATGGTAGCTGAGAGGGTGGTGACTGATCAAATCCAGACAGTTCTGGATGATACTGATAATCTAGATCCATTTCAAACTGGCTTTAGAGTGGACTATGGGGTGGAGACAGCCTTGGTCGGCCTGATGGATAATCTCTACCAAGGGATGGACAGGGAGTGTGACTCTGCTGGTTCTTTTGGATCTTTCTGTGGCTTTTGATACTATTGACCATGGTATCTTTCTGGATTGCTTGGGGCATTTGGGAATAGGTGGCACTGCTTTGCAGTGGTTCTGTTCCTATCTCTCCAGTAGATTCCAGATGGTGTCGTGTGGAGATAGTTGTTCTCTGAAATGAGAGCTATTGTATGGTGTCCCTCACGGCTCCATCCTATCTCTGATGCTTTTTAACATCTACATGAAACCATTGGGTGAGATTCGAAGCAGGATCTTATCAATATGCTGATGACACCCACATCTGTTTCTCCATGACACCATCATCAGGAAATGGCATAGGCTCCCTAAATGCCTGCCTTCAGGCAGTAATGGACTGGGTAAGGGATAAGAAACTGAATCTGAATCCAAGCAAGATGGAGGTACTCATGGTAAGGGGTCATCCTATGAGGGATGCAATAGATCTTATTGTTCTGGATGGGTTGACTCCCCTCGAAGGAACAGGCATGTAGCTTGGGAGTGCTTCACTCTGGACCCAGGCTTCACTCTTGTTTCTCAGGTTGAGGCTATGGCCAGGAGCACTTTCTATCAACTTTGGTTGATACTACAGCTGCGTCCATTCCTTGAAAATAATGATATCAGAACTGTGGTGCACTCTCTGGTAACCTCTAGACTTGACTACTGCAATGCGCTCTATGTGGGGCTGCCTTTGTATGTGGTTCAGAACCTTCAGTTGGTTCAAAATGCAGCGGCTAGATTTGTTTCCATGATGTCTCAGAGGGACCATATTATGCCTGTTTTAAAGCAACTGCATTGGCTGCCAATCGGTTTCTGGGCAAAATACAAAGTGCTGGTAATTATTTTAAAAGCCTCAAATGGCTTAGGACCGGGTTACCAGGGAGAGTGCCTTCTTCTGCATGATTCCCACTGCACATTAAGATCATCGAGAGAGGCCTATCTCTGTATACCGCCAGCTTGTCTGGTGGTGACTTGGGAGCAGGCCTTCTCTATAGTTGCTCCAGGGCTGTGGAATGCACTCCCTATAGACATTTGTGGTTTAACATTTTTACCAGCCTTTAAAAGAGCCCTTAAGACATATTTTTTTAGCCAGGCTTTTAGTAATCTCTGTGTTAAATTTTTTAATTGCAGTTTTAATAGTTGGTTTTATTCTGTTTCTATTGTGTTTATTTTTGTGAACCACCTAGAGCATTTGGAATCAGGATAGAAAATAAATAAACATAACAAAGAATTTGAAATTCACTCTAAACACAGTGTTTAGATTCTTTGATGCTACATAGCTTCCTCATAGGGATTCAAGAGGTTAGAAGAAAAAGTTGCAACACACCAAAGAATGTAAAATACATAAAAATGCCCCCCCCCATAAAAAAACAACCAGAGTGCCTGTTGCTTTTGGGCAGGGGTGAAGAAATGTTGCCTCAGTTTATTAGCCATACAAAATATTTTACTCGTCAAGCTATGTTGGCACATTACTCATCAGGACTTTTTTTACTTGTCAGACATCATTTTTCACTCATCACAGAGTAGTAGACTAGGGGATTTCTGCAGTCCTGGCTTTGGGGGTTGAGTGGTAGTTGGAACCCATGGTGCCCTATTCCTGAACCTGCTTTGGGGGACCTAGGCAGGGAATAACAGGGCCACTTTGAATCTCCATTGTTCCCTATGGAGGGGGTGCCTTTGCACGGCTTCAGCTAGTGCGCCAGCTGCGTCCCTTTCTCGAGAAGGCAGATCTGGCCACAGTTACCCTTGCCTTAGTCACGTCAAGGCTGGATTACTGTAATGCGCTCTACGTGGAGCTGCCCTTGAAGAACATCCAGAAACTGCAGCTAGTGCAAAATGCGGCAGCTAGGGTTTTATCCAGAGCTGCCTGGTGGGAGCACATCACACCCATTTTGAAAGAGCTGCACTGGCTACCAGTTTGTTTCTGGGTCCAATTCAAGGTGCTGGTTTTGACCTTTAAAGCCCTAAACTGTTTGGGCCCGGGATACCTGAGGGACCGCCTGCTCCCAAGGGTTGCTGCCCGCTTGACAAGGTCATCTGAGGGAGCACTGCTCTGGGTGCTGACAATGAGGGAGGCTCGGTTGTCGTGCACGCGGGACAGGGCCTTCTCTGTTACTGCCCCCAGACTCTGGAATGCTCTCCCGGTGGCTATTCGCTCCTCAGTTTCCATCACAGCTTTTAGAAAAAATGTAAAATCTTGGCTTTTTGCCTAGGCATTTATTTAATTCTCTGCTGCTGCTCTTTATAATATTTATTGCTTTTATGCTTTTTGTTTTAAATTTTTAAATCAGATTTGTTTAATATCCCCCCCCACTTAATATTTTAATTGTGTCTTTTTTACCATCTTGTGTTAAATTTTTTTTTGCTGTAAACCACCTTGGGATTGCTTTAATGAAAGGCGGTATATAAAAGTAAAAATTAAAAAAAAATCCTTAAAAAAGGAATTTTTTTTTGCCAGATTGCTTTGCATTTTGGTGGTAAGCAGTACCCATAGTGCCATGCTGCCCAACCCACTTTGCTGCCCCCTAGCTCTTCATAAATTGATTTGAATCTATTCAAATTCTAATAGAATGTGCCCTGATTTGAGGGCAGTAAATTTGAGTTTGAATTGAATCAAGCTGATGCGATTCAAACTCGGATTGAATAGCAAAAATTGATTTGTGCGCACATCCCTAATGCAATTCTATACATTTTAAAAAATAAATAAATAATTTTTAAAAAAAAAATAAAATAAAAATTGGATTGAGCAGCATAGGATCCAGTGTAAGCCTTTTCCAGCTGGTGGACATTAAGATACTTCCACTATCACTTCTGTGGCAGAACTGCACTGCTATATTGGTGGAGCAGCCCAATGCCGGCGATCTGCAGAACTAGCAACTCTTGATCAAGCACCCAAATAATTAAATGTATACTTTTGGCACTGCCAAAGCGAGCCTAGGCTAATGTAGCCTTTCTACCTTGCAACCACCCTGAGCTATTTTTGGAGGGGGTGGTGGTATATAAATAAATACATACATACATACATACATACTTGCACTGGATTGCAATCCTACATGCTGCTGACTGTTGTTGTTAAAAAGCTGTTTTGTGTTAAAGCTATCCCAGCATTGGGCTTCCCACTTTTTGCCACTACTAGTAATTCACCACTGAGAGACCTTAAAGGATACATTGAAGACAGATCATCCTGGAGAGAATCTATCTATGTGGTCGCTAAGAGTCGACACCGACTTGACGGCACTTAATCAATCAATCAATCAGTCAAACTACAAACAGGAAACTCCTTTAGAGCAAGGGTGAAATTTAATACAAAGTTCTAAATAGCTGCAGGGTAGCAGTTATTCCACAATCTTGACTCTAAACTCATCTGTCTGCTCTACAGATCTGAATCTACATAATTCTAGACCTTCCATTTTCATTCTGAAAAAGAACATCATTGTTTGTGGTGACAGTGGGGGGCGGAGGGGAGTTGAACATAATGTAGCAAAGCATCTGCCAAATGGTAAGGAAACAGTCTCTCTGGAGATTCCAGCAATCAGCAGGCAAGACTATGAAAGTCCAAGATATTTGTACAGGGTCCACAGACATTTATCCACTGCTTTTAAGCTCCTGTTGCCATTGACCCCATACTATCCATGTGTTCCTTTCACTGCTCCATCCTTTTTATAAGGAAATGTCAAAATCTGCAAAATTCTAAGTGTTATAATTGGAAGAGGAGGTTGAGGAAAGCCGGATGGGAGAGGAAAGGAGATTCTCCACATCACTGTGATGTGTGTGTGTCACCCCCATTGTTCCTTTCTTCTGGTTCCTTTTTAAATTTCTGTGTAACTCCTAACAGGCAAAGCAGAGGGATGAAGGTGAACTCTGTGTCTATCATATCCAGCAGGATGTATGGATGGCATGGTGATGGGGAAGGACGTCTCCCATCATGAGTTTGGGGAGGCGTAGAGCTACCATGCCCCGCAAAATTCCAGGTTTCACCCAAATTTTAAGCATTTCATCCAGATTATTAGCCCTCCCAGTTTCACCTAGATTTCAGCTTTCATTTTTTAAATAAAGGGTGGGGTGGGAGGCTAAGCTTTAGCCCTTGTAGAAGCAGAGTTATGGAGCAAAACATGCAGTCACTATTCTGCTCAAAAATTTTCAAGCCAATTTACATAATATGCAAATTGGGCACCAGGATTTGGAAAGCCAGAATATGGTAACTCTAGGGGAGGGGTGAAAACCAGCTGTGTGTGGCAAGTCTTGACTTCCCACCAAGTATGTGTACTGTAGTTGTTGATCTCTCAACTCAAGTCCATCTTGGGAAATGACTTGCAGGAGAAGACATGCATGGCTTATGTGTGCTTTCATTAAGTCAAATCTAGTCCACCTACAGTATAGACCAGCACCTGGTAAATGATATCTAAGCATCATTTGCCAAAGATTAATCTCAGCCTTCCCCAATGTAGGTCATTGGAAGCATGCATGAACTTCCTAGGAGTCAGACAATTGCAGGTAATGTTTATTAGTTGGTGGTGAATTGGTTTGATCACCTGCACACTATTTTTCTTCAAGGACAAACTGCCATGGGTGAATTTTATGAAAGGCAGTATATAAATCTAACAATAAATAAATAAATCATTAGCAAGTGTCTTCTGCTCCACTTTACCAGCCTCTTCTCTTGGTCATCCACATAAGGACTGACCAATTTGTAAACAGGATATACTGTAGGTAAATTAGATACAATTTTGTACATTACCTCATTACAAAATCTGAATTTGCCTGTGGGAACGTCCATGAAGAAATGTGTATACTGTTGGTGCCAAAATAATAAAGCTCTCAACTCTAACCATGACTACCAAGCCTTAATTTGTTATTCCATTACGAAGTGCTTCTAAATAAATATTTCCATTAGTGGCACACAGCTCTGAATAAACTTGGTAGTACTAAATAAGCATTCTAACACTTTTGCATGGGGTGGTGGTGGCTGTACCTTCTATTTTACAATCTTCAGGTAGGACCGTTTTAAAGCAGATTTTTAACACATCTTTTCTGTTCAAAATAGACATGTTAAGGACAGAGTCAATGCAACCATAGAAGCAAATCCAGCAAGCTCTAAGGAAGCCAAAATCTCAAGGCTCAGCTATGTAAACGTGCTTTTGCTGAATTGTTCAGTACATGAAAAGACACAAGCGGAGGGGGGCACAATTCTGATTAACCTACAACCACAGAGCCATGGGCTCATCCCAATTAGGTTCACTGGCTGACATCCTGACTAAATTACTTATTAGTACTTTTCAAGAATTACTGAATTTCAATAGGATTTCCTCTAGTATCATCATCATCATCAGTTTTATTACGGCCATTGGCCAGCAGAAATGGTAGTAACAAATATACACAATACGTCAATAAAACAATGCTAAAACACAATATGACAGATTACAATCAATAATAATAAATTATTTAAAAACAACAGACAGCTCTCGCAGTTAGGCACTTCTTTCCTCTAGTAAATTTAGCCAGCATGCCAGCCACTGTTTAGAAAATACCTTAACAACTATCAGTTTCTGAATGATGATAAAATATTGTATGGGTTTCCAATCAGAAAGGGTTTAAATGCTTGAGTGTTTTTAGTCTAAATTCCTATGGCTCCATCATTGGATTATGTATGTTGTGTTTGCATGTATGGAAGATGAAAGGTCCTTAGACTGATGACTGTAATGATATTTTACAGCTTTAATTATCGTTACTGTAGTGCCTGAGGGTATGTGCAAAACATTTTGAGTAGGAGGAAAAAAGACAGCCCTGTGAACATTTTTGTGGCTTTGTAGGACAGCATATTACCACATTTTCTCATGGGAACTAAGTGCTGTTCCAGAGAAGATGCTGCTTACATCTTCAAGCATCCATTTATCTGGTGCCCTGGAAGGAAGACTTGAAAAAGGCACTATTATATACCCTGTCTCCATATCAAGATTTCCAGGCAGAAGGGCAGAACTTCATGGGTCACTGCAATGCCTGATAAAGATTTCTATGCATCTCAAGTGCCACAGCAATTATGCCAAGTTTTAATGCAAACCAACATGAGCATTTCATGCAAAATAGGTTTAATAACATAATGGCTTGGATCCAAAGGTGCTCTTCCCCTAGTGCAAAGCCTCTTCTACTCACACTGGCTGACATACAAACTGAGTTACTCAGTAGTACTACTCAGGAGTTACTCTAAATGATTACTTAATTTCAACAGGACATCCACTGCGTAATTTAGTGAAGATGTCAGCCTACAGAAGGACTCTTTCTGACTTGGTGGGGAAATGTTACGTGAGAAAAGTTACTCCACCATATCTAGAGGAGTTCCTCCATTTAAATATGCTCTTGTAAAAGCTATTTTCAAGTCCTTTTTATGCTTTACTAGTTTATATGCTACTGCCTGTATCATACTTATTCACCATGAACCATAATGTACACTGTACACTGTGTACAAGAAGGCTTCCACTAGCATTTGTACAAGAGTTCACAGAACAGCACTAAGTGTTATAATAAATTCTGCTTCAGCTCATTGTACTTTTGATCCAAACCATACTATCTTACCTATGTTTCGTATTCTCTGGGACCATCAGGACAACTACTGCATTAATTGTGGAATTAAAATATCCTTGTTCTATGTTGCTGAGAACTGGCCACCACAATATTTTATCAGCTGAAGATTTCTGATTTCTGTGCGTCCCAGAAGCCTGCATGCTCCTTTATGAACAAAAATTGGTTTAATAATACATATTCACAAATCCCTCCTATATTCCCTGTTCTCTAGAATCAAGAGGGCAAAAAGCTTCGTAGAAAATGTTTGAAGTCAGTGACAATTTTGCTGGAGGGAGGTATTTGAGAATTGGCAACTAATGATCCACAGCAGCAGTTTGTTGGATTCAGAATAGAACTACACCTCCTGTTTGTTGATCTCAGCACACAAAACAAGCAAAGCATCCACACTGTCAACACGCCTACCCATCTATATTATGAGGCAAACAAAGGTGGAGAAAATAAATGATGGAGATGTTGTGTAAGAGCCCAGGTTTGTTAAGTTTTTAGACAAAATTAGCCACAAGTTCCACAGCAATAAAGCCAACAGCATTTATGCAAACCATCACATGCAGTTTGCTGAACTAGCTCTCATGCATCAGGATGAAAGGAAACAGGAAAGCATGAACACTTTGTGGAAAAATAGTTATTCTGAGTAGTGTGTAACACTGCAAAATAACAGATCAGATTGTGAATTTATTCACAAATGTACATTCTCTAAAGCCAGGCAAAGGGAGTGGGTAACAGATATCAAGAAAACTGCAAATTGTGAAACAAGCACTATTAGGACTCCTAGGCTGCACCTGTACATTATTGCCCACAACACAGTCTCATTAAATTCTATGGGACAAAGTGCATGGGCTGAAAAAGCAAGATGAATGGAGGGAGCAAAACCTACTAGGGACAGAGGCTAATTTAGTTCCTACATCACTGAAGTCCCACTGATGTCCTGTATCACTGATGTCCCTTTACTTTCTCCCATATAAATGAATGGGTGCCATTCAATCCTAGGGAAAAGTAAAAGTGTTGCAGTCAGTGCAGGACATTGTTATAGGTCAGAGCTGCTCAACTTTGCCCCTCCAGCTGTTTTTGGATGACCACAATCCTCCGTCACAGTGGCCCATAGCCAGGGATTATGGAAGTTGTAAACCAACATCTGCAGGTGGGCCGAAGTTGAGCAGCCCTGTTATAGGGGGATCAAAACCTGTTCCTTGGCCCTGTGCAGCCTGGCCCCCAGTGAAAGGGACCCCTTGGGGTATCATAAAGGACCTGTGTACCAAGAGCTAGGCACCAGTGTTCCCTCTAACAGTGATTCCCAGATGTTGTTCACTACAAGTCCCAGCATCCCCAGCTGTAATGGCCTTTGGCTGGGGATTATGGGAGTTGTAGTCAACAACATCTGGGAATTCCTGTTAGAGGGAACACTGCTGGGCACTACTATGGTCCCTATAATATATAGACCTCCCATTAGAATGTTTTTAGCTAGTTTTAAATAAGCGATAAGGAATCATGCACTAGTTTCAAACAGGCCAGCACAGCTAGTATATTGCAGGGTGGATAGAAATCAATGATTTTTTTAAAAAAATAAAAAAAATCAGATTTTTTTTATTTAAATCGGATTTTTTAAATTTAAATCGGATTTTTTTTAAATAAAATGCTTTTTGAGGAAAATATATTACCATCCAAAGGTTATTCCATCATGAAATAAAGATTAGTTTTTTAATTATGTAGAATAAGGCTGTATATGTTTAATTTTTTTGGTAAATAAATTCCATTAATCCATTCACAATGTCATGCTCTTCCAGAGGTTTTTGTAAGATTATTGGGCAGTTTCTCTGCCTACAAGATATTATCACAGATGCTTGGTTTACTTTTGCAGTTCTCAAAACTGAATTTGACTCAGCAGAGATCACATGCCTCTTCTTCACAGCAAAAATGTTATGACATGAACAGAGTTGAGAAAAAGACCTTAATCCTATTGTTCTACAAACCTATGAATACAGAATCAACCCCTTCAGTGCTAAGTTTCAAGAAGTTCAGTGAAATAGAATAGAAACAATATTTTTCTGATTGTTTGGAGTGGAATAGATCTGCACAAGAAGAAAGTGAAACTAAGTGTGAGGAGGGAGGGGCAAGCAGACAAGCAGTACAAAATGAAAGTGAAACTTTCTGAGCACAATACTGCATAGCCACAGACAGACAAGTCTTTGGATCTTTTTGTGTGTATGACCTGAGGTTTATCACATTCTTTCCTTGGAGGAAAAAACCTATAATGGCAGCAGGCCGTAAAAGAGACCCAGTTTGGCAATATTTTAATGACGTTCCTTTACCTATCGGTAAGGCAGGCATGCGTGCAAAATGCAAACACTGCAACAAAGAAATGCAAGGCCTGGTGGCCCGAATGAGGCAATATCATGAGAAGTGCTGTGATGAAGATGACCAAAGAAACACATTTGAACAGGCAGGATCTTCAGGTTGGTAAACATTTTTATTGAATCATATAATATTTCTAAAGACTGCCTTGAACTGTCATGTTTGAGCAAAATTATATTTCTTATTATTACTGCATGTTACTGTCATTTGGTACAGTTATGAAGAAAAGCAAATATTCCTTTTGGGGCAGTGCTGTGTACAATAAGCAGAAATTGTATAAACAATAAAATAACAGCATTGACTTTTTTGTTTAGGGGAATTCATGGATTCTGGAAACTATCCACCTTCAAGATCATCATCCTCCTGTTCTACAGTTTCAGAGTTATCCATCCAGGATAGTGCTTCATTAGCATCATCATCAGACACCCACAGCCACATATCACTATCACCTAAAAGAAAGAAAAAATCCTTCCCTCCTGGAACCACCATAGATAAGTTTGTGATAAAAACTAGCAGATTAGAAAAAGAGTTAATTGATGAAAAAATTGCCCAGTTTATGCAACGAACTCTTCTTTCCGTCTGACTGAGAACCCACATTTCATTAATATGGTTCAGTCACTGAGACCAGGATACAGTCCACCCAGCAGAGCAGATGTTGCAGGGAAACTGCTGGATAAAGTGTATGACAGAGAAATGGGGCAATGTGCAACAGCTCTGAAGGGTAGAATTGTTAACCTAAGTATTGATGGGTGGAGTAATGTCCACAATGATCCTATTGTATGTGCTTGTATAACAACAGAAGAAGGGAAAGTCTTCCTTGCACAAACAATTGATACGTCAGGAAATGCACACACAGCAGAATACTTACAAGAAGTGGCAGTAAAAGCTATAATAACATCTGAACAAAAATTCAAATGTCTAGTACGCAGTTTGGTCACAGACAATACTGCAAATGTATCCAAGATGAGAAGAAATTTAGAAGAGCAGGAAGGGAATACAAAGCTAATAACATATGGTTGCAGTGCTCATTTGCTGCACCTCTTAGCCAAAGACTTAAGTGTTCCAGAAATAAAGACTAATGTTGTTGAAATTGCTAAATACTTCTGTAACAATCACTTTGCTGCTGCAGCTCTGAAAAGGATGGGTGGAACCAAGCTAACGCTCCCACAAGATGTTAGATGGAACTCTGTGGTGGACTGTTTTGAGCAGTATATCAAGAACTGGCCTATTCTGATGACAGTTTGTGAACAAAATCGAGATAAAATAGATGGCACTGTCACGGCCAAAATCCTCAACATTGGGCTTAAGAGAAATGTTGAACATATGCTGAGCATCCTGAAACCCATCTCTGAATCTTTAAACAAAATACAGAAAAATAGCTGTTTTATTGCTGATGCTGTTGAAATTTGGAAGGAACTGAGTGAACACTTAAAAACAGAACTACACATGGACAGAATTAAATTACAAGCATTAAAAAAACGAATGGGACAAGTACTGTCTCCAGCTCATTTTTTTGGCAAATATTGTCAATATCCAGTACCAGGGTCAAAACTTAAGTGCTGAGGAAGAGGAGTTAGCTATGACATGGGTATCCAGCAATCATCCATCTGTAATGCCAACTATAATAAACTTCAAAGCTAAGGGGGAACCATTCAAGAAATATATGTTTGCTGAAGATATTTTAAAGAAAGTCACACCAGTGAACTGGTGGAAGTCACTTAAGCACTTGGATTTAGAGACTGTTCAAGTAATGATTTCACTTTTAACAGCATTAGCTTCTTCTGCAGGCGTTGAAAGAATATTCTCTTCCTTTGGACTCATTCGTTCTAAATTGAGAAATCGTTTGGGACCCGATAAAGCAGGAAAACTTGTTTTTCTTTTCCAGATTATGAACAAAGAAGAAGATGAAGATGACGAGTGAGCTACAGAGGACAGTATTTAAGTTTTTCATGTGTAAGCTGGGCTGACAGTCTAAGTTTCTTAAAATATATATATTTTGTTTAGCCAAATTAGTTAACAAACATGGATGTTTGTTTAAGCAAATAACATATGCTGTAATGTTATTGTTTCAGTTGAATAAATCTATTTAAATTGTTATTATTAAGGTAATGATTAGTTTTCTCCTTCCTAAGTACAACAGAAAAGTTGTCCAAATATGAATGATTAACCTATTAAACTGGGGATAAAAAAACTAATATGAAAAGTTGTTATTCTAAAAATCTTCATCTACTTGCATATTAAAGTTATACCAGCAAGAATTAGTCTTTATGTAGAAAACTATGATTTAAATCAAGCCTTACTGACTAGTGATTTAAATCGTGAATTAAATCAGTTTGATTTAAATCAAATCCACCCTGGTATATTGACTTCCATAATATGTTTTAAGTCCTTCTGTCCTCATGGGCAGAAACATGGTTACAGCATTTTATTTTTGTCATCACACATTTTATGGGAATCTCTGCATTTGAGATCTCCCTTCCCCACTTAAAAACAACAACAACAACAACAACCCACCCAGAACCCTTTCCTCTGCCATACTAGCTTTCTGCATCCAAATGTGCAATTCCCCACCTGGAGTCTGAAATGTTTCAGTCCCGGAAGGCTTGTACCATATTACATTTCTAAAAGTATAGTTTGGTCCTTTCTGAATTATTATAATGTGAACTTTCCTAGGCAAGAAGCTGCTTGCATGAGATGCATCAAAAGAGAAGGTGGTAGGTATGTGGGGGCTGGAAATGCAGTGGAGAAAACACAAGAGCATAAAATAAAATAAAATCCAAAGGCCAAAGCAGTGAATATGTTGATCAGGGCCAACTAAAATGTCACACTCCCAAAGAAGTGGAACCCTTCTTCAGGACTATTTTGCATATTCTGTCATAGGAAGGTGCCAGTTATTTTGCTGGAGAAACCCTGCAGGAGGAGTCATGCAGAGTGCTGTTCCCAACTTACTGTTATTCCATCCAATGATATGATGTGTTAAAGTGCTGTCTTGAAATGCATTGATCTTTTCCTTATTAATCTGTCTTCTGCACCCTAGCAAAGCTTTCCATTTTTCCAGCTTGAGGTGCTTTCCCTTTGTTTCTTGCCTGGCTGCGACTGCAAATCCCCATGTTCTGGCCATCTGTGCTGGTGTGTGGCTGCTGTTATAAGGAAAACTTTATGTCTTGTCTCAAAGGTAAGAAAAAAATGACCTACTTTCTAGTAACCAGGGCATGTTGAATCACATATTTGGGAAGTCACTGGTCAGTGGTGAGTGACTGATAACTGTATCTTTTTCCCTTCTGGGAGAAAAGTAGCTGGGGAGGACTTTGACAATAAGTAATATCAAATGTGAAAGGGTTAAATTGTATCTTATTCCACCCACCATCTGACTGCTTCGCTCTTCAGACTTGCATCCTCCTGAGGCTGCTTTTGATTTCAAACATATATTGTTTGAAAGATACATGTTAGTTTGTGTCACATCTAACTTGGAGTTAAGCCCAAGTACAGTTCCATATAGATATATCGCCAATGCATCTGACAAAGTAGATTCTTGCCTACAAAATCTATAAACAATGTTATTAACAATAAACGTGCTGTAGATAGTGGGGGAGGGGAAAACATCATTCTGTGTGTGCATGCACATTTCGTAGCTGGAAGTTCCACTGATTTCAGTTAAATACTACTAAGTAAACAAGCAGTTTTAGGATTAGAACATATGTCGTTTTATGCCATTGAAACGGCAATCTTTTATACAGTTATCTGGGGGTAAATGCCACTGCAATCCCTGGAGCTTTCATCTGAATAAACATCTTAACTACTACTGAGTTTTTTGGATCACACTGTTGAGTCTCAATGAGATTGACTGGAATAATTTGGTTTAAATGCAGCTGTGGTACTTTAACTGAGCAGTGAAATACATCCAGTTGTTTGATTCCTCAGAGAGGTGGTGTATGTTTTTTAAAAGAACCTTTTCATGAAGGTATTATTGCACAAAGTATGCTACAAACTTGAGCTCCTGTTTGTTCAGAATACATCTCACTCACAGATCTATTCAGACTGCCTAGTGGACCTGGAGAGCTCCTCTGAACAAGGACAAAATTTCCAGATATGCATTTTTTCCCCCTCAGGAGAATCTGAATCTTAGTAGGAGGGGGATAAATTTTTGAATTAGTCCAGATGGTGGAATGTTGCAAGAGGCAACAACATTAGGAGGAGAAAGAAAAGACAGCGGGAAAAGGAAAAAGAGAAATCCGAACAAGTTGAAAAAAGAGAGTATGGATATATAGAAAGGTCTTTCAATTAATACTTTAAATAAAGGACAGTCTTCAGTTGCTTGCTATGTTGGCTATAGGTTTTGGCACTGTACAACTGCCAATGCTTGTACAGTAAGCTGCAATGCTTTGTGGAATTTATTTCCAAGCTCACGTTCATAGGATCGGGCTTTACCTCGAAGAAATCCCTTAGCGGGGCGCAGGTCTCTCAACTGTGTGAAAGCGTTCAAGGGAAAAGCAACCGGGACAAACACGGTCACGGAGAAAAAGAACACTTGACAGCCCAAGCCTATGCATGTTTATTCAGAAGTAAGCCTCACTGTGTTTAATAGCTTAATGTCCAGGGAAGTATATACCAGATTGCAGCTCAAATACAGAAATCAGAAAAGAATACAGACATGTCAATCGACAACTCACTTCCAAATCCCTCCATGAAGTCCGACTGGGAAATCTGTGGGAATGCTCGGGACGCAGAATGGATTCCAAAGCTTCAACCACCACCACCACCACCACACCCCGCGCTACGAATCCCACTCATGAAAATATATCTTTTTAAAAATTCCATTCTGCGTCCCTGGAAAAATCATTTCCACTGTAGGGCTTCTCTGGCATTACTCTGACTCAGAACTAGAGGGGCTTGGGGGAGGTTGGTTTGCTGCCGTCGGGAGCCAACCAGCAAGCTCCTCCTTCTCCTCCTCTTATTCCTCTAGCCAGGCCAGTCCCAGCGGCAGCGCTGCCACCTCTGCGCGCGCGCTCCCCCCCGCCCCGCGCTGGGTTGTTGCCGGGCACTCCCATTCATGCCGCGGTGCGCTATTCCAGGCGGCGGCCGAGCTAGGAGCAGCCGCCGCCCCCGCCCTTGCGCGGCCCACGCCAGGATCTGCGTCACGCGGCTGCGTGTGGGAGGGAGGAGCAGGCGCGCAGCGCAGGAGGGAGCAAGAGCGGAATCTCCCCATGTGACAGCGCGGGAGGGGGCCGTGGATGTGCGGGCAGAGGGGAAGAGAAGGAGGAGGAGGAGGCGGCGGTGGAGGAGGAGGAGGAGGAGGAGGCTGCCGCTACCGCCGCCGCCGCCGCCGCCACCGCCGCTCCCTCCGTGCAGCTTTGCAACAGCAGCCAGTCCCGGCTTGGGGGGCTGTTGGGCAGAGCAGAGGCTGGGGGGCGGATGCGACATTGCCCACTGGTGGGAAGGGAGAAGAAACCTGGCCGCAAGCAAGGGGGACATTGGCAATAACTTCTGGACAACATCCGCACCCGGCGAAAGAAAGAGCCGGGCAGCACTCAGCAATAGCAGCAGCAGCAGCGTCCTGCAGAGAAGTAAGTAGTAGGGTACCCTCGCGGCCGGTGAGCGCGATCGCGCGCGGACACCCAAAGTTCTTGCTGCCGCTTCGCGTGCTTACATTCGGAAGCTCCGAAGCGTCGACTTGTGCAGCAGGAGCGCGCATCCTTTTGCAAATCGTGCGCCCTCCGTGCCTGCGAGATTCTTTTGTTTGCGCGCCTTTGCAAGGGTGCACTCCTGTGCATGCTTTTCTGGGAGGAAGGCCGCTTAAACTCAGTGGGATGTGCTGCCTACCGATTGATTGCACATGCATAGGATGGGGCTAGAAACGTTCGCTGTCTTCTGTTCTAAAATGGCACGGAAGCCCTCGTGCGCTCTTACTTTCCAGAGTAATCCAGTTGACATAAACGGGATTACTTCGGAGTGAGTAGTTTGAGGATTTTAGACCAACTCTTCTAAAGAGCAGTTATTTTAAAGCCTTTTTGTCCCACAATAGATCGGTTGAATTAAAGTGCTCTAGTCTATAGCCTTGAATAAGCTGTGTTTTGGAGTTCAAGCTGAATATACTTGTCTTACAATCTGACCTCCCGCAGTTGCTTATGCATGCATTTGTAACTTGCACACATGGTTCTAACTCGATCGGGAATATGTTTCATGTTGCAAAATACGTGGAAACTTGGCGTTTTGCAGAGAAGCTCTTAGATTAGAAGTTCCTGTTCAGCCTTGCTGGTGTTTAGGCACTGGGAAAATGCCGATAATAACAGGGACTGAAATAATGGAAAGAAACGCAAAAGCTTTCCTCAAAGAATCTCCAAGGAGAAAATGGAGTTTAGAAGCGCTGCCTCTTCCCTGCCCTGTAGGGTGTTTTCATAGCTGCTGCTGTGCAGTTCATTCCTGCTGCTCTAGATTGCCGGAAGGAGAGGGCGGATTCGTGTGTGTGTGGGTGGCGTGTGGATGATTCCCAGAGAAATCCAGTGCAAAAAAGGGTGAGGGCGTAGGAGGAAAGTACTGAAACATCCTTGTATTGTCTTCACTAAAAGTTGGGAGGGGGAGAATGAGATACAGTCCAAACACTACAATGGGTGGGGATTTTACTATGTTTTCTCTATAGTCATTTGCCGGCTGGATTTAGAGCTTTATGATTTTGAGCTTAAAAGTATTAGAAAGTTAAACTTGCTGCAGATCACCCGGGGTGGGTGTGGGTGGGAGAGGGAATTAGACCCTCATCTTTACAATCAACTGCCCTTTGGCAAACTTCATTTTTTAACAGTTTCCTTACTTTGGGGTTGCCAGACTGTTTACAAGCCTATGCACCATATGCACCATGTGTATGGGTAATCAACCATGTGTTGTTGCACAGTCACACCCAATAGATAACCAAAGCAGGCGTAATTAATTTTGAAAGGGAGGACACCTATAGCAACAAACATGGGGTCGTGAAAGTGTAGGTGATTTTATTTATTTAGTACTTCATTTTGAAAGCAACGCAAATGTTAATATAGGGTTTGTATTCTTTATATTATGACCTTAAGCTTTAAATATTTTTTATACTTTGGTGATGCTTCTGTCGCCCTAAGTAGGTTTTTTAAAAAAATATGTTATCTAGATTGCTATTAAAATACATTTCCAATATTGGTATATAAATATTGGTGGATTGTGTCCGATGCATTTAAGATGGAACATCTCTAATAAATTATTGGTAGTTCTTAAATACCATCATTTGTCTTCTTGCTTTATAGTTTCAGTCCAAAAAGACCCTTTTCCAGCCCTAAATGGCTGTTTGGAGGCAAACTGTAGTATTTATCAGGAGATTCAATGAAACATGATATATTTCCAAATTTAGGATCAGTGTACCAATTATATCCTGTTTAATTGACACATTGATCCTAAATTTGGAAATGTCCCCTTGAATTTAGTGGGTTTTCTTTCAAAGTAAATATACCTACCAGTTATATGGATGCAATTTCTATTGAAGTGGCTGCCGACTGACATCTGAGCAAATGAGTTCAGCACCAAGATACCAGCAATATATTTGTTTTTAACCTTTTATCAAATGTAAGTACAGTTTGCTCAGAACTAGCTGTTTATAATAGTTGAATGCTAAGCTGCAGAAGGAGTCAAAGCTTTTTGAAGAATGCAGTCAGAGGCTGCAGGAAATATAGTGTAATTGTCATCTGTACACATTTTTTTTTGGTAACTTTAAAAATACTGTTTTGGAGACACGGGGATTATCAGAACAGTTCTTGGGATGTTCTCTTTGCAGATATTTGCAGAAACTGTTTTAGTGAAGGGTAGAGGTCTAAACTTGTGCCCAGATCATGATGGGGATAAAATTAGACTATCACCCCTCTGCAAAAAAACAACAACCCTCCCCACACACAAAATACAAAAATGCACTTCAAAAAACAAAAGACCACCACCACAGTGCTGTCAGCTGTATGTATGGATTCCCATTGGTACTGGATCATTAGACCTGCCATTGCATGGAAGTTTTCATCAATAAAGATTTGGATTTGCTTTATCTCTTTTGTGGTGGAACCAGAAAGCAATTACAGATACTTGACAGCTAAAGATGCCCTGAAATCTTCTCACAACATCTCTTAAACTAACCTCCTGTTCCACGTATCCACTTATCTGAAGATTTGCACAGGGCTTCAGCTCCTGCTGTTAGATCATGTTTGTTTGCTCTCACTCCATGCAACTTAACTTTCGCTGAGTGTGTGTGCCCAGAATTTTGCTGTGTGGACAAGGAAAGAGAGAGTACTTGGCTAAATTAAAATGGAACTGGAGGATTAGTAAATCAATCGACATCTGTGCAAACATGGAAAAAAATGTAAATAGTTCTTCATCCGCCTTCCCCCCCCCCCAAATTCATAATACAGATGAACTTAAGGAAAAGCCAATTGAAGATGAATGTAAGGAAAAGCTGATTTTTCTCATCTGAAAATACCTGAATTGTAATGATGCAAAAGGATTGCAGTTAAAATACAGTAAGGATTTTACAGTAAGTTTCATTTCGGCCTTAATTTGGTGGGCAAAGGCAAAGAATATGCCTTAAACATGACAATTTGGGTCTTTGCGCTTTTCTTTTTGTACAGTGTGGCCAGAGATTGCTCAGATTTTCAGAAAAGCATCTCTTTAGACAAGCATATTTGTTCATATGCATTTTATACTACTGGACTGAAGACAAGCTGGAAAATAACTGCTTAATGCATATTCATCCCACCCTTGCAGCTGACGCCAAGAGTTCTCCTTCTCTATAGTCCTTCGCCCACATGAGCGACATCACAGCAGAAACGCCTCCTCCCTATAACCTTCACACAAACCTACAGAACCTTCAATTCCCATCATCTGGTATGGGTAGAAATTGATACATGTAAATTGTGCATTTCAAGATGTTGATCTGGTGAGAGATGTAAGGAAGATTTCTGGTGTGCTTTTCATTTAATAGTAATGGGAAAACAATAATAGTAAGCATCTATATAGCTCTTTAAAATGTTACTACAGTACTTCAATTGTATCTGTATAGCTTTTCGGTCTGATTTGGATGAGTTGCTAAATCATGGTTTAGCACTATGTGAACAAGCCTAAGGGAGCTATGGGCTCATGAGCTTTCCTTCTCACATGCAAGAAAAAGAGAAAACTTCCACTTCCCCTTTAAGAAAAACTGTAGCTTGCTGTTAATATATGGGAACTGTGGCTTGTTAACCAGAGTTAGGACTAGTCAGGATATCAAACCATCGTTTGACACCTAACTTGTGGTTTGTTCTAACTTTCCAACTTGTAAGAAGCCATGGTTCCTCGAGTTCATATGTAACATGGAGCTGTGGTTTATTCTTAAAGTGAAAGTGGGAGCATTCACCCTCTTGTCTTCTGACTTACTGAAAGTTCTGTTGGCTCAGAGACAGCAACTGAAATGAATTAGGTTCCTGTGAGGACTTCAGTCCTGTGATGGCACTGCCTGACATCTCCAGAGTTCCCACTCCAATCACTAACCATATATTTTACTTGCTAAAGGTAGAGACATGGGTTTTCCAGAATTTCTCTGGGGAAATGTCTGAATTTTTTCCAGGAAGTGTGATCCCCCCGCCTCATTTGCACAGTCTTTTTCTCAGAAAATTCTACAATGCAAATTTTCCTGATGCCCTAAATATTGGCATCTACCAACTTTCTTCCTTCAGTGGCTTGAACTTCACTATAAAGATGCTGCCCAACCTTTTTTTACCTTTCTGCTTAGGTATTAGGGATGTGTACGAATCACAGTTTGTGCACTGGTTCGGCACTGTGGGGAGGGGAACTGAACAGGATATTTTAAAAAGTGGAGAGCAGGTCCTTACCTGCTCACTGTTGCCTCATGCAGCAGGCACCATGTGCGTGCCGGCACCACGCATGGATTCTTGGGACGAGAATCTGGCAGGAAGCTGCATGCAGCGGCAGAGAGCAGGTAAGGACCTGCTCTCCTCTTTCTAAAAGATCCCACTTGTTGCTCCCCTCCCTGCAGTGTCGAACCAGCCCCTAACCCATTTGGTGCCAAACCAGTGCACGAGCTGCAATTCGTGCGCACATTAGGTATTATTTGGACTACTTTCAAACCTAAAGTATTAAAAAGCTAACAGATCTTATGCACGCACTTCCAACTTCCCGAACTCAGGAAAAGAAGTAAAACAATGACATGTGAATTTGCTGTACTGAAAATGAAACAAAAGCTAGTCATAATTTTAATTTTGGTTTTACTTCTTTGCAGTCTGAGATGAAATAAGAATTTTAGTTTTGGTTTTGATTTGACCTGCATAGCAAGTTAGATGAGCTTTGTTTGGATCATCATGTGAGTGTATTTACTCTCCTTTTTACAAGTCAGTAAAGCATATAATATTATATATAGGACTGGTGTGCATTCATTGTTACTAATGAATTTTATGAAACAATTAATTTTTAGAGATAGAACATTTCCCTTGGAAAAACATGGGGGAAATTTGCGATTTGGAAATTTTTCCACAGAAAAACTAACCCTAATCTCTGGCTATAGGGCTTTTTTGTTGTTGTTCATTGCAGCCAATGAGTTATGGGCAAGCTGGTAATATCAGAAAATGAAGTAAATGAATACTCCCAGTTCTTGTGAATAAGGGCAGTGTATCTTTTGTCTTGAATCTTCAAAAGTCAGAAAGGATATCTTTTGTCTTGAATCTTCAAAAGTCAGAAAGGAAGCATATATGACACTTCTTTCAAAGTGGATTGGAACAGCCCTATTATGTGCTGAGGGAATGTATAGATTGGAAAAGAGAGCAGTTACCAATGTGGCAATTATATGGGGCAGGCGTCTGGTTTACGAGCATGAAGCAGGGCTCTTCCCGCAGTCACAATGAACAGTGGCAAGGGTGGGGTTGAATGAGGAAAGGTGCTCTCTGAGGTGAATAGGATTTTAAAGTGTCTAATTTTGAATGGACTGTGTCCTTCCATCCCGCTCCCCTTATTCATTTTGCACTGCAAGGACATGTTCTCAAGGTAATCCTGTCTGTGTTTTCTCAGGAGTAGGTCCCTTGAAATCAATGGGGCTTCCAAGTTAGTAGTGCTTCTGACTAGTTTTAAGAGACCATCTCCACAAAAGCGAAACTTTGTGCTTGCTGCAAAGTCTTCTGTGAGACAACTAACCCAGTTTTTGGTGACTGATGTGTATGATGGGTGCTTTCCTATCAGAGGGGCAGGACTGGGGATTTAGAAACAAGGTGCACTTCTTCTTGACTTCTTCACTAAAGACTTGTATTTCGCCTTTTGATCTAAAAGATCCCTGAGGGGCTCATAGTAAGTTAACACAATACAATTAAAGCAGTGCTCCTGTGGACAGCAAAGAGAGGTGCTATCATTAAAACTGCTGTCTTTAGAGGCTTGTGGTGAACCCAGGGAGGAGTGTTCTGTCACACAGTACCAACTGACACTTTGGCCTGTCTTGACTTGCTTTGTGTGTAACAGGTCATTCTAACTGGAATGAATGAAACCCATTTTCTGCTTCTTTTAAAATGTCTCTTACCTAGAACTCCCTCCCACACCATGTGCTGTGAATTTGGTTTGTATTCGGCGATAGGTACATGACTTACAAAGAGATGTTGTTTATCCTTTGAGTGGCTGTAATATTGAACTAACATAGCAGATCAACAAAACAAAACAAAACGTCCCCATGAGGTCCCTTGAGACCTCCTCCCATGTACTGTGGATTTTGCTTATATTGGACTGTAGATGCAAAAGGTTTTAAGCGGGGGAGTCACATAGTCACACAGACACACACACACAGATGTGGTGATCTCACCAGCCGCCTTCCCTCTAGAAAGTAGGTTTAAAAATCAGCTTATTTACAAATTTATGCAGAAGTAGTTGATTCTGCAAAAGGCATTCTAATTAATGAGCTCTGATTTGCGGTGGTGTGTGTGTGCATGGTAACGTTATTCCAGAACACTGAAGTATTTAGTAGTCTTTAAAAAAAATAATCCGATTTATATACTGCCCTTCCAAAAATGGCTCAGGGTGGATTACAACAGAATAAAAACAATTAAAACCAGTTAACAATTAAAACCAATTAAACATTCAAACAGTTAAAAGCCCTGGAAAACCAGGGCAAACTTTTAAAACAATTTAAAACAGTTTACAACAATTAAAAAACCCAGGAAGGCCAGGCCAAACAGATAGATTTTAAGGGCTCTCCTGAAAGACAATAATGGACTTAAATTACGGATTTCTGTCGGGAGTGCATTCCATAGCCCAGGAGCAGCTACAGAGAAGCTCTGAGTCGCCACCAGACAAACGGGTGGTAACTGGAGACAGACCTCCTCAGATGACCTTAATGTGTGGCGGAGATCATGCAGAAGAAGGAGCTCTCTAAGATAACTTTTTGTTTGATGTGAAATTGCAAATATCAATAAATGTTGAATTTGAAGGATGTAATATTGTGGAATGCGCTCCCTGCTGAGATACGATCCTCCCCATCTCTGGCAATGTTCAGAAAACACCTGAAAACACATCTCTTCAATCAGGCTTTTTCAGCTTTTTAAAACTTGTTTTTAAATTGTTCTGATTATTTAATTGTTGTTTTATGATGTTTTTAATGGTTAATTATTGTTTTATGTTTTATATATTTTTAAATTATTAATTGATTTTAATGGTGTTTTAATGTAAACCGCCCTGAGCCTTTTGGAAGGGTGGTATAAAAGTTTTAATAATAAATAAATAAATAAATATGTTATATAAAAGTGTAGCTTTTACCACCATGGTTAACATTCCAGTTATGAGCTAAAAATGGGCTTAATTTAACTGGTTCATGTCTCCCTATTTGAATGTATTGATTCCATTAGCATCTTTTACTTTTCTGGTTTTTGAAATTCTTAGGGTCATCCTCTTAACTTTAGCAGAAGGTTTGTTAATTAAATTACAGATACAACCATGGGTTTAAATGCTTTCTGATTTAACTATTTCTCTGGTTTTCTCAGAATATTAACAACTAATTGAAAGTTTATGGACACCAAAGCTACATTTTTCTTCCAGGAATTAGCCACTGGCTTCCATGCCTTTGTGGTTTTAAATCTTTATACTACTAATGAAATAGCTCTTCAGTATTTAAGTGAGTCTGCAGTGGTGCAAAGTAATTGATGTGTCAGCTATCACAAAGGATCTCATTTAAGTAGCAGTGCTAGAAATTCTTAGGGCTACTAAGTGTTACTTTAAGAGTGTGTTGGAATCCTGTTATTGAGGCTTGCTACATTTTTTCTTTCTTTTACAAAAAGCAGCTAAGTTGCATAACGTTTGCAGTTGGGACAAATAACCTGGGGCATTGATTTTCAGCAGGAAAACAGCTTGGGGAGGAAGGGTTGGCCCATCTCTGCCATATTCCTGATCCACAGTGGAGCCCACCGGTGACTCGTTTTTGTAGTAGGAAAAAAAAAGGGGGAGTTCCGGTCACAGGATTCCAACATACAACTAATGTTGGCCCTTGGAATGTTAGGAGGAAACTGAGTAGACATCCTTATTAACACATGTTTCATTTTCTTTCATTGAATCTATGAAATTTCAGTACAGAATTCTTATTCCATCATTTTTCAGTTGCTTTCTTGTCTCTGGAAGTCAAAGAAGCTCCCAGAGAGCTGTGAGTGGAAGAGAAATATTGGGTCAGTCAGTTTCATGTGTGAATGTGGAACTGAATGTGGAAATGCAAGGACACATCAGTCATACATGAGGCAGTAGAATAGGAGGGCTCTCACGAGACCAGTGAATGCTTGAGCCTTTCATTTGGATTTTGAAAGGCTGTCAACAGGCATGATGTCTTTAGAGATCTGGAGGTAGTATTTGTAGGTGAGCTACTGGACTAGGGTTTGTGCTTCAGTAGACAGAAGTCATTCCTGTTGCTTCTGAGAAGTATTTATCTGTACACAACTTTAATTCTCCTTATCTAATGTTCTTGTGCAAGCTGTTTGCATGGTGGGTGGAGGGGGGGAACTCTCATCATTGGCAGAGGACTACTGTAGGTACAAAACAGATCTTTGGATCTCAACCCAAGCACTGTCCTGCCTCCAGGAAGACTGGTCTCAGCAGAATACTTGTATGCCATAATAATTATTGATCACTTCTACAACATTCCTAATATGCAACCTTTAATTTTATACTTCTCACAACTGCTTTGTGAGGTAGAGCTATTAAAATACTCCACCTTCATAGAGGGAGGACTGAGAGAGTGACTTGCCCAGTGCCATCTAGAGGGGTGATGGCTTAGCAGGGCTTTTAATCTGAGTTTCCAGATTCCAGTCCAGAACTCCATTTACACCATGCAAGCTCACATAACTTGGCATTTACTGACCAGGTCTCCATCAAAACCAAAGAAATATGTGAGAGAGCACCAGGCACTGAAATCCCATCAGGAATTGACACTAATATTGTTCTTCTCCTTGTTCTTGCAGGGTGTTCTGCCCACAATGGCAACGGCATTGCCCAGAACCCTTGGAGAGTTGCAGCTCTATCGAATACTGCAGAAAGCCAACCTCTTATTCTACTTTGACGCCTTCATTCAGCAGGGAGGGGATGATGTCCAGCAGTTGTGTGAGGCTGGGGAAGAGGAGTTTCTCGAGATCATGGCCCTCGTGGGCATGGCTAGCAAACCGCTTCATGTCCGAAGACTGCAGAAGGCTTTGAGAGACTGGGTCACAAATCCAGGCCTTTTTAACCAGCCTCTTACTTCCTTACCGGTCAGTAGCATTCCAATATATAAGTTACCGGAAGGATCTCCCGCTTGGTTGGGAATATCATGCAATAGTTACGAAAGGAATAGTAATACCCGGGAGCCTCACTTGAAGATTCCAAAATGTGCCGCCACGCCATGTGTTCAGAGTGTGGGTGCGGGCAAGTCTGATGGGCTGGGAAACTTATCCTTGCAGAACAGCAGTGAGCAAAGACTGTGGCAAGGACACCACGCTACAGAGAGCGAACACAGCCTTTCCCCGGCTGATATTGGCTCTCCAGCCTCACCAAAGGAAAACACAGAAACCTTGGATGCCGCAGCTGCTCTGTCAGTTACCGAGTGTGTTGAGCGCATGGCTCCCACCCTCCCCCAAAGTGACTTGAACGAAGTGAAAGAACTTCTAAAAATAAATAAAAAGCTGGCCAAAATGGTTGGCCACATCTTTGAGATGAGTGACGATGATCCTCACAAAGAGGAGGAGATTAGGAAGTACAGCGCAATATATGGCAGATTTGACTCAAAAAGAAAAGATGGCAAACATCTCACCCTCCATGAGGTAAACTGATGCAAGCAAGAATCTGTTTTCCCTGTTTCTCAGTCACCTTGTCAGAGTTTGTGCTCCCCACAACTCACAAATTTTGTTAGGAGAAAGTAGGTTCTTCTCAACAGTGTCAGGCCAATAAGGTTTCTGAAGTTGGATTGGTGGTGGTGGGACTTTTAACAGGTTATTTGTGCGTGTCCATTTTAAAAAGATGTATCTGACATGTGAGTCACCAGGCATCGTCATCTAGAGAACAGCTTACATAATGAAAATGGCACTTTAAATGGAAAGTGCTTGTAGTGTGATGTTCCAGAGACTAGCATCTAACCAAAGTTGTATTCTTTAGCCTAGTCTTTTTTTATGCTGCCTCTGCACCTCTCCTCTTCTTCCATTTTTATTTCATTTCATTTCATTTCACTGATTTATATACGTTTCATTACCTTTCACAATAGACTTCTCTAGACCACTGTTATCAAATGTTAATTCCAGCAATGTGTATGGGATGGCTTCCAAGGCAGTCGTGTGTGTGTGTGTGTGTGTGTGTGTGTGTGTGTGTGTAACTACCCTTTAAAGAGGATCTTATACTACACGACTAACATAATTTTAACATGTCAGTCAGTTTTCTCTCTAATTTTTTTCATGTCTGTATGGAATGAGTTTTGTTCTGGGTGGCAGTATCAAGGCAGTGTGCGTGTGCATTTAGAATGGGGCTTTCCTGATTTAACCTGAGCGGGATCTAAAACTGAGTAGACATCCAAAAACATGTGAGCGCTTTCACATGCGCGCACACCTTAGAGGGAGCATTGATGTCAGTGCTTGTTGGTATACTCTGTTGAAAAATTAAGAAAGACCCACAGAGTCAGTAGGGGGTCTTGGAATGCTTTTTTCAAAAAATGGCAGTTTGCTCATTATGTCAGATTTTTTAAAGAGTTTAAAAAAATTTGCAAACTGCAGTTTGTGCTGCAAACTGCACTGTGCAAACTGCACTGTGCTGCAAACTGCACTGTGATCTTGAACACTCATCTATGAGTATATATTTAAAACACCAGGAATTTGCTTTCCATGTAAACAATATATGAAGTCCGGGAACAGTAGCATTTTAGGCTATAGATCTTTTTTTTAGCGGTGGTGGGGAGGCTTAAACTTGGTACTACCTTGAGAACTTAGGATCATGGACTTCTGTAGATGATAGTGCATTTTGGCAGGCGCTGAAATGATTTGAACAGAAGCAAGCATATATAAGGGCAGCTACCTGACTAGTAAAAGGAATTGCTTCAGTAAAGTCTTCTTGCCTTTGTTTCTTCATTAGATTTCATAAGGGGGGAAAATCCTTATTCCCTGTTGGGATCTTGGCTCATGTAATTAGATGTGTTTTTTTTTTTACCTCACATGTTCTCAATTGATTTGTTTAGCATTGCTGGTTTGAGGTTCTTGATGGAGTGGCCAGGAAAGTTAAAATGTTCACTCAACTTGGTTAGTATTTCTCTTCTTTGTCAGGTTTGAAATGGAATCTGATCCGGCTAATGTAGATAAGATAAAATGTGTATGCATTTTATAATGTTATAACATTTGTAGTGTTGCATGTGTAGGAATCCTGGATGTTATGGATTGCATTGTCAGGACTTATTGTCGCTATGTTCTCAGTGTTAATACAAAGGGCATTACTGGTACTTGGTTTTGTTGCAGGGCCTTCCTGGTGGTGTCCTGCAGTTTTTTGGTTGATAGTGAGAATTTGGATGCCTACTCGTAGGCTGTTTTTTCTCTCGGGGCATTTTGCTCTGAAGGATGGCTGTAGGTTACTTATGGCTTGCTGCAGTAGGATGGCAATCATGGCTGGCTCCAGGTTTCAGGGAACCCTCAGCCAAGTGTCCTTTGGTGTTGGACACTTGGTGGACACCCAAAAGGGTGGTGCAAACTGCTACCACACTTGCCACCAAGTAAGGAGACGGGTGCCTACTCAGTCAACAGCTGCCTGTTGCTGGCTGGGCCTATTTATCTTGAGTGGCAGGTGGGGGGGGCATAGCTGAAGTCAGTGTGGGACTCTCTGAGGCACTTGGGACCTGGGCCTGGCAACCGCCTTTGGATGATATGTGCCGATGCCGGACTTGATGAAAGCTCACTATTAGCAACTTTGTACTTCTTGGTGGGAAATGATGAAGCTTGGAATGCCTAGTCAGTTGCTCTGTGTATTTTCTGTTCCTAGACAACAAAATACAGAGCTTTCCTTCCTATTTCATCTTGGTTTTTCTTTAAAAAATGTAATAGTTCCATTTGTATGTTGTAAGATTGTAAAGAAAAATGAGAGAAATAGAATAATAAGACATATCTGTGACTGAACTAATTTACAGTTATTTTCTATTGTCTTTTAAAGGATTGAGTGGGGAGGGGAATCGGGGAGCTCCACCCATTTGCAAACTGCAAAATGGAGCTTTGCATGAAGTATTGCAACAGAATATATTATACCTGTAACATCATGAAGAGCAATATCAGTGTAGTGAAGAAACTGAAATTATAGACACTGTATCAGTTGTAACTCCCAGTTACATAAGAATCGTTTTTTGGGTGGGGTGTATGAGTGTGCATTATATTTTTGTTTTTAGGAAACCTGCTGCTATGTTCTCCCCCAGATGTTGTGCAAAACCCATTTTCCATCCATCTTTGATCTATGTATGTAAAATGTGTCCATGTACATAGGGACATAGGAAGCTGCCATATACTGAGTCAGACCATTTGATCTATCTCGTTCAGTATTGTCTTCACAGACTGGCAGCGGCTTCTCCAAGCTTGCAGGCAGGAATCTCTCTCAGCCCTATCTTGGAGAAGCCAGGGAGGGAACTTGAAACCTTCTGCTCTTCCCAGAGCGGCTCCATCCCCTGAGGGGAATATCTTGCAGTGCTCACACATCAAGTCTCCCATTCAGATGCAACGAGGGCAGACCCTGCTCAGCTATGGGGACAAGTCATGCTTGCTACCACAAGACCAGCTCTCCTCTCCCTTAAAGGTGCCTCATAGGAACATAGGAAACTGCCATATACTGAGTCAGACCATTGGTCTATCTAGCTCAGTATTGTCTTCACAGACTGGCAGCGGCTTCTCCAAGCTTGCAGGCAGGAATCTCTCTCAGTCCTATCTTGGAGAAGCCAGAGAGGGAACTTGAAACCTTCTGCTCTTCCCAGAGCGGCTCCATCCTCTAAGGGGAATATCTTACAGTGCTCACACATCAAGTCTCGCATTCAAATGCAACCAGGGTGGAGACACTTAGCTAAGGAGACAGTTCATGCTTGCTGCCACAAGACCAGCTCTCCTCTCCTTGTACCCAAAACATTATTGCTTTGTTCACCTTTGCCTATTTGGACTTGCTCTATTAACCTTTGCAGAGCTTTTACTAACTTTTTGCTCTATTAACATTTTGAATTTTTATTGATGTGAGCTTTAATAAATATCCCTTGCCTTATGGATCCAATCAGTAATTGATGGGCCCTCTTGAGATTTCTAGAATTGGGCAACACATAATTCAGCAGATGCTAACGAAGGATAACTGTTTTTAAGGACAGTGTTTTATGAGACACTTTCAGTTTAATATAAGTAAGTGGGGGTCCCAGATAATGTGTGGCCTCTGATTTCCTGGCTCTCATAATCCTTCTGGGAAACAGTTTTGTAGTATGTTCTTCTATGATCATCATCTTCATGTGAAAATAGCTTCCAGTCTGCCTGTATTGCTTTTAACATACATTTATCCTTTGTATAAACATGCTTATCTTGTTGTGGGGTTAACTACTATGTCTTCGAAACCTTATGCATGGTGTCATACATTGCTGAACTTATATTGTTGACTTGATAGCCCAAATTCTGCCAATTCGGATGCTGAGAACATCTCATTCTAAATAAGTTATGTGAAAAGGAGTGTAAGTGGTTTTGGTGGAATTGGCTGCCACAAGCCTTGTCAAAAATATTTTCAGAAAAAGGTGTGACGTGCAAATCTTTCTGATATTTATATAAGTAAAATAATAAACATTTAATAGCAAAACAAACAAAAAACCCACCCACCCACACTAAATACCTTTTGTGAGCAAAATGTAATAAGGTTTGTTTTCTTTGATCTGCATGAACTAATGTTATGTAAAGCACCTTAATTGTTTAAAAAGGATACACTTCAGTTCATATTATAACAAGGCACTTATAAGCAGGTAAAATATAGTACTGAATTGATACTTTAAAAGGTTGTTAATGTTTTATTTAGAGGAGCACAATGAGCAAGGTAAATCACAAGTCTTGTGCAATCTTCATGGCAACCACACCACCTGTTTTAATAATTTTTAAAGATTCCTCCCACCCCCGCAAATCAGTGTTTAATGCTGTTGCTCAGTTAGGATTCCAGTCATCTCTGAGGGCTAAAACTACAGCTGGCCTATTGCTGGTGAAAGAGCCCAGCTGATCTATGACCATCAATGCTGAAGTTATATACAGAAGTTTCTTGTCAATTATGAGAGTGCCTCTCATAGCCTTTGGCTACAAGAGTTGTAGGCGTCTTATCTCTGAGGTGAACTACCGCTCTTTTCCTAGCATTCAGACTAGAATTTAAGGTTGCTGCTTAAATCCTGTTCTCCCCTCCATCGGTGTTTCAATTGCTGTGCTGCTGCTGTGTTCAAATCAGTTGTGTATGTGCCCTGGGCAGTGTTCTCTCTAATTTTCTTCATCTGTGTGCGGAATGAGTCTTGTTCTGGGCAGCAGTATCAAGGCAGTGTGTGTGCACGTGCATTCAGAATGAGGCGTTCCTGATTCAGCCTGAGCAGAGTCTAAAATTAACTGAGTGGACATAAAAAAAACTTGAGAGTGTGCACACACATGCGCACACCTTAGAGGGAACACCTTAGAGGGAACTTAGAGGGCCCTGGCCAGGGGCGTAACTACTATTAGGCAAGGGGAGGTGGCTGCCTGGGGGCCCCCACGCCTCGAAGGGCCCCCCCAGAGGCAAGTCACATGACTATATATTGTGAAGTGTGTGTGTGTATCAGCGAGGGGCCCATTTTAAAATTTTGTCTCTGGGCCCACTCCAGCCTTGTTACGCCCCTGGCCCTGGCTATCTGATGAGTGTGTCTGCCATAACAACACAGTTGGTAAGGGGCACATTCTCCTCTTTCTTGCATGCAATATTTACATTCCTAGTACACATGTGTCTAGAATCTGCCCCAGTTCGTAAGAACATCCTCAGAGGCATCTGGAATGAGGTGGATGGTGACTGGAAACAGGGCCTTTTCAGTTGTGGCACCTAACCTCCGGAATGTCCTGCCCAGGAAGCTTTGCCTGGCACCAATTCTCTTTTATTTTCTGTGCCAAGTGAAAGTCTTTTGATTCGCCCAGACCTTTAACCTGTTGATTGGTTTTTATGCCAGAATTGTGTTAAGCTTTGTTTTGTTAGTTGCATTTTTGTTGCTGTATCTTGTGTAAGCACCTCTGAGAGCTTGGGCTGAAGAATGGCTAATAAGGATTCTAAATTTGAAAAAATAAAATAAAAATAAAAACATCCTACAAGGAAAGCAATTCTTTAAAGACAGGCTCCTTACATGGCAGTGCATTGCCTCAAGGTGAAAGATCAGGGGTCAAGAAATGTTGGCCCAGTTCACCATCCAGACAAAATATTTTACTCATCAGATGGTTCCTTGAGCTATGTTGGTGTGTTACTCGTCAGGATTTTTTTTTTAAAAAACTCTTCAGGCATCATTTTTCTCTCATCATGGACAAGTAGACTAGTGGATTTCCTGAGCCTTGTAAAAGATGGTAGCCTCTCTTGCATCCTCCCTATCAAAAGTGCCTGATCAAGAAGTGCAAAGAACTTCATCAAATTAAAAGTGGTGGGGCGGGGGGAGTTAAATTACCTGCTTAAACTATTATGGTAATATTATCTGATTGTTTTGCCACTGCATTAAAGCCATTCCTCTTTTCCTCTGCCTGGTCAGCACCTGTTATTGGCCCTCCCTTTCTTCCTCTGCTTCCCCCATGCAGTCATTGTCTTCGACCAGGGATGCACAACATCTGGTCCATGGCGCCCCATGAGGCGGTAAGATGTTGAGCTCTCCCAACCCTCCTCTCTCCTCCCCCACCACTGCCACCTCTCACTGTGTCACTCTACATCCAGCTGGCTTCTGTTCGGCCTTTCCTCCCTTGAGCTGCTCCATATCCAAGCGGCTCTTCCAAGCCCCAGAGGGCAATTTTCTCCTTCCGGCTGTCTGGGAGCTGGCTGGATGTAGACCAGCCCAGCGAAAGACAGTAGTCGTGGTGTGAGGAGAGCTGAGGGTTAGGAGAGCCCAATAGCTTACAGCCCTGTGTAAGGGGTGGTTGCCGGGGAGGGGGGTGAACACAGGTCCACCTTCTCCTATCAAATTATTTTAAATTTAATTTACATTTTTATTTTTAAATTAAACGTATTGATTTTTATTTTAGTGTATTAAAATTTTAATCGACTTCTGCCTCCACACGCCACGTCATGGTTGGTTTCGGCCAACCAGGGCATTGGAGTTGTTCACGTCTGCCCTAGACAAATAGCTTGCGGTGCAAGGGCCAGTTTCTGCAGAGTGCAGTTCAAAGTGGCTACCATGAATTCTGAGAAATGAGCTGACAGACGTATTTTGATGTTTCCTGGCTTCCATTCATGATTCAGGACTGCCCCTCTGTTGTCCTAGCCAAGTTGGCATGCTCCAATTAGGCTAGGGATGTGCATGGAACCGTTTGGTGCTCCATTTGGCAACCGGTGTTCGAACCAGTTTGGACAGCGGAAGGGGAGGTGTTGCTTTAAATGGCAGGGAAGGCGCTGCCTACCTGCTAGCCCCCACCCACCGCTTTCCCTCCGCCAGAGCTCTTCCAAAACGTGGGGAACGGCGTGCATGCCGTTTGCGTGGTGACGCTGGTCCGGGCTGCAAGGAAGCATGCTGCAGCCCTGTGTGCCCACTTAAAGCGGTGGGGCGGGGGCTGGCAGGTAGGCTGCACCTTCCCGGTCATTTAAAGCAGCAACCCCCCGCCGTCTGAACTGGCCCTCCGCACATCCCTAAACAAGGCTACAGCTTCCATTAGTTTTTTGCTGGGTCTTAATGCCCCACGTGCATCATCCTGGGTCATGAAAGAAAGAGAAAGGGGGGAAAAGGAAAATATGTTGTAAAAAATGTTTACTGCACTTATTAAAAAAACCTATTACCACCACTTAAATGTTTGGTATTTTACATCTCTAATGTGTTAAAACAAATAAAAACCTCAGCCTGATTGGCAGCAACTCTCATATGTATTTCTCAATCTCAAAATCTTTAAATGAAGATGCCAGGGTCAGATATTGCATCATATGCAGCCTTGTTCATAATTGAGTGCCTGTGTTTTTGTTTTCTGATATATGGAAACGATTTCATTCTGTCACATTTTTTTAATGTCACCACAGTATTGTCAGTAAAAGTATTTTCTTTTATCAGCCAGCTGTGCTGCTTTTCAGTGTTGAAACAAGCCAAAACCTCTTTGGCTTGTTCACATTTTATTTGGGAGGGCCCCCCCCAAAAAACTGTTAGTAGTTATAATTTGCCTGTCACCATGAGTGAATTATTCATGCTTGTAGGATATTGTAGGTCTGGCCGGTATAGCAGAAGTTTCTACCCCCAGCCCTAGTTTAGAGGCACCAGTCAATCTGTAAAACTTCTAGATAGGTAGCATTTTAAAAAAAGAAACAAAAAGAAAGATGGTGCATTTACCTTGAAATGGGGAACTTAACCACATAACATCACTCAGGCAGAAGATCTTATTCAACAATAATCTTTTACCCCCTGTGTGAACCACTTTGAGAACTTTAGTTGCAAAGTGGTATATAAATACAGTATTTGTAGTCATAGAAGAAGTATTGTCAGGAATTCTTAAATCGGGCTAGAATGCATTCTAGATACAGCTCTGAATTTAGTGGCTCTTAATAGTTTTGAGTCTAATCTATGGTAGGCATGGATTTTAATGATTTGTAATAATAGTTTTTGTCCTTTTGTGGTAGTATATAAAATGCATGTCAGCCTTTCTTCTGTAATGGAGAAGTATGAGGTAAAACACAGCAAATGGAAGCAATAAAATCTATCCAATTTAATACTGTTTCTCTGCTTTTTATGTTCTGACAAAGCTATATTTGAAAGATAAATGCATGAGCTAATGAACACAAATCCATATTTTGAATACACATGACTAGAAAAATATCCCAAACCCAAGATATTTTTGTGCTTGTACAAAATTTTTTCAAATAGCATTAATGCCAGTTATTATATGTACTTTTGCATCCAGGTGACCTGGTGGGTGGGTGGCATGTGATTGACCCAACCAAACAAGGGTATCTGAAATGGACAGAATCTAAAGGCATTTACAGGTCATTTCCGTTTATACTACTACAAGGCTACCATGTGCTGCTGATTGTGATCAGAGCAAAATATACTCCGAGCTTTAAAAGAAATAAATGAAGAAAAGCTAAATTCTTGGAGCTGTATACATTATGCAGTAACACTTTGCTTAACTCTGCTGTTTCTAGCCATTGGAGAGGAGCAGAGAGCTGTGCAGGGCAGTGAAGCCTTGCCTCTTGGGAAATTGCTCATTTTTCTGAGGTCTCCCTAGGCGCTCTATGCATAACTTTCAAGACTGTCTTCACAGCCATAAGGAACAGAAACCTGCTTTATTTTTAAGAGAAACTGTGATTTTCAGAGTGCAGAATTGTGGCGCAGCGGAAAAATGCTTGACTAACAAGCAGAAGGTTGCTGGTTCGAATCCCAACTGGTACTATATTGGGCAGCAGCGATATAGGAAGATGCTGAAAGGCATCATCGTGTACTGTGTGGGAGGAAGCAATGGTAACCCCACCCCCTCCTGTATTTTATCAAAAGAAAATCGCAGGGCTCTGTGGGTGCCAGGAGCCAAAATCAACTTGATGGTACACTTTACCTTACTTCAGTGTTGTGCAGTGTTGGATTTCCTGCCCAGCCGTGAAGTTCATTGAATGACCTTGGGCAAGTAACAGTCTCTGCAGGGATCTAACTATAATAGGGCAAGGGGAGACAGTTGTCTGGGGGCCCACTGCCTTGGGGTGCCCCGCAGAGGCAAGTCACATGACTGACTTCCCCAGCCACGCATCCGCCCTGGGCTTCCTTCAGTTGTATTCATCCTCTGAAACTGATGTGAGTGTTAAGACCTGGAGCTACCAGTCTTTCTCTAGTACCATTAAATGACTTGCATTGTCCACAATTTACAAAACCTTAAAAAAAAAAAATTAGGATGATGTTCTATTGTGGCACATAGGATATATAGATAGCTAGATATCTTTCTCTCTCTCTCTCTCTCTCTGTTTTTTGTTTCCACTATTCAGCCTCATTTAAGATTTCTTTACTACATGAGCTGAACTTCAACGAGTGTGTGTGTGTGGGGGGGTGCATTTTAAAATCTTGTCTCTAGGCCCACTCCAACCTTGCTACACCCCTGAGTCTCTGCCTTGCCTAACTTACCTCACAGGGTATTTACAGGGATAAAATAGGATACATTCATTTTTGCTGCACTGAGTTCCTTGGAGGGAGGGCAGGATACAAATGTGATAGATTTCACATTGTGCACTTGGGCAGTGGCATCATGATGAAACACACCCATTCTTAGTTATTAAAAAACTGGTAACCATTTGTCAAAGATGACTGTAAGACTGGTTTTTATCCTTCCCACTTCATGATCATTATGAATATTTATTTCTGACGAACAGCCTGATCCTAACCAGGTTCGTTGTGAAAGGAAAACTCTTTGAGTTATATGATTCTTATTCTGTGTGAGTTTGTGTAGGATTACAAGCAATAAGGCATATGCAAAAATGTGCTTGTGTTGGGTAGGCAGTGACAGTAGTGCATAGATGATCTTCTTATAGCCAATACTGAGAACTTTCTAGATTGAGATTAATTCATGGCTCGTGGTCCCCAGTGCTGCTTCTTGGAAGTTTTGAAGAGAGAAATGTTTCACTCCTGACTTCTAGTTTGCATCTCCTCCAGAATGCAGGATGTGCTTTCACATATCAGCCAAATTTACCCCGAAGTCCCTGCGAACTATCAGAGAGCACTTCAGACACAATTCGGGGTTTTCATTGTGTGTTAGAATGTAGCCCGATTTATATACAGCGTAAAAAATATTCACATTTTGCATTGGGTTTTTTTGGGGGGGAAACTTCGAATATGCAGTAAAGCTTCGCAGAAAACCTACTGTAAAGCCTGCTACCTGGGAAAGCTCAGGGTGAAGAATACAGAGCCTGATCTTGGCCATTGTAATTTCATGTCTCCTGCCTCTTAAAAAAATTCCATGGAGATGAGGTCAGTTAGTAGCCTAAAGGCTATATTTTTACATGTACAGTGTTTGCAGTGCTGAGGGCTGTAAAGTGTGAAGGCAGGGGAATGTGTTCACCAGCACAAAGTAAACATATGCCATGGAGCTGTGATTGGCCACTGCTTCATGGTTACTGACCACTGCATACAGTGACAGGTATAAGGCTTCTCATCACATCTTCCATGCTGTAAACGTGGTAAATTGTGAATTGGTTCCAAGCATCTGATCACTCACTCGTTCTGGTTCTCTTGCTCACAGAGTTAAATGTACATTTCATGAGAGCCCTATTCAGACATTGTGAGTGTACAGGGAGTGCATTCCAAAGCCCTGGGGCAGCACAAAGAAGGCCCTGCCCCAAGTTGCTACCAGAGGAGCCAGCAGCAACTGTAACAGGACCTCCCTAGATTATCTTAATATGCAGCAGGGCTCATGACAAAGGAGGCGCTCTCAAGTACCCTGGACCTAATCCATTCAGGGCTTTATAGGTAATAACCAGACCTTTGTATTTCACTCAGAAACATATCGGCAGCCAGTGCAGTTCTTTAAAAATTGATGTGTTATGGTTCCTTCAGATTGTCCCAGAGACCAACCTGGCAGCTGCATTACTGTAGTCAAGCCTGGAGGTTACCAACATATGTACGACTGTTTTTAAGGTCATTTACCCCCAGAAATGGGCATAGCTGACATATCAGCTGAAGCTGATAAAAAGCACTCCTGGCCACTCCCTCAGCCTGAGAAACCAGATAAAATTTTGGATCCAGGAACACTCCCAACCTAGATACCTGATATTTCAGGGGCGTAACCCCATCCAGAACAGGAAGAGCTAAACCAGGGTTTCTCAACGTGTGGGTCTCCAGATGTAATTGGATTTCAACTCCCATAATTCCCAACCAACGGCCACTGGGGCAAGGGATTATGGGAGTTGAAGTCCAATAACATCTGGGGACCCATACGTTGAGAAACCCTGATCTAAACAATCTCTTCGGTCCCAATCCCCCCACCCCCAGTCAGTACATTCATTTTATTTGGATTCTACTTCAGTTTGTTATCCCTCATCCAGCCCATTATTGCCTCCAGGCAGACATTTTATGCCGTTACCTGATGAGCAGTGTTCTCTCTTAATTTTTTCCAGCTGTGTGCGAAATGAATTTTGTTCTGAGTGCCAGTATCAAGGCAGTGTGCATGCACATCCATTCAGAATGGGGCCTTCCTGATTCAAACTGAGTAGGATCTAAAATTAACTGAGCGGACATCAAAAAACATGTGAGTGTGCGCACATGTGCACACCTTAGAGGGAACACTGCTGTTGAGGTCAATATGGAGAAACAGATTTGGGTGCCATCAGCATATTGATAACACCCTGCACCAAACCAAGCATTGGAAACAGTATGGAGCATTATGGAATTCTATATTTTAATTCTCCTTCACAGAGCAGCAGTCTCCAAGCGACACTATCTGGAATCTATCCAATAGGCTGTATTGGAAACAATGTAAAACAGTGCCACCCAAAGCCTCTGAGAGATCCAAAAGGATCAGCAGAGTCACATTCCCTCTGTCAGGAGATAATCCATCAGGCCGACCAAGGCAGTCTCAACCCCATAGCCCACTCAAAAGCTGGTTTGAAATGGGCCTAGATAATCTTAATCATCCAAAACTGCCTGGAGCTGAAAGGCCACCACCCACTCAATCCCTTTGCCCAACCATGGGAGATTAGGGACAGGCCTATAGTTGCCTAACTCTGAGGGGTTCACTATAGTTCCTCCAAGTATGTTCTAATGATAGCCTCCTTAAGACAAGGAGGCATCCTACCCTTCCAGATGTTTGTACACTCATACATGTTTTTATGTGAATAACTGTACCTGCCGTCATTTTAAAAGTGACCCTGGGTACAGGTTCTTCAAATGCATAGTGCAGCTAGGAAGTATACTTCTGCACCTGTTGTTAATGGTAGATACCCCATGCCACGTTTTAGGTGTTTATGTGTGTGGGGGGATTAGTGAGTTGAAATGGAGCAGTCCACCTTCAGAATAAATTTGTTCAAAGCTTCGGTCGGAGAAAGAACTGAACAGAGAGGTTAAAATTCAAATATAGAATAAGGTTTATTTGTGGGGTTTTAGGGGTACAGGAAGAGAAAACAATGGTTAATGAGCAACAATATTAACTAGCAAGACTAAGAGAGTAACAACTATGTTACAGCTGACAAGGATTTTCTGAATTAAGTTCACTCAAGGCTAACAAGAGAAACAGGCTTTGGATTTTAGAAGGAGCAAAAGGAAAGGGAGTGAGATTTCAGAGCAGGAGTTAGCTATTACCTTGATCTTTCCAAGGCGGTGCTGTAAAACCCTTGTAGCTCAGTTGTTACTGAGGAACTTCTCTCCTCCAAGGTAGGCAGAAAGGTGGGAGCATGTGTCCAGGGACCCGGTAGAAGTCCAGGAGCCAGGGAAATTTTTTTTAAATGAGCAGAATCTCCCAGCCAGGAGTGCTGCACAGACCAGGTTAGGAAAAAGGGCTGGTCTGGAGGTGAAAAGTAAAGCAGGAATAAGAGTCAAGGCAAGGTGGAGGTGCCAATGCCAAGATGTAGTGAAAAGCAGCTGGTGGGTCAGAGGAAGAAACACCTGATGAATCTGGGGTAGAGACGCACCAATTGATTGTGTCTTGAGCTCTTATAGAAAGAGTCTTGCCTGAAGGCATTATGCTGATCGCACCTTGATAAGATGGACGATAGGGACAAAAGACAGGATGCAGCATTGTCCATTCAGTGAATGTGCTGGGTGTACTTCTTTGAACACAGGCTGATTAAAAGACCTATGTAGGGCAAAACACAATGGACACATCAAGGTTTATCTCGTGTCCTTTTAGAATATCTGGGGGATACTAAAATGTAAACAGACTAGGTTCCCGTGCCCGAGCCAACCATTAACATATTCGTTAGCAGTGGATATGACCTGCTACCTTATCACACCTTCCTGAGGAGGTGATTTTGTGACCTGATCTGTTGGGAGAATACTTGATGAATTCTTGAAAAATAATAGCGCTGATCTCGCATCTATTCTGGCATTCCTCACCTGAAAGCAGTCAGGGAGGTGAGCGTAGGGAGATTCTCCTGTAGTCCTGAAGTTAAACTTGACCTGAGAGCTGTCATCCCAGGCTACATGCAAAGTGACATGCCCTAAGAGTTCGCTTGTGCAAATCCAAAATGGAGATCTCATGGTCCTGTGTGAGATCTGAACAGCAAATGTGGGAACCACAAGCCTGGTAGCCTCAAACTAGGTATAGTCTGTAGCCCCCAAACAGGCTCTCTTGGTAACACTGTGTTCAACATAATGTGTGAATAACTGTACCTATGTACACTCTACACTTGTACGAGTGTTTAACATAACAGGTGAATAAGGCTAAGGTTTCTTAAAGATATAATCCATCCTTGTACAATGCTGTTAATTGCCTATCTTTTCTGTTGACTTCTATCTGCTCTATTTCTGGGAACAGCCTAGCACTGTGTTTGTAACCCTGTTCTGCTCATAGGGGTAAAGAACAACTCTGTGAAAACATGAGTAGTCTTAGTGAAATTTTTTTGTTTCCCTCGAAATTCCTCATTTGGTTTGCCTGAGAAGTTCTGCTAAATATGGCGATAAGGTCAGAAATGTGTTGAATCATCCCTAAGAAATTTCGTGGAATTCCTTCAAAATTCATATTATTTTTCTTTTGCCTGAAATGGAACTCTCGGATTTTCTTTGAGCTTCACTTTGGGTGAAATTTCAGGAGCAAGTGTAGTTTCATGGGGCAGTTGTAGAGCAGACTCTGATTCAGACCTGGAGGTTCAATGTAGATTTCAGTCTGTTGAAGAGCTAGTGCAGATATTATTTGTACTGACCCACATCCACAGTCTATTGGTTGGATCAGGAAAAAGATTTTTCAGATGCTGTTTTTTCTCATTATGCTATGTCATGTCATCATAGATGAAAAGCTACATTTGGTATCCTCCATTTTTCTTAAAGCTTCCTACAGATCATTTTGCACTACATACACCAGCTGTACTCTCACTCCTCATACACAGTATGCTTGAAAAAGTAACATTGGTTCTAAACAAAATTGCTTGCCTCTGATTAAAAACTATGATTTAGCACTAATTGGCTTCAAAGGGAATCTTAGACTAAAGATGTGTGTTTAAATAATACTGATTTCTTTGTGTATAGAAAGAAGAGCAAATTAAAGGTACTTAAACCAATGGGACTTAGGAGGTGTCTTTATGGAACTTTATGGCAAGCATTTCAAATAATAGGTGTGATGGCAGTTTGAGGAAACGTTTCTAACAGTGTTTCTGTACAAATGTTAGGATTCTCCCACCCCTACATTGATATGTTTAAGGAAACAAAACCTTTTGTGTGTTCTTTTTTAGCTCACGGTCAATGAAGCAGCCGCTCAGTTGTGTGCAAAGGATAATGCACTGTTGACCCGGAGGGATGAGCTTTTTGCACTGGCTCGGCAGATCTCTCGAGAAGTTACATACAAGTACACGTATCGCACCACCAAGTAAGCTTAATTTTTACCAACCTGATTGCATTTAGGTTTAAAGGTTGGTTGTAAAGTGTTAGAAACTGTGTTTATTCTGCTGCTCTGCCCTCAGGGCAGATAGAATACACCACTCGGGTGTAGTGAGGAGGTGTCAATGCTTGTACTTTTCCACAGCACCTGTAATTTAACCTGTAACACAGCCACATGCATGTGTGTGTTACACAATCTCTCTCCCACCTTTCTGATGGGGGAGGATTCATTGACCTATCTGCACATATAGCCATGTGTTCTATTCTGTCTCGTAATCTTTTGTGTTTTGTTGTTTGGAAGTTTGTCCCAGTGGGGTTCCTGTAGAGAGTATTGGGGGGGGGGTGGAGTCTGAAAGAAAAGGGAGGGGAAGGAGAAGGAGAAAACTGAGTCATTTCTGGAGTAAAGTCTTTAGTTAAATCCACACAGGATTGTTTTGTATTTATGAGGGAAGCGGTTCTAAAACTATGTTGCAAGCTATGTCATAAATCTGTTGGAAATGTGGGAATGTTCTTATTACCCTACCATGCATTTCGTCACTGCTGCAGAAAGCTGTGACTTTTCATAGTTCCACAGGGTTGTTCACAGAGAGGGTAGAAACATACCCCTCAACATTCTAGTTTTCTATGTACAATGCCAGCATGCAGGGGCAGCTGGGAAATGCCCTGCTGGCGCACAGTCAAAGCTGGGGGGGGGGGAGAGGCGTGCTGCCATAACAGAAGTAGTGGTGAATGGAGGAGGAGCAGATATGGACCTGCTCTCCTCCGTGTTAAAGGGGCTGTTTAAGCCCTCTGTTTCAAAGGGATGTGCCCGCGATTCAGACCCCGAACCGTGTGTTGAGCACATCCCTAACATAGAGGCTCATTCGGACATGCAAACCCTGCAACCTCAAGTGGGACAGACTAGCAAGAGTGAGCCTTGTGATTTTTCTGATCATGTGGTGTGGCTATAAGACATTCCCTTTTGAAATTATGCTAAATTAAAATCAGATGAGAGGTGCACTATATCTCTTTCACGAGCAAAGGCTTTTCCAAACACCTTTCTGACAATAGTATATCTACCTAGTTTTTTTTAAAAAAATGTTTTCCTCTCCTAGGTCTAAATGTGGAGAAAGGGATGAGCTGTCACCAAAGAGAATTAAGATAGAGGTACTGTATTTTAACTTGTTCTTCTTAATTGTAACTGCTAGAACTGAGTTGCATAAGAGGAGGAGAAATGTGCTAAGACATCATTTTAAGAACATATATGTGTGTTCTCTCCTCAACTAAATCTTCCTGAAAACATAATGCGTTTTGAATTAAATATTATCCAGTTTACCTCTGGGTTCACAGGTTTGGAAAGGGAAACTGGACCAGGGATTAAGATGAGAGCGGATTGGTTATGATGCTGATCCTCAAAAAACATATATCAGAAAATATGGGTGATTTATTATGGTATGCTGCTAGGGACCTCCTACGTCCCACTGGTTTAAGTACCTTTTAATTTGCTCTTTTTTCTATACACAAAGAAATCAAAAAAACATCCTGCGTCGCATGCTTTTGAACATCTACATGAAGCACTGAGTGACAACATTTGGTGTTTGGGAGTGAGGTGTCTTCAGTATGCTGATAACTCCCAACTCTATTTCTCCTTTACATCTTGTTTGGGTGAGGTGGTGGAATTGTATCTGGGGGACAGTAATGGACTGGATGAGTGCCATAAACTGAAGTTAGTGGCACACATATGGAGGTACTGTTAGTGGGGAGTTTTGCCCAGGGAAGGTGGCGCCCAACTTGTTCTGGAAGAGGTTGCACTCCTCAGTCTCAATCTTGCTGTCTCAGGATCTTTATAGACCAGCTTTGCCAATCAAAATCCATGGAGTTTCAGTGGCAGAAAAAGAAAAACCATCTTCTTGTATTGAGAAAATAAAAGCAACGTAATAGTTCCATACAAGATTTGATCAGAAAATATCAATTTGAATTTGAATGTTTCACTTTGAAATGTTGAGCTATTAAGCATTCTGTTAGGAATCCTTTGTTCGGAATGAAATTGGTTAGACTGGAGTTGCAGCTGATACTACTGTCATAAGAATCCTGTCAAGCTTCTGTTCCTGAAAAGTAAATTAGATCCATGTTCAATGTACATCAATTCCAGAATGGTTTTCTGACCTTTCATTCAGCTGTTGCAACGTACTCTGTCTACAACATACCTCTGTATTTCTGCTTCAAGAGTCTGACTCAGCAACAATTTTCTGCATGTCATATTAAGTTGGATGGTAGTTGTCTTTTTTAAAAATCATTTTTTAATATCCTGCTCTTCCTCCAAGGAGCCCAGAATGGTGTCCTACATATTTAAGTTTCTCCTCACAATAACCCTGTGAAGTAGGTTAGGCTGAGAGAGGTGACTGGCCCAGAGTCACCCAGCAGGAATCATGGCTGAATGGGGATTTGAACTCGGGTCTCCCTGGTCCTAGTCTGAATTTGTTTTGTTAGGAACATAGGAAACTGCCATATACTGAGTCAGACCATTGGTCTATCTAGCTCAGTATTTTCTACACAGACTGGCAGCTGCTTTTCCAAGGTTGCAGGCAGGAATCTCTTTCAGCCCTATATTGAAGAAGCCAGGGAGGGAACCTGAAACCTTCTGCTCTTCCCAGAGCAGCTCTATCCCCAGAGGGGAATATCTTACTGTGCTCACAGATCAAGTCTCCCATTCATATGCAACCAGGGTGGACACTGCTTAGCTAAGGGGACAAGTCGTGTTTACTACCACAAGACCTACCTCTCCTCCCTACCTCCACCTTGTTATGTAGGTGGAACGATTTCACTATTTTCAAATTGCTCAGTGAATCGTGTTTTGTTGTTTAAATCTTCCTAATTGTAGGTAACAGCAGAGAGTAATTCCTGTCAATCCCTCTTGGAAGAGTACTTCCTTCTCTAATTGACCTTGGCACTTTTAGGAAATTTCCTGATAGTCTGAAATAGTGTTTTTCTTAGCTGCTGTTATAATGATGAAACTATTGCAAGCTCACCCAAGTTTTTTTCAATAGTTCTTTGTATTTTGTGCTAAGGTAAAACAAAAAATGTTCATTAAGAGCTTTTTAAAAGTTAGCTGGTATGCCTTTTTGTTTAAAGCAAGCTTGCTGTCTAACAATGAAAGATCCTGCACCTAAAAGTAACCCTGGTAGATGTGTGTCTCATCCAGCTGCTTTAAAATATATCTATATCTATATCTGAAGAAAGAGATTCCACAATCTCTGTGAGCAGCTAATTCTGTTCAACTCTCTTATATGCTGGGATCTGAAGAGCTATGTTGGGGACACCCAGTGAGGTTCTTTGTCCTGCTTTGTTTCAATAGCAGATTCCCTATGTCTTATTATCGCAAGCTACCTTTGAAACATCCTTCAGTTTCAAAAGGTTTTTGTCATGGTTTGATGGGCTGCTGTCCAGTACATATTGATAGCCCTCCTTGGGCATATAGAATGCGCTGCCAAATTCTCTGGATCCTTGCTATAGTTGGGAAGTTATTTCTAATATTTAACTCAGATCTAGATCCCTGGAGTTCTCAAATCTTTGCCTTTGGTCGTAGTACAAAATAAATAACACTTTCCTGTTGCTCTATTGGAATTTATACTTGTAAATATTAAAAGGAAAGTGTGTTTGAAGCCTGTTGATACAGCTGGATGCTGCAATAAATAAAATCATTTTTTGAAGATTGACAATGACATAATTTTGACTAATGCAGATTGTAAGGCTGAAGTGGGTACGTTGCCAGCTTCACCGTCATTTGTCCTCTGTGTTGGGGGAGTTAGATATGCCATGCAGTAGATGATAGCTATGCTGTGGTGGTGTTGAGCTCCCTTTCCTGCATATATTTTCAGTTGCATTAGCATTTTAGGAAATGATGTTTTGATGTAAAATTTCCATTGTGCAATTTGATATTCTTAGGGTAGGCATATTTTTCCCCCATTTGATTAGTTTGTTGTTCTTAGTGGATTATGTTTTCTTTCTTCTTTTTAAGCTGAAAAAAACAGTGTGGGAGGAGAATGTAAAGCAAGACTTGTCGGATTCTCTTTTCTCTTTAGATGGAGGAGGACATCTTGGAGACTTGCAAAATGTTCTCTGGCCATGATATCTAAGGGCACTAGAAAATTATGATTTCCTTTTAAGAAGAACAGAGATAATGTTTGCGATTTAGTCCCATACAAGTAGGGCTGTCCTGTGGATAGAAACACTGGTTTACATATCCCACAGCATATTGTGGATGGTGCCTGCCCCACCCATGTCACTGTGGGGCTCTAACACAGAATCCACTGCTGCTGAGTAAGAGGGCAGTAAATGTACTGCTGCCTCTTGCACAATTGCACGTTGCATGTTACTTCCATTTGGTATAATAGAAATAGTGCATGACATGCAATAGCGCAAGAGCAGCAATACCAGTATGGCCCTCTTGCGCAGCTGCGTATGTGAGAGTCCCACAGTGGCATGGATGCATCTGGCACTGCCTGTGCCATGCTGTGGGACATGTAAGCCACTGCAGTAACAGATAGGGATGTTCCCGGAACCAGCAGGGGGCAGCTCGAAGGCAGGGGGGATGCCTGTAAGGGCGGGGGAGGGTGCTCTTACCCCCCCCCCACTCCATGTTTCCCCTGCTGGCACTGCACTTTAAAAGGGTCCGGCAGGGTGTCAGCATACCTCCCTGCCGCCCTATTGCCTCGTTGGACTGGAAGTGACCGGAAGTATCCGGTACGTGCAAATACTTCCCTTTGTCTGTCCTAAATCTCCTGCCACTTCTTTTATTGGATGACCCCAGTTCTAGTGTCCCCTGCTCTGGTCACCTTCTTTCTAAATTAAAAAAAACCCAGCTACCATAGCTTTTCCTTGTAAGGTGGTACTCTAGCCTTCTGATCTTTTTGGTTATTCTCTTCTGCAACTTTTCCAGTTCTGGAATGCTGTATCCTATTTGAGATGTGGTGACCAGAACCGTAAAGGGTATTGTAAAAGTGACTGCACCACAGATTTGCATAATGGTGTGAAAGAATGAGCCCTGAACCTCCTCTTTTTGTATCTAAGATTTGTGTTGCATTTGCCTTGCTTATTCTCTGTGTTAAGCTGTGCAGGAGTCAAAAGTTCACAGCTCCTGTTCCACACTTTGGTTTTGGAGGGAGATGAATTGTACTGGTTTGATTTTTGGAGGGAAGAGCGGGTTTGATTTTATTGGGTATGTTTTAAAAAAAACTGGGAGGGACTTAAGTTATGTTGATTGGATGGTTTGGAAAAACGGGAGGGAAGATGGAGGCTGTCTTCAGCAGAATTTAGTGCAGATCAAGTTGGAGGACTGAAGAGTCGGAGTCAGAAGGAGTGAATATCTGTAGCGAATTACTGCCTTGTCACAGAGCAAGCTCACGTGAGGGAAAGACTGAATCATTCCTGCTGAGCTGCCTGGCTAGGCTTCTCCTAAAACTATTCTGTATTATTGGTAGGTTCAAAATGCTGCCGCCGCCACCCCTCTTATCTTGAGACAGCATGAACCTCCCTGGGCTTGGGGTGGAATCCCAGGGAAAATTCTTCATTTTGCTATTGGATAAGTACAGAAGTCTTCCACGTGCAAGACTACATGTGGTGAGAAAACTGATAGTTCCTGAATGTTTGAGATGTGTTTGCACCAGAGAAATCCCCCTTCTCCCCCCCTTCCCGAGTTAAAAATGAACTCGTAGGGGCTTGTAAAAAGAAAAGAACTTAAAAAAAACACCCCAGTTTTGTTCATTTACTCAGAATGCTTCTGTCTGAGGCTTTCTCAGCTTTAAATACAGTTAAGAATACTTAGTAGGATTACAAAAATAGGTTGTCTTAATGCATGCTTAAATGTTTATAAGTCTTTTGCAATGCCCTGGGTAGGGTGGGTGTAGGCTAGCGTTTCTTACTTTAATTATGTTACAGGTAAACAATAATAGAACATTATCAGAAATATGCAAAAGCCCCCCCACACCAAAGAAATACAACATCCCTTCAGGGCTTAGCACCTGCTTACCTTCAGGATCACCTCTTCCGGCCAGTCCTGTCCCATCTTGTGAGATCTTCTCAGGTTGCCCTTCTTTCTGTCCCTGGTCTCAGAGAAGTCCATAGTACAAGGGCCCTTGGAAGGGCTTTCTCGGTTGCTGCCCCTTCACTTTGGAATTCTCTTGCTCCCCAGATTTGGTCTGCCTCCTTTTCAGCCTTTAAAACCTTATTGAAGACATTTCTTTTCCACCAGGCATTTTCCACCAGGCATTTATTATTTTTTAAAAAAATCTCAGCTGCTGTTCTTGTTTGTAAACTGCCCTGAGTCTGTGGATTGGACAGTATATTAAAGTATATTAAATCTTTTAATTAATAAACAACAAATCCCTAACTCAAAGTCTGACTAAACAAACTTTTCCCTATGCTAAACTTCCCAAAGCCATAAACCCTGGCTCCCTGTCTTGAACTCACCAAACTCCTGTTTTTCAAGTATCAAGCTTCCTGCCCTCCTGTCTTTCAAGGATCTGCAGAGTTATTCTCCTGCAGCCAGCTTCCATGGCCACATGTCCTTCTGTGCACCTCCAGCCTAACTTTTTTCTCAAGAACTCCCTTCTTGCTGGCAACAGTTCTTTAGGACCCACCCGCCTTATGTGCTGATTGGCTGAGCCCTGGAGTTCACCAGCCTGTCAGTCAAGGCAAGGGTTAACTTCCAATTAACTCTTTAGAGGGAGGGGAGGCTGATCACTACAATATCAAATGGACATCCGAGCTGGAAAAAGTTGCAGAGCTGGAGTAGGAAAGAAGTACTGGGAAAAGTTGCTGAGAATAAGGGCTGAAAAATCACTAGGAGAGAGTCAGTCTCCCTGGAGAGCTGAATCCCTCACCAGCAGTCTGGGATTGAAACCCCAGAACTGTGAAGTTGAGAGCAGGACCTAAGGCTAAACAAGGGACAAGCCGGGTTTGCAGGAGAAGCGGAGGTGATTGCAGAAGACTCTGGGTAAGGACTCTGAAATCAGCGCCCAGTGTTAGACAGTTCCGTATGGATGCATTTTGATCACATTTTATTTCTTCCTTGTGCTCATTTGGTTGCTGTTTTGGTACTACATTTTCCAAAGGAGCTGTTGTTTTAAATTGAACAGTTTTCAAAGTAAAATATCTTGTTTGTATTTAAAAATCTGTGGCTTTTGTCTGTTTTCTCCACCCCATGCCTAAAGCCTTTACCACACTACTTAACTTTTAATACAACAGAAGTTGGAAGGCTGGTTTCAGTAGAATCAGCCAGGGAAAGCCTAAAAGTCTAGTTGGTGGCAGTGGTTAAACTTAAAAATCACAGGGCTGTGACACATGGTGGCAGCACAGTGTGATCCGTGACAAATAGCATTATCATATTAGCAATCTTATTTTAAATCCCCTGCCTAGAGTCCCCTAGCATGGAATTTGCCTTTTTCACAACTGAAAAAGGAAACATACCACATATGGAGTCGATTTTATTGAGCTATCTAAAGGTAAAGGTAAAGTTGTGCTCTTGAATCGGTGTCGACTCCTGGCAACCACAGAGCCATGTGGTTTTCTTTGGTAGAATGCAGGAGGGGTTTACCATAGCATCCTCCCACGCAGTGTGAGATATTGCCTTTCAGCACCTTCTTATATTCACTGCTGCCTGATATAGGCGTTTCCCGTATTCTGGGAAACATACCAGCGGGGATTCGAAACAGCAACCTCTTGTTTGCTAGGCAAGTCATTTCCCTGCTGCACCAGGACCTTAAGATCCCTTTCCTGGTTAGTCACAGCAGCTTGGACCCCATCAGTGTATATTTGAAGTTGGGATTTTTGCTCCAATGTGAACAGAGATGCAATTATTTACATTGGACCAAATTTGTCATTGTGTTGCCCATTCACCCACTTTGGAGAGATCCTTTTGGAGTTCTTCACAATCCATTTTTATTTTCATCGTCTTGAATTGGCCACTTTGCTACTTACCCCAACTCCAGATCAATTATGAACAAGCTAAAAAGCACTTGTCTCAATACAGATTCTTGCAGGACCCCACTTCTTTTCCCCCTCCATTGTGGAAATTGTCTGTTTATTCCTACACTCTGCTTTTGTATTTTAGCGATTTACCAATCCATAAGATGATCTTTCCTCTTATCTCATGACTGTGAAGTCCCTCTGTGGGGGACTTGGTCAAAAGTATTTGGAAATTCAAAATATGCAATGTCATCTGGATCATTTCTGTCTGCATGCCAACAGTGTTAAAGAACTTTAAAGGGTTTATTAGAAAGGATTTGCATTTGCAGAAGCCCATGCTGATTTTCTGTCAACAATGCTTGCTCTTCTATATGCATAATACTTTTATATTTGTTGTACTTTCCACCAATGTATCTGGAACAGATGTTAAGCTAACAGGGCTTTTGTTTCCTGGACCCCTTTTTAAAAATCAGTGTTACCTTGGCTACCTTCCAGCCATGGCAGAAAGGCCAATGTTAGAGACATTATTTGACTTATTTTGTTAGAAGATGAATAATATCACATATTACTTCTGTGAATGCTCTCAGGTAAATACTATCTGGATCTGATGATTTGCCAATATGCCCTAGAACATAATCTCTTGTCACCTCTATTGATGTATTTCTTTTTTAAAAATCTGCCCCACGTTTCTCATACAATTCATGACAACTTACAAATCACAGTTTAAAAACATCTTTACACTGCCTAGAGATTTCTATATTAGGCGGTACAGAAGTTCAATCAATCAGTCAGCCATAAAAATATAAAACAGCCAGAACCACTTAAAACTGATGAAAGGGAGAGATAAAATACCTGAAGACTCGAGATGGAAAAAAGCATCTCTCCAGCTAAGGCTGGAAGACTAATATAGAGGTGGCCAGTTGAACCACATATGGCAGGGAGTTCCAAACTATGAGGCCACTGCAGAGAAGGCCTTCTCCCATCTGTCGGCATGAGAGCTCTCTGATGTTGGAACACACAGGAGGGGCTCTCAGAAAGATCTTATAAGGTGGAAAGATTCACTTGTGGGAAGGTGGTCTTTCAGGTATCTTGGGCCCAAATTACGTAGGGCTTTAAAGGCTATAAGCAGTGCCTTGATTCACACCTGGAAGCAAACTGCCAGCTGAATCACAGATTACTGCTATGTTAGAGCAGACGTCATACAGTCTGAGGGTCTAGTTCTTGTCAATTCATTTGCAGCTGCATTTTGCACCAGCTGTAGCTTAGTTATTTAGACTCCCTCCCTGAAATGGTCAGTTCAGGCACATTTATCTGCCTTGTTTCTTCTGCGGTAAATATGAGTGCAAAGAATTCCATCTGCTTCTCTGTAATCGGCACATCCTCCTTAAAGCATCCCTTTTACTCCTTTGTCATTTAATGGTTCAAACCACCCTCCTGGCAGGTTTCCTGCTTCTGATGTATTTAAAGAAGCTTTTATTGCTCCCTTTGATGTTTTTAGCAATACACTCAAATACTTTTTACACATCCTTTATTGTTGTATTGCACTCATTTTGCCAGCATGTACGTTCCTTTTTGTTTTCCTCATTTCGGCAGGACTTCCATTTTCTGAATAAAGCCTTCTTTTTATAGCTTCTGTCCTTGACTCCTGTCATTAGCCATACTGGCATCCTCTTGAACTTGGTGGTACCTTTCCAACTTTGTAGAGTACATTCTAGCTGAGCATCTGTTATTGGGGTTTTACAGTACCTCCATGTGCTCTGGAGAGATTTGAACTTCTTGACTCTTCTCTTCAGCTTCCATTTTACTAGTTCTCCAATTTTTGCGAAGTTTCCTCTGCTGAAGTCAAATGTGTCTGTGTTGGATGTTCTTGGCAGTTTTCTGCTTGCATATGTATTGAATTTGTTAGACGCGTGATCACTGCTCCCTATTTATTTATTTATTTAACATATTTGTATGTCACCCAAAATGCAAGTCTCTTGGCGGTTTACAACAAAACAATAAACACAAGTAAAAAGGTTAAAACATTACAACAGTTTAAAATTCAAAATGTTAAAACTATTAAAAACCATCAAACTATTAAAACTATTAGTTTAACAACCTAATAGTTGTTAAATTATTAGTTTAACAACCTTTATATCTCATACCAGGTTCTGGGAGCCACTTAAGATTAAGTCCAAGATCAATTCTCTAATCAGTTCTATGACCAAGTGTTCTAAAATACGATCATTTAGGGTATCTAGAAAGTTGATATCTTTGTCATGATCTGAACATGAATTTATCTGGTCTATATGAGGGTAATTAAAGTCACCCATTATAGCAATACTTGTTTCTTGCATGCCTTCCTGATTTCTTTCTTCAGCAACCTGTGACCTTTTAATCTCTTTGACTAGCATTCATATCCTACTGTATGCTCTTATCTCTCTAATCCCTCATTCCTTAAGGATGATTTCTCCTGAACTGATGGTGCACAGCTCAGGTCTGCTCTTCCCCCAAGGTTCAGTTTAAAAGCTGTTCTATAGCCTTTTTGTTGTTAAGCACCTGCAACCTAGTTCCATTGTGGTTCAAGTGTAGCCTGTCCCTTTTGTACAGTTGCAGCTTGATCTAGATATCCCCAAATGATCCCAAAATTGTTCCCCACAGCTTTACAAATCCAAACCCCGCCTCCTGACACCACCATCTCTTCCATTTATTTGGGACTCTTCCACTCCACCAGTCTAGCTGACCCAGTATGTGGAACAGGTAACATTTCTGACAATGCTGTCTTGAAGATCATAGATTTCAATATCCAACATAGCAACTTAAATTCAGTTTCCAGGACCAACTACACTTCTAAATAGAATTGTTTGTGACCGGCGCCATGATCACAGATGATTACTACTACTGTTGCTATTGTTTATGTACTGCTTTTCAACGAAAAAGTTCTCGGTGCTGTTTATATAGAAAAATAATAAGAAAATGACTCCTCTGCATTATCCTTCAGCCTGTCTGGACACTCAGTGATGTCCACAGCCTTTGCATTCGGCACGCAAGACACCTTGCAGTCTACATATGGGTCACAAACCCATCTCTCTATGTTCCTAACAATGGAATTGCCACTACTAGGAGCTCCCAGCCTGAAGGACTATCCTTGTTGACATGAGAGGGTATGGTATCGTCATCCAAGGAATGGGTCCCTTCTAAAAAGGATCATTTTCCTCTCCTTGGAATGACATCCTCCTTTTCAGAGAACCTTATTATCTCTGTTACAGCACAAGAGTTGTTGGCCAAAGAGTGGGACACCTCTTTCATGTCCCTGAAGGTAAGTTGCCATGAATTGACTTGATTACCCCGTGACTTAGACCTTGGCTCCTCACTCTTGGATAGCTGCTGAGCTATTTCCCCTCCTCTTGCTTCAACGATTCTTTTACTTAGATGAGGACTGAAATACAAGAACCCAGATTGTCACTACCTTGACTCCCACTCCGCCATGTCAGTCCTCTACCCTGCCACAGCAGTGGGTGGAAAACTGCCATTTTGATCTTTTCAGGCGTTTAACACTACTTTTTCACAGGTGGAAATGATTGCTTTAGGCAAGATGCGGAATGGTTTTTTCAGTATAATAAGAGGTTCCCCCCCCCCGCCCCATGTCAAGATTGAGGTGCCTTAGCAGAGCTGTGTGGGCAAACCTACAGACTGCCTGGTTGCAGCTGGCCGCCATTGTAAATCTTGCCTCTGCAGGAGCAACGGATTTTGCATAAGCAATACAAAGGGGGAAAAAATCACAAATTACATCCAATTACCTTAGAAAGCATTTTGCTTCCCCCATGCGACCTCCCTCTTTTGTTGATTGAGTGGGTGAGTACACTGTGGGAGGAAAGCATACAGGGAGAAGGGGGGAAATTCCTGGAGAATGACAGGCTATGGGAGCAGAGTGAGTGGGAGAAGGAATGCGGTGAACTAATGTTAGCCTCTGATTTGGGTGTTGTTAATGAGCTGGTGTGAGGTCCTTAAATGCATCCTGAACCAAATTAAAAAAATCAAAAATCCAGCAATATTATAAAGCTGCCTCCCTCTCTCTAAGCCGCTGCCTTGTTCCCTGGAGAGGTTTGCTGTGGACTTGGTGTGGGTGTCTCCCTGCTCCTCACCACCACTTTTTTGTCACCTCTGATGAGTCAGTGGCAGCAACAGCACACAGAGCAAGCTATTGTGGTGCAGGCTGAGAAGGCAGATCAAGTCATTGGTGGCTTAATGAGGTGTCTGCTCGCCTCTCATCAGCGTTGTTATCTTGCGTATATGCTGTGTGTGGAGAGGTTTCCTTTCCAAAAATAGTGTTCCTGGCTGAGAGGAGGAGGTAGGTATGTTGGGTGGCGTGGAAAGGTTAGAGTCTTGCCCTCCTGTGGACTAGCAGTACAAAGCTATCATGAAAAAGAACGGCAACCCTAACAGAGGTGGAGGGAAGTCCGAGAGTGTAACGCTTGAAAGGCTCAGTGGGAGTAAGGGACTTGGAGGGAAATTGAAGAGGTGGGGTGTGGCGGGGGGGAGGCTCAGCGTTAAATATCAGAGCTAGGTAGGGTAGGAGAAAGGGAGAAAAGGAAAAAGAGAGGAGGGCGTTTATGCCCTCCTACGCCTGTGCCAAGCAGGGTTGAAAAGAGAGAGTGTGGGATTTCTTTCTCCCTCTTTCCTGCAGATCAAAAGAACAGAAGCAATCTGCAGTCTGGTGTTCGTGTAGGAGAAGTGTTGGTGAAGGGGAAGAAAGCGCCTGTGGGACTGGGAACATCTGCTCTAAGAAATTGCTTTAAGAACAGCCAGTTGGAAAGAAGCGCGCGCTGTGTGTGTGTGTGTGTGTGTGTGTGTGTGTGAGAGAGAGAGAGAGAGAGAGAGAGAGAGAGAGAGGAGTCCACAAGTAGCAGTGGGGAGAGAGGAACTTTTGGCTAGCAGAAGCTCTGTGTCCCCTGCCATCCCTTTCATAAATATATCTTCTTGCATGTTTTTTCATTCAAGTGGCAACACAGGAACCAGTTGGCAAGGAGTGCCCCCCCCCAGTGAAAGCGTGTTTAGTAGCGGCTGCTCATAGCTGTATTGCAAGTGAATTTCTGTGTGATAGACTATGCTGCATGCTGCTTTTCTTAACTTTTAGGGGGTTTTGAAAAAAGATTGACAACAGGTGCAAAAACTGGACTTGGAAAATAGACTGAAAGGCTAGGCAAAACTACTTTGTTCCTTGGACGTTCAGGGAAGGATTTTCTAATGTGAAATGGAAGTGCATATGAAAGGAGCATGTGACCCTGGATTAGGGAAGCTAGCCATTGGACTGTACGCTGCTTACATACAGACAGTTACTCCCTTAGATACCTATAGAAAGATCAGTGTCTGTGCTTCATGACTCCAAAATGGTATGGACCCAGAGGGAAGGAACATATGGCTGAAGAGAGTGTGCATTTAACTTTTCAAGGCTTCTATCCCTGCCTGTGAAACAGAAAGCCAAAATTCAAGACAGGAGATTCAAGGTGGCTTACGATTCCATAAATCAGTATGATTTATGGAATCACAACTCAAGACAGTACTGAGTTACATGGACCACCCGTGGTCTGACTCTGTATAGGGCAGCTTCCTGTGCATGCCGTCTGTGTTTGGCCCTCACTGCCACTTTACAGTACACAGTTGTGACCACTTTACAGGTCACAATGCTGCAGTGACAGTAGAAACCACAACTGGTAAAGTTCCCCTTCTATGTTACTCTTTAAAAGATACAACAGCCCTATCTAGACCAGGAACCACAGGGCTGCCCAGAGAATTGATAGGGCTTGGGTCAGGTGTGATGATGGTGGCCCCTCTAGAAGGACTCATGCATGTGTGTACAAAGTTGGAGGGGGCCCTTGCTTTGTGGGGGCATGGAGCAGATTCTCCCAGGCAGTTGTCCTGCCTGGCGGCCTTGGGAACCCTATGCCCTTTTGGCACCCCAGTCCTCCATTCTGCTCGTTTACTAATTTCCTTCCAGCAACCTTCAGCCTGCTTAAGCTACAGAAGTACAGAAAAGTTTTGTCGTAGCCCTGCTTTCTTCTTTTTCTTCAGCTCTGTCTCTCCTACCCTTGTTTCTTCATATCTCTGCCTACTTTGTCCCACCATGTCTGTTGGCCAGCCACCCTTAGCACTTTTGTTTTACCCTCACCATGACAGTCACTGTGAGGTTTCTTGAGTTCTCTTTCTCATTAGCCCATTAGACTTGATGTCCTGCCTTCTCTGTGCTTTTTCCTCACACCACCTCTTTGACCTTCCCTTCCCTCAGATTTCTGTTTCTCCACCCATTGTTTACCTTGGACTCCTTCCCAGCCTCTGTCTGATCTACAAAACTACACCTTTCCCTAGAACCTGTTTTAATCTCATTCATGCTGACCACTTTCCATTCTCTCCCAGAAGGTGAATGACACACCCCCTGGCAGCTTTGTTCCTGGTGTAGGTGGACTTTTCATGAACATTCCTTACCTTCACATCAGCTGTGTCAAACTGGAGGTTTAACCACCCTGCCCCCACCCCAGCCAAGCTCAATAAAAGATTGATAGACTGATATGTATGTTGCAGTCAGCATTGATAGACTGATATGTATGTTGCAGTCAGCATTGCTGCCCTTGCACCTCACATTTGACTTAATTTGAAGAGGCAAGTAATTGTAAATCTATGTTATGATTGCATGTAGGCCTGTTCTAAATGCCTTCTTTAGGTTCCTCCTGAACCTGAAATACTTCTGTTTACTTCTGGAAGATTGATTACTACATGAAGCAAAAGTGCAAAATTCCCTCCAGGCAATCATGTTTGACTTCTGCAGCCAGTGTTCTCTCTAACAGGGATTCCCAGATGATGTTCACTAAAACTCCCAGCATTCCCAGCTGCAGTGGCCTTTGGCTGGGGATTCTGGGAGTTGTAGTCAACATCTGGAAATTCCTGTTAGAGGGAACACTGTCTGCAGCCCTGTAGAAGTCTTGAATTCTTGTCTGATTTTTAGTTTTTTCTTTTCTAGCCACCTCGGTGTGTTCAGCCTCTCTTTTGCTTATGCTCTAAAATAAATATCTTATTTATATTACATTTGTGTCTTGCCCTTCCTACCAAGAAGCTCAGAAAGGTGTTCATTGGAATTACCTCTGTGAGGTTAATTAGGCTGACTGGTTATGGCTGAGTTAGCACTTGAACAACTACACCAAACTAAAGCTCCTGTAAATAGTTCATATTCTGTGAAACATGACAGGCACTGTGCCTAGCATGCACTGCCTTAAAACTATTTGTAGTAACTGGGATTTTGTGGGAAGCTGTGCCATTCACCTTCTAAGAGGTTTGCACATTGTGAGAGACAGGCCAAGTGCCATATTTTTCTGTCCAGTTGGTTTGTTGTGACTGTTCCAAGTAACTTTCTGGAGTCTATTAACTGTCACTAATGTGTCTTCTCAATGGTATTATTTGGCATTCAAATAATGCAGTCGTGATTTGTTATCTCCATGATCCTTACTAACAAAGCCTTCCGTTCTGTGTTACTTTGGTGCTTCTATCACAGAATAATATCATGACAGCTATTTTCAGAAACTATTCAATAGGAATTTATCTACTTTGCATCAGCCTTAATGGCTTAACTTGCATAAGATGGACTTCTATGGATATTTGGTTTAGTTGGAATAACTTGCTCTTTTTTTAACTTTAAAAAATATCCCTACTCTTGCTCTACAACAGCTTATGTTCAGAACCAATGTCTTGATGAACTGTTTTCTTTTCCTATTAGTTGGGGCAGTAGTTTTAAGACCTGGAAAAGCATATTTTTAGTCTTACAAATCCTAATACAATCATCGTTCCTTCTCTCTCTCTTGCATGTTTACAGGATGGCTTTCCTGATTTTCAGGATGCAGTCCAGAGCTTCTATCAGCAGGATTCAATCAAAATTCAACAGGCATTGTCGAAAGGGAAATGTGAAGATCTGGCAGCACTTGGTTCACAGGTAAGCAGACTATGTGGCACTATAACTGGCTTTCTCCTATTAGTTTGTGCTCCAGATCAATCACACTTTCCCCTGCAAGACATTTGATCTTACTCCTGCAATTTAAGAGGTTCTTTCTGACTGGGTTGTGATAATGCCACTTAGATATAAAAGGCTTCTATAAAGCTCTACCTTTATCTGTTGTAAGCAAATTGAGATTTTAACTGACAAGGGGAGTGTGTCTGTGCATCTGTGTGTGTGAGAGAGGATATTAATCTAGCAACTAGGGCAAGTGGAATATTCTGTCAATCAATCAGTCTTTATTACAGTCAAAGACCAGCATAAACTCTGACTATATGATGTGCCTGAAGTCTTCAGCTAAATTAACATGTTTAGTTAACAAGTAGGTAACCTTAGAATTTGCATATCATTTTCAAAAACCTGGCAGGTGACAAGCCACAGTTGGACACATTGCATTTCATTCTGGCTTAGTTTATGGTAAAAAAAACACAAAAATTGGCTTCAAGCCTTCAAAAACCACCCAGTTGCCATTTTGTCCTACATCTATTGTCTCTAAACATGCCATGAAATGAGCCCTAGGAAAGGTCTCCTGGCCATAATTGCAAGTGCCCCTTTGCTATGTTGAACTCAGGACTGACTATGATATGCAAGAGTGTTGGTTTTAGTTTAAATAACTCATTATATGAAAATACAAAGCTGCCCTACACTGAGTTAGATGGTTAGCCCTAGGGATATGCACAAACCTGTTCGGAGGCCTCTGAACAGGTTCGAACGACCAGTGGTTTGGCCGGTTTGAAGGCAGGGGAGGATACCTTTAAGGGCAGAGGGGGGTGCTCTTACCCCTCCTGCTGCATTTCCCCTGCTGGCACTGTACTTTAAAGGGTCCGGTGGGGCGGCAGCGTACCTCCCTGCTGCCCTGTTGCCTCGTTGGACTGGAAGTACTCGAAGTCCGAAGAGAGAATGGGGCGACAGGGAGGTATGCTGTTGGCTTGCCAGACCCTTTTAAAGTGCAAGAGTACCCTCCCCCACCATTAAAGGTATTCTCCACCTTCGAGCCCCCCCCCCCCCCCGCTGGTTCAGTGCACATCCCTAGTTAGCCCCTCTATCCCAGTGTTGTCTTCTCTTTCCGCAGTTCTCCTAGGTTTCAGGTGGGAGGTCTTTCCAAGATACCTCAGACCTTTTAGCTGTGGAGATGTCCTCATATGCACAGTGTACAGGCTTGGATTACCACTGGCCTTTGGCTTGGTCCCTTGCAGTGCCTGGTTTTAAATGGCATACATAGAATATGGTATTCCAAATCCAGTTCTGCTTTATATGCAGGATTTGTTGATCGGCTTTTGACCTGATCCCGAGAGAGAAACTTTGGTGTAAGCTATTGAGATCATCAGTAGACCACTGTTTACTACTTTTGATGTTCAAATTATATGAAAACTCACATGTAAGTGTGCGTTGCAATGCTCAAGGACACCAAGGAAATACCAACATTCAGGGGAGTCAGACAGGGATGTATTCTGGCTCCACTGCTATTTAATTTTTATATTAACTCTCCTGTCTCCCATTTAGATAACCTTTAGCAGTCAGACATCTTGCTGTACTTCTTTATGCAGATGATACTGTCATTCTCTCACAAATCCCAATAGGTCTAAGAAGAGCTTTGTGCTCTCTTGCTACCTATTGCGAAGAACAACTTTAGAAATTAATTATAATAAAACTAAGATCCTGGTGTTTGCGAAGAGACCAAAGATTCAGAACTGGTCACTAAATGGGCACAGGTTAGAACAAGTTAAGTGTTTCAAATACCTTGGTGTAATATTCCAGTCTTCAGGCAGAAGGAGTGTACGCAGAGAATATGTGAGGCAGAATGCACAGAAGAGTGCACAAGCAATTCAATCTTTCCATCACTCCAGGGATGCCCAATTTATCCCCTCCTCAGTAAAACTCTTCGGCTAAAGTACGAACACAGCTCTTATATGGAGTTCAACTTGGCATGTACTCTAACTTCTCTAAGGTGGAAGCCATGCTATCTAAGTTCCCGAGGAACACTTTTCAGGTACTCCGGTGTGTGCCCTATGCTGTCCTTCGTCTGGAAGCAGGACTGTTTAGATTCCAGAGCATGGATTAATATCTTCAAATTCTGGCTGAAGCTGGTTTTCCACCCTGCAGGTCTAGCTCCACTTGTGCTAAAGGATATCTATCATGCCAGGTGGAAAAGAGAGCTGGAGGAGAGGCAGCAATATTATGGTTTCTCCCCTTTTGCACTGATAACTCTGGGGTATGAAAATGCCAGAGTCAAACTCGGACAAAGAATATATGATATGGAGCGTCAAATTGATCAGGGCTCTATTCTTGTTGGTGTCCATTTGAGCAATCAAGTTCTGAGTTTCAACCCTACCAGATACCTAAACCAGATAACCGTGCCAAAATTCTGCAGAGCTTTGATACAGACACAATTCAGTGCCTTGCAAACAGCAGTCCTGGAAGGGAGATATTGAAAAAATCCCCTACAAAGAACGTATTTGTCTTTACAAATCAGGAGATATTGAAACAAAGGTTCATGTGCTCCTTTATTGTCAATTTTACCGAGATATATGGCATAAACATATAACCCCTTTTATTAACTGTCATCCAGGTTGTACAGATTCTTTTTATCTTGATTATCTTTTAATTGATCAGAATGACTTGAGATCTTATAATGTGACTAAGTTCTGTTTAATAGCCAGTAAAATCCTCCAGGAGTTCATGAAGAATCATTGTTAACTAATCTTTATGCTTAACTATGCGCTTAACTACTGTATCATAACCCTGTAGGGTTTTTTTTTTGTTGCGCTTCTGTTTGTAAACTCTGCTGGTCTGTGACTGTAATAAAGGAATTGAAAAATTGAATTGAATATGACATGCAAAAGCCATTGCCCTTGGGTGTTGTCTCAAATGCATGATGTATATCTCAAGATTTTAGATAATTCACAGCTAAATAGACTACATATTTTTTCCCAAAATGCTGTGTTGTGTAATGCATTTTTTGTGCAGAGAAACCATGACAAGCGTTTGTCACTGTCTGCCGTTTGAGAGGTCATCCTGACCTAATGTGGGCATTAACTCTTGTCATGGCTAGGCAGGATTACTGCAGCTCTACCTTCATACATTGTAGGTGGCTGAGGACCTTTATTTTGAGAGGGGGTGGATATTCATCCAGGAGAACTCATGGCTGTGGAAGCTTGCTTTATAGCACATTTTGTGTAATTCTTCAATTGCTGTTATTATTAGTCCTGGGTTTTGCCCTTCGATATCACCGTGCTATGCAAAGAAATTGATATACAAGCTGGCATGGGATAATAATATAATGAATACGTAGCAGTTATATAATGCATTTCAAGTATTCTAAGCACTTCACATAAGCTGTCTCATAATTGGAGACAGCCCTACAAATTAGACTAGAACCATTATCTTTATATATGGTACTGCTTCTAGAATACATTGCCCTGTGTGTGTGTGTGAGAGAGAGAGAGAGAGAGAGAGGAGCTCAACATTTTTTCATGAATGTTTCACTTATTACACAGGGCAAACCCAGGCCTGACACTGGATCAGCCAATCCTGGCTTCCTGATAAATATGCTTAAATTATGCAGGTCCTTACAAACATATTTGTCACATCCACACATTAGAGTTTTAGGTGTATGCTTTGAAAAACCTAGGTTTACATCTAAAACTTATTGTGTGAAGAGGTCTATACGCAAGGATGGCAAAGTCCATAATGTCTGGGCAGTGTAACACTGGCTGGTACCTAGGAATTATACATGTTTTGTTCCAGCATTACACTAAACTGGCTCCTAAGCATTTTTAGTGTGTTGTTTTGATGTTTAGGAACTGGAATATTCCCCTAGTCTTGAATCTGTATTTATGGTTTCTTTTGCATTTTCTTCTGCCACAATAATAAGCAGTAAATCACATTCAGGATGAGAATTCTTTTTGTATTGATCAGGTATGCTGTCCTCTAGCAGGCTGCTATACCTTTGCTAATTATTTTTTCTGTTGTGGTAGAGAAGACCTTGTTCTTTTTCTAGGCAATTTCACACCATTATTCTCTACAAGTGTACCATCATCCTACACTTTTTAGAATGGCAGATTGTTAGGGTTATTTTAAAACTTGGATGGTGATGTTTCTAAAAATAAAGCTGAGTGAAATCTTGGCATATTTGTCTTTTTGTGTGTTTTTAAAAAGCAGATGTTCTTATTGCTTTTGAAATATTTGTGTATGTACATATATTTCAATAGCACTAAGGGGTCTTAATAGTTTAGGACAAAGCTCTTTTGCTTTAGGATGAATATAGACTGCGCTGTTAATGTGTGCCAAGAGTGGTGTGTATTTTTTTTTTTTTGTTCCACTTTTAATGAAAATCATCTTGGTGTCTGCTCAGGGGTTTTATACTTTGAATGAAACATGACTTCAAGTTACTGGTCCAAAAATATTTCATGCTATATGTAAAGTAATGTACTTGTTTAAGTCAGTGAAGCTGGAAAACTGGGCAATAGACAGGTACTTCTGTTAGCTCAATGTGCTTCTTCCTTCGTTCTCTCTTCTCCTTATGATTGGAGCAACCTTCTCTATTTGCTACCAAGTAGGTCTCCTTGCCTCCCTCTCTTTCCTTTAAGAACCCCTTCTGACATTACCCAAGTGAAGTGGGAGCCATGGTGGTTTTTGTGCCCCTCAAGTGCTGCTCTGATAATTTCAGAAAGTCTGAGGCATAGAGAAGGAACTGCAGCATTGGCACCTCCCACATGGCCATAGACTTTACTGAGAAGCAAGGGAAGGTGCCATGATGCACCAGTTCCCGTGCTGCTAAAAGGTTCTACAAAGGCTTCCAGCTCCCTCCTCGAGAGCCACTTTGTTAGATCAGCTTTCCCTGGAGGATGCATTTCCACAGCCACAATTGTATCAAACAGAGAGTGGCAGGAAAAATACCTTAAGTAAAAATTTTAGTGTTGTATTGCTGCCATTACTCAACGTGGTGCTACAATTGCTGTTCTGATTCTTGAAGGAGGTACATTTTTGCAAGGCTTGGTAGATTCAAATCTGGGAGGGCTTGCTTTGTCAGGAAGTTCCCAGGCATTCAGCCCATTTAAAAAGTTCTGCTACTCTGACACATGATATTCAGTTTAGTTCAGCTTTATTACACATGTTAACCATGCTGCAAAAGAGGGTGAGGCAAGACAGCAAGGCCCTTCCATTGGCTTGAGAAAGACCAACTGCCATCTGTTCCCTCCCCTCCAAACAGAACTGAGTCCTCCTGCAGAAATGTCCACCAGGCTGCAACAGAGGATGAGGCAAGCCAGGGAGGCCCCTCCTTGTCGGCCCAGAAGATACCATGTGCTCCAGATCTTCATCTATTTGTTAGTGTAGCATTGCCATTTTGGGTAAGCTGCCTTGTGAGACCTTTGTGCCCAAAAAGCAGAATAGAAGTCCTTTAAATAAACAAACACAGATTCATCTCTGCACCCCCCAACTGCACAGTTATCCTTCTGGAAGGATCTTCTAAAAGCAAGGGTTCTTTGAAAACCCCTATCCTAAGGTAAACATGATAGAAAGACACGGAAGCTCTTCACACGATCGGGCAGGTCTGTGGGGAAGGAGGGTCTAGCTTACCTTCCCCATAGACTATCTCAGTGGCAGTTCCCTGGGTGGGCGGATTGCCCGCCCAGACATGTGGCAGCTCTCCTGCAGGCTACCCACGCCTCGCCTAGCTGCTCCAGGTATTGGGTGCAGGGAAGCGCTGCTGTGCGGTGCCTCACCCCCCTGGAGCCCAAATAATGCACTGCGCAAGTGCCTGGTGCGTTACTGGGAGCCCCCTTCTCCCCGAGTATGCCCAATGTGGCTGCAAGTAGCCACGGCAGCCACAGGACCAGAAAAATGGGGTTAGGAGAGCGCTCGTTCTCCCAACCTTGTTTAATTGGGAGGCTACCTAGGCGGGTTAGCTGCCTTGTAGCCACCAGGCTTGGGCATGAGCCGCCTCACTGTATTGCTGTGACCTTGGGGTCTTTATTATCGCTGCCTCAGATTTGTTTGTCTCAGACTGCAGCCTTGTATTTCGTTGCAGTCTATCTTACAATTAAAGTTTATTATTTCAAAAGGAAAAAGTAAAGTAGGCCCTGCTATGCGCGGTAATAGAAAATAGACAGCAAAAGGAATGAGGGAATATAAGGAGAGAGGCTCCAGATCATAAAGGCCATTAAAGCTCGTCAGCAAAGCCTTGAATTCAGCCTAGAAGCTCACAGGAAACCAGGGCAACTGCTTCAAAGCTGCCTAAGACTGCAGTCTTGTCTGCTTATTTGGGAGTAAGCCCCAGTTGAATTCTGAGCAACTTGCTTCCAAGTAAGCATAGGATCAGGCTGAAAATATGCCCTCTCTACCCTGTGACAATTGGCAGGCTGCAGCATTTTGCACCAGCTAAAACTTCTGAAGGTGGTATTCAAGACACATTTGTTGCAGCTCAAAATTTTATCTTGCTCACAGCGCATATATACCTTTACCAGATTAATTTGAGGATAGTTGAAGTTGCCCATTCTCAGCTTTTACTCCTTAATTTCTTCTTGCATTTGGAGATGGCCAGTCGAGTGTTCATCTTCACTACTCATTGCCAATCTCCTCCCTCTAGTATTCTGTCTTATGTAGGCTGTAAGATGCCTAGCAGGGACCATACCATTTTTGTGTTCTGTACTCCACTTACCATATGGTTTGTGTGAAATAATTGCATGCAATAGTGGTGGCAGTGTGTACATAAATCCGTGTCTGCTTTCATTTCAGCCAGAAAAGGTGATAGCCAAGCAGATGGAATTTCTTTGCAACCAAGCTAGTTTGGAAAGGCGCCTTTCTACAGGCCTTTACAGACAAAGCTCCGAAGAGCACAGCCCCAATGGCTTGATGGGCGATCAAGCTGATGGGCAAGGTACAGTCGTTTCCAGACACATATTTGATGCCATTGGGGTTGTTATGAAATTGTTGTTACTACTTGTCATGGGACACCACAGTGATAGTTGGAAAATCATAAAATGGAATGTGCTGTCATTATGATTTCTTGGTCGAGAGCATCACAGGCACAAAGAGGGTGGTTTGCAAATGTGTACCCTTCTAGCGTTACAAAAACTAAGTCATCTCAAAGCTAGAATCTGACTTGCTTTCAAAGATACTTAAGTGGTGTGGGAGCTGCCATTTCCCTGCTACTTCCCATTTTGCCAAGGGAACCTATGGAAATCTGCCTATGTACTTCAGGTAGCTTGCCAATTCTGGACTCTGCCCATTATGGCTGCTGGATCAATGGCCATTGCATTGGTGGCTTTGAATCATTCAAGTCCCCCAAATGATGTGGTTGGAGGCTTTATACAATGTCCTTAGGAATATGGGGGCAACTGCACAAGTGGAAGCTCCCATGCCATTAAGAGAGTGTTTACATCAGGCCTATCTCTTTAACAAGCAGAGAGGATACATCTCAGTTCTGATGTGAACGTGGGTGATACCTTTCAGTGAATATCTCGGTGCTAATATCTTTCAGGTGAGAGGCCCTTAAATCTCCGCATGACAGGTCTACCAAACAGGCACATGCCACACATTTCGTTAGATGGAGAGCCACATGTAGTGAAGCCCCTCTGCAATGACTTGAGCCGACTATATGCCAGTGGTGAGGCGAAGTCACAGCATTCAGGTAAGAGTTCATTCTTCATGCAATAGCTGAACTGTCTTGTGGGATTTCTGTAGTGGAGTCCCACGAAAGGAAGCCACACAACAGTCTCTTTCGGGGGTGGGGAAGTAGTTCTCGAGCATCTAGTGTGGCTATTTTGTGCTTGGTGAAGCTTTAGCCCCGAATTTATATGTATCTGTATACTGAACGATGGAGTCTTTTGAGTTGTGGTGCTGGAGGTGATTGTTGCGTATCCCATGGACAGCGAGAATTACAAATAAGGACATTTTAGTTCGAGTTAAACCAATAATATCGCTAGAAGCTAAGATTACCAAACATAGACTGACATATTTTGGTCATGTCATGCAAGCTGACTCACTCGAAAAAACAATTATGCTGGGAATGATCAGCGGGAGAAGGAGACAGGGATGGCCTTGTACTCGGTGGCTGGATATTATAAAAATGACGCTGGAATGACCATGGCGGACTTAAAGGAAGCTGTCCGAGATAGGATGGCATGGAGTGCAATGATCCATAGAGTGACCAAGAGTCGGACACGACTGAACGGATAGAGAGATAGAGTATACTGTATCAGAAACTCTCTTTGAATCTGTCAGTTCATTCCTTACTGATATTAATGCCTAACTAATCCCATTTGGTATAGTTAATCTTACACCCTGAAGCACCAAAATGCTTCAGTATCTCAAAAAGCATTTTAAAAGATGGCATTGTGATTCATATGTCATCTAAGTTTTATGGTAGCTGCTGAAAAATCACCCCAACTTAATCAGCCTGCTCATCATAACAGAGCTGTGCGTAAGGATCCATTGCATGCGGCACCTGGGCTGCATAGTCACATCCACTCCAACATTCGTGGCTCCAGTGGAGAGACAGGACTTGAGTGGCTACATCGTATACCATTCAGCCAGCATACAGAATTCATGCTTGTATATTGTAACAGCAGAGAAGCATTTTAAAACAGCCTTGCTTCAAAGACCTATGTGGGATGTGTTGCAGGCAAACGTTTTATGTGTATTAGTAATGCATGTGCCTGGCAGGCTGCTGAAAATCCACATGTCTGTCAGATAGTTCTGTATGTGTGTCTCGATGGTGGTGGTCTCTGGTGGAGGAGGAGGAGGAGGAGAGCTAGGGTGATTTATCTTCTCCCTCTCACTCTGGAGGCAAGCCTTGTGACAGGCAGAACTTTGAATACCTGTGGAGCAGTGGCAGCTGCTGCAAGTGCCCCTGCGGGGGTGGGGGTGGCAGGAGGCACCTTTAAGTGTAAATTAATAAGTGCTTGTCTCCCGTATCGCCACACCTGAAAGCGGTTTTGCTGCACTTACTTAATTTTCAGTACTACAAATGTGTACAAGATTTTTAATGCCAACTAGTGTAACTAGTGTAACTAGGTACAACTAGTGTAATAGGAGACTGGTTCAATATTTTTCTAAAAATATTTGTTGTTGTTGCAGAAGGCCTTGGTATCTTGAAAGATTTTCCTCACTCAGCTTTCAACAATCTCGAAAGGAAAGTCATAAAGACAGAGCCAGAAGATACAAGATAGCCATACCGCTCTAGAAAAGGGTATTTTTATTTAAGAATAAAGCTTCAAAAAGGAAACAAAATAAGCCTTAATAACCAGTGTTGCCTCATTGAAATAAGAGATTTCATAGCCAAAGCTTAAGAACCAAGACAAGTCATATTGGAGAACTGACAAACACGAGACCATTTGCAAACTGGAACTGCAGTGAAAAGTGGGTGCAAACATTCCGAAAACGTGACTTTGTAATTTGGGGAAAGCTCACAAACTAATACTGTGGGCTCTTGTTATTTAAGAATGTATTATGTGTTTGTATAACTTATCAGAGTTAAAAACAACAACAACAACCTAGGTGTCAGGATGTGTATTAAGTCCAGTAGATGTGGATGCCGTTATTTTACTTGAAGTCTAAATGTCTACTTTAAACGTATGAAACATAGATATGATAGTTCTAAGTCTGATTTTTTTAAAAACAAATCCTTAGTTGTGGGGGAAGGAAGCAGGGTGGGGGGAACCTAGTATAACACTCTTTAACAGCAGATGTACAATGGTTATTTTTTAGAAGCAAAAAAAGCAATTACGTAAAATGTTATAGAGATATAGCATTTGAAAGAGCTGGCTGTATTATAACAGGCACCTCGATGCTTATTGATGTAACATCATTCTTAAGGCTTCATGAATGTGCGTGTAAAATATTTATTTACATTGTAATGCTGTCTGCTACTTAGGAACTGGGGAGAGTAAGAAACACATGCCTTCATATTCCAAAAAGGGGAAAAGAAATATCTGTATCATAGGGAACTTGATTTACTAGATATTCTGATTAATACTGCCAGAGCAGCTACTGAAATGCTGGCAACATTTGGGCAACAAAACATACAATTCTTTAAAAAGACAAAATCTTTTAGATAATGGACGAGATGGGAAAGCAATGCAAGGTTCATACATCACCATTAAGAAATTAATGCTCTGAAACAAGCAACAATTAAAAAAAGAAGAAACCGAGGTTTAAATGCGCTACTGTTAAATGAGTATCTAGGAGCAGCTTTTCATTCCACTTGACTTTACTTTACATATATACCACATACTGCAGACAATGTACTGATACATTTCCTTTTGTATGTTTGAACAACTGTACTTATTTATTTTACAAAAGGTGTGTTTTGTGCTTTTTTAAAAACACACACGATGTTTTCTTAAGGGTGCAATTTTGTCTATAATGTAATGAGTGACTTCTAGCTGACGTTTTGATATTTACCCTTTGGATATTTCAGTGTGGTGTCTGCATGTTATGTATATCATTGTGACATGTGGGTTTGCATAACAACCCTTTCTCCTCGATATCACTTAACACTGTGTGGTTGCATTGCTGCAGTTAAGAGTTCCTCTGCACCTCAGTTCATCAAATGCTGAATCTGTATTTGGGTTCACCCCCATAGCACCCAAAGGACAACAAAACAGATTGTGTGGCTGACACCAGTGGCCCTGCTTCAGAGCTGCCCAAGCACAGGATGCCAGAGACAAGCAGCTAGTTGAATGGGACATGTCCCCATTGCTACAGGGATGCAGCTTTGCCATGTGGGAGACCAAGATGTCTCATGAGAGGCAGGGTTCCTTTTACACAAGTGCTGCTTGTAGTGCTTCATATGGAAGAAGTGGGGGTGATGCTAAGGAGGATTATTGCTTCTCCCACAGTAGGACGGAGGGTTTGAGGAGGAGGAGAAGGGCAAGAGCTTAAAACCTGTCTCCGCCATATCTAATGCACTGAAGGTGGCTTGGAGCGGCAGGCTGATGCAGCACCCAGGATACATCTATAAATGGCATCTCCTGGGGTGCCACAATTTGCCTACAGTACAGTCAGAGGAGGTAATGAAAATGCTCTCCTCTACTTCTTCCATAATGCAATGTTGCTCTTCATATCTGAAGATTTTGCTCTGTGTTGTAGTGATTATCAAGTCACTACATGCGCTGTATTGAAATGATCAGCGTAGTGTGAAGTGACCATGCATCTGTTTGAGATCACCATAAAACATGTTTAATAACTGTATCACTTGATTTGTGGAATAAAATGTTATAGTAGAAACACCAGTACACACATTTTTAATACTATAGAAAATGTCTTTTTAAAAAGAAAAACTGTTTCTTGAAATGCATTGTACCATTTCATTGATGAAGAAATGTATTCTGAGGAGTAGAATCTGCAACTTAATGGATGAAAACAAGGTGATGAATGTGTAGCTTAAAGTAGCTCATTTTATTGTTTTGTGAACTAATAACATGAGCTTGTTTGCTTGTTCCCTAAAGTTGCAAGAAGCACTGCTTGATATCTGAATAGTTTCACAAAACATGACCGTAATTACAGACAAGCAAGCTCATATCACTACCCATAGGATATAACATCTCATTTTATAATGGCAATGTAATGTAGTGTAAATTTAATCTGTAGTACAGATCTATTTTTTTATTTTCAGTTGTAAATTACCTGACTTAGCTGTGTCAGAAGTACAAAGGTACTTGATTTTTTACAGTCCAGCAAACCATTTCAATCCAATAAGCAGCCTTCTTAATTTTTTTAACCTTTTTATAGTTTGCAGGATGTCTTATACAGTGTGTGGTTTTTTAAAAAATTTATGTCAGGTAAGCTGCAGCAGCTAAAGTTAACTCTAAATCTCCCACCTACTAGAAGTACTGTAGAGTAGAAATAAAAGCTGATTAAAATATGCAGAAGGGCATGTGGTATAGTCCACAATGCCGAAGGGTACATGGTACACTCCACCACCTCAGCACACAGGATTGCTTGAAAATAATTCCCCTCTCAAAATCTCGCTACATCTGAAAAGCTTACTGTATATGTCAGAAAGGAGTGTTCTAGAAGGAGTGTGCAGAACATTCCGAGGTCAGAACATTCCACCTCAAAAATGGGCCATTTTGAGTGTTCCAAGTTTGGAACAGAACACCCCTAAAAGTGGGGGGGGGGCCCTGTTCTGAGCTCAGAATGGAACAGCCCGTTCCAAGGTGGAACATTCCAGCTCCGTTCCAGGTGCCATTTTGGAATCCAAAATGACGCTCTAAACAGGGTTGTGCCGTTCCAACAAAACGTTTTGTGCATTTTGCATTCTGTTCCAAGCTCAGAACAAAATGCAAAATGTTTTTTGTGCACACTCCTATGTTCTAGCACAGCCTTCTTGCCTGGATTTCTCGCTAATGTATTTATCTTTACCCATGCAGGGAGATGGTGATGAGTGGAGATGTACAGTCTCCCCGCCACTTTTCCCTTTCCGGTTATGCATAGTTGTGTTAGATTTGCACACACCCTTCTGAATTGGCTCTAAATCATGGCTTTTCAAAGACACAGATCTTGCTTGCCTTGTAGTCAGTAGATGGACTTCTAGGATGCTAATAATAAAGACTGTTGCTGATGGTTGGGAGTACAGGCTAATATCTTGTCTACAGCTTTTGTTGTGAAGGCAGGCTAGATGTTAGCTACAACAGGGTTATTATGACCAATACTGGTGTGACTCTTAGTTTATCTGCATCTGTATTCTTTTATGTCTGCCTTTGCCTTGTTGCTTACAAAATAAAAGTCACCTTGGCAAAAAAATTCTTGTTTTTCTTTTAAAATTTTTTTTTTAATGTAAAACAATAGCTCGGGGACAGAAGTTGCAAAACCTTCAATTTAAGCAGGGCTAGCTTGTTCCTTCTAGAAGTCTTGCTTTATCTGAGTGCCAGTTTATGGGGATAGCTCAAAGCTAGGTTAGACGGAAAAACCATGAGCCACTCGCTAATCATTTATGGGCTCCGATGGCTGGCAAAATGCACACATTTTTCTTAATATAGTACTCACTGCTTGAGAATTTGTTATTACCAAAGGGAGGATCACAGCACTAGCCCAACGGTTAAAAATTGGGGAAGCAGAGGGACTTTCAGCTTGCTCCCTGTGATGAATCTGTGGAGGAGAAATGCCTATGAAAATAGGCATTTATTTCATTTATGTGGGTGGGTGGGTGGGTCACTCACCACCCTAGAAATAGTGTATTGCCTTTCCCCCTGAAACATGTTTAGCTTCTGAAATTGTTCTCCCCACACATACCTACCACCAAATAGCATATAGAAAGCCAAATGGCCCCAATCCAGATAAAGCTAGTTGTTTTTAAATCCACTGGAGTAAATGGACAAGCTATGACATATAATGAACCCTCATTAGCTGATTCTGAGGAGAAGCAGCTATGGGAGCAAATTTGAGGTGACAGTGGAAGGCATGCTTAATCCACTTCTCATCTGCCACTTTTCTGCTGCAACTCTTCCTGTCCTCAACAGTTTTCTCCCATGAGGGGGTTGTAAACACATGTCAGTTGTCTATCAATGTTCTCAAGGTACAACATGTGCCCATTAACTTGTCCTTGGGCTAGGAAATATACACAAGGGCTAATGGAAGCAAGAAGGCTGATGCAAGAAGTGAAGTACAGGAAATTGAAAATTTCATGACCTGATCAATGGTGGTTGAAAGATGCCCTGGTGTCATGTTAAAATCTCTGTTATGAGACTGATGTTCAGTATTCACTTTTGGGCAGGAGGTGTTTAGATACACTAACCTTCGTCTAGAAACGGTCTAATTTACCTAAAATTTGATTAGCCAGCTATCATCCTAGCTTAAGACATTAACACATTAATGATGCTGTTCAATGAATATATATTGATTATTGTTTTAAATTGGTTGTGCAGGTAACTTTCAACATGGTTTTTAAAAAGCAAAGCAGGATATTATATATTTTAAATACAGGTGGACCTTGTTATCCACAGATTCACATATCTATGGTCAGGAAAAAGACATCCAACTTTGGCATATGTGGAACCACCACCACCCCCCCACACACACACAAATGCCGACCTCGCATATCTGTGGATCGGAGGTGGCCAGAAATGATCATGGAGATAATTTCCAGCTGCCATTTTCTTCGATGGAGCCACAAAATGGCTCCTGTCTTTGTTTAAAAATAGAAGAAAAACGCTGATTTTTGGCTGATTTGGGGCCACAGCACAACTTGGGGGGAGCAGCACAGCAAGGTAAGAAGCTCCCCCTGTGAAATTTGGCTGATTTTCGGCCAACCGGGAACCTAACCCCTGCTATCCCATAGATTCCCTTAACTCGATATTCGTGGTTTCCATTTCTGTGGCTGCAGCCTGGCACGGAACCCCCACGAATATAGAGGTTCACCTGCATTGCACTGCTGTGCATTACAGATAAATATTCGTTATGTATTCAAATTGTGTGGATTTATTGGTGGTAAAATACTAGATCCATAGAGCAAATTTCACAAAAAGCCAACTGGCAAAAATATTTATTATATATAATGCATATATTGAACATCTGTCTTTCTGCATATATTTGTTTCAAAAGATATCTGCACAATTTTGGGATATGACTAAATAGTTCAGATTACTAGGCAATGCAGTATCATTTCTACTGTCATGTCTAGAAACGTATTTGCAAACACTTAAATGTCATAGGTGATTCTGTGGTTTATCTGTTTTTTCTACTGTGTTTTGAAAAAACTTTCCAGACATCGCTGGCCTTCTTCGTGGTCTCTGTGCATCACACATGTGGGATTTGCGCCTGTGCATAGTATCTCCTCAGTTGTTCGCCAACTGCCACAGAGATTGCACCTCTTGCACTGCTTCAGAACAAACAACAAACTGTTCCTTTCAGTTAAGTACCCCTTTCAGCTGCGGTGTTTCTTCCCTCTTTCTATTTACTCATTGTTATATATTTCCGTTAGTGTTTTTATTTCCCTTGCCCCCCCCCCTTGTTTATGGATAGCAGCAAAATCTTTTTCAAATACCAGGGAAATCTTTTTCAAGTTTCCTGCTCATCCAAACTTCCCACCTCCAACAAATTGTTTGTTGTGCCTGGGAGAGAAACATAGGGTTGAGGCCTGCCAGATCTATCAAGGTTTTATGCGCCAAGCACAGCGCAGCTGAGCCTCATGCCTCCGTCTCTCCCTCTGGGAGAAAGCACTCTGCCTGACCCTCATTCCCTCAGGGGATCGCCACTACAGCTCTCCCTGAGAAAGTTCTCTCCACTAAACTCTTGCTGCCTCAGGATAGCCATTAAAGTGCTCCCCAAAATGGCTTCAGAACGGGAGCCAGCACAGCGTGGCGATTAGAGTGTTGCACTAGGACCGCAAAGACCTGAGTTTGAATCCCCATTCAACCATAAAACTCACTGGGTGACTCTGGGCCAGTCACGTAGCTCTCAGCCTAACCTACCTCTCCAGGTTGGTGTGAGGATAAAAATAACCATGTACTCTGAGCTCCTTGGAGGAAGAGTGGGATATAAGTGTAAAAAATAAATACGCCTGCCCCACTGGTGCCTACTGCCTCTGTGGCCTCAAATACAATTTTGGAGTTCCCAAATTCAAATACAATTTTTTGGAGTTCCTCAACACTTCTGAATGCTGAGGCAAGTCTTTAAGGCTATACAGGTTTAGTCAAAAACTAAGCTCCCCAAGAAAAAAAATGCTTAGCAACAGCACCCTCTGGCTTTTGAACCAGCCCAAAGGAAAATGAGTAGGAAGCATGTGGCCCCTGAGCCTAAACCTATGGAAACCCCATTGGTCCCTGCTCCAGCCCTGATCAGGGAACTGGAGCAGCCCATCAATTCTGACTCTGACCAGCAGGAATTGCCATTTGACAAACCCAGCAAGCTCTTGGACCAAGATCTCTATCCAGGCTGTGATTCCCAAGAAGGGAATGAAGGGGAATACCTGTCTTCCCCTAGAGATCGAAGCTCATTGCCTCTGTGATCAGAGTGTGACTACCATCCACGTTATGGGGGTCTATTCACAAACTAGATATGGTGACTGTGTTGAAGACTATAAATGCCACTATCACCACTGGGAATGTTACTCCCGTAATTACTCCTGCTTCCAGTACACTGGCAGATATGGGTATGAGACTGGGACGTATGCCCACGAGACTTTTCTGGATTGGGACCAACTTGCTCCATGCTATCACTCACCATCTAGGTACCACCACCACCCACGGTCCCATATTAGGTCCTTTTGTAATGCAAATGGCTGTTCTTGCCTTCTCATGCCCAAAGAAGCTAGCCACATCATCTGACTTCAAGCAGGAATGCTCCACCACCTAGCAAACTTCAAGGGGGAAGCCTGCCATCTTACCAATCTGTGATTAAGATGTCAGCTCCAACACACAGCAACCACATTTCATCTACACAACCTGGAAACCTGCCTGCCCCTGCTAATCCACCATTCCCTACATCTCGTACTGAACCTGATCCAGACATGGTCATGGACATTTCCCCTTCAGAATGTGATTCTGCTACTGGTGGGGGGGGGGAGTAGGGATGTGCACAAATCAGTCTTTTTGATTTGATTTGTACCCCAAACCCAGCAATTTGGACCCAAATCTGGCCAGCTAGCACAGGGGCGATTTGTGTTTTCCACAAATCGCCTGAAACAGGTAGATTTGGGTACAAATCGTTTTGTACCCAAATCGATTTGCACATCTCTGAAACAAAGTCACTGCCACTGGATACTCCATTGCAACCCCGCCCCCGACTCTTCCATGATGAAGTGAAACCTGATATTAAGTCAGCCCCTCTCACATTTACTCAGTCAAACATGCTTGGGAGAAACTGGCTATGGCCTCCCCTACTGCTTGGCACCTGGATCACATGTATCACACCCAACCCAAGGACTACACCTTCTTGTTTAAACACCCAGTGCCTAACTCAGTGGTAGTGAAAATGTCTCAGTCTCGTTCCCAACAAAATCCTTTATCCACACGAACTGATAAGGATGGATGTAAATTAGATACAATTGGGGAAAGGAATTATTCCACTGCAGCACTTCAGCTGTGCATTGCTAACTACCAAGCGTATATGGCACGGTATGCATGCACACCTGCTCTTCGAGACGCTGTCTCCATTCATGGATCAAATCGTCCAGCTGGACCAGAAGGAAAAAGCCTGCGGTATACTTATAGGACAGAAAATTGTAAAGCAGCTGCTCCACGTGCTACACAGCAGACTGTGCTTCCCGTGCCATCTCCACTCTGTTGCCTCGCAGACATATTCCCGGCTTAGATCCACCTCCTTAACTCTTGAGGCAAAATCCAGGATAGAGGATTTGCCTTTTGATGGGGGACACCTTTTTGGAGACAATACCGATGACATCCTGGAGCATGTCCAGAAACCGACACAGCTCATTCAACGACAACATCTCAGCAACCATATTGACCAGGGAAACCTAGGCAGAGGAACGGACAATCCCCAGCTAGCAGACCTTCTGACTTCTACTGTAGTATCAAGTACCAGCCCTTTCGTAAACCTCCTACCCAGTCCACAGTGAGGCCACGTACCACCAAACCACAACAACCCAGTTTCAAGAAGATCTGACAACCAAACAAGGCTAGCACCATACCTGTCTTGTTGGCAAGTGAGTATGTCAGAGCCCTGGATCCTCTCCATAATCAAATATGGCTACCAGATAGAATTCACTAAAGCACCTCCAAGGTCCAGCCCCCACACAACAGCCCCAATGCCTACTCTTCTGGAAAAAGTACAAGTTCTCTTACAGAAACGGGCAATTCAGAAGGTCACTCGAGCCTTCCACCATGGCTTCTGTTCCAGATACTTTACAGTGCCAAAATGGGACAGAGGGCTAAGACCAATCCTCAGCCTTCGCAGCCTCAACTGATTTGTGCGCTACCACCATTTCTGTATGGTGACCATCCAGATGATTCTTGCACTTGTCTCACAAGGTGCATGGTTTGTATCTCTCAACCCAGAGGATGCATATCTCCATATATCTCCAGCATCATTACCTCCACTTAAAAATAGGGGACCTCACCTACCAATATAGCATTCTCCCCTTCAGTCTGGCTTCAGCACCACACATCTTTACCAAAACCATGGTGGTGGTAGCTGCCTTTCTTTGAAAACAGGGCATCCAGATCTTCTCTTACACAGACAACTGGCTCGTTGTTGCCCTTTCTGCTAAAATAACACGTTCGCATCACCCTACCTTGTGTACTAGTCCTAGGATTACAGGTCAACCACAGGAAATCACAATTTCAACCATCAAAACAATTTGTCTTTCTAGGAAATCACCTGGATGCCTATCACTCTGCAGCCCATCTGCCAAACAGCCAGATATCGGACATCCTTTGGGCCGCTCAATAAATTACCAGGGCACACATGCTTACCTCTCCTGCAGTCGCTGCACTGGTTTCCCATTCACTTCCGAATTCAATTCAAAGTCCTGGTTCTTACCTTCAAAGGCTTGTGGGGCTTGGTGCCTGTTTGCCTACAGAATCGCCTCTCCCATCCAGTTACATCCAGCTGTTAGATCATTTCTGATGGCCCATTTGTTGGTCCCTGATTTTCGAGAGGTTCGGAATTCTAGGACCCGCAAAAGGACTTTTTTGGTTGCTGCGCCACTTCTTTGGAATTCTCTTCCCCTTCAGATTTGCCTAGCCCCCTCTTTACCGGTCTTTAAATCCTTACTGAAGACCTTTCTTTTCCGCCAGGCATTTGCCCTGTAGTTTACTTTATTTCCTTTCCATTATCTATTTTAGTTTGCTATTTTTAATGAAATTTTGATTGTAATTTTCAATGTTACTTTATTTACATGCCATTGTACAGTGCCCAGAGTCTTTGGAGTGGGCGGTATATTAAATGCTTCTAATAAATATAAATATAAATATTCAGGATCCAGCACCTAATCCAGCATTCAAGATCCAGCACCTAATTCTCCCACATGGCAGGCTATGGATGCATATCATCCAAGAGTGGTTTCTGAAAGTCTTTTCCCCATTCAAAGACAGCCAGTCCAAAAAGCTTATGATTCCTTCTTGGGTTAATGATCCCCTGCTAAATGAGCAAAGATACACCTTTTAAAGTAGCGATTGTCTTATACTTAGCAGGGGGAGAGCAACTGGCCCTATCCAGCCCTGGCACAGCATCCCTCCAATGGCTGTTGCTGGTGTCTATGTTCATTTTTAGATTGCGAGCCCTTTGGGGCATCTTATTTATGTATTATTTATTTTTCTATGTGAACCACTTTGAAAATTTTGTTGAAGAGCAGTATATAAATATTCGTCATCATTGTAGTAGGTTATTCATGCTGCCCAGAGGTGGACAAACATAGATCACCTGATCACCAGCTGCCCCTTCATTGCACAGACACTGGATGAAACCTTCGACACAGATATGTGTTTCGTGCCAATTCAGATTAACAGTGCCCCCACACAACTGAAGGACACACACCAGGATGACACATCGTGGATGACATTTCAATGGGCACATTCTTGGCATGCCCCCTCCTTCACTTGTGCTTCTGCCAATATTGTTTAAACAGGCCCAAAATTAACAACTGAGTTTCTCCTAGAAAATACTGAAAAGAACCTATTTTTTTTAAAACAACAACAACAAACTGGTAAATTGCCAGCACCAGCCTAAAATTATTTTGTCCCTTTGAATTTACAATTTTACTGATTTTTTAAAAAGGGAATGGCTAAACAAAACATGAAATTATCACCCACGGTTACAAAACTGACAATGTTGGAAGCCGGAGACAAATGTGGTTTATATTTGTTTCATTAAAAAGTGGTGTAATTTCCCCCCTCAATATATGGGCTTGTTTCAATACATATTGATAACTTTATCTTACTCATCTGCATTCTGAGGCATGTCTCATTCAGCCATTTGCTAATGGAGTGAACTATCTTATGATTTGGGTTCCTGCTGACAATTGTGCTAGCGGTCATCAACAGATATCGAACAACATAAATCATTTTGGACAGAACATAATCTTTTTGAGTGCCACACTAATAAGGAAGCAGGTCTTCCCTTAAAACTGTAGCGAATTATTTCAGTAATTAAAAGAGCTGGATTTTGATAGATTTCTACCCCTCCCCCACAAACCCACACCCCTCTCACTTTTTAACATTTTCAACATCCAATTCACAACCAGAAATCTTAATCTAGCCCAAGTTAATTTTTTTAATATAAAAATATAAAATATTTGATTGGTATAATTGAAATCGTTGCCCTCCTGACATAGATACAATTAAAAATGTAATTGTAAATACTTGGTTTAGGTCATGTATTCATCTAGCTCTATATTTATAATTATTGATACAAAGTTCATTAAAAATCAGGGAAAGCCGACAATAATGGTAGTATCTTGAAGAATCTGTATTGGGGTATTTTGATCTCTTTGAAACAATATAAAGGGATCTTATTTGCATAGAAACAATTAGGTTTTTCAAACTGCAATCTGGTTTACAGTTTCTTTATATATTAGAAAAGATTCTGACTCTTAGAAAGAAATCCTTGATGATCCAACAGACTTCTCACCCATTCCCAGCAACAGTATGCAAGATTTATTTTTATTTTATTTTATTTTTATTATTATATTTGTATATAACCCCAGATTTCTGTCTCTGGGTGGTTTACAACAACATAAAATAAATTTAAACACAAACGAAAACCTTAAAATGATTTAAAACCACAAGTCTAGTTTAAAGCTTGGGTGAATGAATGTGTCTTTAAAAAAAAAACTTTTAAAAGTTGTCACGGATAGGGAGGCTCTTATTTCATCAGGGAGCACATTCCAGAATCTCGGGGCGGTGACAGAGAAGGCTTGTCCCTGGGTATCCATCAAATGAGGCTATGGCAACTGCAGACATACTCTACAGATGATTTCAATGTGTGGTGGGGCTCATAGTGAAGAAGACATTCTCTTAAATACTCTGGACCTAAACTGTTTAGGGCTTTATAGGTTACTAGTGATTGTAAGCCCGTTAAATTAACGGGCGCTAGTAGATCTTTGGTGCCAGCTCTCTCCGCCTCCTCTGGCTGCACCGCGTTCCGGATAATCCTATCTGATGAGCATATATCAAGAGAGCCTTTAACTGATTTACTGTCAAAAGGCTCAATCCGGAGCACGCTCTACTTCTGCTCTTCTTTGCCCCGCCGCCCCCCACCTCCGTGTCCCCGCTTTGGAAGAGACAAAGTGTGCGAAAGAGGGAAGGAAAACGATGCAAAAGAAAGAGGAGCGAATACAATAGTATATATGTGCAAAATTAAGTTACACCGAGGCGTGCAAACTGCAGACGTATGTGCAACAGGCAGGCACTTACTACTTGCAAAATCGCGGGGTTTGTGTATATCTGGGCGAGCGGGTAGTTTTCGTCTGCTTCGGGTGCTTCTACCGCACTGCATCGAGTGTAAGTAATCACATCTCTCTCTCTCTCAAGTGCAGGAGATTTAAACTCTGATTACCTTTCCTCCATCTATCGGCTCCTGCGGCTGTCTCTCCCTCAGCTGGCCGCCTCTGCCCTCCCCGGTTCCCGCTTCTGCTCCTCCTTCTGTCCTCCCCGGTCACCGCTTCTGCTCCTACGGCCGATTCTCCCTCAGCTGGCCGCCTCTGCCCTCCCCAATCCCAGCTTCTTCCTCCCTGTAGTTCGTTCTTGGCTCCCTCAACGCCGCCAGCGGGGCCAGTCTCCTTGCGGCGGCTGCCGCCACCATTGGGGCCAGCTGCCGCCATCGGGGCCAGTCGCCCCGCTGCGTCCACCGCCACCACTTGCCGAGGCCGTGGCTCCGCCGCCACCTCGCCCGTACTCCCGCTGCAGCGGCCGCCGCCATTGGGGCCATTTGCCCCACCGCGGCCACCGCCGCCTCGCCCGCATTCTCCTCCCGGCGTTGGCCGCGGCCGCTTCTCCTCGGCCCGCCACTTCTCCTCCTCCTGGTCCCAACATGGCCGCCCGTGTCTCTGCGCCTGTATCTTCCTCAGTCGTTCTGGGCATGCGCTCTGCGCATGCCCAGAACGGCCAAGAAAGACACGGGCAGACACGGGATCACACTCAAGCCTTTTATTATAGAGGATAATCAGCACCTTGTATTTTGCCCAGAAACTTATTGGTAGCCAGTGTAGTTCTTTTAATAAAGGAGTAATATGGTCTCTCTGAGATGACCCAGAGACCAATCTGGCCACCTCATTCTGAACCAACTGCAGTTTCCAGACTATGTACAAAGGCAGCCCCACATAGAGCACATTGCAGTAGTCAAGTCTGAAGGTTACCACCATATGTACTACTGTTTTGAGGTCATTTTTCTCAAGAAACAGATGAAGCTGGCGTATCAGCTGAAGCTGTAGAAAGCAGCTCTGGCCACAGCCTCAACTTGAGACACTAGGGAGAGGTTTGGATCCAGAACAGCACTCTGACTCTGTACCTGTTCCTTCTGGGGAAGTGTGACCCATCCAGAACCATCAGATCTAAATAGTCTCCTGAATTTTGACCCCACACAAGTCCCTCCATCTTATCTGGATTCAGTCTCAGTTTGTTAGAACATAAGAACAGCCCTGCTGGATCAGGCCCAAGGCCCATCTAGTCCAGCATCCTGTTTCGCACAGTGGCGAAGCTTGCTCACCTCCTGAAGCTGCTCCTGCTCTTCCCAGAGTGAGTTGAAGTGAGTTGACGCCTACTCGGTCTAGTCTAGTCCTCAGTTGAACTGACTCATTTGGAAACACATACATTATTATTAATTATTATTATTATTATTATTATTATTAATTTTGATTTCTATACTGCCCTTCCAAAAATAGCTCAGGGCGGTTTACACAGAGAAATAAAAAACAAACAAATAAGATGGCTCCCTGTCCCCAAATGGCTCACATTCTTTAAAAAATAAAAAAAATCCAGCTCAGATTCAGAATCTGGCTTGCGGAAGGGTTATATTGTGGGTTTCGAGGGTTCAACAACTTTACATACATTACCTCAGTAATCCATACAACAGCCCTGTCAGGTGGGCCAGAATTATTATCTGCAGACTGTAGGTCGAGGATGCAAGACAGTGGGTTGTCCTAATGACATCAAGGCTGAGGTGACTTGGGCCTGTGACTTCCGGGCTCACAAGTCACATTTTTAGTCAACTGCCCTGACACAAACACATTTTCAGGAGATAGGAATGGTTTTTAAACCAATGCCTCTGATAGAGTCACAAGGATCTCAGTGACATATCCTGCAATAGTAGGATTTCCTAACATTGTGTCTTTTCTGACTCATGGGAGGAGATTCCCATAACTTCCTTGAAAAGACCAGGGTTGCCTTGAGTATGAAACCACGTGAAACACTCCACTTCATATGGCAGATTCTATAGGGAGCACATTCTTCCTTCCTCCAACTTGCATTTATGTGATACTGCCCAAGATTGGCCCTACATCTGACAGAAAAGATGAGGAACTCCAGTGCTCATTCCCAGTGCTATTACCAGTTGGAAATAATTGGCTCACTCTTGTCATTTGTGCATATTTTGCATTTGTGAAATTTGTGCAGTTGTGCAATGCATGCAACATTACTGGGCTGATGTACCCTACCATGATATGTCAGTTATTGTCATTTGGTCATGTATAACAACTGATGAACTCTGTTATTGTCATTTGGTCATGTACAGTGAGGGAAATAAGTATTTGATCCCCTGCTGATTTTGTCCATTTGCCCTCTGACACAGAAATGACCAGGCTATAATTGGAATGGTAGGTTTATTGTAGCTATGATAGACAGAATAACAACAAACAAACCCTCAAAAGCCCAGTGCCCAAAAGTCAGCGATGGATTTGCATTGTAGTGAGGGAAATAAGTATTCGATCCCTTCACAAAAGATGTCTTAGTACTTGGTGGCAAAACCCTTGTTGGCAATCACAGAGGTCAGACGTTTCTTGTAGCTGGCCATCAGGTTTGCACACAACCCAGGAGGGATGTTGTCCCACTCCTCTTTGCAGATCCTCTCCAAGTCAGAAAGGTTTCGAGGCTGATGTTTGGCAACCCAAACCTTCAGCTCCCTCCACAGATTTTCTATGGGATTAAGGTCTGGAGACTGGCTGGGCCACTCCAGGACCTTCATGTGCTTCTTCTTGAGCCACTCCTTTGTTGCCTTGGCTGTGTGTTTTGGGTCATTGTCATGCTGGAATACCCATCCACGACCCATTCTCAGTGCCCTGGCTGAGGGAAGGAGGTGCTCACCCAAGATCTGATGGTACATGGTCCCGTCCATCGTCCCTTCGATGCAGTGAAGGTGTCCTGTCCCCTTAGCAGAAAAACACCCCCAAAGCACAATGTGTCCACCTCCATGTTTGACGGTGGGGATGGTGTTCTTGGGCTCATAGGCAGCATTCCTCCTCCTCCACACACGGCGAGTTGAGTTGATGCCAAAGAGCTCGATTTTGGTCTCATCTGACCACAACACTTTTGCCCAGTTCTCCTCTGGATCATTCAGATGTGCATTGGCAAACTGCAGATGGGCCTGTACATGTGCTGCCTTGAGCAGGGGGACCTTGTGGGCACTGCAAGATTTCAGTCCTTCATGGCATAGTGTGTTACCAATTGTTTTCTTGGTGACTATGGTTCCAGCTGCCCTGAGATCATTGACAAGTTCCCCCCGTGTAGTTCTGGGCTGCTTTGTCACCGTTCTCATAATCGTTGCAACTCCACGAGGTGAGATCTTGCATGGAGCCCCAGACTGAGGGAGATTGACAGTTGTTTTATGTTTCTTCCATTTGCGAGTTATCGTGCCAACTGTAGTCACCTTCTCACCAAGCTGCTTGGCGATAGTCTTGTAGCCCAGTCCAGCCTTGTGCAGGTCTACAACCTTGTCCCTGACATCCTTCAACAGCATTTTGGTCTTGGGCATGGTGGTGAGTTTGGAAGCTGAGTGATTGCTTGCTTCTATGGACAGGTGTCTTTTATACAGGTACTGTATAAGCTTACAGAGGGTGTTCCTCATCTCAGCTCGTTACCTGCATATAGTGAAAAGACACCTGGGAGCCTGAAATCTTGCTGGTTGATAGGGGATCGAATACTTATTTCCCTCACTACAATGCAAATCCATCGCTGACTTTTGGGCACTGGGCTTTTGAGGGTTTGTTTGTTGTTATTCTGTCTATCACAGCTACAATAAACCTACCATTCTAATTATAGCCTGGTCATTTCTGTGTCAGAGGGCAAACGGACAAAATCAGCAGGGGATCAAATACTTATTTCCCTCACTGTATAACAACTGATGAACTCTGGTGCAGATTCACATCTCCATTCACATCTCCATTCACATCTACTCATCTAGTCAGTTCTATAGGGCTCCAATGAGCATCACAATGCAGAAGGGCATCTAGATCTGTATCTGCAATGGGCATAGAAGACTAATGTGTATCTGATCTCTGTTGCTGCATCAGGACAAGCAACAGCTTTCACCTCTGTAAATAAAAGCTTTGTGGCTTGTAATGCTCACATTCTTAAGTATCCTGTGCCTTTAGACACAATGTTTTTTCTGGCACTGAGTGTAGGTGTATTTGAGAGATTTATACTTTCCCTACTGATTCACTGCAGCAAATTAGTTTTTCAGCCATTTCACCTAGCACAAAATGATCTAAAAAAAAAATAAAAAATTCTGTTTCAGGAGTCATCTAGTTGACAAAGTAGAGCACATTACAGCAGTTCTGCTAAAATTGAATTAGACTAGCATGTATCAATTAATTCATCCCAAAATGATCAAGGCTTCCCTTCTGTAGGCTGATTCATAAAAGTCAAGTTTAAAGAAAAAATCTCCCCTGTCTGCAGTTAATGGGTGCTAATGCAGCAATTCCTTACACCTCGCACACTGATTTTCAGAGAGCTGGTGTGTTCACAAGACAGCAGATGGCTAATATTTCATACTCCCTTCCTTTGTACGTGGATATCCACACAGATAAACGGGATGCATTTTGTAATGTATCTGTTCTAGTGCCAAGGGCGGCTGGGTGGTGTTGGGGGGGTGAGGGCTAGGGCTACCATATGTAAAAGAGGACAGGGCCCCTGTACCTTTAAGAGATGCATAGGAGAGGGAATTTCAGCAGATGCGGCTTGCTGAAAGGAAAAGCTGCACCTGCTGAAATCCCTGCTTCTGTGTATCTCTAAAAGGTACAGGAGACCTGTCCTCTTTTTTATTATTATTGCTTATTATTTTAACACATTTATTTAAGACATTTGTATACCACTCAGAACACAAGTATCTGGGCAGTTTACAACAAAACAATTTTTTTAAAAAAAAGGTTAAAACATGACAACAATTTAAAATTGTAACAAAAAGCTTTCCATATGGCTGCCCTAAGGTAGGCAGAAGATAGGCTGTGGCCTACCTGGAGGCTTTATGGAAAGGGCTTTTATTTCGAATCCACTCCGGATTGCAGTGTGCCAGTCTGCATATTAGCTGGATTGACCCTGAAGTCCCTTTGGGCTATCAGAGACCAGGACAGACAGGACTTTGTTTCTCCCTGAATGGAAGCTACACATTCCATCCCACCCCCAGGACAGTACCTCCAGTGATTGTTGCTGGTATCTATCTTGTGTTTCTTTTTAGATTGTAAGCCCTTTGGGGACAGGGATCCATCTTATTTATTTGTTATTTCTCTGTGCAAACCACCCTGAGCCATTTTTGGAAGGGCGGTATAGAAATAGAATAAATAATAATAATAATAATTCTGGCTTAGCCCTAAGTATGTCCGACTTTAAAAAATCCTCTAGATTCAGAGGCTTTCGGGCACCGGGGGGGGGGGGGGCGCTTCTGTTATGCCCTGCAGTTTCTCTGTTATGTGTGGGTTGGCCATGCCAGTAAATTGGCATTTTTCAAAACTCAGTGAAGGGAAGTTTGACAGCTGTTTGGGTTATGGTCTGCTCTCAGTGAGTTGCAATTGCAAGAGCTGGGTGAGGTGGGGGAGGTGTTGTTGCAGATTGGTGATACTCTGTTCAGGGAGTCCAGAAGGGGAGGAGGAGGGAGAAATTCCTGAGTTAAACACAAGAACAAACTGCAAAATGTGTGTCTTCCTATGTTTTACATAGGCTTTAGAGATGCAGAAGGGATGTAACTTGAGCCCTTTTTTTGTCTGAGCTGATTCTATTAGGTGTGTGGGGAGGGGGGCGAAACATGAGGTGATGAAGACAGTCACTCACAAAGGGAAGAGTTAAGCATCCTGCTGTTTGATCCAGCTGGGGGAACTCATCATGCCGTCCTTCCGCTCTTAGCTGTCAAACTAAAACAACAAACAACAACAACAAACACTCTTGCCTCTTCCTCTGTGGTGTGATTTGTGATTGGTTGGAGGAAAAACCCGTAGCAAGTAGGTGGGAATGCACAGGGAAAAGATCTGCCAGGGAGTGCGGGGAGGAGCCAACAGCTATGTGAACTGTCAATTTAATCCCCTGAGTTAAATATCTTGTGAATCTGCTGCGAAGCCATTTGTGAATAACTCCCTGGGAGTCTACAAAGAATGTTGGACAAAGTGACTCCTGATCTCAACTAACTTACCACAGGTTAGCTATGCTGTAAGTATTAAGAGGTCCTTATGCACTCTTGTTTTTGTAAAGTTAGAACACACCCATGGGTCACGGGTGTTCTAGTTAAAATGTGTAAACCACACACTTTAAAAAATAAATAAATCCTGATGTGTCTTAGAAAACCACTCTGCAAGAACTACATCACAGAAGCTCCTGTGCCATGGAGGTAACATGAGACAGGGCCCCCATGATTGGAAAGAGATCCCAGGAGATGAGGAGGCTAATGAATAGGAACCACAGAGGTAGGGTAGCTAAAAGAAGAAAACAGAGTCTTGGATTATTCGAGAAGCTGAGAAAAGTGTAGGTGTATGAGGAGGAGGAGGCTCAAAGAGGAGCAGAGGAGGCAGAAAGCTGAGAAAGGGAGGAGGCCAGTGAAAAGTACCATTTAAAAAGCATGAGTAAGTATGGTTGCCACCTCTTTTGGAGAGAATTTCTGGACAAAACTGTCACATTTCTTCAGAGTTTCCTCTTTCATGTTGTAACAAAAAAGGACAATTGTGTTTTAAGACCAGTTGACCCTTGCATTTCTCCCTGCTAGAAGAAACACACAGGAAGAAATATCTCCTGTGTAGAATATTTCCTGTTGGGTTAGAGAGGCCCAAATAGGGCTGCTATATGGGAAAAGGGACAGGTTTCTTGTACCTTTTTGAGGTGTCGCTCCCCCCCCCCCACATGACAAGCTGCATCTGCTGAAATTCCCTACAGTCTTGGCTGCCATATGGAAAAGAGAACAGGTCTCCTCTACCTTTAAAAGATGCACAGGAGGCCTGTTCTCTTTTCTGTATGGCAGCCAAGCCTGCAGGTGCTGCATCTGGCTTTGAGTGTTCTAGAGGGAAGTGGGGCCCCAACAATTCCACCAGAGAAATGGGGACTCTCTCTGTCCATAGACTTCACAGCTAAACCCAGAAGCTCACTGCCTCAATAAACTCTATGGATGATTCAGATTTTAGGGGAGTTGGTTTACTGAGCCATATATTGAGATCTAACCTAGCCAGTCATCAGGACTGGTGCCAGAGAGTGAAAATATGGGGCTTCTAAACATTGATATCATATAGCTTAGCCACAATGCTTGGAGAGATGCAATGCTTAGGAAATGAAATTTGTTAAAGTCATCTTCCTGTTCAAATTCCTGGACATTTCATATCCAGGATGACACTTTTTCTATATTCTGGACTGGATGCTCGGTTCCTAGACTAATAGGGATGTGAACAAAACCAGTTTGCCCAGTTTGGTTCAAATCCAACCTGGATTCAAACTGGACTGGGCATGTTCAGTTTTGCCCCCATTAAATGGGGGCCTGGTTCAGTTCAAATTCAAACTGGTTTGGGCATGCCAAGTAGCGTTAAAATCATTTTTTGAAAGGTTGACTTACCACCGCCGAGGGCTACAGTGGCCTGGGGGTGTGTGTGCTGTGGCAGCTGCAGGGGGTCTCTGGTGGCCCCCTTTCCCCCCACCAATTTCCCCCTGAGTCTCCCCAGGCCAGTTCAGCCGATTTTGGGGCTGTTTCAGCCCTCTGTGTGCATGCGGCGGCCATTGTTTGGGTCACCACACATGCGCACGGGCAAGTTGCATCACTACACAATTGAGAACTGGTGGGAACTGGATTTCTTCACATAAGAAAACAATTTTTAAAAACCCCATTTAAACCAGATTAACATTAAAACTAGATATCATTAAAAGCCAGGCTAAAAAGATGGGTCTTTGAGGCTCTCCTGAAGGCCTCCAAGGAGGGTAATCCTCTTACATCCACAGGGAGCGCATTCCGAATCCTAGGGGCAAGAACTGAGAAAGCCTGATTCAAGTTCACCACCAGATGAACTGGTGTCACCTGAAGATGGACTCCTCCTGACGATTCTAATGAGTGATGGGGATCTTGTAGAGAAAGGTGCTCTTTCAGGTAACCCAGACCTAAGCCATTCAGGGCTTTAAAGGTAATAACTAGCATTTTGTATTTTGCCCAGAAACATTTTGGCAGCCAGTGCAACTATTTAAGAACAGGCATAATGTGGTCTTTCAAGGATACTCCAGAGACCAATCTGGCTACCACATTTTGAAGTAACCATGTTTCCAAACTACGAACAAAGGCAGCCCTACCTAGAGTGTATTGCAGTAGTCCAACCTGGACTACTGAAACTCTTGTATTCTGGCTGACTTAGATTCAAACCCCACAATTATTGCAGTGTCTAATGTGGTGGTGTCCAGCCCAATTCCTCTTATATGGTTAGGCTGACTCTTGATTATGTGGCTTGTGATGATGTAAACAAGCTGTTTGGTGAGGTGTGGCCTGCCACTTGTTCTCTTGACCCTTGTCTGACATGGCTTATACTGTCTGGCGGGGTTGTTGTAGAAGGCTTGGTGAATATTAAAAATGCTTCTCTGAGGGAGGGCAGGATGCCTTTCTGTCTTAAGGAGGCAATCATTAGACCATTTTTGAAGAAGCCTGCATTGAATCTCTCAGAGCAACTATAGGCCTGTCTCCAGCCTTCCATAGTTGGGCAAGGTAATTGAGATGGTGGTGGCCTCCAAGCTCCAGGCAGTCTTTGAGGAAACTGATTATCTAGACCCATTTTCAAACTAGTTTGGGGGCGGGCAATGGGGTGGAGACTGCCTTGGTCTGCCTGATGGATAATGACCAATGGGGAATTGACTCTGTTGGTCCTTCTGGATCTCTCGGTGGGTTTTGATACTATTGACCATAGGATACGTCTGGAGTGTCTGAGAGGGTTGGGAATGGGAGGTGCTACTTACAGTGGTTCCACTTCTATCTATCGGGCAAATTCCAGATGGTGTCACTTGGAGACTGTTGTTTTTCAAAATGTGAACTTTTATATGGCATTCTGCAGGGCTCCATACTGTCTTCAATGCTCTTTAACATCTACATGAAACGGCTGGGAAAGATCATCAGATTTGGCGAGGGGTGTTATCAGTGTGCTGATGACACTCAAATCTATTTCTCCCTATCAACTTCATGAGGAGAAGGTATAACCTCCCTACATGCCTGCCTGGAGGCAATGATGGGCTGGATGAGAGATAACTTAATGAATGAGAAAGAACTCAAATGTGAAATTGTCAGCCTCCTTGCTAAAATATATAATTTATCCCTGAAATAGAGTCTGTACCAGAGGACTGGAGAGTAGCAAATGTAACACCGATTTTCAAAAAGGGATCCAGGGGCGATCCGAGAAATTACAGACCGGTTAGCTTAACATCCATTCCAGGCAAATTGATGGAAAGCATCCTCAAGGATAAAATTGTAAAGCACATAAAAGAACAGGCCCTGCTGGGAGAGAACCAGTATGGCTTCTGCAAAGGTAAATCTTGCCTCAAAAAACTTTTGGAGTTCTTTGAGTGTGTCAACAAGTGTGTGAATCAAGGTGATCCAGTTGACATTATATACCTGGACTTCCAAAAAGCTTTTGACAAAGTTCCTCATCAAAGACTCCTGAGGAAACTTAGCGGTCATGGGATAAGGGGACAAGTACATGTGTGGATTGCTAACTGGTAGAAAGAAAGGAAACAGGTGGTAGGGATAAATGGAGAGTTTTCACAATGGGGGGAAGTAAGAAGTGGGGTCCCCCAGGGATCTGTACTGGGACCGATGCTTTTTAATTTATTCATAAAATGATCTAGAAGCAGGGGTAAGCAGCGAGGTGGCCAGATTTGCAGATGATACCAAACTCTTTTGGGTAGTGAAATCCAAAACGGATTGTGAGGAGCTCCAAAAGGATCTCTCCAAACTGGGAGAGTGCCGACAAAGTGGCATGTGCGGTTCAGTGTTGGCAAGTGCAAAGTGATGCTCATTGGGGAGAAAACCCCCAACTTCAAGTATATGCTGATGGGATCTGAGCTGTTGGTGACTGATCAGGAGAGGGATCTTGGGGTTGTGGTGGACAACTCATTGAAAGTGTTGACTCAATGTGCAGCAGTTGTGAAAAAGGCGAATTCCATGATAGGGATAATTAGGAAGGGGATTGAAAATAAAACTGCTAATATTATAATGCCCTTATACAAAACTATGGTGTGACCACACTTGGAGTACTGCGTACAATTCTGGTCACTACATCTAACAAAGGACATTGTTGAACTGGAAAAGGTGCAGAAGAGGGCAACCAAGATGATCAGGGGCCTAGAGCACCTTTCTTATGAGGCAAGACTGCAACACCTGGGGCTTTTTAGTTTAGAAAAAAGACGACTGCGGGGAGACATGAAAGAGGTCTATAAAATCTTGCATCGTGTGGAGAGAGTGAAGAGAGAGAAATTCTTCTCCCTCTCACATAACACTAGAACCAGAGGTCATCCCATGAAATTGATTGCTGGGAAATCTAGGACCAACAAACGGAAGTACTTTTTCACACAATGGATAATCAACTTGTGGAATTCTCTGCCACAAGATGTGGTGACAGCCAACAACCTGGATGGCTTTAAGAGGGGTTTGTATAACTTCATGGAGGAGAGGTCTATCAACAGCTACTAGTCGGAGGGCTGTGGGCCACCTCCAGCCTCAAAGGCAGGGTGCCTCTGAGTTCCAGCTGCAGGGGAGTAGCAGCAGGAGAGAGGGCATGCCCTCAATTCCTGCATGTAGGCTTCCAGCAGCATCTGGTGGGCCACTGGGCAAAACAGGATGCTACATGGGCATACCATTAATAAGACAAAGGAAGACAAATGTCTCCTGGACCACAGCCTCTGAGGGGCCCCCAAGGGGGGCCCCCCAAGGGACAGTGGCCTTGGCCCTGGCCCTGCTCTCCAAGAGGCTCCAAGACTGAGCAGCCTGCCCCTGCTTGCTGCCGTGCTGCTCACTCTCTCTGTAGTTGCTGCAGCTGCAGGAGCAGCAGGCAGCAAGGCAGCATCTCAGCTCACCATTCTGGTGCTGGATCTGTGTCTGTGTGTGTGTGTGTGCAAGAACAGTTATACTCCCTGTGAGTTTTGATCCTGATTGGCATTTCCTGGGCAGCAACAGAGTCAAGAAAGAGTTAGTATTCTCTCTGCTAGTCCCGCCCTCTCCCAAAAGGAGCTTTCTGATTGGTTGTCCTGTGGTCTTGCGTTCCTCCCCACCACTGCTCTGACCGGCATTTTGGACATCTGAGTTGCTGCTGAGCAGAGCCGTATCTAGGCAAAGCACTGAAATTGCGCCCCCTGTCCAAACATCTGACACCCATCTTTCAGATAACTTTACCATAATATCAGCTGAAAAATACAAGTCAAGCTCGTTAATCTTTTAATATTTCAAAAACTATTTAGCGGTGGATGTAGCCAGACCAAAAAATGCTTGAAAACTACAAATTTTAGTATGCTGGGGCTCATGAAATACCCAAATACTATGTGGAGGTATACTTGGAAAACTAAACAGAAGTGCCTGTCTAATTCTCTACTATGCATTGTAGCATCACTATTACACAAGTTTTAAAAATTAATGGAGAATTTGACTTTTCCCAGATACTCTGAAAATCATTAAAGGATATGCAGAGTAAACTGTGTCACAGCTTGGAATATATACTAGTATTTCAGAAAGACAGCTAAAATGAGAGAGAGCAAGAAACTCCCAGTGGCCTTAATACTAAGGATTTCACACTGATTCAAAGACAAACTCACCATTAACAGCCATATATATTATTAAGACATCACATTTAACTCACTTATCACAAAAAGCAAAGTAAGAGCAAATGGATACAATCCTAGCACATAAGCTTCAGCTCAGTATTCACAAGCCCTGATTCTCTGTACATAGTGCCAAACTGAATATGTGTACAGTGACTTATATTAAATTAAAAATGTTTTTTACCTGTAGCCCCATTGGGGGGGGCTTCCTAAAGGCCGCGGTGGAGTCTGCAAAGGTTCCCCCTCCCCCACCGGCCTCTTAATTCACCGCTGCAGCCTGTCCCGGGCTGATTTTCGGGCTTGTTTGGGCATACAAAGATTGGCATGGTGGCCATTTTGGAGGCCACCATACATGCTCAAATGGCCTCTGCAAGGCCTGGCAAGGCCTAGGGCCTCACAGGGGCCATTTGAGCATGTGCGGTGGCCATTTTAAAAATATATTTTTTAATGGCCACCAAAAACAAAATGGCCACCGCACATGCTCAAATGGCCTCTGAGAGGCCTGGCATGTCCTAGGGCCTCACAGAGGCCATTTGAGCATGCACGGTGGCCATTTTGTTTTTGGTGGCCATTTAAATTTTTTTTCATTTTAAAAAAATGGCGCCCCCTTCAAGTAGCACCTGGGGCACATGTCCTGCCTGCCCTACCCTAGATACGCCCCTGCTGAGTGAGTCGGGATGTGGCAGAATTTGGCTGTTCAGCTTATCTCCTCCCAGGAAAGTAAAACCCAAAATCCTCACCCTTGCTTAGCCACACTTGCTTAGTGTGTTTCTCTTCAGAAATAATATCAATTTGTGTGCATGTGATCCGTGTGTGTGAGAGAGTTTTACATGTGTGGTTTGTTTGAATGTGTGCTTTACCTGAATGTGTGCTTTACTGGAGTGTTGGTTGTTTTTATAAAGTAGCCTCTGTCCTGAAGTAGCCTTTTCCAAAAAGTATTAAAAGTCCCCCTTTTGCAGACTTTTCTAGCATTTTTTGTATTTTGGACTTAAGAGAAGAGGATTTGGCCCATTTCATTTCCCTATGTTTCACCCCAGCTTCTATTCCTCCTCCTGGAGTCCTGAGTTGGGGAGGCGAGCTGGTCTTGTGTCAGAAAGCAGGAATTTTTCTGCTTAGCTGGATTCACCCTGGTTTATATTTAAATGGTAGACTACATTTGTGAGCACTGTAAGATATACCCATAAGGAGATGGGGGAGAGCAAAGGCATGCTTGCATGCAGAAGGCCCCAAGTCCCCTCCCTGGAAGCATCTCCAAGTCAGGGCTGAGAGAGACTCCTGCCTGCAACCTTGGAGAAGCCACTGCCAGTCTGTGTGCAGACAGCCCTGAGCTAGATGGGCCAATGGTCTGACTCAGTAGAAGGCAGCTTACTATGTTTACCTATCTTTAAGTTTCTGGCGTTATTACCTGCCTTGAAGATTTGAATCAGCTTCAAAAGATGGAACAAAAATGTACAAATTAATTAGTCTACAAGTTAAGGCCCTTATTGAACACTCTGACTTTGGCAAGCAGCTAGTTTGGTTAATCTAAGGCATGTGTTAGCTCCAATCTCCAGGATATTTGGAAGGAAATGGGGAGCCTACTGTGACTGACTATCTAATTATAGGGGCAACTAACACTCAGGCAATCAATATTTTACAGGATAAGAGCATGAAAGCAAGGATTAATTCAAATTTAAATAAACAAAACATAGGCAACAGGGAGTTATTTATTTTTCTTATTATTATTTTATTTTTATAGGCCACTTTTAACCACCAATGGCAAATACAATTGCTATTAAAACAGAAGACAGATAAATAGAATTGCAAAATACACTTTCCCCCTTCCATATTTATGGTGTGTGAGTTGTATCAATAGTGGCACATGATAATGCACATGCGCTCACACTGCCTTGACACTGCCGCCCAGAACAAAACTCATTCCGCTCACTGATGGAAGAAATGGCTCACAATACTTGAGGGTTGGGGAAGAGTGGAGATTGTTTGCTAATTTTAAGCTGTGGTTTGCCTGGATATCCCTTCACCTGTTTTTTCCAAATGAAAAATATTGGGTTGTGTTTTTTTTTTTAAATCCCGCCATGCTACAGCCCTGACGAAAATTGTTAAGCTTGGAACAGAAGCTTCCTTTGGAACCCACAGAATGGGAGGAGAGCTGGTCTTATGGTAGCAAGCATGAATTGCTCCCTTGTATGTCACAAAGCAAATTATGTTGTATTATTTGGTTCTGCTGTTGTTTACACCTTGTAACTGTAGTCTCCTGTCCTCTGTTAATCTGCTACACTATATTACATGTGTCCAAATTTCCAAAATCATCTTTTGCAGCAGACCATGGGGCCAGGAGAAGGAGAGGAAGACGGTGAGGGGCTCATTTTAAAATCTTGTCTCTGGGCCCACTCCAACCTTGGTAGGCCTCTGGGATACTGGACTAGATGGGCCTTGGCCCTGATCCAGCAGGGCTGTTCTTATGTTCTTATGAGGATAGAAAATTAGAAATGTCTAATTTTGCATTTGTGTCTTTACCCATTTGGTTACTTTTAAGAGGTGCTAATTGAATTATGTTTGTTTTCTTAAATAACTTAAAGCTTTCTTAAATACCTTAAATTTGCAACTTATGTCTTTAAAAGTATGCAGTTTTGATTTCTCCTTCCTTCTGGAATCCCAATATGGCTTCATTCTCTTTTGAAATAATTGCCTTACGAGGGGAAACCCCACATTTGAATCAAGAAAAAACCCAGTATTTCATTTTTTTATCCCCTGCCCCATTTCCACAGCAAAAGGAAGGTCATGATTTTAACATCAAAAAACCTGCTTTCCACAACCCATCCAAAATATAGTTGAGAAATCTCTTAACTGTTCTCATCCAGAGAGCAAAGGCAGGGAAATCTCTCATCAAAAAAGGGATGCTGTCGTAATTTCAATGGCCAGTTTGAAGCACGCATATACATGCAAGCACACACACACACACACACACACACACACACACACACACACACACACCACTTATTAACAAAACAATAAATTAGTAATAATTTACCAAACAATAAGTTTTAGGCCAATTAGAGATGAGCTAAATTAGGACGTGCATCCTATTTACACATTTTGAAACCCTGCAGTGACTCATTTATCTGGCATTAAAAATTTACACTTCATGCATTGGGTTCACTTCAACTGCTTAAAAAGCGCTGTTACACACCCACAGGATCCTAAGAAGGCAGGCCTGTTCTTGTATTACTTCTTGTGTGCACTGACTGATAGGGTCACTCAGGAACAAGCACGTAGGATGATGCTGGGTGGTGTGCATGTAGGTGGAATCTCATTGCTCTGCACAGTTCATTTTGGATGGACATTTGTGAGGCACACAAATGGCTTTTCGACATAGTGATGGTCTGTGAATAAGGTGTTGGTCCCGTCCCCGCCCCCCCCCCCCCCCGCTGCCAAGATGAAAATACAGAACTCTTCCCTGCATGAGAAAGTGTTTTTGAAAGGCATAGCCTCTGAGCATGACTCTGTATTTCCTGTGGATGACTGCTCAATCTAGATGTTAAGCCAGCTCATAAAACTCAGTTCTTCACAAAACTCAGAACAACTGGGGCTAGATCCAGCCTGTATAGTTTGTGACCCACTAAGTTAGATTCAGCTTGCCAGTCCAGGAAGCAGCAAAACCAGAAGGTGGGTCAAGCCGCAGGTGAGCAGCAGTATGCATCTGGTGGGCCTCACAGTTTGTGCAGCTCCAAGCCAGGTTTTCAAAGCCACCTGATCATATTTGACTTGGCATAGCTCAGTGTTTCTGACAGGACTGTCATATTTGGATTCAGGGGCCACATTCATATGTAATGTGAAACTATGGGTCCAATGGGCCCACGGTTCTGCTCCACACCCCACCCTGCTCTCCTGTCCAAATTCAGACATCACGGAAAGCACTTTTTCTGCAGTCAGCGAGACTGCAGAGAGGAGGGGGAACTGGCTGTGTGGGCTTCCTTGCATGAAGGACAGCCTTCACAACCAATCACGGCTGGAGTTGAGGAAGGAGCTTCCTCCCTCAACTCCAGTTGAAGGGGATACAGCCTGTGGTTCCAAATATGGATGCAGTGCAGGCTGCGTCTAACCTTGGGTTGTGGCGATGAAACTCACAACAACCTGAGGGTTGTAGATTGGAGTTTGAAAAACAGAACCACGGGTCAGTCACCGCATGGAACCGGAGTTACACACATTCACACATAGCAGTAGGCCATCCTCTGGCCCTTCAACTCTGGTTCTGCATTATGTGCAAATGTGATCAGGGTCTTCTTGAGCATCAGCCTTTAAAAGGTATCGTGGGAGAGGGAAAGCACAGCATGAGATGGAAGATTTGCTCTGGAAAAAGTGGACAGGGAAGCGGTGAAGCACTACCTTCTCCCCTTCCCACAGCTTCTTTGCTGAGAATCATCCACTCCTAAAGTTGCTTTTCCTCAGTAGGTGAACCCACTGGGGTTTTGTCACCCACATTTGCATGCAGTGTGTAAATAGAAAGCCCTGGCCAAATTTACTGCGGATTGGTATGTCACTGGCTGTTAGCTATGGTAGTTAAATGAAACCTTCAGGATGCAAGGCCATGAGCCTCAACGGCAAATACTGGGGATTGACAACCCAGGAGGGCTGTTGTTTTCCTCTCTTCAGGCTTGTGGGCTTTCCAGAAACTTCTGACTGGATACTGTTGCCAACAGACTATTGAACATGGCTGGGGAAAGAAGTGGATTGGTTGGGGCTGTGTTTTCCTCTCCAATCTCCCTTCTTCACTTGCCACCTGACTCACTCAAGGCTCATACTGGTGTTGCTTTTTCTAACTACAGACTCAAGCAGAGAAATAGGTGTACACATACCCCAAGTAAGCCCTAAGTAAGTAACTTTATTGCAGTCAACAGGCCAAAAATAGAAATAAAGCAAAGAAGCATAGCTGCAACACAAGATATGGCAATGGAATACCAAAATACTATATCATCATCAATTCACAGGTTGCTTCCTCTTCGTTCATATAGCAATTGACAGGAATTTAGCCACAGCTAACATCACCCTTGGGATGTTGTCTATCAATAGATATTTAACATAGAATTGCATAGATCTACCTGGCAGTGCAGTCAAAACAGGAGTAAGCAATTACTAGCAGGCTAGAAGTAAGCCAAGTCTGAGAGCAGATGTGGCCAGGGCATGCGATTGGAGGAGGAACACAGCCGTAATTAGTTTGGTCTCTTTTTCCCTGGACATCTTTCTTGCTCCTCTAGCAAGGGGAGTCAAGTGGCAGCAGAAGAGAGCATGGCAGGGAAGAAAAAATGCTGCTATCTAGTTCCTTCCCCGTTCTTCCAGGGACCACCAGATCGCCCTCCCCCCCCCCGCCAAATGCCCCCAATTCTGATGGCAGCAAATGGTGTCTGACAAAAAGGCAGCCATGCAACAGGGTAACGAGGTGGCAGGGAGTACTGTGAGGGTATGCAGGTTGGCAAATGTCCTTGCGAGGGCTTGAGAGGGAATAGAGAGGTGTGAGCAGTGGAGACGCCACAGAGACCTCAAGGGCACGTGATGAGGCAACAAAGAGAGTTGCAGAAGTACATGAGGTCGTGGTGAAGTGGCAGAGGGGATTGCAAGTGCACGCAAGAGGCCAGAGGGACTTGTGAGGACATGTAAGGTCACAGATGAATTTGCAAGGTGTGGGTGAGGTGGCGGCATGCAAGGCAGCATAGGCATGCAAAAGCATGCAAAGTGGTGGTGAGGGGCCCGAGGGGCACATGAGGCAGTGGCGAGGTGGCAGGGTGCTTTGCCAGGGCATGCAAGGTGGGAGCAAGCCAGGGGGAGAGCCTTGCAAAAGCTTGTGAAGTTGCAAATGAGGCAGCAGGGGACCTTGTGATACGAGGCGGCAGCAAGGGGGCAGATGGACTTATGAGGAAAGGTGAGGTGGTGAGGGGAGAGTCTTGTGAAGCCATAACAGCTGATGGCAAGGTGGCAAAGGGATCTGCAAGGACACACTAGGCAGTGAGGGAGGAACTAGTGAGTCATTGCTGCTTACCTTTAAAAAAAACCCCTACAGTTCCAACAATTCCCCGCACCTCTTGAGGACCGAAACCTAATTCAAAGGGGGGTGGAGATTTTAAAACACAAGCTGCCGATGAGCCACCAGAAGGCGGCTTGCTCAATCCTCTCTGCAGAGTAGGGAGCAAAGAGGATGTTGTGAAGCCTGTTTCCTAGTAGGGCTGCCATGCCCCCCAGAATTCCAGGTTTCACCCGGATTGCAAGCATCTCACCCGGATTGCTTAGCCCACCTGGATTCGCCTGGATTCCAGCTTTTTTTTTTTTTTTAAGCTAAGCACTAGCCCTTGTAGAAGTGGAGTTATGGAGCAAAATGTGCAGTCACTATTTTGCTCAACCGCTGGACTTGGATTAAGAGAGGAAGAGCACAGGAGGCTAGCTGGGAGGGTTTCACTTTCACAAATACAGTAATCTCTTGAGGAATGTTACCTTGTTTGTTATCAGCAGGGGATCTCAAGCAGTTGAGAGGATAACTTGCTTTTGATGTGAATCACCACCTGCCTACCAGGCTGTGTATTGTAATGTTTAAGGACTTCCTTGGCTTTACATTCAATGTGTGCCTATTTAGAAGTAAGCACCGGTGGTTTCAATCAGATCGTCTCTCAAACAAGTGTGTACAGAATTGCAGTCTTAATTAAAAAGCTGTGCATTTTTATTTGTTCTGTTGCTGCTATTAATATGTCAAGGAAAATGGCTAGGCAAAGATATCTTCCCCAACTATTGTTGGTAGATATCCAGAAAATATGTCAAATAACTAACTAAATAAATTCAACAAATAAGCTGGGAGGTGCAGATGATAATTTACATATGCAAATATGTGCAAGCCAATTTACATAATATGCAAATTAGGCAGCCGGATTTGGAGAGCCAGAATATGGCAGTCCTATTGCCTAGCCCTCACCCAGTTCCAGGTAAGGAGGGGGAGAAAGATGAGGGGAGGGGAGGGGAGGGCAGGAGATGGCAGAGGAGGGACAGCTCCTGTCAGGACCAAAAGGGATGTCAGAACTCTGACTGAGTTCTGCGCCGACAGTGGAAAGTTCAGCTGGGGGTTCTGACTGTTAAGACTCCCTGTTGTGGGTGCAGAACTCCATCCAATAATGCTCATTGGAGGGCATATTGGGTCTGACATACCTGTCAGGCTGACATGACTGCTCAGCCCTAGTAGATAAGTTTGTAAATGAAAATAATACAAAATGTTTAACACCTCCTTCAAACAGCCTTGTGAGCTTTAAAGAACATTGAGGGCATATAGCCCGATTGAAAAACAGAACACGAGGGTGTCAGCTGTGGAGGGGGGAGGGGACAGGAAATGAAAGGCCAGAGAGGGGTGGAGATATTCAAGTCCCTAACAGTATTATATAGAAGGTTCTGAGATTTGAAGTATGCATGTTGTGAAGTTTAAACAACAACAAAAAAACTCCCTCCCTACACTATAGAGGTTTCTGGTGGGAGGAAAAGGAAAAGGTGCTACCCTCCTCCATGATATAGCAATAAAATGCTCTAGTTTGAAGCTAGAAGCCAACCCCAAACCACTTGCACAGGGGCTGCTCAACTTCAGCCCTCCAGGAGGCTTTACACACAGGGCTTCTGCCCCGAATCTCCTTCAGAAGAGACTGTGTGCGTTCACACACCAGCCAAACTTACCTTCAAGTCTCTTCAAGCTCCTTAGACCCACTTCACACACAAACCGAGCTTCGGGATGCAAATTCTAGCTTCTCTTGATATATGTCTGGTTTTTTAAAAAAATGCTGGTTTTAAGCTACTTTTAATTAAAACAGCTGGAGTAAATGGGAGAGGCACTGATGTAGAATCATTAGCATGATAAGAGGCATGCTCTCTTCAGAAATGCAGATCTATCTCTGCAGGAGCTCTGTCCCCCACCACCACCTACCATTGACTAGAACGAAAACACGGAGCATGCCATGTGGACTTGTTGCAAAAGAAAACCAAGAGCAGAGGGGAGGGGCTGCTTCCTTCAGTGCCACGAGTGTACTTCGAAGTGGCTTCGCTCAACGTTTACCCCGAAGCCTGAAGCAAAGTGTGAATAACTCTCTGCAGATGCTGGCCTACAGCTCCCATGATCCCTAGCTATTGGCCACTGTGGCTGGGGATTGTGGGAGTTGTAGTCCAAAAATAGCCTAAGTTGAGCAGGCCTGCTCTAGCACTAAATAGCATAGCAGGAGGAGGCAACAAGGGAGCGGAAAAGAAGAAAAGGCGTATTTTTTTGTCCTTCCCCTTCCTCAAACTCTTGCCCCCTCCATGAGATCTGAACAGTACACAAGATCTCCATGAGATCTGAACAGAGCCTTTGAGAGGCTATGGATACACTGCAACGTTTTGTTGCAGATCCCACTTATTCCTTCTAATACTAAACTTGGGTGGAGTGTCTATCAATATGGAAGTGAAACGGGTCAGCCTGAAATAAGGAAGTGGCTGTTTGGAGACCTTCCTATTAGTTTGTGAAGTAAAAGAAAAAGAAATTAAAACACAAGCCCAAAAACAGCTCAGCAAGGATCTATGCTGAGTCAGTAGTTCCATGACCTAGACTGCTGAGTGCAGTTGAGGCAAAGAATCTTGATCGTGGCCATTGAGGGGGGGGAAAGGGAAATGGAGGGGGAAGGGATGAGCCAGCTGAAGCCACTGGATGTATCTGGGAACATCCCCTCAACATTTAGCTATAAAGTCTCAGCGCTCATATTTGGACTTGGCAGTCAGCCCCAAGCCTGACCCCCTTAGTGCTATACAGAGAGGGGAGTTTTGAAGAGAGTGGGAGGTGCCCTTTTTACTTTCCCCTTCTCCTGAAATCTTCCCCTCTTTGCAAGCCTTGAACACCACTATAAGCTGCTGTTTCAGGCTGTCTGGAGACCGAAACAGGAGCACTCCTTTTAGGCGATGGGGATTTACTAGAACAAGTTGAAGAAAATCCCCACTTGTGCTTTTTTGATGACGTTTTAAACTTTTGTTTGTTTGTTTGTTTGCTTATTTATTACAACAGAAAAACAAAAACAAAACACTCTCGCAGAATTAAAAAAAATACAAAAATTCACAAAGTGAAATCATTAAAATAATTTCAACAGATAAAAACAATTAAACAGTTTAAAATTAATTTTAATCAAAAGCCTGAGAAAACAGGTGTGCCAAGGGTCTTTTAAAAAGCAATCAGAGATGGAAAAGCTCTTCCCCCCCCCTTTTTTTTTTGGACAGGGAGTGCATTTCAAAGCCCTGAGGCAGCCACAGAGAAAGGCCTGGCCCGCGCACTACCCACCAGACGAGCTGGTTTATAACTGGACCTTCCCAAATGATCTTAATGGGGGTCAGGGTTCATGACAAAGAAGGTGGTATCTTAAATCTTAGGTCCTAAGATTTAGGTCCTTTGGACATAAGCTGTTTAGGGCTTTATAGGTTATTTATTTAATTTATTTATTTATTTATTATTCAGTTTTTATACTGCCCTTCATAATGTACCTTAAGGCAGTTTGCAAAAGATAAAATACAATAAAATTCCATAAAAGTTACATTTAAATCATTAAAATCAATATTAAAAACCATAAACACACCAAAAAACAATGACCAGCACTTTATATTTTGCTTGGAAACATAGCAGCAGCCAGTACAATTCTTTCAGAATCGGTGTTATATGCTCCCTCCGTGTTGTTCCAGAGACCAACCTGGCTGCCGCATTCTGTACTAGTTGTAGTTTCCAAACTATGTACAAAGGCAGCCCCACATAGAGTGCATTACAGTAGTCAAGCCTGGAGATCAGTAGCATATGTGCTACCGTTTTAAATTACAGTGTTTACCCCAGCTCTATGTGTTTTGGTGTGATTTCTGTTGCCTTTGCATTCTTATTTTACCACATGGATGGGTTACATCATGTTAAGGCCATGTAATTCCATAATAGAAGAATGCTGCTCAGCAGATGGTAAAAACCTGTTTGAAGTGTCAATATTAGAAAAAGCTGTAAATCAAGTGCAAAGGCTTTTATATTAACACCAAAAATTAGATCAACAAAGGATTGCAACAGGTGGATGAGTCTTATTGCTTCCTTTCTCCTCCTCCCCAATTAGCTCTCACTTTGTTTTTGTGTTCTGATGTGTATAAAGAAGAGACATTTTGCACAAAAAGCAAGAAACCTAAAGTGATGATGTTAAATTTTAGCACTATACACCAGGCTAATGAGCTCTGCATAATTAACATGAGTAGAGTAGCATTTTTCAAATGTGTATATAGATGCAGGTGTGTGTATTCTTGTAACTGCCTTTGATTACAGTAGGGGACATGATGCACAGCAGTACGCTGCTCCTAAGCAACGTGCAAGGGCTGCTGCAGACTTGTAAGGCAGCCTTAACTCTGTGACAATAGCAGCAACTGTGATAGCACTTGGAATATTCCAACTTGTAACAGGGTTGTTATGTCAGAATAACCAGCTCGACCAGGTCCGATGGAACAATCCAAGTATTTTGTGTTCCATTCCAAGCTCGGAACGGAATGCAAAATCTGTTTCGTGCACATCTGCATTGCAGAGTAGACCAGAGCAGAGAGTGAAGCACAAGTTAGTCTCAAGGCCAGACATGGAGCTCATCACAGCAATCACCAAGAAATATTATACAGACACAGAGCTGCCACTATCCATTTCTCACCAGAGCACTTTCTCACAAACAAAACAAACCCTAAATCAAAGAAGGCAGGTATGCAAGTACTGCCTCTGTCTATCCCAGATCCAGCAAAACCAAATATTTATAGGAGTAATAGCACAGCATATTATACTTGGTGCTGAGAAAACCACAAAATCAAACTTTCCTTGATTCCTTCCTCCTCTTCTGATGTATCCTCTTCAAGAGAGGCACACTATAAGGACTTTCTTTACCTCCCAGTCCCTCGAATACATTTTGAAACTCCCTCCATTTGTGTTCCCCCTCCCTGCTGCCTCCCTCCCAGACAATGGGGGCACAGTTGCATAGTTGCACATGACAACACTTGATTTGTATGATAACAAGCCAACCAAGAAGCAAGGAGATCTGCAGCATGAAAGCTAAAGTATGGAGTTCCACAAAGCTCCACACTGTCTCCAGTGTTTTTTAACATCTACATGAAACTGCTGGGAGGGATCATCAGGAAGTTTGGTGGAGGGTGTTATCAATATGCCAATGATACTCAGATCTATTTCTCCATATTGACCTAATCAGGAAAGGGCATAATTTCCCTACTAAATGCCTGCCTGGAGGTGGTGATGGACTGGATGAGGGATAACAAATTAAAGTTGAATCCAAATAAGATGGAGGTACTGACTGTGAGGGCTCAGGACTGGCGAGATGATCTGCCCTTTCTGGCAGGGCTTACACTCCCCCTGAAAGACTAGGTACATAGCTTGATAGTGCTCCTGGAACTAAAACTTTCTCTGGTTTCTCAGGTTGAGGCAGTGGCCAGGAGTGGGCAAGGTGTCAGGACATATCCAGAGCAGCAGTCATTGGCTATGATCTTCTAAGTTGGCATACCGAGCACAATTTGTGCCTTTTCGGAATGGTGTGCCTGCCCTCGGCAGGGAAAGGGCATTTAAATCCCTTAAGTTGCCATGCCATGCAAGCCCTTCTTCTGACAGTGATTGCACCACCACCCTCATAAGAGCTCTGCAACAAAAGAGTCTCACACAAGCACAATTGCTGGAGTGGGGGATTCTGGGGGCACTATTTTTCTGTTACTGAGGAAAAGAGAGGGAACATGATGGAGGGGATATGTATTTGAGATAGGGTAAAGGATCCTGGGATCTAGACCACTGTGAGCAAAGATGCTCTTGCAATGGCTCTCCCCAGCAAAGCAATCAATGGAGACCAAGCCACACTCTTTCCCTAGTGGCAGCTTGCCACCAGGGGACTAGCACTTTCTTGAGAAGGGCAGTCTACTGGGAGGACCTTAGGCTCATCAACCTTTGGTCTTCTATTGGACTGTGTGCTCATGAGTTGAGCTTTCAAAAAAGGGGGGGCTGCTTGTGTGGGCCCCCGAGAGCAACTAGGCTGGGTGGCATCTGCCATCTGGCCCACATGTGTGTTTCCATGACCTGAGACTCATGAGTGAGCAGCCTGCTCAGCAACAGCATCTACCACCATCACACATGTTGAATCGCTCCTTTCATGGGAGGGAATGCTGATCCTGCTGCCCAGCTATTCTCATGAGTAATCCGAGGGACTGCTCATGTTCCCCCAAGGAGAAGGGCCTGGGGCCCCATTCCCCAACATCACTGTGGGGAAAAATAGAGCAGAGCCATTCTTGGCTGGGGTTGCCCTTTGAACCCAACCTTGAGTATCAGCGCCCTGGCCTGTTTATGTTGCCACCATGATGGCATGTGCTTATGAACATACATCTTGATCACTTAATTTTCTGAGAGCTAAGCACATAGTGCCCATCTTGCCGTCCCATCTCCTTTTTCTCCTGATTGCCAGGAAGGGGGCAACAAAGGACAGAGTGGGAAGAGGGCATGCCCTCGTGTGACTTTCCAATTTGAAAGGCTTTGAAACTTGGGATGGGACATTCCAGTGTACTTGTTGCCTGGCAACTGCTCTATTGGATCAGAGACAGGGGGTGGGGCAAAGAGGCAGGCAGCAAGAAGTGATGCAGGCATGGAGTGGGCATAATCCTGGTCTGGGCCACCCTCTCTAGTATTGCTGTTCCAAAAACTGCACAAAACCATGGTTATGGTGGCATCTGCATTCGGATGTAATGCTGCCACCAAAAAACCTGAGGTTTTTTCGGCGGCGAAAATCACTACAAGCCAAAGATTCAATTTGGAGTTTGGTGAGGCAAACCACAGGTTGCTTTTGCTGCAAAACCATGGTTGCATTCATTTGGACTTCACAAATTGAAAACCTCTGCCCCATTTAACTGTGGTTTCGCGTTATGTGCAAATGTGGCTAATACTTTTGCTTTCACCTTAGAACAAACCAAGGTTCTGTGTTACATACCAGCTCAGAGAACTGTAGCTTATGCTTATTCTGGTTATTAACAAAAAGAGGTGCTTCCAGTTGGAAGCATGCTTCTGAATTTGTGTGCATGTCCTCCCTTTCTTGTGGCTTTCCTCAACATTTCTTAAGTGACTCATTTAAGAAGGAGTTTCAACATTCACCTTGAATTTCATGTTAGACAAAATTTTGTGGCAACTGAGCTGAGGATCTTTCCCTTGTCTTCCAACAGACCATGGAAAAGCAGATTAAAATAAGTTTTGAATGATGCTTGGGATTTTGGCAATTCTCCAGAGGAAGTATTTATCTCTAACAATACTACATTTAATTACATCTGTGGCCCTATTAAGCATCTGAACTGGCCTTTGGCAATTTTCTAGTGAATGTAACTGCCCTAGGCCTTGACTTTTTATTGTGGTTTCCTGATCTTGCTTCATCTTGCTTGATTCTGAAAAAAGAAACAGGCTGCATGATTAATAAATAATCATCTTTAAGGAATCCCCTCTGTAAAAGGCCACCAGGATAAAATTCTATAATCATTTCCCTTGTAAACTGTTCACTAGCAGTGCCACACGTGACCCATCACTATCAAAGTTAATTACATTTTACTGTGATTTATAACTCCAGTTTGGTGATTTATTTTAATTTTTGCAATTGCTAAAATATTAGCTTTCCTGTACAATATGAACTTGGCAATTAAATGGATTTACCTGGATGTTTATCTCTCTGTTAAGTAATGTCTAACACACTCTAGAACCAAGTACAGGTATAAATAAAAGTTTATATTGTGGGTTTCAAGTGTTTCAGTAAATTCTTTTGAAACAATTACCACAGCTTATTATGACAAGCAAAACAAGAAATTGCCTTATAGGACTAGAGAACGTAACCCTAAGGAGATGTACAAGAAAGAATGGAACTTAAGTATGAACAAATATATTTAGAACAGGGCTGTAAATATCTTACCAGATCAAGTATGTAGCCATGCAATGTGTATTCAAAATGTAGAGGGGCTATGAAGTTGAAGAGGCATGCAAATTTAATGGTTCATCTACATATATTCATTGAGTATTAATGGCTGTTACGAGCAACCCTAGCATCTTGAAATAACTCCAGTTATAACGAAGGACATAATAACAGTATATGCCCTTTCTGCCCAGCTATAGCTGAGTGCATTAGAAGCAATACTACATTCCCCCCCCACCCCCTGTTGTCAGCATGCAACCAAGGCCAATTAGTGCAGTTTTATAGATGATTATCTGGCTAGGTGATACCAGGAATTTGGGTTGTTTTCAAATTTCCAGGCAACCTACTTGCAGCTTGATGCCAAAATCAAGCAAAATTAATTGCATTGCCAAATCCACCTTCAGCTTCCGATCCATAGAATAATAAGAGGCTATTTTTAAAAATGTACAGCTATAAAACCTACCTAGCATTCTTTTAAATTTGCTAGGTCTTTGAATGTTTTATTTGGGATAATTTAGGTGGTTATTTTTCTTGTGTTTTTCTGAAAAGCTGGACGCTGCTGAGCTGCATATGCTTAAGAATGCAGTTAAGAAATCATTATAGTATCAAATCAGCATGGAGAAGTTGAATTCAGGCAGTACTGCCCAACCTTGGATCCCCAGATGTTGCTGAACTACAGCTCCCATAATCCCCAGCCACCATGGCCAACATCTGGGAACCAAAGATTGGGAACACCTGGAATAAGTTATTTCATCAAACACATTGAGTAATATTTATTATAGTTGAAAACTCCTTTGCACATCTGTGGCCTCCACAGCCCCTGCCTCCCCCATCCTCTTTAGTCTGTCCCAAGTGGTGTGGTTGCCCGGTGGAGCATGATGACGCTTAATCTGCGGGGGTGGCGGTGGGAGCTCCAAAGGCCTTTACGTCCAGGCTCCAAAATGACCTAGGTACACCTCTGCCTGCAAAGAAGAGGTTCCACCTAATGCAGGGGAAGGCTGTGCAGCCATCACTTTTTTGGACTGTTCCATCCACATCTGGTTGGTTGGGCTTGTAAAGATACCCATGGAGACTGGTGCAGCCCTTGGGTGCTGGCAGGCCACAACTGTGTGAAATCCACACACCAGGCATGTGGAAAAATCTGTCTGGAAGCAGTTGTACTTTCACTTTGTCATATCCCACTCTCTTTGGTCTTTCTTTGTTTCCTGTCTTCTGTGTCCCTTGGTGCAAATGTTTCCATTTTGTGTCTATATTTAGCCCAGTTCTACATAAGCTCCCATCTGAATAAATTTTTTCCTATCTGAACTTGAGTCATAAATACTTAAATGTACAGCTCTTTGGAGCAGCTTTGAAATAACAATCCACAAAAATAACTTCTGAAGGGGTAGCCATGTTGGCCCATTGCAGCAAAAACCCAAAGAGCCTTCTAGCACCTTAACAACTAATCAATTTATTTCAGGAGACACTTTTGCCAACTTCATCAGATGTGCAAAGAATTATCTTCAGAAATGAAACATTAGGGTGCCTTACAACTGACCGCTGCATTAGCTCATAGAGTAGTCACCCATCCTCCCTCCTGAATGGAAGAACTTTGTTTTGCTTACATATCTTTTACGACACTGCTGGGTCATCTAATCTTCTAAAAAGTACAAGAATCAACAGTTATATGAAGTCTGCAAAGTGATCCACCTGTATTATCTGGATAGTATCCTCATAATCACCCTGTAAGGCAGGGGTTCTCACGTTCCCAGATATTATTGGACTGCAACTCCCATTATCCCCAGCCAGAATGGCCTCTGTCTATATTACAGCACAAGCTGTGAAGAAGCTACTTGCCTAAGTCCACCTAATGAGTTCATGACAGCAGTTAGATTAAAAAAAACAGGGAAATCAATCTCTTAGCCATTGCCAGTAGAGGTGGCCCTCATTATCTGCGGTCCTGGCACCTGTGGTTTTGTGTATCTGCGGTCGGGCAATATAGACCCAACCTCATTATCCGCGGTTTTAAAAATAGGCAAAATTTGCCTATCCTGGGTGGCTAGAAATGACTTCCGGGGTTATTTCCGGCCACCATTTTGCAGCATGAGGCCATTTTGTGGCTCTTAAAAAAAATTCCCAAACATTTTAAAAGAGATTCTTAAATATTTAGAGATTTGCGGGTTTTGAAGGGCCTTTCTAGAGAGCTGGAGGCCTGTAGAGCCTGGCAGTGTGCTTTATTCCCTTTATTTCTGCTTTTTGGACCTTTTTTAACCCCCACTAACTGAGCAGAAAGACACCTTTCAAAGTGGTGATTCTCTTATATTTAGCAGGGGGAGAGCAACAGGCCCTATCTAACCCCAGCACAGCATCCCTCCAGTAGCTGTTGCTGGTATTTGCCTTATGCTTCTTTTTAGACTGTGAGCCCTTTGGGGACAGGAGACCATCTTATTTATGTATGATTTATGTTTCTATGTAAACTGCTTTGGGAGCTTTGGTTGAAGAGCGGTATATAAATGTTTGTTGTTGTAGTAGTCGTTTTTAGGCCCAAGGAACCTAACCCCCTAATTCCCATTGACCTGAGGTTTCATTATCTGTAGTTTCTGTATTCGGAACCCTTGCAAATAACCTATACAGGGCCACCTGTGTTTCCAAAGAAAACCTGTACTAGGTTGTTTTATTATATTTACTTTTTACAGTGTTGAAGTTATGGGTAAGATTTTGTTAAGTAATAAATATACAGTTATTTCCTCCCCCCCGCCAGACATACACCCCGCCCCCGCCAAATATTTCTTAGTGCTGAAAGCTGCGGCAAAGGGGGGGGGGCAGAGTGCAAATCTGATAACTTAAGCCAGTTTGTTCCATCATGTTTCCCCCCAGTGTTTCATCATATTTTCCCTTGCACTGCTTCCAGGTTCCAGCTGCAAGCCTGCGCACATCAGAATGCTCAAAGTGGTAATTAACAAATGAAAAGTATATTTCATGACTGTAAGACTGCCTATGCAAGTCTGGAAACCTTAAGATACATGTATGGAAAATTCCCACAGACAGCCAAATCTGTATTTCTTTCAATATTCCAATAATTCCATTCACATTAATGCAATTTCCACCAGAAGTAAACCAAGCCAGATTTAGCCAGTGGAGAAGAAAAATGCACATATTTTGCTATTATGCTTTCTTGTTCCCTGAAGGTTATTATGTGTACAAAACAGCTCAATCAGCTACTGTGTGCAGTACTGAAATAATCTGCAGAAAAAATTGAGATAGTAAACCCAAGAATATAGACAATAAGTAGTCATTTTAGAGTATGTCTACATGAGTATTTCTTCCAGTTTAGTTGTAAACAAACAATCCGAATATGTTCTGGAAGGAAGGAAGGAAAGAAGAAAAATGCACCATGGCTTGGGAAAAGTAATGGCTTGGGGAAAGTCTCCAATGGCTAAATCTTCCTTTGTTTACTTCTGTTGGAAATCGCATTGATGTGAATGGAATTATTGGAATTTTGAAAGAAATACAGATTGTGGAATTTCCCCGTACATTTATTTTAATGTTTCCAGACTTGCATAGGCAGTATATTGGACTTTAAGCCTCTCTCTCCCTTCTGTCTTGTTGGCAGGACATCCAGGTCAGGGTATGCCAATCAGTTCCCCAATTGGGAACCAGTTCTAATGGTTCCCCAGCCCACTTTGCTTGTAAGGCTATCGAGCTGGCCGAATGGGGCTGAACCAGTTCAACCTGAACCGGGCCCAGTTCAGTTGGAACTCAGACTGGCTGGCCCTCTCTTTTGGGGGGGCTGGTTCGGTTCGAACTTGAACTGGTCAAACCAGTTTGCACACCCATATTGCAAACCTTCAGCAAAAAATCTCAACCATAGATATTGAGAAAGAGGGAGGCAGGGAGAATATGCACAAATACATTAAAATCTTACAGTTTAGGAGGCAAGCTGCTCCAGTCACTGGCTTACATACAAACTATTTATTATTTTTATTTATTTTATTTTATTTTATTTAACACATTTTTATACCACCCAGAACTTACGTTTCTGGGTGGTTTACAAAAAAATAAAAACAGAAAGTAAAACATTAGTTAAAACAAAAAGAAAAAGTTTAAAACATTACAACAATTTAAATTTTTTAAAACAATATTGTAAAACAATATAAAAACAATATTAATTAAAAGCCTGGGTGAACAGATGCTTCTTTAAAGACTTTTAAATGTTACTCATGAGTACTCCCATTGAAATTAATAGTACTCCTATTAATTTTAATGTCTGCTTATGAGTAACTTAATCTGGATGTAAGCCAGTGACTGTAAGAGCCTGTCTCTCTAACTGCAACATTTAAATGTGTGTGTGTGTGCGTACACATATATACATAAAAGCACAAATTTAAATTTTACAGTCACTGGCTCACATCCGCACTAAGTTACTAATAAGCAGTCTTACTGGCTTTAACGGGAAAAACTCAGTGATAATTTTTTGAAGCCTGTCAGTCAAGCTGAGAGAAGGGATCTAGTGAACTTCAGCACTTTGGCAGCTACTCAGGAGCAGAGGAAGAGGGCCTTCACTCTCCTACCTCCTCTTCTGCAGCAGGCACATCACTGAGGATGCGTGAGCTTCAAGTCAGCAGTCCTCAGAAGGGAAACAAATAGCACCACATGGGCTGCAATGTGAGGAGCCAGGAGAGAGCTGAGTATCCCCTGGGAGCCCTTTGGGAACCACCAGAGGTACTAATACCCTCTATTGGGAACCCCTGATCTAATGCATGGAGTGACTATGAGTGACACTTTGGAATGTATGTTGAGTTCTATTCACACGTTCTGTTCAGTGTTTGCATACTATGTGTACAGTGAATGCCTGTACTGTATAGATCTGTATGCACGTACAGTTATTCACACATTCCCTTCCATACACGATCAGTTGTACACTTTCTATCTGTAACCTGCATTTGAGGGGTCTGTGCCAAGGCTCACATTTAAAATGAATGCATATACACAAAAACTTGTACATGTATACAGATACCTGTGTGCATGTACAATGTAATGTCTGAACAGTGCTTTGGTTTTCTGCCTAAGATTGCTATATGAAGTGTAATAAGCAAAGCACTATGGATCTGAGTTGCATATTATGTCTAATAAATACTGTTCCTTTTCTTTCATACACAAATATATTTCCTGCAAAGCTGGATAATATCCCTAGAAGGTACATTACAACATATCTGAGTACCAAAAAGCTGAATGTTAAAGGTGACACACCTCTGTTTACAAAAACAGACAGAAAATCCCAGTGACCAATAGGAGAAAATATATAGAAGATATTTTCTTAATAAGATTATTGGAGCATATGTTCCAATTTGGCACATCATGCATTAGCTATACTATTCATAGACAGTGCAGATTTATTGATAAGCCCAACCCAAGGAATGGCTTCTGTGCTTTACAGGAGAATACTAAGAACAGACTTGTCACAAAGCTACTACTTTCTGGTTTAAGATGATGTGATAGTAAAGAACAAATCCCCCACTCTGACAAGCTTGTCATTTGCAGACCTAAATTCTCATCTTAATAATACTGGATGCACTGCAGTCCACATTGCATCGGAATAATAAAACAGCAGAATTGCTGTTGATTTTAATGGACCTAGACTGCATTCAGTTATGTCTGGGACAGCTGTTTAGCTGATTGTCAATGAGCCTGGCAGTTGTTTTAAAAGTCTCTGTTCTTAAAATCGGTATAAGAGATTCTCCATCTCTCGCTGCCTTAAAAAAAAAAAAAACACCACTTAAGACACATCTGTTTTCTCAGGCCTTTTGCTAAAACTGTGTTTAAATGATTTTTGTTAAAACTATTTTTATACATTTAAAATTGTTTTAATTGTTTTAATTGAGTTTGATTTATTGTTTTAAGTTGTGTACACTGCCTTGAGATCTAGGTGTTGGGTGGTTTATAAATGTAATCAATCAGTCAGTCAGTCAATGGGGCAATCATACACTGAATATATTTAAATAAGAAAATTAGCAGAGATCATTTCCTGTACCTTTCTGCCCCAGTGATGATGGCCAGTGGAGGGATTAAAGTGTAGGCTGTTCAAATGTTCAAGAGGATGAGAACTGATGAGTGAGAGCCCAAAGATGAAGATCAGTGGGATGGTGCTGTAGAAAAATGGGAAACTGTTTCATTGACATCCCCCACCCCCTGATTTAATGTATATCTTTGCATACGTTATTGTCACATAAATTAAGTAAACGCTTCTATGAAGCACTTTGACTACACTCTTCTTTGGCTTATTGTTGCCATTTTGCACATTGTGCAAGTGTTGATGAGCATTTCCAAGCACATTCCCGTTTTTTAATGTCATTTGTCAGCTCTTGATTTTGCTGATTGGCCTGGCAAACAGAGTGCCTTCAATTTTTACCAGCAGTAGCAGAGGGAAGCTTTCCATCTTCACAGGCCTTTTTCCCAACCCAGGCTCACCTTTGCTATCTTTTGTAACCTCCATACATGGGACATGTTTGGCTGACAAACTCCAGGAACTGCTTTGTAGTTGTAGAGATGCTATATCTTCCATAGGTCGCTTCTTTGTGCTTGGGCTTTTAGTTCAGATGAAGATACATCATTTGAACCTCCAGATGACACATCAGCATTATCTTTTTCATCTTGGTTCATTTTTTAGGAGAAAAACGTTGCACTGGATTTTGTTCCAGACTGGTTCCTCTGGTGTCATATTCTACAGCACAGGTAGTGGCTGTGGAGCTGAGGCCATTGTGAATTCTCTGAGTCCTTCAATTTCCAGGCAAGCAGATCCCATGATCATCTGGGACCCCAAGAGTAGCACTGCTAGTGTGAAAAGAACTCTTGCTGGTTTCTGACTCTAATTCAAAACTGCAACTGTGTTCCTTTCTGCTTCTGCTGCATACCTACGGTGGCAGAGTCATCTCAGAACCCATCCTGCAAGTAGACTGAGGAAAGCATCCCTATCATTCACTCTCTTCTCTCACTGAGGAAATATCATTGAATCACACCTGACTATTAGCAACAACAGTCACTTGCCCAGCAACCGGAACAGTATTAATGTTTCAGTCAACTCTAAATGTTCTCGTTGATGACTAAATTGACAAAGGATTTCAGGTGGGTGTTCAAAGAATTTGAAAGGAATGTAGGGAAGTCACTGATGACAACAATGATGGCAGCAACCCTCCAGTACTGTAAATAACCTACTATATAGGGCTGTAGTCTCTTATCAGTTAGTTCTACCATTGGTAGATAAGTTTGCCAGCAGAGAGGGCAAGCCATATGTTTCGGCTGGGAGTGCATTCCAAAGCTCAGGGGCAGCTACAGATAGAGCCAGCCAAGCTGGTGGCAACTGCAGGTGGACCTCTCCAGATGATCCTGACAAGCGGTGGGGGTCACCACTAAGCACATTGCTATTGGGATGGTGGGGAGCACCAGAGGCGCTCTTATCCCTGGACTTCCCGGCCGAAGTCCAGGGCCTCCACAGCTCCTGGGGGCCTCAAAATCCTTTTTATTCTATCCCGGATGGTGTGGTTGCTCAGCTGACCCTGATGGTGCTTAATCTGCAGGGGAGGAGAGGGCTCCAAAGGCCTTTAGGTCCAGGCTCCAAAATGACCTAGGTGCACCTCTGGGGATCACCGGTGGGGATCACCACTGAACACATTACTGTTACATTGAACACATCACTATCTTTTCTGCACTTGTGTTCTCATTAGGAACACCCACCATAGGGGGCTTGATCTGCATCAAGACTGTGGTGCATGGGGAGGGAGTCTGACCCTGCACTACTGCAACTGCAACACCACTGAAAATTTGCCCAGTGAAACTGCTATTTGCCCACAAAAGTGCTATTTGGTGCAGGAGCACCTGTGGGGGCAAATAGATTTAGGAGGGCATATTCAGCAGGAAAATGATGCAGGAGGAAAGGGTCAGCCCCTGATCCACACATGCCACAGCCCCAAGCTTGATCGGGGCCACCGCGGTAGCTATTTTAAAAGAAAAACAACCACTGTGGGGGAGGCAATTATGCATTTTAATGTATCAACTAGTCTGACCTTGGATCTACTCTAATTTGAAATGAACTCATCATTCCACTTTCTCTTTTTCTCCCACTTTGAGCACTGCTCAAAGAACAGGACAAAAAAGCAGCAGGAATAAAAGAGGAAGGGAGGCTTTGGTAAGATGTTAGCGGGGGTGGGGGTGGGGGAGAGAGATGACCCATCCCAATGATGAGTGTGGTGACAAAGCAAGCTGCTTTTGAAGTGGGGAATTCTCATTTCTTGGCAACTGTCTAGAGAGGCATCTGTCAGGGATCCTGCATGAGAGGAAATCCTGCCTTGGGGGAGAGTGTTGGACTGGATCGCTTAATTTTCTACTCAAGTGTAATGAGTTTGCCATTCCCATATATGTATATCTCTGCTGTAGTCCTGACCTCCCTTCTTGACTGTGAAGCAATGAATAGAGCAAAGGCAAACAAGGTGTTGTGCCAGGGCTTGAGGAGGCTCACTGGCTTTTAAGGCTCACTGATGAGACATTCTCCCTGCAAACCTCTGCTACCACTTGCCTTGCTGGCAGAGTTGCGAACGCTCCCACGCACCCACCCACCCATGCTCACAGCCATACGGCCACCCACACACATATGTCACGTTTGTTCCATCTCAGGTGGAAAGCAACTCCGGCTATGGGAAATGGTTCATCTCCGGCACATACAAACAGAGAGCATGAAGCAATCTGCAGGTACCACACGGATACATTTTTTATCTCTGTATCTCTTGCTCTCCCTTTCTGTGGATGTGGGTAGCCTGAGAATGAAGAGCAATCATTTCCACATGCGCTATTTGAGACAGGAGAGTAAAAACGGAGATGGGGCTTCTGCTGTTGCCCTTTTCCAAGCCAGTATTTTTTTCAAAGGTCCCCCCTTGAAGAATATTTGGACACTGCAGCTAGTGCAAAATGTGGCAGCTAGGGTTTTCTCCAGAGCTGCCTGTTGGGATCATATTACACCCATTTTGAAAGAGCTTCACTGGCCAATAAACTGTTTCTGTGTCCAATTCAAGGTGCTGGTTTTGACCTTTAAAGCCCTTAACAGTTTTGGCCCTGGATATCTGAAAGGCCGCTTGCTCTCAAGGGTTTCTTCCCACTTGACAAGATCTCCAGAGGGGGCTCTGCTCCGCGTACTGACAATGAGAGAGGCTCAGCTGTTGAGCATGCGGGACAGGACCTTCTCAGTCATTGCCAGGGGCAGAGCCACCATTGTGCGAACAAGTTCAAAGAACCTGGCCACCAATGGTAAAGGCCACTGAAGCCTGCAGGGCAGCGTGGCTTGGGCTCCAGAGAGCCCCGAGTGAGCTCTCCCCACTCCATTTCAGGCAGCATTTATTTCTCTTTCTCTCTTTCTCCTTCACCCAGGCTTTTATATGAGGGTACAGATTTTTCTGCTGCTGCTTTTTGTTTTTTGTGTTACTGTTTTATATAGGTTTTTAACATTTCAAATAGAGATATATTATATTTAATATCTGTACTTTTTGTATTTTAATTGTGCCATTGGTTATATTATATTATATTATATTATATTATATTATATTATATTATATTATATTAATTAATTAGATTTGATTTTTATACCGCTCTTCCAAAAATGGCTCAGGGCGGTTCCCACAGAGAAATAACAAATAAATAAGATAAACAAAATGGATCCCTGTCCCCAAAGGGTGTCACAATCTAAAAATAAACTTAAGATAGACACCAGCAACAGTCACTGGAAGTACTGGGAAGAGCAGAAGGTTTCAAGTTCCCTCCCTGGCTTCTCCAAGATAGGGCTGAGAGAGATTCCTGCCTGCAACCTTGGAGAAGCCGCTGCCAGTCTGTGAAGACAATACTGAGCTAGATAGACCAATGGTCTGACTCAGTATATGGCAGCTTCCTATGTTCCTATGTTCCTACTGTGCTGGGGGTGGATAGGGCCAGTTACTCTCCCCCTGCTAAATAAAGAGAATCACCATGTTAAAAAGGTGCCTCTTTGCCAGGTTAGCAGGGGTAAACCACTTTGGGGTTATTTTAATGAAAACTGGTATAGAAATAGAACAATAAACAAACAAACAAACAAACAAACAAATAGGCTTTGATGCCTGCACAGAGCAAATACCCTCGCGAATTCAGATGGTTATGCTAGCTCTTTAGAATGAAGCTAGAGAAACTTGACTCCCCCTGCCCCCGAGTGCTACAGGTTGTATGTAAGTTGCTGTTTTGCTTCTGGTCTCATCCCACTGTCCTCTGTAGTAACAAAATGTTTTACAGTGCTTCAAAAGAGGGAGAGCAGAACTAAAGACATGGGTGTGTCTGCTGGGGTGATGATGCCTCTCATATACCATTTCAACCCTCTTAAAAAATATTGCCTGCCTTCAGAACTGCCCCAGAGTGCTGCCTAGACATTCCTAATGTACTTTTGCTTAGCACGGGGAATTAGCTTGGCTAGAGGGAGCAGTTTGGTCCCAGTATCAATTTAAGCAAGTCTTGGTGTATTGGAAAAGATGAGGAGACAGAAATACAGTTTAAAAATTTATTAAAGATAAAATGGGGTACAGAAGGCAAAGACCAGGTTAGGCAAATGCAATAAATCTTAGCTAGTATTCTAAACAGAAGTCTTAGCTGCAATCAGTTTGGCTAAGGTTTTAAACCAGAACATGGCTAGAGGTTTACCTTGAGAAGAGCCTGAGAAGTGAAAAGGGAGGCACAGAAAGAAGCAAAGAGGCGAAGAGACTTAGAAGTGCAAGAGGTTAGTTTTACTTATCCTTCCTGGGTAAAGATGGTGCATTTGTTGCAGGTTGGTCTCCTCATGAGCAGGAAATTGAAAAGAAGAAGGAAACGTGTGAGGAGTGAAGGGCTGCAACTTGCCTGTGCAGTTCCAAGATGCTGGGATGTGCGATGAACAGGCTGAGAACCTGTGATGTGGCCAGGCCAGATATACTCCAAAACGTGTCCTGGGGCAATGGTCAAGCCATTCCTTCTTCCTTTAGGGTTAGGGATTCATTGAAAAACAGAGTCATCAGTTGCTAGTGGAACTGAGTCACTTTGCGTGGATTTTGCCTGACAAAAGGCAAGAGTAAAGCTATGTAAATGCACAGTATGTAGTGAGTGGAGCTGAGCTTGGTTGCATATCTCAAGATCAGGATGTATTCATGTGTCAAAGATTACAAATTGCTAGTTTCTATGGGTCACTTCTCCCCTAGGTTCTCGCCAGATAATTTGTTATTCATAATGAGGCGGGAAATGTACCATATCTTTGATACTCATAAGAACAGCCCTGCTGGATCAGGCCCAAGGCCTATCTAGTCTAGCATCCTGTCTCACACAGTGGTCCCCCAGATGTCTCTGGAAAGCCCACAAGCAGGAAGGGAGGGCATGCCCTCTCTCCTGCTGTTGCTCCCTTGCAACTGGTATTTAGAGGCAACCTGCCTCTGAGGCTGGAGGTGGCCTCTAGCAGACTAGTAGCCATTGATAGACCTGTCCTCCATGAATTTGTCTAAGCCCTCTTTAAAGCCACCCAAGCTAGTGGGCCACCCCCACATCCTGTGGCAGAGAATTCCATAGACTAATTATGTGCTGTGTGAAAAAGTACTTCCTTTTGTTGGTCCTAAAATTCCTGACATTTAGTTTCATGGGATGGCTCCTGGTCCTAGCATTGTGAGAGAGGGACACTCCTAGGAGGAGAGTCTCAAACTGTTGTCTGACTAGGGGAGGAAATTCCTCCCTGATTGATTTACTCTTTTGCAAGAGAGTCTGCTCGCGGGCTGATGCCTCTCTGTAAGAGATAGGGGTGGGGATATCCTATCCAGTCAGATTTGCTCATTTGACCTGAGGCACAATGCCCCACACTTGATTCATGCAAGCAACCACTTGTGAATGCAATACTGCCTTTTTTTAAAGCTGAGGCAGGGTGAAAAGTTCACTGTTCACTGATCATGAGCCCATGATGCAGTGCTGCTGAGACATCGACTAGGGGGTGCTTTGCAGCACTACCCCAAAACAGAGTAGTACTGGCAACAGCCTCCAGCTTCAGGGCATGGTAGAAGAAACGTCAGCAATAGCCAGTGGGTTAAATCCTAACTTAGTGCTCCATGAGTGGATGTTCTTTCCATTCACAGAAGGAGAGCTGCACTCACAAAAGGATGCCTTCTGTGAATGGAAAAGATCCTTCTGTGAGCATTTCTTTCCTCCTTAAATGGAAGGGGCTTCTGTTCATGCAGCAGTAAGTTAGGCTCCAACCCCAAATGATCCAAATCTATTCAGGTTGCCTATTGATCAAACCTTTTCTAGCACTCTGCTTCAACCATTCTCAAGGCCTGTTCTCCCAACTACCCCAGCAGCTGCTGCTGGTACCAGCTTCTAGTCTGCAGCACCACTCATGGAATTGACCATGAACAGTCTAATGGGTCACAGAGAACTCTGTATTTATCAACCTTTAGTACAATTCTGAGTGTGTCTGGCTGAGCACACTCAATGACAAACTAAAAGTTACTGGTTGCCATACTGCACAATGTTCCATCCACCTGGTAATGGAAGGCCTGCACAGTTGTGCAAGAGTGTTCTTCCACAAACATGGGAAATTGCAGAGATGCAGCTGTGCAGTTGATGGCCAGTGTGCTTTTGCTCAATTGCACACATGTCCCGCTAAGAGACAGATGGAATGTTGTGCAGTAGGTCAGCCCATATATGTAGATTTCAGTGCTCAATGTCAGTTGCACGTGACTTCATTCACACATAGGTTAGCTTTAAGACCTTCCATTTTGAAAATACTGCCTGACATCCTAACTACCACAGCAGGTACAGAAGTGAGCCCCATGCCTGCTGCGGAAACTTTCCCCACAAAGGCAGCATGCATAGGGAGGATGGATTTTGGAGATCTTTCCTTCTCTTCAAAGTGCCTTATGCCTTGCATAAATATATACCTGAGGGTCACATGGCCCTCAGAGGCATACTTTCTGGTGGCACAGTACTTCCAAGGAAAGAGATGGGTGAGATCCCCCCCCACACACACACACATCTCCATGGGAAATTGAGCAAAGCACAGGGCAGTTTGAAGAGAAGGAAGGATCCCTGGCAGGGGCGTAGCTATAACTGAGCGAAAGGGTCAGCTCCTGAGGGCCCTCCAGCTCCATCCCTCCCTATTTTCTTCATTGTCTCCCTCATTCTGGGGAGCCGCCAGAGAGAGGGATAAACACAGGCCCCCTCTCCCCTAGCTACGCCCCCAATCCCTGGAATTTGTCCTCTCCACTGTACTCTGTCTTCATGGGAAAGGCTTCCACCAAGGGCATGGAGTTGTGCTAGTTAAGATGTCAGTGACTTTCTAACATTCTATTTCCTCTTGCTTTTCAGCCAAAGGTTAGCTCCCAAAGCAGCTAACAATTCAAATCTGAAATAATAAGGCCATAATACAATAGAGAGCTAAAATGTTTAAAGCCTCTTGATTTCAGTGTATTCCAGCATGCTTAGCTCTCGGACTGTGGCCTAAAAATATGATGAAGCTTAACAAAATTAAAACTTTAACAATAGAGAGACAAAAATAAAAGGGATAGCCCATGCAGCCAATGTGAGCAAAACATCCCTACAAAGATAGTCTAGATAATAAAAGTATTTTTTAAATAGAAGAACAATACTTCTTGGGAAACTTGAAGTGAGAGCCCAGGCACAACTCCATGAGAAGGATATACAAGGGCTGTGGCAGCCCAAGACCTCTGCACCTGAGGCACAGTGCCAAATGCCACTTCCTCTCATGCACACCCTTCTCCATTTCCTTTCCTTTTTTTCTAGTCACACCTTCATTTTGTGTACACACACATAATCTTATCTCCTCTGTCTCCATAGTGGCAGAGATAGCCACCACTGTGTGCCACACAGCCCTGTTCCATACCCTCCCTCTTGTGCTGCTGGGCTGATTATGAAAAGGGGGAAGAAACAGAATTCATAATCAGCCCAGCAGCACATGAGGGAGGTGGTGGAAGAGGACACATGCACCCTGTGCCAAAGCCAGTAGCAAAGAGATGGAAGAGATGAAGAGCTACTCCTGTGATGATGGAATGGTAGAGAAAGATGGTGGTGGGCCTCTTGCTGCCCTGATGGTGCCCCAATAGTCTGCTGTCTGAAGTGATTACTTCATCTTGCCTCATGGAATGATTGCCCCTGTCCAGATGGCTCGTGCAACCACAGAAAAGGCACTAGAGATTGAGGCACCTGTACCTCTGGTGTCTGCCTACTGAATGTATGTATGTATGTATGTATTTTGATTTCTATACCACCCTTCCAAAAATGGCTCATTTCAAATGGTGGAGGACTTGTCACTTGGCACCTCCAGATTTCCTCAAGGCAGTGGAAGCATATGGGGAGGAGGTGCTCCTTCGAATATCTACAGTAAGACACAATCCAATAAGGCTTTAAAAGTAAAGCAAGCAAACAAAACCAGCACATTGAATTGATCTGTTAGGGACTGGGAAGAAGGGACCTGGATTCCATTCTATCTGGTTCTGTTCCTCTAGATTGATTATTGGTATAATTGCCAATGATCTGACTTCCTGCATGCAGCTGCTGATTGCAGGATACAGTTTTGTATGAGGAACCGTGTGCATTGACACCTATTTGAATGCAGGGTTCCTCATTCAGCTAGGCAAATGTGCATTGAATCCTGTTTCTACGCAGTCATGTGTATATCCTAATCTGAACTGGGGCATAGTTTATTAAAAAGAAATTAAATTCTTGGGGTCCCAGAAAACACCTAGCTTTGGAAGACTCAAATAAAGATTTGCAAAGTGGCAATCTGCAGTGTGAGAAGCTTCTTCCCACATTCTCTGAGCATGTAGTCCCCAGAGAATTCAGCCCAGCCTTACAATTCTATGTTTAAGACCTGACCCCTCCTTTTCTTGCCTGTGTCAGAGTCTAGGTCCTCAAGCTGAACGTCAGGAGGGTTGCCAGTTGACCAGAAATGAATGGCCTGGTCTGTTCTTGTGCCCTTAGCAGCCACTTGATTTGCAGAAATCAATAAGAAAAGTTGTCATGGCATTGATGTATATATGATGTATATGTAAAACCACCTGTTAATATCAGCATATCTACTGTTTAGAAACACACAGCTACAGTGGCCCATTGAAAAGTTGGCAACTAGTGGGAGTGGAGTAGGTGCGGAGTGTGGCACTCCATAAATGCTAAACTGTAAAAGATTAACAGCTTGTGAATTGAAGGTGCAGCGCTTCAATGATTTATGTATGGTCACATACTATTTACTTTTGTGGGAGGCCCGCAACATGTTAAGCAAGTCCATTTTAAATAAAGACCTATGTCTACATATGCCTACTGCACATTCTCCCCTTGTGTCTCTAAACAGAATAATGTAATATGGTCCCTGCTTCTACACTTCCTCACTAAAAGAATTCGTCATTTTAATCAGCAGCGGTAGCCAGGCTGATTATACTGTGCACAATTTATGTATATGATCGAAATTCAAGCTTCATTGACTACAATGAGGTTTTAAAATAATAACCAGCCCACTCGGCAGTATCTTTCCTGTGACACATCATGCAGTACACTTAAGCAGAAACAGCTTGTGTTTTTATTGGTGAGTGTGCCTGCAACAATGCTTCCTCTTTTCTTTTTCCTAATGTGAATAGCATTGTTTTAAACAATTAAATATGAAAAGAGAGGGAGCCTACAGTGAATGAGGCTGGATCAAGGGACATGAGGCCCTAGTGCTGGACGGTAGAGGTCACCCCACTAATCTCAGGCCCATACATTATGATTTCTCCTCTGGCAATGTCTTCATACAAAACATGTGCCCACAGGCATGCAGAAACAGGCTTGCTCCAGTTATCTATCCACTCATCCTGCTCAGCCACTGGAATCTTCTCCAGGAGAATATTCCACTCTGCCGATTTGCTAAGCTAAGAATATTCTACATTTCCTTTGTGCTGGGAATGGGCCTATGGGCTTTTCTGTTTTATTGTAAGAAAACGGTGTTCTAAGTTGCAAAGTGTTCTAAAGGAACTCCGTGTCAGGAGAATGATGGCTATACTCTTCGCATTGGGGGACACCCTGGGGGTAATGATTCCAGACCATGTTCCGCAGCTTTTCTGGCCCAGTCCATGGAATCAATGATCTCATTGTTCAAACAAATTACAAGAGCAATACACTGTGCTAAAGAGTGACCTAGCTGTGGTGATTCATGCCTTCTGCACATCTAGATTAGATGACTGCCCTGTGCTCTGCATGGGAGTGCCTTTGAAAAGTGTCTTGAAACTGGAACTGGTTCAAAATGCAGCTGTTACGGCATTTTGACTGGTGCAGAACACATGGAGCATATTGCAACAAATTTGCTACCACTGAATTGGCTCCCAGATGGTTTCCAGACCCAGTTTCAAGAGCCAGTTTTGACCTTTAATGCCTTCAGTGGTCTGGGCCCAGTATGCCTCAGGTCAGGGCTTTCAGCTGGGCTATATGAATCCCTAGGGGTACATTAAAGCCTCATGGGCAGTAGGTACATGGAGTGCAGAGCCAGATAAGGGGGTCACAGCTGGCACATGGCCCGGGGCCCCCACTTCCCACTTGCTTCCTGAATGGGATGTGCATGAGTAATTTACTCTGGTATGGGGCCTGTCTCATGTCTGTTACGTGTGTGTGTGTGTGTGTGTGCGCGCGCGCGCACACACACACACACACACACACACACACACACACACACACACACACATTGTGTGTTTGGGTTTATGTGTGTGTCTGTGTGTGTATGGGGTACCTGAGCTGAAACTCTGGGACAGAGGAGGTATACTTGTTTTAAAAGTCTGGAAATCCCTGCCTTAAGGATTGCCCACTCCTATACGAACTTACTATTTGTTCTGTACAACAGGGGGTGCTGTGTTTTGTTTTGTTTTTTAAATTAATGCTTTTTCAACCTCTTCAGCTCATGTAGAGTTTGGAACAAGAGCTGTTGGGTGGGGCTTCTGTAGATCCTAGACTGCAACAATAAAGAGCAGTTGTGTTTTGAGGTTTGTCTGATCCTTGCATTGTTCCTGCTACCAACACCTCATCAGTGTGCTGAGTAGGGGTGTGCAATTCGATTGGGGTCGAATTGGGGGCAATTCACAGATTAAACCTCAAATCGAATCAAAATAGAGGGCACTATTCAGGATCAAAGCAAATCACCCCCAATTCGACCTGAATTGATTCGGGTGTTTTGAGTACCATTTTGAGGCCCATTTTGCTGGGGAAACAGACCTCCAAAGGGCACTTTCCCCCGGGGAGAGCTGGTCTACCAATTGGGGTCAGCGGGTAGACCAGTCCTCGGAGGTGAGCAGATAGATTGTCTGGAGTAGGGATGTGTGAACCGGTTCAGATCCGAACCAGGGCAGTTTGGCGGTTCGGATCCGAACCAAACCAGCTCTCAGGTTCGGGCTGCAGGTTCGAATTCGAACTGAACTGGGGGTGGTTCGATCCAGACAGGTTATGACCAGTTCAGACACTCAGAAATTAGTAGGATGGTAGCTGGCACCCAGGGGTACCTGTCACCCAAACCCCAAAGCAATCGGACACTTGTACGATTTTTTATGAATTTTTGAAAAAAAAAATTTATCATACGATATAATGGGACTCAAACCTGGCCATTATTCCTTATTGTGGAGCACCCATGGGTGCCAACAACCATGCAAACCCTGAAGCAATCAGACACCCCTATGATTTTTTATGAATATTTGAAATATTTTTAATTATTTTTCTCATTGAGTATAATGGGACCCAAACCAGTCCATATACCCTATTGTGGAGCACCTAGGGGCACAAAAGCGGGGCGGGTGGTAGACAGACAGGGGTGCCTACCACCCAAAAAATCCCAAGGCAATTGGACACTCCTCTGATTATTGGTGAATTGTTAAAGTATTTTTGAATTCCTCATAGAGAATAATTAGGATTGCAGCAAATGTATAGCTTCACTTCCGGGGGAAAGGGGTGTCATAGAGTGGAGTGTGGTGGCTGGTAGTTCTTAGGGTGGGCAAGGAAGCTATCAGAATTACTTGAAAGGAATTGGGCAAAGGGGTGATTTTAAAGTGATTTTTGAATTTTACGCGTCTTTAAGGTTTTTCTCCATAAAGAAGCATGGAGGTGTCAGCAAATGTATAGCTTCACGTCGGGGGCAAAGGGGGTGGCCTAGAGCAGTGTGGGGTTGGTGGTAGTGCCAGGTAGGGGCAAGGAAGCTACCTGAATTTTTTCAAAGGATTTGGGCAGAGGGCTGATTTTTGGTTAATTGTTGAAATTTACGCGTCTTTAAGGTTTTTCCTCATAATAAGTTATAATGGAGCTTTCAGCAGCCCCATAAGTGCACTTGGGGGGTGCTGGGGTGGTCCAGAGAGAGTGGTGGTGTAGTGCACATAGGGTGCCAACCACCCCCATGGGATTCTAACCCATGGGGTACAGGGTTCTGTTGTTTCTGAGGTATTGAGTGTGGATTCTATGATAGCATATTAGAGTGGATTCATGGTGTCTCATTGAAAATCTCATTTGCTATCATAGAATCCACACTCAGAATACCTCAGAAACAACAGAACCCTGTACCCCTATGTGCTTTGGGGTTTGGGTGACAGGTACCCCTGGGTGCCAGCTACCATCCTCCCAATTTTGGGGCATCTGAACCGGTCCGCCCAATTTTTGGGCATCCGAACCGGTCTGAACCAGTCCGGATCCGAACCGAACCAGGGGGTGGTTCGAACAAAACCAAAACCGAATCACCCCCTCCTGGTTCGGACCCGGTTCGGATCTGAACTGAACTGGGCGAACCAGTTTTGTGCACATCCCTAGTCTGGAGCAGAGGGCTGGTCTACCCACCAACCCCAACTGGTAGACCAGCTCTCCCTGGTAAAACAGGAGAGCTGGGATCGGCAGTTAGACTAGCCCTCCGCTCCAGACTTGGCGTGTCAGCCTGCCTAGGGGGACTGGTCTACCCAGGTAGACCTGTTCTCCAAGGCTGGCTGATGCACTAAGTCCAGAGTGGAGGGCTGGTCTGCCCACTGACTCCAATTGATAGACCGGCTCTCCCTGGAAAAATGGTGCCATTTAGGCAGACGCGCCAAGTCCGGAGTGGAGGGCTGGTCTATCTGCCAATCTCAATCAGTAGACCAGCTCTCCTGTTTTTACTTGGAGAGCTGGTATACCAATTTGGGTCTGCAGGTAGACCAGTCCTAAATTCCCAACTTGATTCATGCACACCTCTAGTGCTGAGCCCTGCTTCCTGCACCCCCATTCTCTGAAGTGTGGTGGGTGACCACGTTGGACAGGACCTTCTCTGCAGTGGCACCAGAATAACTCACTGTGAACACTTGTTTAAAAGCGGTATATAAACATTCATAGTAGCAGTAGAAAGGGAACTATGAGGGTTTGAACCAGCCATGCGGCTTGGGGACATTTGTTTGCGCTGAGAAGAGCACATTCTGGCGTGTGAAAAAGAAATCTGCTGGTGCCGCCAGTGCACTGGGGCTAGGCTAGCAGTTAATCCAGCCCAGCTTCATCTCTTCCATTGTGAGTGGAACTCTCAGGAATCCATCCAGCCAGAACTGCCAAGCCTATTTTGAGACCAGTGGGAGAGCTGCCATTTCTTTCTGTTGGAGCAAAAGGAGGCCCTACCCTCAAGTGTCTATTTTGGGTTGTTTTTATTGATTCTCCTCACACTTATTATTTTGAAAATGATTCAGTGACAGCATTGAGAACTCCAGCTGGTGCCTCTTATTTTTTTTAATTCGTAAGTGATGTCATAAGCTACATCTATGCAATGTAATGTTAGCAACCTGACAAGCTGGGGTAGGAAAAGGTGGGTTTTGAGTAACCATGTGAGCAGCCAAATTGAACTCATCGTAAGAACATAATAGAAAAGTGTAAGAAGGGCTCTGCTGGATCAGACCAAAGGGACATCTAGTCCTGCGTCCTGTTTCTCTTCCTAATATGGCCAGTCAGACGCCTCTGGGGAGCCCAGAAATTGAAGAGGGAGTCAAATAGCCCACTCCCACTGCTGCTTCCCAGCAACTGGTATTCAGAGGTATACTACTTTTGAATGTGGACGTTCCACATAGCTGTCATGACAAGCAGCTATTGATAAAATTGCCCTCCATGAATTTGTCTAATCTATGACAATCTGAATCCTGGTGGCCTTGATGGCAAAAGCAAGCTAAATGGAGCAGAGTCCTTTTTCAAATGCTTCTGTTAAGGTGGTCAAGGTGCAGATGATGTTGAACCCAACACTCTTTGACTTCTGCTTAAAATATCAGATCTTGATCTTATAGAATTTAGAGTTGGAAAATACTAGGAAGGTCTTCTAGTTTAACTCAGTGCAAGAAATTACTGCAGTGTACACAGCAGGGATGTAACCTGCCTAGGGAGCAAGAGGTTGCTGGTTTGAATCCCCACTGGTATGTTTCCCAGACTATGGGAAACGCCTATATCGGGCAGCAGCGTTATAGGAAGATGCTATATTGGGTGAAATACAAAGTGCTGGTTATTACCTATAAGGCCCTTAATGGCTTGGGTCCGGGCTATTTGAGAGAGCTCCTCCTTTGTCATAATCCCTGCTGCCTGTTACGATCTTCTGGAGAGGTCCAGTTATGGTTGCCACCAGTTTGTTTGGTGTTGACCCAGGACTGGGCTTTCTCTGCGGCTGCCCCAGGGCTTTGGAATAAGTTCCCTGCTGAAATAAGAGCATCTCCTCTGTTTTCAGGAAGAACCTCAAGACTCTTCTGTTTTCTCAGGCTTTTAATTAGAATTTTAATAATTTTAAAAACTTGTTTTTTTGTATGTTTAAACAATTTTTAATAATTATTTTATTCTATTGTTCTTATTGTCATGTATTTCATTTTGTGACTTTGAAATATTTTAAATTTTGTAACCCTGCCTAGAGATTTATATATGAGGCGGTATAAAAATATGATAGATAGACAGATTAGACAGATAAATAAATGCTGAAAGGCATCATCTCAGACTGCACAGGTGATGTCAATGGTCAACCCCTCCTGTATTCTACCAAAGAAAACCACAGGGCTCTGTGGTCGCCACAGGAGTCGACACCGGCTCAACGGCACAACTTTACTTTACTTTTACCTCACAGATGGCTGTCCAGTGAAGGAGAGCCCACCACTGCATGAAACAGACTGCCACAGTTGAGAAGCTCTTACAGTTAGTATCATGCAGTGGTTGGAGTGTTGGGGAGACGCAAGTTTAAATCTCCCTTCAGTCATAGAACAGGCCACATTCGCCTGTTTTAATGTGGAACCAAGGGTCCAATTGACCAGCGGTTCCGCCCCCCTCCCCCACCTTGCTTACCTGTCAACATTTGGATGTACTGCCCCAGGACTCAAACTGTAGTCAGGGAGATTGCAGAGAAGAGGGGGAACTGGCTGTACAGGTGGACGAACTGGCTGCCGGGGTTCCTCCTTCGCATGAAGGACAGCCGTAGCAGCCAATAAGAATGGAGAGAGGGAGAGGTTTTCTCCCTCAACTCCAGTTTCAGAGACTCCAGCCTCAAGTTCTGAATTTGGATGTACAGCAGCCGGCTATAGTAAACTCACCACAGACCAAGGGTTCAAATTGGAGTTTGGGGAGGGAAACTCTAGCTCGCTTTTCCAACGTGGCAAAGGTTCCATGCATTTGGACAGACAAGAAATCCAACCCTCTGCTCCATTTAACTCCGGTTTCCCATTACATGTGAATGGGGCCACAGGATAACTCTGGGTCATTCACCTATCCTAACCCAGCTCACAGAGTTGTGAGGATAAATATAACCGTGTTCGCCACAATGGGCTCCATACATGTAAATAAATAAATCTGCTTGTCATTTCAACCCATTGGATCTAGTGCTGCCCTCAGGAACAACAAAGAACAATTCTGTTCCTTCTTCTATGTGACAGCTCTTCAGCTATTTTAAGACAGCTACCATATCCCCCCTAGTCTGTTTATTGTCCCCACCGCTGCAAGGATGTATCTGTCTTAATTCCTTTCTTCTTGCAAAAGATTCCAGAATGATGTCAATTTGCAAATCTAGACACACTCAGGTGCCCTTCGTTTCCTAGGCCTTTTTGTCCCATTATATGGGACACAAGCCCCTTCCAGGAACTCACCAAAAGATTCACTGATTTCACGACATTACATTGCAAAAACGCAGTGCAAAGAACAGAAGTCAACTGAGTGTCCCTGAAGTGTATTTACACAGTGAATGGATGGTGGAATAAGAGCTTTTGGAGACCCACTAGAGTCTCTGAGCCCATCCTGGGAAAGATGGAAGGTCTGGATTGAGCTGGCTTTCCTTGGCAAGCATATTACAATGCTTTTAGAGAAAGTGGGAGCGGGGGGGCGGGCACTTGGATTCAGACATGTTAAGTCTTATATCTATTTCAAGTTTACTTACAGTACATACATTTGTTTTTGTCTCGCTACTCTGAACCTTTGGGAAAGGGTGGGGTACTCTTCCATGTAAGTAAACGAAATAACCTAGGCCTTGCTGCTGCAATGGAGCGATACCTCCCTCACTATCTCCCAAACAGAAGGGGTGTTTTCCTAGCAAAGTGGTTCAGTTGTTTTGTCATTTCCTCTGCAACTCCCCCCGCTTTTAGATGTGGTACTGTCCTTGTACAGAACGAGGCATTTAGGGAGTCAGCATTTATTTGGGGTGGGTGGTGGTTCTGTGATTTTTTGCTTGGGGATCATTTCAAATAAACACTTAGCATAGGAAACCGGGGTCATTCTATGCATCAAAATTAGTGCAGGTAAGAATTAGTCCTAAGATGCAGAGGCTCAGTGAATGGAATTGGAAAAAAGGAATATTCACAACACATCCACCATGTTTGCTCCTGAAAGGAGACTTGATAACTTTTGAAATACACCACTGTGAAGGTAAGAAAACACAAGTATGGGCATATGGTCACCTTTGGTTTCTGTAAGAAGGATGCTTCAGGATTCAAGCCTTGCTTCTCAAAGAAAGAGAACACACTGAATGAGAACACAGGGCATGTGTTGTCTTTATCACATCCATCTTTAGCGAATAGCACAGACCAGTGGTGCCTATTATCAGAGGGCAGAGTGGGCGGTGCTGACCTGAAAATACCTGAAAATATTTGCCAGCCATTTTACCTCCTCTGTATGTCTTCTGTAGCCATTTCACTGACTGTCTCCCTTTCTGTGCCTCTTCCCTGCCTGCAGCCTGGCCCCAGTCTTTATGTAGGGTGAGCAATGGTACCCAAATTTTGTAAATATCAATAGAAACACACAGAGTTGTTCAAATTTGAAGATGTATGACACAGGAACCAATTTCAAGGCTTGTCTTTATTTTCAGAGGGTAGGTGGAGCTTAAAACACCCTGAGTACCAATCAGAAAGCATCATGCTGATTGACTCCTCAGGCAGCCAATCAAAGGGCCCAGAGAGTGGTGATAAGTCTAATAGAAGTCTTTTACTATTAGTTACTTTTTGTATTCTATTCAGTGATCCTATGTAGTTTGTTTGGACATTTTTCCCAAGGTGGATTCTGTAGGGAACGTAGGAGAGGAGTCAAGAGGAAAAGGGAAAGAAAAGGAAGGAGAAAATGGAGTTGTTGCTGAGTAAACCTGATTTAAATCTACTTAAGATTGTCTTGTGTGTATGAGGGAAGCAGCTATAAAACAGAAGCTCAGAAGAATACAATCTCCATTTTGGTTAAAACGCAAGCAGGCTGGCTGGCTGGCTGGCTGGCTGTTGGTAAGTCAGATCTTTTACTGGCTTCTTTGTTTGTGTTTGTTTGGAGGGCAGGAATGTAACCTCTGCTTTCTCTTCTTTGCTCTCTGATCTGTATGCAAAGCTTTATGGTCTATTCCCAAAATGACACGCCAGACCCATCACCAGTTCAGAAGATTACACTGAAACAAGACAGAAGGTCAGCACAAGTGATGTAGGAAGGAAGGTGTGATGGTCAAACCTCTCTACCATGACCCCTGCTTGACCTTGGGAGTGGGACTCAACAGTAGGCCAACCCAGCTTCTTATCTATCAAGCTGAACATAGCGCATCAGCCAAGAGTTGTGGCCTTCCAGATACTCAAGAGCATAAGAACAGCCCTGCTGAATCAGGCCCATGGCCTATCTAGCCGAGTATCCTGTTTCTCACAGTGGCCCACCAGATGCCTCAGAGAAGCCCACAGGCAAGAGCTGAGGACATGCCCTCTCTCCTGATGTTGCTCCCCTGCTACTGGTATTGAGAGGCATCTTGCCTCTGAAGCTGGAGGTGGCCTATAGCCACCAGACTAGTAGCCATTGATAAATCTGTCCTCCATGAATTTGTTCAACCGCTTTTAAAACTATCCAAACTAGTGGCCACCCTCACATTCCACAGCAAAGAATTCCATAGATTAACTATGCACTATGTGGAAAAGTACTTCCTTTTGTCAGTCCTATATTTTCCGGTATCTTCTGCTGTTACTCCCCTGCAACTGGTATTCAGAGGCCTCCTGCCTCTGAACCCAGAAGTACCCCTTCATCCCCTCCCCCTTTTTTCCTGGCAATCCCAGAGAGGCAGCAAAACCAGGTCTATCAAGACCCTGCTGGATCACCATCTATGGGGGGTGGGCTGCATTCTGCTTGGTGGTGGGTCACGCAAGGGATTGTGCAGGACTGCTCAGCAGTGTCCATGCAATAGTGCACTGTTGACAGCTGTACTGCGCTGTTGGGATGCTCTTACCCCTGGACTTCGGGGCCGAAGTCCAGGGCCTCCACACAACTTGGGTGCCCCCAAATCCTCTTTAGCCTGTTCTTGGTGGTAACCCCTGATACTGGGCAAAGAGGCACCTTTTACCGTGGTGATTCTCTTTATTTAGCAGGTGGAGAGTAACTGGCCCTATCCACCCCCAGCACAGTACTTCCAGTGACGGTTGCTGATGTCTATCTTATGTTTCGTTTTAGAATGTGAGCCCTTTGGGGACAGGGAGCCATCTTATCTTATTTATTTATTATTTCTCTGTGTTAACTGCCCTGAGCCATTTTTGGAAGGAAATTGAAATAATAATAATAATAATACTGCGCTGGGTGGCCAAGTGTGATAATGACCTGTGCCGAGTGCTTTGGGGGGGTGGGAGGGAGGAAAGAAGTTTGTGGGATAATACATATATGTTAATGCATATTTGCATAAATATGCCTGTTTTATATTCTTACATTCTTGTGAGTTCAGTTGTTTATGCGCTCAAGAACCCACATGTAAAAATTTTGTGTGTGTGTAGGGGTATGAGATTATGCTTAACTTGTGGGGCGGGGTGGCGGCTCCAAACGCCTTTAGGTCCAGGCTCCAGAATTACCTAGGTGCATCTCTGTGCGCTGTTCTCAAATCCTATTTGCTGACTGGCACAAGAGCCCATGAATACTGAAAAGGGCTATATCAGGACCTCGCCAACACTGCTATTCTGTTTATTCACAAGTAAAACCTAATGAATTACTGGAACTTTCTTCCAAATAAATCTGCATAGGATTGGTATGTAAAGGCTAAACTGATATATATAAATTCATCTCCCGCTCTTTAATTTTGTTTTGTTTTGTTTGGGGTGGGTTTTTTTGTTTTTGTTTTTGTTTTTTTTGCAAATAATAGCTGCATAATGGAGGGGGAAGGGTCCAGAGTGGGATTGTGGTGTAGGATGAAGGGGGCTTAAGCCTTTCCTCTCATGCAATTTTCCCAGGAAAAGTTGCCGTTCTCGCAAACTGCTATTTGCCCCATTGGTAAAACACACGGAGGCACAGCCTCACCTATGTCATCTCACATATAAATTTATAATACTTTAGTTTCTCTTTTAGGGGAAGTCCTTTCATGAGGCGAGGGGAGGCAGTAGCTTCAGGTGGCAGACTACTGGGTTGTTAACAGGGTGGCAAAATGCCGCCAGCTGCTGCCATTGGAGCAGCTCTTTGGGACCAATTTGACCTCTGTAAGCTTCTCAAGGAGCACCCCTCCTCGCAAAGCCTGCAAGAGAAAAGAGGGTGCTGCTAGCCACCTTCCTCCCTGGCCACCATGGTACTTTCAAAGCTTGTAATGGTCAGGCTGGCCCCCACCAGAGTCATGGAGCAAGGCAGCATTTGGCACCTCCCCACAGTACGTTGGGCCACCTCTGGGCTCTTTAGCTGAAAAAAGCCTCAAGCAGTTTTTTTTAGGGTGTGAGTGGGTGTATACAAACATTTTTCTTTATTTTCTTGCTTAATTGCACCTTGAAGGTTCCTTTGCAATGTTTAGAATACAAATGGCGCTTCTAACTGGGATTAATTGCTCTGCTTTGGATGGGCACAGATCAGAGAATTTGCCATTTGATCTGCTTCCACATGCAGTCGCCACAACCACTTTGCAATACAAGGCAAATTCCTGCAAACCACCATACATGTAGGTTCTAGTCTACTGCGTTTAGATCAGAGCCTGATCAGATGACTCACATAAATACATGGAAATAGATGAAAAGAAATAGCCCACATTTGAAGAGAGTGTTTGCGTTAGGCAGGGAGTGGGGGATTTTTTTATATATTTTTTTTGACAACCATTCGGCACATGAGTCAGAGAGGAGGTTTGTGTGGGTGGGTATGTGGGCGGATGCATCTGTGGGTGTCAGAGTGAGACAGACACAGATAGATGGCTGTAATTAAGTAGTTAGTGAAATGACTATAATAGTCAAATGAATTTAAGGTGGAGCACTTTTTAAAAGCTCATTTTTAGAAAGTTGCGAAATCTCCAGGCATTTGTTTGAATTACTCTTCTGAAGTGCTACGAGAGGCAGCAATTCTGTTTCCTTGAAAATCTGGTTGCAGATCTGTCAAATCAACCTGATCTCATATTCTTATACAGAAACGGACACTGTTGAACCGTGAACCAGGTGATTCCTTTGGAGGAATCTGTTTCTTTGGGAATGTCCTCCTGACAGTCACGTCCGCTTATTAAATGCTTATGAGTGAAGAGAAATAAGAAGAATTCGGGGGGAAAGGAGGTACGTGGGCGTCGTGATGCTGTCATTGGTTTGTTTGTTTATGGCACAATCAGCCAAAATCAGGCATTTTAAGTCCCATTGATTTCAAGGAGACTGTAGCTAGGGTTGCCAGTTCTGATTGAAACTATTCCTGAAGATTGCTTCCCCCCAATATTCCCACCCCCAATATCAAAGCATTAAAATTTCCAAGATTGCTTTCAACCACCAGCTAGAGATTGATGCCAATTCCTGGAGACTCCAGGCAATTGGCTGCAGGCAAAGTCCCAGAGAGCTGGCAACCCTCACTGGGGCATGTGCTGCAATCCCTTCTACTGAGTCCAGGCTTAAAAATGCTTCCCCTTAGCTGGGTCATGCCCTTCTTTCTGTATGCATTAATTTATTTCCCGCCCCCTGACTGTGTTCAGGGAGACAAGAACAATAATTTTTTAAAATGAAAACAAAACAACTCTTCAAACAATAAAGCAATGCAAACAGCAGCAAAGAACCAATCTTTATTCTTTTTTTAAAGTACCTGTATCTTTAAATAATAAATGTGTATAATTTTTAAGAGCCAAACTATCCCTGAGAGAGCAGTGTTTAGCAGCAGACTGTTCAGAGTGAGGGGGGGGGGGGGAGAGAGAGAGAGAGAGAATGAATGCTTCCCAAGTATAGAAATAGCTGTATATAAGAAAATGTCATTGCGTTATTAAGATCTGTGTCTGCCCATGCTAAAGTGAGAAGTGAAACGGTAGAAAGCCTTACTTCACAGCAATCCAGAGGTATGGCAATAGATCACACAATACCAATACAATGAGAGCAGGATCAGGGGTAGAACTTGATGATATTTCTAGACAATTTTTCAACAGAAATTTCTGAAAGTGGTTTAGATAGCGAAATGAATAAGATGGTTCCCTGTCCCAAAAGGGCTCATTAGATACTAGCAACAGTCACTGGACACACTGCACTGTTATAGGGCCAGTTGCTCTCCCCCTCCTGAAAATAAGAGAGCTACCACTGTTAAATGTGCTTCTTTGTGCAGTGAGCAGGGGTTAACTCTGTAAATCCTCTCTGGATATTTCCCCATTGTTCCTTTTTTGGTTCCCTGTTGAGGGTCTCTACTCCTTTCTTTTCACAAACACAATTCACTGGCACAATTCACTTAATAGGAACAATTGGCAACTTCCTTGGTTGAACATAGTACAGACCTGCGCTGTCTAAAGCACACCTGAGATTAGTCACTATAAAAGGATGTGGTATCATGCCAGTTTCCTCTGCCCTGCCCCAATGATACACAAAAGTATTTATTGTATGCTTTAGATGTGTGTGGTTCACCTCTAAAGATGTACCCTTTGAAGAAATGTTGGTGGGTTCTTTTTCCAGATTACCTTGAGGTTGGGGGTGGGGGCGAGGCAGCGGAGCCAAATATTGTAACAAAAATTGTAACAAGCCTTGTAACAAGCCTAGTAATGACCAGACCACCAACACCAAGTATGGTTATATCCTTTGGATTCTGGAATAATGCATGAAGCAATCCTGGCATTATCTTATAAGTACAACAGAAAGTCATATTGGAAGGAAAAGAGCATTAATACATTCAAATGTTTTTCTAAAATATTTTCATTTTGAAATATAAAAATATTTAGAAATAGCCTTAAGTATATTTATTTCTGTACTGCTTCTCTTTCAAAATGAGCCATTTTGGAAAGGCAGTATAGAAAAATGAATGAATGAATGAATGAATGAATGAATGAATAAAATTATCTTCCCTCATACCCATGTAATGATGTTTATATTAATTTAGCTTTCTTAAAAAACTAAATATGATATTGCCTGCTAACTGGGCAGAAAGGCACCTTTGAAGTGGGGGTTCTCTTTATTTTGCGAGGGGCAAGAAAGAGGAGAGGAGGAGATGGGCATCACCAATATGCCAACAAAAAGGAGAAAATAACCTAGGATGCTGAAAACCAATTTTTACGAAAACATTCCAAAGTGCCTTATGTGTTTCGAGCATATGCTTTGTTTTTGAGCAAGAGAGTACTCCAAGCAAAGGCTAATAAAATAATACTGCATCTGAAGAAGAGCACATGCACAAAATGCATAAGGCATTTTTAAAATTCTTTCTGTGATTGCAGCACTGGAGCAGCCCAGCTTTCTGCATCACGGGAAGCATCTCTTCATGAGTAAAACATTCCTTTCTCAGCCAAATGTAGCTATGGACAGTGGGGTTGAGGGTGGGGCTTCTGGGCAGGTCAGCACAGGGGCAAATCGTGCTTTATAACTACAGCATCTCCAGTTCTGATTGTACCAGAAGAAGGCTAGTTTGTTTAGCACTTTAACAAGTGCTAGATTTAGGTTTTTGCCTCCTCGTTGTTGGAAGAGCAACTGTGTTTGCTGGAAGAGCAACTGTGCCAACATAGCATCCCTGCAGTGACTTTTGCTGGTGTCTCTCTTGTGTTTCTTTTTAGATTGTGAACTTGTTTGGGACGAGGTAGTTGTGAAGTCGGAGATAAATATTTTAATAATAATATAATTAACAAGAATGATACTTACAGCACAATCCTATGCATGTGCTTGGCAGTACTTTTTGCTGAGTCCAGTGGGCTTTACTCCCATGTCAGTGTGCATAAGACTGCAGGCTTAGTTCAGCCACAATGGCAGTGTTGTGGCTTGCCAAAAGAGCTGCGACTGGCATGGGCATAAATGCTTCAGAAACCCCGATAACAATCTAGGAAAGCATCATCAATCCAGCCCATCATTTGGAGATGCCCAGATTACTAAGGTGTTGAATGAAAGGAGAAACTTGCATCTTTGTTTTTCAAAAGGGGAAAAGCTGTACAACCTGCTGGGCCATGAATGACAAGAATGGACAGTAGTATACATCTGCCTTGGACCGACATAAACTTGTCTTGCCTCTTACACTTATAACTCCAAATGACTTAAGCACCATTTTGCACCTTTGGTGCTGAAGACAGAATTCAGTCACCTACAGTTTATGAAAGAATAAATCATTCATTGTGCGTAATTATTTGTGTTACAAATGTAAATCAGTTTATTGTTACAGTCCAGACCAGGCCTGCTCAACTTAGGCCCCCCAGCTGTTTTTGGACTACAACTCCCATAATTCCCAGCCACTGTAGCCAATAGCCAGGGATTATGGGAGTTGTAGGCCAACATCTGCAGGAGGGCCGAAGTTGAGCAGGCCTGGTCCAGATCATATACAGACCAGCACACAGAAGAGATCATGTGAAATCATAACACTTGACAAAAGGAAAATAAAAGGATGTATGTATATATAAGCAGTGCTAATCCCAATAATTAATAGAACCACCCAAATGAATATATCCTAATCTTGAGAAACAGACTTACAGTTATTAAATTACTTAATGAAAAGATTACGACAGGCACAAGCAGCTGCACAAACTTTGCCACCTTTTTGGAAATCTGGGGATTCTGATCAGCCAGAAGAAAAATGCATGTGCTTGCATATGTGGATGTGGGGCTGTAATAACTGGCCAAATTTTTATATTTAATGTAACCTCTTGGTGATTTAAAATAGAAATGGTTGCAAAATAATTGCCACGATTTCCAGCAATCCTGCTGATGAAATTTGTTTTATAATAGCTCTCCACTTTTCTTTCTTTTTGTTTCTCTTTCTCTTTCTTTCTTTTTCTGCTTTGATTACATTAAAATGTAGATATTCTACAGGTGTTGGACCAAGGCTGATGATACCATTACTACCTTCATCTGTTGATAAGCCAGCATACATACACACATGCACACATTATTGCCAAAACATTATCTTTGGTCATTTGCAGTGGCAGATCTACATGGCAAGTACCACCAAACAGATTACCTGGTGGTGCAGCTTCTGTGCAGTTTGGAGTTCAAGTAATCAAACCTACCCCACTTCCTTGGATATACTTGTTCTCTACCACTTGTTCTCTGGATCCTTGCTTGACTTGGCTGCTTCTATCTAGCATGAAGATTGCTGGAGGTGGCCTAGTTAATATCATAAATGCTTCGCTGAAAGAGGGTAGGGTGCCTCCTTGTTTGAAGGAGGCAATCATTAGACCACTTCTTAAGAAGCCTTCCCTGGATCCCTTAATGATAGATAGTTATAGGCCAGTCTCCAGTCCCCCATGGTTGGGCAAGGTGATTGAGAGGGTCGGGGCCAAACAGCTCCAGGCAGTTTTGGAGGAAACAGATTATCTAGACCCATATCAAACTGGCTTTAGCGCTGGTTATGGGGTTGAGACAGCCTTGGTCGAGCTGATGGATACTGGGGAATCCACAGAGAGTGACTCTGCTGGTTCTTTTTGATCTCTCAGCGGTGTTTGATACCATCAACCATGGTATCCTTCTGGATCGCCTGATTGGACAGCTGCGTCCATTCCTCAAAACCGTGGTGCATCAGCTGGTAACCTCTAGGCTTGACTATTGCAATGCACTCTATGTGGGGCTGCCTTGCTTAGTAGATCAGAAACTTCAGTTAGTTCAAAATGCAGCAGCTAGACTGGTCTCTGAGGTAACCCGGAAAGACCATATTATGCCTATTTTAAAACAGTTGCACTGGCTGCTGATATGTTTCTGGACAAAATACAAAGGGCTGGTTATTACCTTTTAAAGCTCTGAACAGGTTAGGTGAACAGGTGAACCTTTAAAGGGTTACCTTTAGAGAGCGCCTTCTTCGGCATGATCCCCACCGCACGTTAAGGTCATCTGAGGAGGTCCATCTCCAGTTACCACCGGTTGGTCTGGTGGCGACTCAGAGGCGGGCCTTCTCTGTAGCTCCTCCTGGAATGAACTCCCAGCAGATATTCCATAGCTTGAGTTCATTGTTGGCCTTTCAGAGAGCCCTTAAAAATCTATCTATTTGGCCTGGCCTTCCACAGTTTTTAAACTGTTTTAAATGTTTTAATTGTTAATGATTTTATATTGTGTTTAAATTATTTTGTAATGATTGTTTTTAAAGGACTGATTCACGGGTTTTATTTTTGTTGCTGCCAGAGCCATTTGGATGGGGCGGTATATAAATGTAAAAATAAATAAATAAATAAATATCTTGGGGAGTATATTTCTACGACTGACAGCCAGACCTAGTCAAATTTACTTAGAAGTAATACCCAGTAAGTTCAATATCACTTATGCCCAAGTTAGTGCCTTTAGGATTACACCTAAATTACACCTACAATGATGGCGTTGTAAGTAATTGTGCTGTACTCATTCTCCTATTTATAGTTTCTTTAGAAAATAGTTATTTAATTACATGAGATGAAGTTGCCATCCATGACAACATTTATAGATCTACATGTCCCAGCTGTCATCCAAAGAAAAAACATTGCCTATGCAATGGTCCCTTCCCAGAAAATGTGTGTTATTTTTGCCCTGTTCACACAATCACCAGTTTAGAGTAAATGCATGGAGGGGAGCAGTGACTTGTAGTGGCAGGTTCCGACTCCCAACTTACATGTGTTCAGTTGGATAGATGAACAGTTCCGAAGTGCATATAACCTTTTTTTTTAATGGGTCCCAGAGATGCATACAGAGCTCACACATCTGCACAGAGGTACACCTGCAGGGTCTGTTCACACAGTAAGCTTAACACACATAGGTTAGGTGGAGTCTGCTGATGTGACCCTGTGTGATGTGACCCCTGTGTGTTTCCTGTATGCTGATAGTCACATCAATGGGGCTTTTTTTATTTTGCTTAGGTTACCAAACTACCTATTGTACAATCTTTCCTGGCAGTTTTGGAAGCCTCTGTACTACAGCTGTTTGAATCAACAATCATGCATTGCATAGCCATGTGTAAATAATACCGAGGATCAAAGACAGACATGAAATTATTCAAGAGAAGCAATTAGTCACTGGAAATGTTAAAAAAATAATTAACTAAGTTAATTGTTGTTAGCTTTAAATCTTGAGTTAAATTAAAAGCTACATAATTCCATTTTCAACTAGTAAAAAGTCAAGTTAAAAAGAAATTAACCAGTTGAAAAGTTATGTTGATACATAAGAAATGTGCGATACAGACAAATTATCTCCTTTCATCATTTTTTTGTTTTCAGGCGCATTTAATGGGTTTATTTTCTACAAGCCCACAAGTACATTAATTTACTTGGAACTCACCCTCCTTTACCTGAAATGACTGTTATAATTATCATACATAATAATATAATTATCAGAATATTAAAAACAACAATAATAGATAACACACACGTTATTTTTTAAAATAATCCTTGGGCCATTTGAGATAAAGAAAAATGTGATTCTAAGCATGTGCAGAAGGCTGTAGAGCTTTGCAGCATGGAGTTGGGAGTGGGGGCTGGAGTCAGAAAGAACTCTGAGAAAGCCAGATTTCAAAAAGTTTTAACTTTTAACTGATACTTTTAAAAAGTTGGTTAGTTTTTTTTAACTAGATAAAGTTAACAGTTGAGAGCTAAAAAAAAATTAACTAATGTTAAAAAGTTAATGTAGTTTATTTAACGGTTTAACTTTATAGCCAGTCAATTAACTAATTCATTCCCATGTTTGGAAGCAATACATCTTCAAGACAACATATAGGCTTTGAAATATTCTCCAGTAGTACCCTTACACAATACGACAGAGTATTAAAAACAAATACACTTTTGTCTTTTTCTTTAAAAACAAACACCCTACCCTGTAATTAAATGCTGAGATGCTGCAAGATTCCATTTTTCATTTTTTACAAACTGGTTTACAATGTAAGATAAAATTGTTAATAGTGAATTTATTCATTATCTAGATCCATTTCAATCAGGCTTCAGGCCTGGCTTTGGAACAGAAACTGCTTTGGTCGCCTTGTGAGATGGCCTATGCAGAGAGAGAGATGGGGGAGTGCAACCCTGTTAATTCTCTTGGACCTCTCAGCGGCTTTCGATACAATTGACCATGGTGTCCTTTTGGAAAGGCTGGCCAAGTTGGGTGTGGGAGGCCCTGCTTTGAGGTGGTTCCGCTTTGGGGTTCTTCAGGGTTTCATTCTTTCCCCTATGCTGTTTAACATTTGCATGAAACTGCTGGGAGAGGTCATCGATCTGGAGATTTGGCCTGAGGTGTCCTCAGTATGGAGATGACACTCAGTAGTATTGCTCTTTTTCATCAGACGCAGGTGAAGCAGTGACTCTCCTGGGTGCAGTAATCAACTGGATGAGGGTGAACAAGTTGAGACTCAATCCAGACAAGACAGAAGTACTGTTGGTTGGTGGTTCCTCAGATTATAACCTTTGTGGTTCTTCTGGTGCTAGTTTTAACCTTTACAACCCTAAAAGCCGCCCAGAGATGGAAGTTTGGGTGGGGTATAAATTTGATAGATAGATAGATAGATAGATAGCTTGGGACCAGGTTACCTGAGAGAGCGCCTTGCCCCATTTGCCCTGACTTGGACCTTAAGAACTTTGGAGGCTCTGCTCCGAGTGCCCCAGCCAAACAAGGTGTTGGGGGTGGCTACTAGGGAGAGGGCCTTTTCGGTGGTTGCACTCCATTTATGGAATAGCCTCCCCAGTGAGGTTTGCCTGGCACCATCACTTTGTTATTTAGGTGCCTAACTTTTTAAATTTGATTTTTAAAATTGAATTTTTAAAGAAGTTTTTAAAATTGTTTTGAATTGTATTTTGTATTTTTTGTTTGTGTGCTGTGATTTGTGTGTTTTATGTGTTTTATTGGCTGTTTTAATATTGTGTTGTGAGTCACCCAGAGAACAATTTGTTATTAATTGCAGATGAGACCAAAGTGTACCTGTGAAATAGCACCCTCTATTGGACAGATGAACAGGATTTTTTGTGCTTCTAAAAATAGGATTTGTTATGCTCACTTTCCCTATTAACATGAAAACAGTGCAGTATGCAACAACAGCAAGAAGATATGCCTACTACATCATGAATGTGGGATGTTCATTTGGGAACCAACTGCCCAATAGAGATCTCTTGAAAATGCCTTCCTAATTATTATTTTTTCCATTCAGTGGTGATTATCAATTCTAGTCGAAATAATCTCTCCTCCAGTGGGGAGAAGGGCATGAACAAAAAGAGTGGGAAATTTCTCAGCTTGAAGAATACTCCCTCAAGACACTCAAAACCCATTCTGCTTTTTGAGGGGAAAGCTATCTAATAGTCTTCACAAGAAAATGCTGAAACTCTGTGGCTCCCTCACCCGTCAGATAACCCTGTTCTGTTTGTGAAGAGGAAGGAGCTTGACACAGTTAATCTCGTGGTCACAAACAATTTCTGTATGGGAATACTCTGAAGGTTCAAATAACCACAGTAGAAACATGGAAGTAGAAACATGCCGTGGTCCATACTGTAGCAGCTATACAAAACTGAAGAGACTTGCTTCTTAACATTAACTCACAAAACTTTAGGGCTGGATGAAAAGGAGCTGGAACTGAGCACCAATACCCGCCCCCCCCCGCCACACACACAAGAAAACAGAAACAAAATAAGATTTGCATATGAAATGGCCCAAGTTAGAGCAGGGACTCCTGTCTGTTGCTAACTTTTGTTTTCCCATCATACTCAGGCACAGGCTCAGGTAACATTTGGGATATACTGCAATATTTTGTTGTGGGTCCATACTTATTCTCAGTTGCTTGAGGGACTCCATGGTCATATAGCTTGCCCTGGGTCACCTGAGTATCACATAATTTCCAACATTTCACCAATGGAAATGGCAACATGCCTGTGAATGTGTAGGGAGGACACAGCTAAGCAACCTGGGGGACATGGCATATAATTCTGACTGCAGGCATGCCACAAATGGAAAGCAGAAAACAAGTGCACACCAAACACATTCTTCCAGATTACCAAACCCATATCCTCCAACAGTTCACAGATGAAAACAGGGATACACTTGTACACTAAGGATTACTGCCCCCTCTTCCCGCTAATACACACTGCTGAAGACTCAGATTCTCAGATCTCTGCCGTGTACATGAAACTCTGCTAAGTGATCGATAGGGGTCAAAGTTTCATTTACTCGTTTGGATTGCCAGGCAGTCAGATACCTGTTCTACCTCACCTCTTAGACCTGTAATTTAGGAGTTTCTATTCAGATGACACTCAGCTCGCTCTAATTACAATGATCACTCAGTCTGGAACAAAGCTCTTTAAAAATGTGACAGAGGCTGTGCATTTCCAGCCTCCGTTCATTCCAAATTGCGATGCGTCCTGTGAGTAAGCAGGGCGATTGCCAGATGGATGCCTGATGATCACCTCTGAGTGGTTTAACCCTTTTCACAAAAGCAGGATCTTCTGACGAAAGCCTCAACGTTGTTTTTTTCTTAGAATGGATGCTTCACAATGTGGCATCAGTGTTCCTCTCAAAAACTGGCACAAGCCAAATGTTTTTCAATTCATACTCAAGGTACAATTCTGAATGCCTGTTTTAAAACAACAGAACTGCCCACAGCATATAGCTACAGTGCTAGTAAGCAATGTTCCTGCTAATTTCTTTCATTTGTGTGTAGAATGAGTTTTGTCCTGGGTGGCAGTATCCAGGCACTGTGCACACCTGCATTCAGAGTGGGGCCTTCCTGATTCAACCAAAAAACTTGTGAGCGCGTGCATACATGCACACCTTAGAGGGAACACTGCTAGTAGGTATATTTTTGCATATTTTTTTCCATCTCTTTCGTAGATGAGAATAGGAACACATTTGTAACCTACCAATTCTCCATAAAACACATCCTAAGGTTTCTCCACCACTATGACCACACATTGCTGAAGGCTGTACTCTGCCAATGAAATGCTGGAACCATTGATTTCACAATGGCTTGTCTTCCACTGATCAAAAAGCTATGATGGTGTAGTACATGTGTTCTATAGACAAGATGCATCCCGCACCCCCACCAGTTCAAAGATTAACCAACAGAGACTGGGGAAAGGGGCTGAACCCTGCAGAATGATGTCTAGCAACCATTTTGGGGGATACCTTTCAAAAGGTATCCTGCAAAAGCTAGAACAGGAACAAAACTGGGTTTGGGACAAATAGAGATGAGATTGATTGACTGAAAGGGAGAAGGAAGGAAGGAAGGACAAACAAAAGAACAGTGATTGACCAGGTACAGGTAAATCCTGCCCTCATAAATCAAGCATTTGATTTGCTCCCTTGTCAATCAACAAGGGCCAGTTGGAGCATATCAAACTCCACTTTTACTTCTGTATATGCATTTGAGAAACTCTATTTCCAAAGGAATTGACTGCTGCTGAATAATACTCCGTTTCTTCCCCCGTCTTTGCAACAGTCACTGACACATAATTCTAATTTGCTTCTCTACAGTGATACTCAGTCATAACCACCCACTTCTACTTGTGCGCAGCCAGTCCTACTCACCGCTCTCGCCCCTGCCTGGTCACACTGAATCATCTTTCCTGCATACCCTTCCATGCAGCTGTTTAGTGCTTTACTACTGCTCACTTTTTCTTTTTTCTTTTTTGAATTTTTTTTGTACCAATCCATAGAACAGAATTAGATTTAAAACAATAAAAATGCCAGTTCTTCCCTCTGCTGCTGTGAATTGTACTGTGAAGATAAAACTGCAAAGATGCCACTTTCTTTTTTAATGGACTTTCTCCTATGCCTTTAACAGCAGCTAGACATATTGAAATGCAGAAAGGAGCTTTTTTCCTACCATGAGGTAAGTGGTAGGTTAAGACATTACCTCTCTTTCTTGGTAAATGTGCTGTAGGACCTCTAGTTCACTATGGAACCAATAGGCCCCAGGTCCTTGTTCTGGGAACCCCTGCAAAGATGCCTCTCTGAGAGTTTTGCTCCATCCTTCTAACAGTACAAGTCCAACAAACCTTGGGCCCAGGGGAGTATCCAGGGTGAGGCAGGCAGGGCATGTGCCTTGGGCACCAATGAAGGGGGCGCAGAAGTGCCTGCCGATCACATGCACAATTTTTTCTACATGCACAATTTTTTTTAAAAAAAATTATTTTTTATTTTTTAAAAAATTTCTCAATGGGCCATTCCAGTATGCTGTCTCTATCAACTCTGCTAAACCACAAATCTAGATCTGGACCAATCTTGTGGTTCAATTCTTGACTAACAAGCAGAAGGTTGCTGATTCGAATCCTCACTGGTACTATATCAGGCAGCAGCAATATAGGAAGATGATGAAAGGCATAATCTCATACTGAGCGGGAGGTGGCAATCGTAAACCCCTCCTGTATTCTTCTAAAAAAGCCCACAGGGCTCTGTGGGCACCAGGAGTCAAAAGCAACTTGACGGCACACTTTACATTTACCTTTATATATGTCTTCATTTTCTAAGGTATTGCTAACATGCCCACAGACCAAACCCTGCAAATTCTATCCAACAGTAAGTATTTGATCTGCTCTGAGGTTGTGGGCCTGGCAGACAAAGATGTTACTTCTTTTGGCTGCTATTGGCTTTGCTGCTCTGATGTCATAATGGAGGAGTGTGCATTCTAGGTTGAGGCAGCTGAGTGACCTGGGAGTTATTCACACACGCCTTCATGCAGGTATCTGAAGAGTGAATCTGTTTCACAGCAGATTCACAAGGTGTTTAATTTGAGGATTTAAAGGGACAGTTCACATAGGCTCGGCTACTCTCTGCAATCCCTGGCAGATCTTTTTCCTGTGCGTTCCCACTGGCTTAGTCTGGGTTTTTCTTCCAACCAATCACAACTCACATCAGAGAGAAGGAGATCCAGAGAGCTGTTTTGTTGCTGTTAAGTTGACAGCTACAGAGGAGGAGTGGAAGACCAGCATTGGAGGCTTCACTGCTGCCTGATGGACGATGGAGCGTGGTCCACAGAAGAGGTCTGCAGCAGAAGAGAGCCAGCCCACACGTCTCCACAACACAATCAGTCCCTCCCTCCCTATGCAGGCATGTGGGGAGCATGGGGAGCATTTTAGGGCATTTTAGGACTGCTTGCTTTCCTTTTTGTGCTTCCCGCCCTACAACGAGAAGGGGGGAGCGGGGCGGTGGGGGGGGGGGGAGAAGACAGGGATCCAAGCCTGGCACACGTGTGGTGTTGTTGATTTTGAGTTTGCAAGATGCAGTTGAATGATGGGCTGCAGTGTGTATTTGCTTCCATCCCATGCTTGTGAGGACAGCTGCCACATGCTTGTGTGTGTGTGGGGTGGGGGGGTCTTTTTGAGAGGAATGGGATGTGATGTGACACTTTGCTAGGCACCTGTTTGTTATTGCTGCTGCTGCTGCTTCTGAGCCTCCCTGCTCCCTGTGGGAATGAACCACAGCACCTTCTTGCCGGAAGAGCAGGCACCGGAGGGTTAAGTGGCAGTCGTCCCAGGGGGCTGGTCATGGAGAGAAGGGGCTGCTGAAATGCACGGAAGCTTCTGTGCAACGTTCTCTCTTTCTGCCTCTCTCGACCTGTGCTACTGCAAGGGGAGCAGGAGGAGGCTGGGGAGAGGAGGAGGAGGAGGAAGAGGAAGAAGAAGAAGACGCTTCATGAGGGAACTTTCTGCTTGTGAGCTGAGAAGCCAGCATAGGCGGCGTGCAGCCTGTCTGGACAAAGATCTATTATTTAGAGCTCAGAGACTTTAGTGGGAAGAAGCAGCTGCTCCCCCACTGAATCTTTTGCAGAAAACTTGCATCTTCCCTGGTGTCTCCAACCCCCCCCCCCCGAGATCACACACTGCCTAGTAATGCAGAACCAGCATCTTGCATGCTCCTCACCCCCACTCTTGCTCCGCAGCAGCAGCAGCAGCAGCGAATCCTCTGAGGAAGGAGGGGGGCATTCCCCCCCCCCAGCCTCCTGGCTTGGCTTTCAGTTGGATTCAGACAGCGTTTTGCTCAGTGCTTGGGAGATGGGGAGTAATGATAGCTGGCACCTGAACTGAACTGTCCCTGGTCTTTTCGCCCCCAGCACTCAAAATTGCAAATCACTCCGAGCAGCCCACACAGCTGTCAAACTCCCCTTCGTTGTGTTTTGAAAAAAGCCGAATTACTGCCAGTGGCCATTCCACATTCATTCATTCATTCATTCATTCATTTGATTTATATACTGCCCTTCCAAAATGGCTCAGGGCGGTTTACAACAGGATAAAAGCAATTAAAACCAGTTAATGATTAAAATCAAACCTATAAAAACAGAATAAAACCAATTTAAACATTCAAACAGCTAAAAACCCTAGAAAATCAGGGGAACCATTTAAAACAATTTAAAACAGTTACAGTAGTATAAAAACCCTGGAAGGCCAGGCCAAGCAGATAGGTTTTAAGGGCCCTCCTGAAAGACAGTAAAGAACTCAAATTACAGATTTCTGCCAGGAGTGCATTCCACAGCCCAGGAGCAGCTACAAAGAAGGCCCGCCTCTGAGTCGCCACCAGATGAACCGGTGGTCACTGGAGATTGACCTCCTCAGATGACCTTAACGTGAGGTGGGGATCATGCAGAAAAAGGTGTTCTCTAAAATAACTTGGACCTAAGCCGTTCAGTGCTTTAAAGGTAATAACCAGGAGAATCTCATGAGCAGCTGCAGGGAATACCAGAAAGCTCAGCTTAAAAAAAAAAAAAAAAAAGTGTCACAAATAGAGGATTTTTTTACCCAGGACATATTTCGGCCCAAGCAAGAATGTGCAGTAATTCTTAACAGTAATTCAGGGGAAAGCAGAGTCGGATATGTACTTTTCTCTGATAGCCCACAGGGACGTCGAGGTAAACAAAATGAATATGTGGACTGGCACACTCCAATCAGGAGTGGATCCCTCTCTGTAAAGCCTCCAGGGGGACTTGGGTAACCGTAGAATTCTAAGGCCAATGAACAGTTTTTGTTCCATTAAACTATGTAAGCATTGCCTGCACATCACAGACTTTCAAACAAACCCAGATTCGTGCATATCACTTTCTGCTCATGTTATATGAGGCTATACTATAATTCAATAATAGTTACTGTCACTGACTGAGTTTTAAGATAGCTAAATTGTTTTAATGCCACCCAAATGCTTGTATCTCTCTTACCTTACCCTCAATGGCATACAAGGGGCCATTTTAAACTTGAATACATTTAAATTAATTTATATGTGCCAACCCTGCAGCCAAGGTGGCACCATATAATGCCTCCAGGCTCCTTTTCACCCAGTTTCCCTGGTCTTTCCCCCCTCATTTCTACCTTCAGAGGACAGGTAGGTACTCATTCCTATGAAAAGTACAAATTTAATAATGTACCTGGTGTTACAACACTCAATAAGAGAACACACTGTAATGTGCAGTCACTGTAAAAACATGTCAAAATAAAACATTAATGGTGGATCTGAACAGCCTTTCCTTTAAGTTTAACATTAGCATCAGATGAGTAGCCATTAAGATATGGTTGAATAAGAAGCAAAGCCAAAATTTCTCATTTATTTGCTTCTTTTGAGTTTGATTTTAATTTTAAGTGGTGCTACCTGCAATAGCATAACTATATCATTTGAGCTAGAAGGCAGCCCTGGGACTGTAAAGTCATGCTCAGGAGAATATCTATGAAAATGTACACTATGGTAAAGTTCCCACATAGCACTATACCATAGATTTAGATTTAGCATTACAAGAATGAGGCATAGTGAACCTTGGACATGCCCACCTCCTCCTTTGCACATGAGGGGAAGAGACTGAAATTCTACTTTGGGTAGTACGAGGCCAGTTTCCCATCATTTGAACACATGTATCTATATTGGCTCAGATGTCACATGTCATAGGAAATTTGAATCTGAGAAACATATTCTGCTTCTCCTGGGCATTATTTATTTAAATTTATTTAAAATAATTCTATACCACCCAAAACTTGCATTATGTTGTTTTGGAATTATTGAACTTATTACTGAGTGTTAGAAAAGTGAGAACAATAACAAAATATGATTATATTAAGAATTTCTTCAATTTTTTAAATTAAACCTTTTCCTTAGCACATTCCAGTGTAAAAAGTAGTGCACTCAGCTAATTTCAGTGGCAGGATTGTGTATGCAAAAGGTGGTATCTGTAGGTCACTGGGAAGTATGATTTTATTTCGCACAAATAAACTCTTCCAAATATATACTAGAGAAGAGTCATCCTCTTTATGGTTTAATATATATCTCTTGCTATTGGTTTTTGACTGTGTAGCAGATTACTAGCCCCTTGTCTCAGAGCAAGCCCACGTGAGGAAAAGAAAAATGCTGAATCATCCGCTCTACGCTTTCCAAGCAAAGGCTTCTCCCAAACCCTTCCTGTACTTCTGGTAGTTTCAAAAATGGCTGCTGTCACCACCCCCTTTATCTCAGAGTTTGACCCTCCCTGGGCTTGGGGTGGAAATCCTAGGGAAACTCTCCTTCTTTTGCTATGGGAAAAATACTCAAAAATCCTCCATGTGCAAGCCTATATGCGGTAAGAAAACTGGAAGTTGCTGAATGTCTGAGGATGTGTTTTGCACCAGAATCTGACCCCCTTCCAACCCCCCCCCCGAGCCAAACATTCACACAGAGAGGCCTGTAAAATGCAAAGGAAAAAAAGTGGGGGGAAGCTTTATTCAAATGCTACAGAGTGCTTTGGTCTGAGGCTCCCTCAGCTTTTAATTACAGGTAAAAATACTCAGTGGTTACAAGAATAATTCAAAAAGCATCCCAGCTGCATGGAACAGGAATGTAGGAAAATACAAAAGCACTTTTAAAAAGCTTACAGAGTCTTTTGCAATGCCCTGGATGGATGGATGGATGGATGGATGGAGTCTAGTGTTTCTTAGCTAAGTTACGTTACAGATAAACAATCCTAGAACTGTTTCAGGGATATACACAATACACAAAGAAACTGAAAAGTCTGATGGGATGTCTGACTAAACAAATGTTCCCTAGACTAAACTCTCCCCGAGCCAAAAGCCCTGGCTTCCTTCATCTTGAACTCACCAAATTCTGGATGAGAATTCTAGTTTCCTGCCCTCCTGTCTTTCAAGGAGCTGAAGAGGTCTCTGAGAAATCTCCAGGCTAGCTTTTGACCATGAGGGAGCAAAACTCCATTGCTTCTCCCTAAGCCGTTCTGCCCTTGCTTCTCTAACCTCCAGCCTAGCTTCTTCTAACATAGGAGCTTTCTCTTTCTTCTCATGGCTTTCTACATCCCACCTACCTGATGTGCTGGTTGGCTGATCCCTGGAGTTCACCAGGCTGTCAGTCAGGACAGGGTTCACTTCCAGTCAACTCCTTAGGGGAGAGGAGGGGCTGGTCAGTGGCTGATTACTACAGACTGACAGCAGTTCATTTGCTAAGTGTGCTGGGGAGAGAGCATGCGCCACTAACCCACTGACCAGGTTCCTCAGAGAATATTGTTCACAGCCAGATATGCTGGTTATTCTGCCTTATTTTATTTATTTAAAATATGTATACCCCACCCCTCCTGTACACTACTGCTCAGGGTGGCTCACAACAATAAAATAGATACAATATACAATAAAAGTAATAAAATTAACCAAATTAAGTAAACAAGTTAAAAATCAGGTTTAAAACCACAATCAGTATTAAATTTCAAATTAAAAGTTATTTTAAAAGCCAAAAATTGAGAATTATAAAAACTAAAAACCAAAGAACCTTCCAGATATAACCAAAGATGGAGCATTAAAAAGTTTCTTTTAAAAGATGTGCTTTTAGTTGTTCTTTAAAAACACTGAGGGAGGGAACATGGTGAAGCTCTTCAAGGAGGGCGTTCCAAAGCCGAAGGGCCACAACTGAAAAGTCCCTGTCTCTAGTCCCTGCCAACCGGATCTCTGTTAGTGGCAGGGCCATGAGCAGGGCCTGAGACGATGAGTGAAGGGCCCTGGCAGGTTCATATGGATGAGTGGGTTCCAACAGGTACCATGGCCCCAAGCCGTATAGAGCTTTAAAGGTTAAGAACAGCACCTTGAATCTCTCCCGGAAACAGACCAGTAACCAATGAAGCTGCTGCAGGATGGGTATGATACTCATGAAGTGAATTGTACCCACAAGCATCCTTGCAGCAGCATTCTGGACCAGCTGAAGCTTCTGAACAGTCGTCATGGGCAGCCTCATGTAGAGCATTGCAGTAATCCAATCTGGATGTTACCAATGTATGAGTGACTGAGGTCAGGTCCAACTTCTCCAAGTAGGGTCGCAGCTGGCGTACCAGCCGTAGTTGGTAAAAGGTGCTCCTGCACACCACTGCCACCTGCACCTCCAAGGCCAACATCAGGCCCAGAAGTACCCCCAAGCTGTGGACTTTCTCTTTCAGAGGGAGTGTGACCCCATCCAATACCAGGGCAACCAAGGCAGTTTCAGTCCCATGTCCAGGTCAGAAGCCAGACTGGAAAGGATCTCAATAATCAGATTCATTCAGGACTGCCGGGAGCTGAGACACCATGACACTCTCCAACACCTTGCCCAAGAAGGGGAGGTTTAAAACTGGTCAAAGGTTATTTAAGTCATCTGGGTCCAATGTTGGCTTTTTAAGCAGGGGCCTAACTACTACCTCCTTCAGGCAAGGGGGGACCACCCCCTGCTCTAGAGAGGCATTCACCATCTCTGCCACCCATGCACCCAGTCCCTCCCTAGGAGCCTTCACCAACCATGAAAGGCAAGGATTGAGGACGCACATGGTAGGCCTCAGCCTTCCAAGCAGCCTGTCCACCTCCTCAGGCAACACAATCTGAAAACATCCAATATAACAAGACCAGATGGTGCATTGGCAACATCCAGTTCCGGTGCCACAAAAATCTTAGCATCCAAGTGAGAATGGATATGAGCGATTTTATCGGCAAAATGTAACACAAATTGTTCACAGTGGGCTGCTGAGGGTTCTGTTTGATGGTCTTTGGGGTCCTCACCTAGGAGGCCCCGAACCACTCAAAAAAGCTCCGCTGGACGACATTGAGCTGATGCGATGGTGGCAGGAAAGTGGGATTTCTTCACCGCCATAGAGTAGGCCTAACTGGGCTCTAGTCTGTGTTCAGTCACATTCATTCTGAGTTTTCCACCAATGACACGCAAGCCGTCTACCAGCTTGCTTCATTGTCTGCAACTCACCTGTGTACTGGGGAGTCGCTTGGGCTTGGCAGGTCGGGAGAGGACACCTAGGCTCAACTGTGTCAATTGCCCAACCCATCTCCTTATACCAAAAGGAGACCAGGCCATCAACAGGATCATCCACTCTCAGAGCAGGAAACTCCCCAAGAGCCATCAGGAATCCATTAGGATCCATAAGCCTCCGAGAGCAGACCATCCTAACTGGTCCCCCCACCCCTGTAGAGGTGTTGTGGGTCCACCCTCAGTTCAATCTTCACCAGATAGTGATCCGTCCATGATAACAGTATTGAGGCCTCCTGGACTATCCATGGAGCACCACTTCCACCATTTACCCAAAGACCAAGTCAAGCATATGGCCTTCCACATATGTGGGACCAGAAATCAGTTGAGACAAGCCCATGGTCATTATGGAGGACATGAAGTCCAGAGCTGCACCAGACAAGGAGGCCTCAGTATGTACATTAAAGTCCCCCAAGACTAACAGCCGTGGGGTCCTCAACGCCACATCTGAGACCACCTCAAGCAGTTCAGGCAGGGAGACTGTTAGAAAGCGGAGTTGGTGGTATACCAACAGAATCCCAACTTTGTCTCACAATCCAATCACTACGTTCACAATCACAATCCAGTGACTGTTGCTGGTGTCTGTCTTATGTTTCTTTTAGATTGTGAGCCCTTTGGGGACAGGGATCCATCTTATTTATTTATTTATTATTTCTCTGTGTAAACCGCTCTGAGCCATTTTTGGAAGGGCAGTATAGAAATTGAATAAATAAATTAATAATAAATAAATAAATAAATAAATAAATAAATAAATAAATAAATAAATAAATAATGTGCCTCTCCCATCAACAATATAGTGAGACGTAATTTTAATAAATCTATACCGGATTGGTCGTCGCCCGGGTCAACAAGGACCACGCCAGGTGCTGGAGTCCCTGGACATCTGGTGGCAAGTGGGCAACAGGACTCAGGATCTTCAGTTGAGCAACCAGGGCTGAAGACAGCAAAGTTACTGGAAGAAACGTCGCTTAATGGCAGAAAAAGACCAAAATAATCTCAGTGGTAATTGGCGCCCTGGGTGCAGTTCCAAAAGACCTTGAAGAGCACCTCAACACCATAGGGGCCACAGAAATCACCATCAGCCAATTACAAAAAGCAGCTTTACTGGGAACAGCCTATATTTTGCAACGATACCTATAACAACTGACAATAAAATTCTGGCATCCCAGGTCCATGGGAAGTACTCGATGTCTGGATAAAACAAACCAGTCAGTAACACCTGTCTGACTGTGTAAAATAATAATAATAATAATACAGGCAGGCACTCAAACTGGTCAGAAAGGTGGGCAGTGCATCTGGTGAAGGGGATGATCTCCTGCTGAACCAGGGCAACCCCACCTCCCTGCCTTGGCTGATGCTGCACCTTACTGTTGTGTTTTTACAAAACACAAAATAAAAGAGGCCCAATGTATAGTCTGCATCACAATCAGTGATTGCTTTCCCCTTTTACTTATACCATAAACGTCCCCAACCCCAACACAGATAGTCAAGTTCAAGTGATATCAGTGGGACACATTAGTACTGCTAATGTGCTTTCCATTTGTAAAATGGTTTTATATTGTTCATTATTTTTGTCTGATTCTGATTTTTACACGAGGTACTTTTGTTAGCTTGCCAGAAATATGATAGATTATCATTACAGGCTGGTGATTCACTAGCTGCACAAAGGCCTCCGAGCAGCCCCTTTACCTGCAGGGCCCCTTCTAGGCAACTAGCTGGATCAGCTATCCTGCCTGCACCACGCAGGATGATCAAGAATAGCATCAAGCAGCCATGCAGGTTTCTCAAAAGCATGCCGACAATGAACTACTCCTGCTTCACAGTCAGTACGATTATGTTTAATCAAGGATGCTTTAAACAAGGTAAATCTATCAATAACCGAAAGCATGTCAGAAAAATCAAGCACAAGGATTCCTAACATTAATTAAACTGTGCATGCATGGCTTCCAGGTCTATACTACCAAGTGGTTCTTGGTAGTACTTAAGAAAAGAGATTCCATACATTGCTGAAATCCAGGGTTCTCTTTACAGCCTATTCCTAGTCTAAACAAGAATAGGGAGCTATTCTTTTGGTGTAGAGATCTGCCTGGTTTACCAAGTTAGAACACTGCCAGCTTGCAGTTTCCAGCGCCCCAGAGGGTTATTTTACTCTTTCTTAGTAACTTAGTTGAAAGGATAAAGGAATTGATACGAGGTGAGATAAACCTCTTAGAATTCCCCTCTGTCATGTTGATTTGACCCAGAGACATGGTTTATTTCTCAACATACACATCAGTCATAACGCTGCAGTTCATGAAATAAAAGGCATATTCTTTTAACAGAATATTTGCCCTAGATGACATAGGCTGGCGTCCATGGCTCACACAATTGGAGTCCAGACCCAGAAGAAGCCATCATTTTGGGGTCACAAACTGACATCCATCTCTGCTTCCTTGTAAGGAAGTTCAGTGTGAAATTCAGTGGCCATAAACAAAAGGTAAGAGAAGTTCACCAAGACAATATACACCTGGGATGAAACAAGCAGCTAGGCGCATGGTGGCTGGCAGGGTTATAGTGGAGGGGAGACATGCAGGGACGGAGTGCTGCTACTCCTTGGCTTCTCTGGCTGTTGGGGTGGGCATGGCCAGGAGCGCTGTCATGGAGGGTGCCTGCAGGTCTGAATTTGCAACTACATCATTGGTGGCTGGTGCCCATTGGGCCTGGTGGAGAAGAGGGCAGGGCAGCTAACGGTAGGTGGAGCCACAACCTCCCCGGGGTAACAACAGGCCGGTCCATGGCTGAGGACTCACAGACACATGTTGTCCTTTATGAGGATTACAGCTCACAAACCTATGCCTGTTTACTCAGAAGTAAATTCCACTGAGTTCAATGAGTCTTACTCTCCAGCAAGTGTGCATAGGATTGCAGTTCTAGTCCTCTTTTACAGAAACAGACACAGAAAAGATACAAACCACCCAGGGACTTTTTGTATGAGCCAGTATATAAATGTACTAAACAAACAAACAAACAAACATGGAGAACCTTCTCATTCACACACACAGACACACAGCTTCATTTACACAGAGAGACGAGGGCATAGCCACCACTTACTCTAAAGGCAGGAAGGGGATTCACGAGGGAATGAGAGAGACCCATCACACCCCATCCTCCTCAGGAAGGGGAAAAAATTGCAAGGGAAGAGAGGGAAGGGAGAAAAAACAGGGACATACAGCAGCCCCTCAACCTCCCTGCCAGCTCTCCCTTCCACCATTGCTCACTGTGTCTAACCCAATTACAAGCAAAGCAGCTACAAGTTGAACACAAAATGTGCCATTTTTAAGGAGCCTAAAATGTTTCCCAAATGTCTTTTGCTCTCACTAGTTGGTACGTTGCAGAAGGTTTCCTAACCCTGCACTAGCATCTCTGGAAAAAGGGTTGAGAGCAGCAAAATCTGTCAGGAATGATGAGGGGGGATTTATTTATTATTTCTCTGTGAAAACTGCCATGAGCCATTTTTGGAAGAGCGGTATAGAAATTGAATAAATAAGTAAGTAAGTAAGACCCATAGGGGGAAGATGTTGTCTTGTTTGTCTCCCCCCCCCCTCTCGCTCTCACACACACGCCCTCCCCTCCAGTCACATATGCACACAAAAACTGTGTGAGAGGCTGAGGCATCTTGAGCCTATTCATCTTTACACAAGAGTAAGTCCTATAATTTCCAGTGCTATTACTCTCAGGTAAGTATGTACAGGGTTGCAGCATTTAATAGAGCAGTTGCTCTTTTAAAATAGGGTTGGCTGTGGGTGTTACGGAAGCTGTCCTACTAGAAAACAAAACCACAGCTCCTAATTGGCTTTTGAGCACACTGTTAGCCCATTAGGAAGTGAGGCTTTGCGACAGTTCAGAGCATCACAGAATCGTCCTGCCTGAGGCAAAGTAACACTGGAAAAAAGTAAGTGCGTGTGTGTGTTGTCCAGTGGTGCATACACCACTGTCTGAGACCAGCCCTACGCCCATAATCTTTGTGTAGTGGTAGTAGCAGAGTGATTCTGTTGTGGACACACCCAGCTAAGACGAGGCCCTTGGAGGAGGGCAGTTTGCCCTGAATCCTGAAGCCACTCTCCTAGCTTCCCTACAGGGCAGCCATGCCATATGCCATCATGAATCAAAGGCCATCATGAAAATGCTCTCCTCCTGAATAGAGCAGGCGTGAATTCCAAAGACAGGAGTTGACCCTTGGCGGTGAGCAGGTGGTGAGGGATGGGATCTGCTTCCTGCCCTAACTCCGTGTCTTCTGGGAAGGGAGGAGAGCTGCCAGCTGTCTCAACAAGTTTAACACACAGTCAGAGGGCAAGCACTGAGCAGCAGGTGGGCTGGAGCTAGGAACTGGGAGCTGTTGCAACAGTGGTTACTTTCCGGGCAGCAGCTGAGGCTTCTTCACTCATTTGTTGGCTTGTTTAACGGATTTTGATACTGCCCTCCCGCCATGTTTATGCAGACAGCCTGCCTGCTCCATCCTTCCTGGTATACTTGGGGACTCTGATCCTGACTAGATTTAAGGTCAAGATGCCTCCTCCTGATTTGGGCCCTGCAGTGGGATGCCTCATGCTCCCAGGGGAGTGCTTCGGTGTCAGGTCTGAGTGTTGGTTCAGGCTCAGGACCACCCCTGTTTCTGAGGTCTCAGTGGTGATTGCAAGGTCTTCAGAGCCAGGGGGTGAATCAATTTGAGGCACAGTATGCCCCCCAATTCTGCAGGTTCCCTGGGTAGAATGTTATTCTGAAAGTTAATCTTAGGGTTCCTCAGGATGTTCTGTCTCCTCTTTGTCCTGGTCCATGCTGGGTTCCATGGTGAGGTCCTTAACCTCTGAGAAGGAGATCTCATCTGATTCCAGCTCTGGGAGTTGGCAGGTCCTGACACTGTTGAGCAGAATCGATGTAATCAGGGGCCAAGCTACAATGTGGGGTGGAGTAGGGACGCACAAATGTCCCTGGGTCCCTGAGGAAGGAGGGCCCACTGTCTGGGCGACAGGTCACTCTTCATTCTTCCCCTCCCTGATTCTCTGAGAAGTAAGTAGTAGGTCTATATGTTGAATGAATGAATGAGCCATGGGAATGCACATATCCAAGCGTGCATATGTGTGGGGAATTAGTGATATATATTTGCATAGGAGTGAGACAAAAGATGTGCTGAGAATCTTTTGTTTTTCACCATGTCCTTACACTTCTGCAGCAAAGACACACCGGGGCAGGGAGGCGGCCATCTCCACTTAAGTCTCAGCTCAGGGCCCAAGGCCACTTTGCCAAGTCCCTGGCTGCATTAGTCTTCTGGCTGGGTGGGGCTCCTTTCCAAGATGGCATTGCTGTGGACACAGAGGAATCTCCTCCTAATTGCTCAACAGGTTTCTCCCTGCCTGCCTGCCTTCTCCTCTGCTCTGTTCTTTCATTGCTTTATTTCCCCAGCAATGTCTTGAAAAGCTGCTGAATGAATTCCTCTGCTAGGCGAGTGCTTTGAAAGAGATGATTTATTTTGAAATGATAATTAGATACCGCTCCTCTTAGGGGGCTGCTGATATGCATTGACTGACATCTTTCTGCTTTGTTTCAGAAACCATCTGAAAGTGGAAAGCTAAAGATGGAACTGGGCTCTACAAACAGAGCCAGGCTAACGACCATGACATTTCCTCAAAACTTTAATTCTATATGACCCCTGCTGGCTTGAAAGTGGTACTGCTCAGTTTAAGAAATGCAAATTAGGGATGTGCACGGAACCGATTCAAAGAACCGGCGGTTTCGCCAGTTTGAAGGTGCCGGGGGTCTCCCTTTAAGAGCAGGGGGAGGTGCACTTACCCCTCCCACCGCTTTTCCCTGCCTTCGAACCACCCTGCTGCGGTTCTGTGCACATCCCTAATGCAAATACATTTGGATTATTGGTGGGGGAGTGGGGGGAGCTAAACTTAAATTTCTGTTTTGGCAATATTTTGAGGGTTTTTGAGGGTTTCAGGAAATCTTTCTTTGCAGCCCACAATTAAACTGGCAGGCCACAATACGTTACTGGCATCTGCTTAGCATGCAGAAGCTGGTGGCCCCAGGTTCAATCCCCAAATTCAATCCAGTAGCACTGAGAAAAATTCTTGCCTGAAGCCCTGGAGAGCTGCTACCAGTCAGAGTAGACAATACTGAGCTAGATGGGCCAATGGTCTGACTCAGTAGACAGCTGCTTCCCATGTTGTGATGTTCCACAAGGTGTGCAGACCTGTGTTATAATATCAACAGGTGATTTTTCCGTTTCTAGGCTTTTTGAGTGTATGGCTGTAAAGTTTCAAGATGTACTGTATATGTTATCCATATCCAAGCATTAGATTACCCCACACACATTTCAGGAGACTGCAATATAAAAGTTAGTGGGTGATAGGAAGAAAGCTGAAAGTGAAATTTCCAGTAGACACTTGTTGGTATACGGATATGACCAATATTTATATACCTTTTCAACAAAAGTTCCCAGAGCAGTTTACATAGATATAAATAAAATGGCTCCCTGTCCCCAAAGGGCTCACAATCGAAAAAAGAAATGTAAGATAGACCCCAGCAACAGCCACTGGAGCGATGCTGTGCTTGGGATAGATAGGGCCAGTTGTTCTTCCCCTGCCAAATAGATGGGAACCACCCCTTCAAAAAGGTGTCTCTTTTGTGATCAGCTAAAGACCCTTTCTGGCATCAGGCTGCTACTTCATATACATGGCAGGCTCTTGTGAGGACTCTACCTGGCAAGTCTGAATCTGTTTCCTTCTTGCTCTCAGGTGCTGGCAAAAGAGATGCTTATAAAGAGAAATACTGCATTATGGATGAGCAAGGACTTGTGTGTGTTGCAGCAGCTGGCAGAAAAGCTGCCTCCGTATAGGGTTGCCAAGCATGACTGAAGTTATTCCTGGGCGCTTTCCAGACTAGACCCTACAACGGGGTCAGGACGAATCTCGGCAGTGTGCTTCCACACTTCCTGCGTCGTGGCACCGCATTCCCTACGCGGACAGCAGGGTGCCATTCACCTTTCCAATGCCTTGTTGCGAATTTAATAGCTGTGATGTAGAGCAAGGACGCCGTACATCCAGTGTGAAAAAGTTGCTGTTTTTTCGGGTTGCTAGTTGCTGCAAAACTGCTCCCCCTGCTGTTTATTGCCGGATGCGACTTGCTCGAACGGAGGCATTTTGCTGCTAGCGAGCAGCTAGTCTGGAAAGCGCCCTGGAGATGTTTTTTCTTCCCAATATCCTGCTCTCTCCCCCCCACACACAATATTTTTCACAATATCAAGCCATTACCATCTCCAGATTGCTTTCATGTCACCTGGAGTTTGATGCTGACTCTTGAAGGATTGGCAACCCTAGCTACATAGAAGGCTGCATATATAGCTGCATGTATAGCTGCTCCCCAGAGGCCTTCGGTTGTTTTACCACATTTCTATCCCAGCTTTCTTTCATGGAACTCAAGGCAGCATACAGAGCGCATACGCAAGTAGTCTCCCATCCAAACACTGACCATACTCAGTCCTGTTTAGCTTAAGCATGGCTACTGCCTCATGTGCCCTCAGACCACTACCTGTGTTATGCTCCTGTCAAGATGGGCAGAAAGATAGGTTTGGGTAGAAAGTTGTATGCTTTTGCAGGGGTAGTGGGCAGTTCAAGCCATCTATGCCTTTTAAGCCCAATGTGAAGCAAGTGGCCAAATGTTCAAAGAGGACGATTGATCTCCAGATAATTGATGCACATAAGCCTGACTGAGTGAATTGACTTATTTTGTACCTTACAGTCTCAGTTACGAATCATGATCATAGCACACTATCAATTTGCCATATGATAATAGTTCAGTTCAAGGTTTATTACAGTCTATGACCAGCACAACAAGGCAATAGAATAGAACATATAACACACTTATAAAAAACATAATACCACTTATATCACAATACCCTAGGATAGTGATAATAGAATACATTTAATTCCCTCCCTTTGCGCTAAGTGAAGGATTATTTCTAGACAGAGATGATACAGCATTCTGTAGTTGTGATTACATATATTTTATGTTTTCCCTGAAACACAGCATCATACCACCTGGTGAGAATTGTTTAAAACACAAATGTTGTTTGCCAGAGTCTGGCTTTAAAGAACATTCCTGTGCATTTATTTGAGAAGTATGCTTCCATGTAAAATGATGTGCAAACTTACTAAAGGAACCTGGCAACAATATTTTTTGTTGAGTCTCAACATTAAGAGAAATGCCAAATTTAATCAGCAAAATACCCACAGCTTAGGCCCTGGGTATTTAACAGAACGTCTTCTTCGCTGGGAGCCCCATCGCCCATTGAGATCATCCAGAGAGGTTCATCTGCAGTTGCCACCAGCTTGTCTGGTGGTTACACAGGGAAAGGCCTTCTCTGTTGCCAGCCTTGTTATGCCCCTGATGCACATTGTGACAAAAAAACCCAACTTCAAGTATACGCAGATAGGATCTGAGCTGTCAGTGACTGACCAGGAGAGAAATCTTGGGGTTGTGGTGGACAGCTCATTGAAAGTGTCGACTCAATGTGTGGCAGCTGTGAAAAAGGCCCATTCCATGCTAGGGATCATTAGGAAGGGGTTTGAAAATCCCCTGCTAACCCCTGCTAACTTGGCAAAGAGGCACTTTTTAATATGGTGATTCTCTTTATTTAGCAGGGGGAGAGTAACTGGCCCTATCCACCCCCAGCACAGTACCTCCAGTGACTGTTGCTGGTGTCTCTCTTATGTTTCTTTTTTAGATTGTGAGCCCTTTGGGGACAGGGATCCATCTTATTTATTTATTTGTTATTTCTCTGTGTAAACTGCCCTGAGCCATTTTTGGAAGGGCAGTATATTACTTGAATAAATAAATAATAAATAATAAATAACAAATAAAACTGCTAATATTATAATGCCCTTATACAAAACTATGGTGCGGCCACACCTGGAGTACTGCATACAATTCTGGTCACCACATTTTAAAAAGGGCATTGTAGAACTAGAAAAGGTGCAGAAAAGGGCAACCAAGTTGATCAGGGGCCTAGAGCACCTTCCTTATGAGGCCTGGCTACAACCCCTGGAGTTATTTAGTTTAGAAAAAAGACGACTGTGGGGAGACATGATAGAGGTCTATAAAATCATGCATGGTGTCGAGAAAGTGGATAGAGAGAAATTCTTCTCCCTCTCACATAACAGTAGAACCAGGCGTCATCCCATGAAATTGATTGCCGGGAAATTTAGGACCAGCAAATGGAAGTATTTTTTCATACAATGCATAATCAACTTGTGGAATTCTCTGACACAGGATATGGTGACAGCCAACAACCTGGAAGGCTTTAAGAGGGGTTTGTATAACTTCATGGAGGAGAGGTCTATCAACAGCTACTAATCAGAGGGCTATAGGCCACCTCCAGCCTCAAAGGCAGGATGCTTCTGAGTACCAGTTGCAGGGAAGTAACAGCAGGAGAGAGGGCATGCCCTCAACTCCTGCCTGTAGGCTTCCAGCAGCATCTGGTGGGCCACTGTGTGAAACAGGATGCTGGACTAGATGGGCCTTGGGCCTGATCCAGCAGGGCTGTTCTTAAATAAAATTTGGAAACCATAAACATTAAATTTGGGAACAACTTTTTAATTGGATGCCTGATAACAATTGTTCTCTGGGAAGTTCACAGTTAAAAAAAACAACACACCCCAACAAATGGGACCACATGCAAATAACGTCTGATATTTTATACTGATAGGTACAGTAGTTGGTAGTTGATATTTCCAATTCTTGTCTGAACATCAATGCTTTCTTTAACCATATAATATACCAAATCTTAATCAGGCTGAACCTGTCATGATCCAGACCTCAAGCAGCAAATGTGGTACCAGCTAGGAAGGAGATGTGCCAGGAAGCTTGCAAGACTGGAATCCAGTGGCTCATGTTGCAGAAGAGCCAGATATGGCCCCCAACATGAGAAAATCCAGAAACCAGTTCTGCAACATTCAGCACAGTTTTTAGGCACACACAACTTGTTCCAGCAAGTTCTGAAGCCAGGCGTAACCTTTATAGGCTGGCCTCCAACACATCAAAAGATCTGGGCTACCCCCTCTGCCAGCTGGAAGCTCCTAAGCTAGAATCCCACCCCGCAAAAGATCACCAGCAGCAATGCTCTCAGGAGTTAACACAACAGCAACAGATGGAAGAAGATGTCCCCTTTAAGGATCCCTGCTCTTCTAAGAGGAGATGGAAGCTGGGACAGGCAACTGGGCTGGGCTGGATATCAAGGTTCAGCCTGGATTCAGAACCTGTAGGAACAATCTTTGGCTGCCCTTGCACATAACGCCAAACCGTGCGGAGAAGAGAGCTGGTCTTGTGCTTGCAAGCATGACTTATCCCCTTAGCTAAGCAGGGTCTGGGAGACTAGAAGTGTGAGCGCTGTAAGAGATTCCCCTTAGGGGATGGAGCTGCTTTGGGAAGACAATACTGTTGGAGATGAACTTCCAGTGCATCGACCTTTTGCACCAACTGTCCTAATGACCACTAGGGGCATTGGGAGTAGAGACAGTGAGTCAGACTCTCCCTATCTGTCCCTACTCTATGACCCCTCAACTGACTCTGCAGCACTTCCTGTGCTGAGACACAATCCTTCCTTTCCTCCTAGAGAGCAGATGGAAACATATCTCTCTCTCTCCTTACCTATCCACTATGTAGTCCTTTAGATTAGAGATAGGTCTTTCCTATCTAAGTGTATTTAACCAATAAATATTTAGTATTTAGTCACACAAGGATCTCCATGTGTTTTCTCTAAATAGCTGCAATATCCAAACCATCCTCTGCTACCTACTCTGTAACTGGAGTGTGTGCTCATTCCTTAGTGCTCTGCTGTTTTACCTATTGTGGGTAAAAAATCAACAACCTCTAACAAATACTGAGCTAGATAGACCAATGGTCTGACTCAGTATGTTCCTATGTTCCTATGTACCGCAAGCTGATGAACCTGAGGTTAACTCTTGAACCCAGGAATCGCCCCACAGACAATCTCCCAACTTGAGTAGGACAACCTCTGGTTTCAGGGCAGAGGAGCCCCACCCTCTTCATGGTCTGCAGAGGCCGCATCCCAGCAAGCTCTGTAGCGCTTGCGTCACCAGAGTGCAGGCAAGTTAGTAGCACGTCAGCAGGGCAGCAGCCAATGGCCACAATCTTCAAGGGGGCATGCCCAGCACAACTGTGCCTTTTCAGCAGGCACCACCTGCCCTTGGGCATGTGAACCCTTTTCTTCACAACATTTGCGCCACCACCCTTGCAAGAGCCACGTGGCCAAACAGTAGCACACAAGCATGATTGCTGGTAACGGAGGGATGGAAGGGGCACTACTTTTTCTGTTAGGGAAGGGATCATGATGACTTCTTAGGAGGGAATATGTATATGAGAGTGGGCAAAGGATCCCTGGGTCTGGTCCACTGTGACAAAGATTGCTCTTGTGATGGCAGTCCCAGTCAAAGCAGTCCAGGAAGCTGCAACACACTCCTGCCCCCATGTCGGCTTGTTGGCCAGGGATTATCCCTCTCATGAGAGGGCTAGTCCACTGGGGAGGACCAGAGGCTCCATTTGTTTTGGTTCTCCATCAGACTGTGCCCTCATGAGTTAGGCAATCCAACTATAGGGGCTCCCATTGATGTGGGCCCTCCGATACTCCTTGCCTTCCTCTCTACACTCAACCCCTACAGATTCCCAAAGAGTCCGTGCCACTTCATGTGTCCTGTTGTTCCCCTATGGACTCAGTCTGGCAAGATCAGGGATGGCTCCTAATACACATTCAAAATTCCCTGACTGGGAATTGCCGCATATGCAGATCTGCCACCACGGGAAATTGCAGGTGAGGGAAGCCCCTGTTTTCAGCAATCCCTGGCAAGCCAGGTGGACATTCTGGGCAAGAATCAACATCCATCCTTGCCAAGGGACTACCAGACTGCCAGAGTGTGCGCTTTCACTCCTGTCGTCCACCAGTTGCTGTGACCTGGAAAGGTGTTGGTGTGGTACCCTTGCCCAGGGTTTGTGTGGATCTAGCAATGGGGCTGGGTGGTGAAAGCCCTCTGGCCTGCATGCATCTCTCTATGGCCTGCCATTCTCATGAGAGCGCGGTCCTTGGGATAAGAGACACCACCACACGTTATTAGCAGTACAGCCCAGTGTACCCCAAGATAGTTCTTCTCATGAGTAATGCCAGAGACTACATGCTTTGCACCCAAGGGGAAGGGGCTGGGCTATCCTTCCCCTACCAATTTGTACAAAAAACAGAGCAGAGCCACTCAAGAATTCCAGGGGCTGCCTTTCAACCCAGTCCCTGGGTATTTTCTCCGCCCCCAGAATGTGTTATCTTTGCTAGGAAAGCATTGGATTACCTGGTGCCACTGGGACTCCATGTGATTGTCCATCTTGCCATCCCATCCCCTTTTTCTGCAGATTGCCAAAGAGGGGAGCATGGGACACAGTATAAAACAGGCATCTCCCAGTTGGGCTTTCCCCTTTTACATGCTTTGAAGCTTTTGACGCTGTGACGCCATGTTCCTGTTGCCGGGCAACGGCTGCAGGAGGAGCGCAGAAACAGCGGTGGGCGGGGGGGGGGAGTGCTCAGAGAGATGGCCAGCAAGAAACGCAGCAGGCATAGAGTTGGTGCATTTCTGGGCTGGTCTGAGCCATGCTCTCTATGGTTTTCGCAGCAGTCACAGCACAAAACCCAAGTTACAATGGTGACAGAATTCAGGTGAAAACAATGCTACCTTCAAAGTGCAGGTTGGAGCAGCGAAACTCACTACAAACCAAAGGTTCAGATTATGGTTTCAGCTCAAAAACCTTGGGTTGCTTTTGTGAATAAACCATGGTTTCATGCACTCAGATACCCACAAAATGGAACCTCTGCCCCTTCACCTCCACTTTGGTGTTAGGTGCGAAGGCGGCCTATGTATGCCTAGGAACTGTCTTGGGTGCTGCAGAGCTGGTTTCTGAATTCGCTTGTGTTTCTTGCTGCATAATTGCTCTTTCATTTCTAGTTTAGTCTTAGACACCATCAGCTCTCTACTGGTAAGGGGATGAGGAATCTGGTGTGCGGCAGCTTCCCTACACCTCTGCTGGCCTCCCCTAGAGCAACCTGGGCTGCTGACGGCCCAGCTCAGGCCTCTGTGCATGCGCAAGGGCCATTTGCATGACCTCTGGGAGAGGCCGGCAGGAGTGGGGGAAGCTACCACCCTCTGTTGGCCCGCCACAGTGATGGTGGCGGATGAAAGTTGTGAGTAGTAAATTACTCCCCTCTCTCCCATTCTGCCTTTAGGGAACTCCCCTGCCCCCCTTCTTATCAGATTCCCCTTTACCAGTAGAGATCCAAACCAGCTCAGTTTGAACCAGGCCCAGTTCAATTCGACCCCAAACCCATAAAGCCCAACTCGAACTGAGCCAGCTTGCACACCCCTAATCCAGTGGTGACCATTTATGGACTAACTCAATTAAATCCTTCCATGGATCTGAATCTGCTAGGGTCATTCTTTAATGTCTGGTTTAATCTGCATTCCCAGTTGCCGGCTCTAGTCATTCTTGCAATTTCATCCCAATTATTCACTAATTTCAGAAAAATTTGGGTCACTGTGTGTTTTAATGCCCTCGGGAGACAGATTAGAAGTATATAGGACAGCCTATAACTTGTGAGATGACTCTGAGAACTTCTTTCAGAAAGGCATCAGTCCTAGACTATGGCCACCATATGTAGAGCCAATAACCCATACAGATTCCTGCTTGCCTTCTTGAAAGGCTGATTGTGATGCCAATAGCAGCCAGAGAGAGGGAGGAGCTTCTCCCTCAACTCCAGTTGCAAAGCAACCACACTGTGGTGCCAGCGTTCAGAGGTGATTCTGGCACTGTGGAACCGCAAGTCCAGGTGGCAGGCCTCACTACAAATCAAAGGTACAAATAACTGTCCAGGGAGGGAAACAGTGAGTCCATTTTCTTTCTTAACTACAGTTGCCCGCATTTGGATGTTCAAAAATTGAAACCAGAGGGCCCCCTTCACCTCCAATTTCATGTTAAGCGCAAGCAAGGCTTGACTCGAGAATCACTTGTTTGGGAAAGCAAATGAATGGCAAAGCACATTATTAGGCCCGAGAGGATTTTGCTATATATTAAATACTTATAGATGTAAGGCAATTAATGTTGTTAGTTTATTGACCTTAGTAAGGAAGCTGAAGCTGAAGGAAGCACAATTTTTTTTTGGATGACCAGTGGAGGACAAGGCTTGCTGAATGTCAGAGGATCTGCTTTGCTTTGCATTTTGTTTCACAAAAGGTTCTGAAAGTGTCAATGATTGTTTGCATGACATTTTCAAACTTATTCAGCAAATGGGTCAGATTCCTCGTAGAACATAGTAAGGCTGGTCTCATGAGTAGCCGAGGGCAGCCCAGTCTAGGTTAGGCTGCTCATGTGCAGCACCAGGATCGAGGTGCATCTCAGCGCTGCTGCGGCACCTAACCCACCCAACCTGCCTTTCTGACCCAGCCTTTTAGCCGGGGTAAAGAGTGTGAGTGCACCCTTAACCCGGCAGTCGGGATCTTGTGTTTGCTCTGGCCGAATGATGGGGGAATTCCCCAATGCACTGTGCTCATTGCACAGTGCACTGTGGGATTCCCGGAGGCTAGGACGCCTTGTCCTGGCTTCCAGAAAGCCACAAGGCTCCCAGGAGAGCTGCTCATGTGCATGGCCAAGCCACGTGGTCAGGAGGCATTGGGGAGGGCAAGGAGAACATCTGTGTCCAGCGGGCAGCCTCATGAGAGGTGCCACCAGCCTTACCGGGTCTGGCTGAGCTGCAGCAGAAGCGAGGGGAGCCATGACAGAGCGAGGCGGCCGGGGGAGGGCCTGCACCAGCGGCCACCCGCCCAGGGAGTTCAGAGCGCTGGAGGCCTCCGACAAGCAGCTGCCTGGGCTGGGCATGGAGGAGGCGCCACCCAATGATGTCAGAGAAGCATCACAGGTAGAAGTGTGGGGCTGGATGAGGGAGCAGGGAATCAGCCAGGGAAGGGGTTAATAAAGGAAGGCGGGGGTCGGAAGGGCGGGGGCAGGGGGGCTGCTTGACTTGCCAACAACTGTTTAAGGTGCGACCTGCCTGTGGTGAGGAGGCAAGCTGGGAGAGCGGAGGACTCAGCGGAAACGTGAGAGTCAGCTGCCATGACCCCACACAGCCCGGAGGAGAAGGAATAGGGTGAGAGTGAACCCCCGCCCCTCTGAACTCTGAGGCCTTGCTGCAAGGGAGCCCATCGTGCCAGAACCCGTCGTGACAATCTGGGGGGAAAGTTCAGCGCAGTCTCCCCTGCCCAGCCCACCTCCTGTCATGTGAATAGAATAATTTTTATTGCTTGAAAGGTATATGATAATGTATTCCCCTCTTCTATACGTAACAACTGGAGAGCAATACATGTAGAAAGATTTGCAATAAGTATAATATGCCTTTTGAATGAACAGCATTTCCTAAAATATGTTCAGATTTATTGTTAGGTGTTACATTGGATTCTCCTTTAATTTATGAATATGAAATTCAGGGTTGGTATTGATGAAACATGCAATGCAGAGGCTTTTTCACATAAAATAATATTTCCATCCCTGATGTAACCTTTCACATTGGTATATTAAAGTAAAGTGAAGTGGCGCCCACAGAACCCTGTGGTTGTCTTTGGTAGAATACAGGAGGGATTTACCATTACCTCCTCCCACACAGTATGAGATGATGCCTTTCAGCTTCTTCCTATATTGCTGCTGTCCGATATAGATGTTTCCCATAGTCTGGTAAGGGATTTGAACCAGCAACCTTGTGCTTGTTAGTCAAGCATTTCCCCGCTCATATATTAGCTTTTACCTAATAAGTAACCCCAGCACAGCATCCCTTCAGTGGCTGTTACTGGTGTTTACGTTTTGTTTCCTTTTTAGATTGTGAACCCTTTGGAGACAGGGAGCCATCTTTATATATTTATTTTTATGTATCTATGTAAACTGCTTAGGGAACTTTTGTTGAAAAGCAGTATATCAATATTCATAGTAGTAGTAGTAGTAGTAGTAGTAGAAAAAATTACCCAAACATTTTAAAACACAAAAGCATTCATTATGCCGTAATGCTGAGATAAGAAGAAGAATGTTAAGGCTGCAATCCAATGTATGCATGCTTACTCTGGGAGTAACCCTTACTGAACACAGTGGAACTTACTTCCAAGTAAACATGCAGAGGATCAGGCTGCAGGGCTGCAATTGGTTACACTCTTACTAGAGAGTAAGTCTTATTGAAAGCAGTGGCACTTACAGCCCAATCGTAAGCATATTTACTTAGAAGTAAGTTTCCCTTACTTCTGCTTAGGGTATCCCAAGCTCTTAAAGATGAGATTTAAAAAATGGGCATAACCTAGCCCAAGTTCAGCATATTTATTATTAATCTGCTTATTTTAGCTGCTTGTTCCCTGCTATTCTTCTGTGAAACTCATTGTGTCTGTAAGATCAGACACTAGAACTGCATAAAGTGCCTTCAGTGCATTCTTTGATGGTGCTGATTTCAGCCTAGTCGAGTTCAAGTGGAGAGAATGAATCATGTGTTTAGCTGTTCCATTGAAATGAGGTCAATTTAAAGTGCTTAACCTAGGGAAGGTAATTCTATTTAACTTGAAGAGATGCTGAGGCTCTCCAGCTGTTGCTGGACTACAGCTCCCATCATCCCAAGCTGCAATAAACTGGAGATGATGGAAGTTGTAGTCCAACAACAATTTGAGATCCTCAGCTTGGCCACTCTTAATAATAATTTATTAATAGTAATTAGTAATGAAATAATAATATGCTTTATTTGTTAACCACCCCATAAATAATTATTCTCTGGGTGGCTCACAACACAACATTAAAACATGAGATAAAACACACACAACAGATCAAATCATAACAGACCAAAAGAGAGGGGTGGGGAGAAAATACAAAATATAATACAGAACAATTTAAAAGACATTTTTAAAAAATCTGTTAAAATCAGAACAAAATGTTAAAATTTTAAATGCCTGAGTGAAACAAAAAGGTCTTCAACTGGCAACTAAAAGAACAAAGTGATGAAGTCAAGCAAACCTCACTGGGGAGGCTATTCCATTAATGGGGTGCAATCACCAAAAATGCCCTCTACCTAGTAGCCACAGGTTTCACCTTGTTGAGAGCTCCAAGAGAATTAAAAGGGTTGCACTCCCCCTGTCTCTCTCTCTGCACAAGTCATCCCACAGAGCAACCAAAGCAGTTTCTGTTCCAAAGCCAGGCCTGAAGCCTGATTGAAAAGGATCCGGATAGTTCGTTTCCTCCAATAGTGTCTGAAGCTGGTCAGCCACTACATGCTCATGCACCTTGTCCAGGAAGAGAATATTGGCCACAGGCCTATAGTTGTTTACATCCTCTAGGTCTGGGTTTCTTTAGGAGTGGTCAAATAATAGCTTCCTTTAATAGAGCTGGGTCCACTCAATCTCTCAATGAGGTATTTAGAACCTGCTGGACCCAGCTAAAAAGGACGATATAGTTATGCCTACTGTGGGAAACAGACTGTTTGTGTGTGGGGGGGGGGGGTGTATACACAGAGACATAGTTAAACACAAATGTGATTGGGTCTGGTTCCCCACACATATCTACATAAGTGGTTAAAGATGAATGCACACCCTTGTATCATTTCCATTCTTTACATCAAGGCCTTGTATCATTTCCATTCTTTACGTCAGGGCCTTGTATCATTTCCATTCTTTACGTCAGGGCCACACAACTTTGGCCCTCCTGCCAGTGTTGGTCTACAACTCCCATCAGCCCTGACTATTGGCCTCTGTGGCTGGAGATGATAGGAGTTGTAGTCCAAAATGAGCTGGAGGGCTGAAGATGTGCAGCCCTGCTTTGCATGTTGAAGGCAGCAAGGGGTTTCCAGGAGCCATCATAAGATGCAGTGCTTCCACCTCGGCCATGATGAGAAGTCTCTGCTGTCTCTATGAAGCCTGCCAACTATTCTGGTCAACCACATGGTAATGCAGGCTACCATTTTGTTTGCCCTTGTATAATTTCATTAGCAGTTCTGTTAGCTCTTATCTCCTAAACAAGAAGGGACTGTATGAGCAATGCCAGAGGATGGAGGGCAAGAGGGAAAGTAGCTCCCCCACCAAACACACACCTTCCCCAAGGATCACCTGTAGTTGTGAGAGCAAGATAATCCTGCTGTCTTAAGTATGCTTATTTCAAAATAAATAACCTTGCCGGAGCCAGCCCTGAGGGCCTGGTTTCATTTTCAGCAGTCACCTGCTTTCCCCAGCTATAGGATCTTCCATCCCACCACAGGAATCCCAGGAATGACTCAAATTACAGTCTGATTGCCACCAGGATGCAGTGCAGAGGCATGTTGCTGAAAGATTAAAACAGACACCCCATACTTTCACTGACACTTCTCTGTCAGGTGTATGGGGGAGGTATCGCATAAATGACATAATATGAAACCCGGCACAGGGAAAGCTGCTTCAAGGGCAGAGGCTGGCCCTCCAGCCTGTTGGAGATGAACTTCCAGTGCATTGACCTTTTGCACCAACTGTCCTAATGACCACTAGGGGCACTGGGAGTAGAGACAGTGAGTCAGGCTCTCCCTATTTGTCCCCTACTGTATGACCCCTGAACTGACTCTGCAGCACTTCCTGTGCTGAGTCACAATCCTTCCTTTCCTCCTAGAGAGCAGATGGAAACATCTCTCTCTCTCACTCTCTCCTTACCTATCCACATAGTAGTCCTTTAGATTAGAGATAGGTCTTTCCTATCTAAGTGTATTTAACCATTAAATATTTAGTGTTTAGTCATACAAGGATCTCCATGTGTTTTCTCTAAATAGCTGCAATATCCATCCTCTGCTACCTACTCTGTAACTGGAGTGTGTGCTCATTCCTTAGTGCTCTGCTATTTTACCTATTGTGGGCAAAAATCAACAACCTCTAACACAGCCAGCTTCTGTTTGAAATCCTGAAAAATCTACAGGATTTTGAATGACTAATTCACAGTGATACCGCTGAGTTCTTTCGCTGACTGTTGAAGATTTGTACCTCATAAACAGTATATGACATTCTCTTGTGTCAAGTCAAATCATGCCTTTTGAATGATTTTCTTGTCAGGTATTCATTAAAGTGGGTTTTACATCAAACTGATTGTCAGTAATACAATGAAAACATCTCCTGCCGATTGCCGATCTCTAGATTTCGTGGCAATTGTGTTGCGTGAAATCTAATGGCGCAAGAAGCTGAACGTCTTGTAACAGCGGGTGACTAGGATAAGATCACACTGCATTGTGCTTTGACAATTAAGCAGATCCTGTTTGGCACCAGCATCAACCTTTTAAGAGGAAAGGCTACAGCATAGTGGTGAAGCATAGAGGAGGCTCTGCATTCAGTCCCTTCCATTTTGAGTTAAAGGATCTGAGGTAACAAATACATAACAAATGATTCTCTGGGTGGCTCACAACAAGTAGTAGGATGGGAAATACTTGTGCTTGAGGTATTTTCTTTCTCAGATCAGTTTATAATAATCACACAAATAGCATGAGAAAGGCTCCAAGCTGATTCGTGCCTCTTGTGTGAAAATGCCAGTTTATCTGATTTTGAGAGCTAAAACAAGATCACCACAAGGATTTGTGTGCGTGAACTCATCAAAAAGTGCACTACAATACCACATCTTGTCAATAGGTGGCATTTGCGAACAACATACTGTATCTAGTTTGGATTTCACTACTTTTACAAATCTACTATGAATATTTATATACCGTATGTCAACAAAGTTATCAAAGAGGCTTACATAGAAAAACTAATAATAGACAAACAAGATGGTTACCTGTCCCCAAACGGCTCACAATCGAAAAAAGAAACTCTAGGTAAACCAGTAACAACCACTGGAGGCATGCTGTACTGGGGACAAATTGGGCCAGTTGCTCTCTCCCTGCTAAATATAAGAGAATCGGCATTTTAAAAGGTGCCTCTTTGCACAGTTAGCAGGGGTAGCTGGGGGCCAAACTAGCAGTGGGAATTCCTTCTGTTGAACTTCCAATGCTGGGAAAGTCCAGCATCCTGTTTCATACAGTGGCCCACCAGATGCCACTGGAAAGCCCACAGGCAGGAGTTGAGGACATGCCCTCTTTCCTGCTGTTATTCCCCTGCAACTGGTACTCGGAGGCAGCCTGCCTCTGAGGCTGGAAGTGGCCTATAGCCCTCCGATTAGTAGCCAATGATAGACCTCTCCTCCATAAAGTTATCCAAACCCCTCTTCTGAAAGCCATCCAGGTTATTGGCTGTCACCACATCTTGTGGCAGAGAATTCACAAGTTAATTATGCATTGTGTGAAAAAGTACTTCTGTTTGTTGGTCCTACATTTCTTGACATTTGAGCAACTTGTAGCAGCTGTTCAGCCAGTAAGACCAAAAGAGGAAGTTGCAGGCAGGGGAGAAGGGGCTGGTGGAAGCTCCCTGCTCTAGAGGATTCCCTGGCTGCTGGTAAGTCTCATCTTTTACTAGCTTGTTTAGTGAGTGAGATGCAATCCCTGCTTTCTCCCTTCTTTCTGCCTTTTGCGCCTGCCTTTTGTCCTTTCTTTTCTTCTTTCTTTCTCCCTGCTTTTTGCGCTAGCTTTTTTACTTTCTGCCCTCTCCCCCCTTTCCAAAAAACCTTTCTGCTTTCTAATTTTGCTCCTGCTTTTATGCTTCCCCCCTCCTTTCTGTTTTCCTCCATGCTGGCAGGCTTGGGGAGGCTCCTGCCTTGGAGAACAGGTTCTTTCCTGGACGCCCCCCGCTGCAATGCCCACCCGGAGGTTTTACAGACACGGCTCCCCTCACCCCGATTCCTGAATCCAGTCCTGATTGGAGTGTGCCAGTCCACATATTCACTGGATTTAATCCGACCTCTCTGCAGGCTACCAGGGACCAGGACAGACAAGACTTTGATTCTCCCTGAATGAAGGCTGCAAATTCTGACTTATCCTGAGTTATGTCCAGGGTAAAAATTGTTGGAAAGTTAAAGGACTTTGCGCTGTCTCTTGCCTCAGACAGTGGAGGACAGACTACTAAGTCAGAGGGCTAGAGGGTCAAGATATTTGTCATCCCTTCTCCACTGCTCTGATGCTATCCCTTTTGAAATGTAGATTGCTAATCTCAGGGGATTCAACTTCCTTCCTCCTTCTCTCCCTCTTGCTATCTGGCTGCCTACCTTGCAACATGGCAAGGTTCTCTCCCTGCACCATTTGCGCAGAGAGGATGCAGAATCCAACTGCATCCACTTAGATAGATAGATTAGAGATCCTAAATCCTCACTTTCCTATCTAGAATGGAGTTCCTTAATAAATGCCTTTTATATTGATTTGAAACTATGAATTGGCTCCAAGTTACTTTACTCTCAGCACATACGCATGCTTAACTAAATCCGCTGTGTTGTGCCTCTGTGCACTCTGCTATATTGAGAAAGAGATTCTCTCACCACAAGAGAATTTCCAACAAAAATATCCTCTATTTCTAGCAGCTTTTGAAAAAAAACTCCGGGGCTTCTGGTTTCTCCAAAGCTGTTGATGGAGGTGCTGATGGCTATGCGAATGGTCCATCGAATCCCTCAAATTAAAATGCCTCGAATTGGCTGCAAAGCAGATTCGCTCTTCAGATACCCCCGAGGCATAGAGCCATGTGTGAAAAATCTCCAGCCACAACTGGCTGCCGTGTAGGTGGTGCACCAACTTCCAGCACTGCGTTGTGCGGTATGTGAGTCAGTATTAGTTGGTTGGTTGTCCACAAAACTGCGAGCAAATGTCGGTGCTGAAATGTGCAGCCCCCCTGACCAGTTCAAAGTGTGAGCACCCTCCGAGACTTTCTTTCAGCTATAATAGTAGCAGTGCAGAGCAGGCCTCTTTTACTAATACAAGTTTTTATTGCTTACAGCTCTCTGGGAAAGCCCGGTGTGTAAAAACAGACTGATTTTGAAAGTATTCTAAGTGAGTCTCTCCTTTGCTAAAGGATTTCAAACAGAAGATGGGCAGCCATCTGTCAAGGATGGTGTAACAATTTACAGCTTTGAGTAGGAGTTGGACTAGAAAACCTGCAAGGTCCATCCAGACTGTTGTCTACATAATGTAGACTCCATGAGTCTACATTATGGAATTCAAAAAGAACATGGGGACCTACATTCCTTAACACTTGCTTTCAGGAAAGGACAGTTATTACTCTGGGGGAGATTTCATTTAGGTTAATGTATGTATGAGAAAATATGAATGAATGAATATGAAAATAAATAAATATGAGGAAAAATGGGTCAGTGTGTATGAGAAAATAATGGGTCAGTGTACATAACACAGAAGAAGCTAAACAGTTGTTGGACTGATACCAATTGAATCCCAAATGTGAAATCTAATATTTCTCCCTCCTTTTTCTCCCTTATTTTGGTATAATGAAGTCTGGATAACATGGAAAACCAGGCCGTTTTTTCAGTTGCTGTCAAAGGCTTGAATTCTCTAAATTCTCTAAATAGGCATTCTCTAAACAGGCTTAGCAAAATGGCTAGACTGCTTCAATAAGAACAACCATCTATTGTTTCCCTATAAGAGACACAAATTAAACAGAGATGAAAGGTTATGCTAACACTGACAGAAGTTCATGCAGCTAGTCCCAAAGAAAAAGAAAAAGAAAAAGGGTTAATCATCTTCACTGGAACTTTTCCCAGCTTGGGGGTGGGGGTAGGTACCATCTCCAAAAATTGATCTTAGGAGTCTTGAATCAACAAGTTACTCATGAACCCTTAGATTCAATCCAAAACTGTACTGCACAATTCCTTCAGATTATTTTCATCTGATACTGCAAGCCTAAACATCTCTACATCATTTTAATGTTCTAAATCATTGCATATAAATTTATCGCAGGTCAGCTTTCTCTTTCAAAATCAGTTCCATAATTATTCCAAGTATAATCCCAGTTAATATAAATCAATAAATAATAATTAATTTTGCATAGAAAATCCCAATATCACATCACTGTTCTCCCCTTATCCAACACCTAACCTCCCTTTTGTAAAATTCATGATAACAAGGTGATATACAATCTATATATACTGTATAAAACACTAAGGTGGTCCGTGGCAAGCTCCGCCCATACTGTGCTTTACCAGTCGGAGGTAACAGAGCAGGAGCACCATGGTGATTGGACATTGGGAATTCCATATGCAGATAGGGAAGAGGAGCCTGTGATGGTTAAGGTCAGTTGGAATGCAGCTGTTACTGTTGGGAAGATTGTAGAGGAGAGAAGAATCTATCTGTCTGTCTATCTATCTATCTATCTATCTATCTATCTATCTATCTATCTATCATATATAGAGTGAGCAGCAGGGATGGGGTGAAGGGGCAGCTGAGAGTGGATGGCTGACATTGAGCAATAAAGCAGGGGCTGTGGCGGGGAGCAAGGAGAGCAACAAAGTCCTAGCGCACAGATGTTCTGTGCAGGTTCCTCTAGTTAATATGATTGTATGAAGCTGCCATATTCTGAGTCAGACCATCTAGTACAAAGTTGTCTTCTCCAATATCAGCAGGACTCCATGTCCCAGGTCAGGATTTTTCCCTATCCTTCTGAGGTTCTTTCTTAACTGGAGATGTCAGGGATTGAAAGTGGGACCTTCTGCATGTGAAACAAATTCTACCACTGAGCGGCAGCATCCTCCACACAAGAGGTTAAAACTGTTCCACAGTTTTGGGAGCAGAAGACATTTGTTTGATGGTTACTATGGAGAGCTTTAATACACCAACCACTTATTTATTTATCCTATTTATTTATCATATTTTTATACCGCCTGATACGTACATCTCTAAGCAGTGTACAAAACCTAAAATATTTAAAGGTCAACACAAATTAAAATAAATGACACAATAAAAACAGTGTAAAACAGTTATTAAAACAAATTATTAAAATCATTAAAATTAATTCTAATTAAAAGCCAGCAAGAACAAGAGAGTCTTGAGGGTCTTCCTGAAAACTAATAGAGAAGGAGATGGCCTTATTTCAGTAGGGAGCATATTCCAAAGCCCTGGGGCAGCCACAGACAAAGCCCAGTCCTGGGTCACCACCAAACAAGCTGGTGGCAACCATAACTGGACTTATCCAGAGGATTGTAACAGGCGGCAGGGTTTATGACAAGGAGGCACTCTCTTAAATAGCCTGAACTCAAGTCGTTAAATAGCCTGAACTCAAGTCGGCTTTATAGGTAATAACCAGCACTTCGTAATTCTCCCAGAATCATATCAGCAGCCAGTGCAGTTCCTTTAACACCAGTGTTATGTGGTCCATTCGTGTTATCCCAGAGACCAATCTGGCTGCCACATTCTGCACCAATTGTAGTTTCCGGACTACATACAAAGGCAGCCCCATGTAGAGCACATTACAGTAGTCAAGCCTGGTGGTTACCAGCCTCCTTAAGACAAGGAGGCATCCTGCCCTCCCTCAGAGAACCATTTATAATAGTTACCAGACCCTCTCTGATAATATAATTATCAGATGAGATAAGCCAAGTTAGGCAAGGGTCAAGAGAACAGGTTGTAGGACGCACAGTCCAAAGCAGTTTGTCCACTTCCTTAGAAGTCACAAATGGAAAATGATCCAATCTAATCCCATAAGAGGAATTGCTGGACACCTCCACAATAGACTCTGCAGTAACTGTGGAATCCAGCTTGGCCCGAATATGAGATATTTTATCAGCAAAAAAAGTCTTAGCGAGTAACCGATGATTCCAAGTTTATATTCAAAGGGGAGGGGTACATATTAGTCCCCTCAAAACCTAGACAACTCAACTGGATGTGAATTTGCGGAAGCAATATGGGCAGAAAAGAACTGTTTCGTTGCTGCCCCCACTGCCAGAGCATAGATTCTAAATGTGCTCTTTGTTGTGCCCAGTCAGACTCATGCCGAGTCTTCCTCCACTTGTGCTCTAGTCGTCTACCTCACTGCTTCAGCTCCCATAGTTCATCCAAATACCACAGGGCTGGCTTTAGAGCAAGTCAGAGAAGACACTTAGGAGCTACTAGCCGACCTGCACAGAGCATCTGTGCGCTTTGGGGGCACCTGTTTTCCACTCCCTCTCCCTCCTGCCCTGGTCTCTCCTCTCTCCCCCCTCCCTCCAGGCCTGCGCTCTCTTGCCCTCCCTCCTTTCTGTTCCTCCTCCCTCCCCCCACACAGAGCCTCACAGAGCTGCATGCAGCCAAAAAGGGCCCCGCTGCCGCCGTTCCTCCTCTCTGACGGCGAACAGGGAAGCCCCACCGCCCGATTCATTCCCGCCCCAGGCTGCAACAGGTGAGGGGGCTGTGCCCCACTGACCATTTCCCACTCACCCCTGCAGGCACTGCCAGAGCCAGTCTGTCCCACTGCCTCCCGCCTCCCGCCTCCTCCCAGCCCAGGCTGCAGCTGTGACAGTCGGGCTAGGGCTGCTGCCGCCGCCGCCTCCTCCTCCTTGCAGCGGCCCCTGGTGGCTGCCACTGCCTCACCACAGCAGGGGCGGCGGCGGCCGTCTCCGCACTGTGGCCGCCGCCATCTCCGCACCGCGGCTGCTGCCATTTCCCCCCACATCTGCAGCTCAACTCAACGTCCTCCTGCCACTCGCTCAGCCAATCCAAACAGCTCCCGCCGCCCAGCCAATCCGCTGGGTTGCCAGGACGCATCCCCACAGAGGCACGTCTACAGGGATTAAATATATGGATTGTGTCTACTGCTCTAGTAAGTTCATTATTCCATCTTTGTACCAAAGCATCATCCAAACACCATTGGCAGTGTTTTATTATTCATGCTGGCTGCTATTTCTCTCTTTTTACAGTTTAACTGTATATGTATATTGATGGGTTTTGTAGTTTAAACTTCTAACAAGTAGCAGCAGCAGCAGTAGCAGTAGCAAAAGTAATTTTATTTTATCATCATGAATGTGACTACTTTGTATACCTGGCTGAATTTTATATATTATTTAACAAATGAAATATAAACACCTATTTAAGGAGGGGCTTTTTACGAAAGTGGGAGCAAGTATATGGGTGAACATTATCAGTAAAAGTCATATTCCAATGAACCAACAAATAAAACCCATTTGCTGATAAATTTATCTTAATCTTCATTATCTTTTGTCTACCTATATAATATGTCAATTTCAGAAGTAATGTTATACCCCAGCCATGTCTGTACCAATCTAGTAGCAAAGGAGAATGAGGACACTTGCTTCCAGCACAAGGCAACACATAATCTAGTTGCAATTAAAAGACAAATTACTAGTTCCATATATCATTCATAACCTCCTCTTCCAAGTATCCAAACAAGACTAATTTGGGGTTGTTTGTAAGAACATAGCCTGTAATTTCTTTATCCTATCCAACAGTTTAACCAAAATGTTGTCTCTTATCAGGCAATATGGGTAGAATAAATCAGAATTGCACCCAGATCCAAGGAGACACGGACGCAGTTACATTTGGTGAAACTGGCCTCTTTATTAACATTCCAATTGCAGTGGACTTGTTAAGGCATTCAGCTGGGATTGGCACTCCACCCCCTCAGTGCGGGCACTCACAGGTCGGCCACGTGTGTGGCCGCCTTACTCTAAGGCCTAGGGCGCTGGCACCTTGGCTCGAGGCAGTTTGACCACTGACAAGCGGGAACGCCCTTCTCAGCCGACCTAATGTCAGGTCCCTGCTGTCGGCACTATCCCTCCGATGCTGCACAGCCATACGGAAGGAAGCCACCTAGAGCGGGGTAGGAGTTGAGCTGCATCCCCGATCTGTCAAGCCTCAGGGGATCAGCGCCTCCTAGTTGAAACCCAAAAGCTTACCTAAGGTGCTGCACCAGTTATTTCCCAGTTTTTACCCGCACTGTACCTGCCACAGCGGGCGTTAGCCTAGCTTAATGCCCCGCACCCCACAGGCCCTTCAGGACCATTGCCAACCCCAGCCTCAGTCATCAATGAGTAGCCGCATCCCCTCAGGTGAAAGGTGTACCCCATCACCCCTGTAGAGTGTGGGCTGCGTCAAGAGTGTGTCATTGTGCGGTGTGCAACCACCCCTCGTGTCTAGTGGTATGCATGGTCCGGCAGAAGCCTGGTCCGGCACTTGTGGGGGTGTTTCTTTGGGGGGGTGGTAGTACTTACCCCCCCGCCACCGCTCTTCCCCCTCTGGCGCTGGTGCTGTTAAAAATCCGAAAGCCCGAAAGTGAGAACAGCTAGCGGTGCGCATGCGCCCTGCGCAGCGCGCACACTCGTCTCTGCTGCTGGCGTGCACCACACAGGGCACATGCACCCTGCTAGCTATTCTCAGTTTCGGGCTTAAAGGACAACGACAGGGGCAGGGGCGGCAGGGAGGAACTCTGCCACCCCAAGAAGATTTTTAACAGCACCAGCGCCAGAAAGGGAAGAGCGGCGGGGGGGTGGGTGTTAAGTACTACCACCCCCCTTAAAGAAACACTCCCCCGCCCTTCCGAACCTCCGGACCGCCGGACATCCGAACCGGTCCGGATGGCTTTATAATTGTGCCTGAACCGAACCATGCACACTACTACTCGTGTCATCGCCGCGTTAACTTTCCGTCTAGCCCTATCGATCTTGTTCTGCTTACGTGCCCCCCTCCATACTCTACACTGCGTGATGTCAGACAAGAGTATAACCCTCTCCGGGCACCATGCCAGCACATCCTCCAGGTCCGGTATGGTCTGCTGAGACAGTGAGAATCCCGGCTGGCTGACTAGGTCGTTGCCCCCCAAATGCAGCAGCAGGAATTCGCGCAGCATTGGCAGAAATTGGGCCCTCTGCAAGCCCATTCCTCCCAGCCGTTCCACTGAGGCCCACTGCCCCAGGCCCACCTGCGTTCCGGGTTCGGTGCCCTGCGCCCATTTGAACACCCTGAACAAAAGCATGGCCCCAGACAAGGACTCTGGCCCGCTCCGTTGGAGACATTGCGTGGCTGAGACCCACATCCCAGACCACTGTGTGTTCCCCGTTGTATTGCTGAGGCCCATGTCCCAGGCCATTCCGTGTTCCATTCCATGTTCCAAGCCACATGGCTGAGACCCGCGTCCAGACCACCGTGTGCTCTCCACCATATTGCTGAGACCCAGCCATTGGTGTTCCATTGTACGTTCCAAGCCACGTGGCTGAGACCCGCATCCAGACCACTGTGCGCTCTCCACCATATCGCTGAGACAAGCATCCCAGGCCATTTGGTGTTCCATTCCACGCTCCAAGCCACATGGCTGAGATCCGCACCCCAGACCACTGTGCGCTCACCACCAATATTGCTGAGACCCGCTTCCCAGCCATTGGTGTTCCATTCTATGTTCCAAGCCACGTGGCTGAGACCCACGTCCAGACCACTGTGCCACGTGAAACGAGAAACGGTCGCCCAAGTCCGCCGGTCGCCCAAGTCCAAGTGAAACGAGAAACGGTCGCCCAAGTCCGCTCTCTGCAGCTCCGAGAGATGGACTGGGCGGGTGCCTGCAAGCAGGCCGTAGGCCTGCTCCGGCCCCGCCTCCAGGAGGACGCCTGACCAATGGGAGTCAGCTCCCAGCGCCACGTGCTCCTCCTAGGGGGCTGAGGCAAACGAGCCACGCACCCTAGAGCAGCTGCGATCGGCTTGCATGTCTGCACTGTGGCATTTATAACTCTGATCTGAAAGTGATTTATAAGTATGTGCTAGATATAAAGGAGTCAAGTACCAATGGCACTAAAATTTTAAATAGTACTTTTAGTGTAACACTAAATAAATATTTAGCCATTTTATCTAATAAACAAAGCCATTCTTCTCAAGATATGAATTTGCCTAAATCTTTCCCCCCACATTTATAATTGGAATTTTGTCTTTTATCCTCTAAACCTAATAACAACTTATGCCATTGGCCTTTTCATCCCAGTCTTGATCTCATTTTCACTCTTCTGGGAAAGTATTACTGTGAACAACCTTGTGCCTAAGCAATATTTTCAGCAAGGTGTCTCTTATCTGAAAATACTGGCTGACATCCTCAGTAAATTACTCAGTGGAAGTCCCATTGAAATCTATAGCACAAGCAGAGGCGTAACTAGGGAAAACGGCGCCCGGGGCAAGCACTGAAATTGCGCCCCCCCGCGTCCTCCCCCGCCGCCCCCCCAACATACATCTGACTGACACACATGTTTCAGAAAACTTTTATTTTAAAATTTAAAAAAATTACAAAAATTACCAAAAATTTCAAAATGCACTACATACTTAGGTTTTTCCTCACAACAACCCTGTGAAGTTGGCTTGTATCTCAAACATCAGAATTATGATGCAATGATGATACATACTACATTATACTTAGGTTTTTCCTCACAACAACCCTGTGAAGTTGGCTTGTATCTCAAACATCAGAATTATGATGCAATGATGATACATACTACATTATACTTAGGTTTTTCCTCACAACAACCCTGTGAAGTTGGCTTGTATCTCAAACATCAGAATTATGATGCAATGATGATGATTATGATTATGATGCCCCTCCCTCACGCCCTGGTTCTGTTCCTGACTTTCCCTTGTGAGTGACTGTATTTTAACAAAATGAAAACCAAGGACTCCAAAGTAATTCGAGGGACTAGAGTGATAGTGCTAAAGACTCCTTATTCTCCTGCTGTTAAAGAAAGACTCCCCTTTTCCAAAACCACATGCTATTTACACCAGAAAAGGTTTCAAATGGAGGGGGAAGCATTTATGCATTTATGCTTTGTTTTATGTTACGATTTCAAAGTTAGAAAAACTATAAAAGGGCCATTTTAGAGAAGATATGCACTGCCTTAGTTGCAAATCCTGCTTTTTTGAGATTCCCTGCAATTGAATAAAGCGATAATATACACCTTTGCTATTTAAATTGGTTGGAGAGTATTTATGACAATAAAAAATGAAATGGCATTTCAGATGCAACATTGGTTGCCTAAGACCACTCAGATTTAACTAATCTTCATCACATTAACAAAAAGAGCAATTAAAATTAAAATCCATGACTAAAACCAAACCACTTTGGGGTTGTTTTTAATGAAAGGTGGTATATAAATTTAACAATAAATGTTTAGAAGTATATACTTTCACCCCCTGCCCAACCTACAATTAATTCCAGCTTATTTTCAAAGGGCTTCAAGTTTTATTTACAAATTGCTTGGCAGCACCAATGTTTAAGTAATCGCTAATTGCTCCTAATGATAGTTTTACTTATTGTTAAATTTATATACCACCTTTCATTAAAACATTCTCTGTTCATCTGATTTTCAGTCTGGTTAATTAAATCGGTGGAGGTTTAGACTTTCCTGATGGGCTGAAACAGCTAATCCATTTTGATGATGATATATAATTAAATTAGCTTGCATTACATAGTGAAAAAGTCCAGGAAGGGGGAGATGGGGGGATGTGGAACCCAAGGTTCCACATCCCCCCATCTCTCCCTCCCTGAACCTTTTCAGTTAAAATGTGGTTAGATTATAGGGGAGGAAGGACTTGAATGAGCAAAAAGGGGAACTGGTTCGGGCGTTCAGGAAGTTGTTCAGAAGAGGGAGTTGTTCAGGAAGTTTGCTCTGGTGCGTGTCCTCCTCTCGACGCATGCGCGAGTGGTGGCGGGGCGGTGGGGCGCGCCGGGGAGTAAGAGTCAGAGACTTGGACTACGAAGACGCCGCGGTGCCCAGTGCTGGATGGATGAGCAATGCCAATTGGGGGGGGGGCGCCGGGACCGGGGGAGGGGGACTGCTCTGCAAAAAATAAAAAATAAAATAATAATAATAATAATAATTTTTAAAAAATTTCCGGCAAATCGGCGGGGGCACTTTTTGGCACCCCCTGCCAAGTGGTGCCTGGGGCATGTGCCCCCCCTGCCCCCCTATAGTTACGCCTATGAGCACAAGTTAGTCATAATGTCAGCCTCTGGAACCATTTCAGTCATTTCCCATCCCTTTTCTCAACTCCCTCTTGATAAGCTACTATTTTATCCCCTTGTAAAAGATCCGAAAACCTAAAAAGTGATGTTCAGCCCAGGAGAGGAGAAATTATCAGTATAAAATACAGTCATTAGGAGATACAGCATTATACAAAATGGATTCTTTATTCTACCAATGAATTCCATGTACTGATAAGTTATATCTTTTATCTCATTTAATCTTTCTGAAGTGTGTAAATGGTATCCTTAACTTCTCCTGCACAGCTTTCATAATTTTGCCCAGTGTTCACAGAAGAAATCTAATTTTGCAGCATGATAATATGTTTGGGAGACTGGTCCCCCTCCCCAACACTCTTCAAGTACTGATTTTTCAATGCATAGATGTTTATTTTGCCCAACAAGATCCATAATAATCTTCTGCCATTGCTTGCTTGCTTGCTTGCTTGATTTATTGATTGATTGATTATTAAATTTGTATACCGCCTTTCGTTAAAAACAATCCCAAGGCGGTTTACAAAAGTTAAAAAACATATACTAAAAATGACAGTTAAAGGTATTAAGCTGAAAATATAAGAACAAATCTGATTTAAAATATATAATATACAAACACAAAAACTGTAAATGGATAAAAACACAGTGAAGCAGCAATAAAACAATCATATAAAGGCCTGGATAAAAAGCCAAGATTTAACAAGCTTTCTAAAAACTGTGAAGGAGTCTGAGGAGTGAATGGCCACTGGGACAGCATTCCAAAGTCTGGGGGTAGCAACAGAGAATAACAAGAGAATTATTGCTACAGCAGTGAAGCAATCCTTAGTAACCATGAAGCCTCTATACCTTTGCTAGCAGTGCATATGGGCTTTGGAGGCCTTTCGGCCCAGGCTCCAAAATTACCTAGGTGCACTTCTGCAACAACCCTGTGAGGTTGGTTAGGCTGAGAGATATGTGACTGGCCCAGAGTCACCCATTGGTCAGGTTCAGATGTAACATGAAACTGAAGTAAAACGGGGCAGAGGTACGTCCTAATTAGTGAAACCATGGTTTCGGGCTGAAAGCGACCTGTGGTTTGCCTCACCAAACTCCAAACTGAACCTTCAGTTTGCACAAAGGTTCACTACCAAGACCTCCAGTTTGATCACCGAAGCTTTTTGTCTGACTCGGACACTGTCATAACTGCAGTTTCATGCTGGTTTTCAAACTGAAATCATAGAAGTGGTGGCACAGATGTGCCTGGGATTGTGGCAGGGGTGTAACTATAATAGGGCAAGGGGAGGCAGTTGTCTGGGGGCCCACTGCCTTGGGGGGGCCCAGAGGCAAGTCACATGACTGACTCTACCAGCCGCGCACCCGCCCGGGCTTCCTTCAGTTGTATTCAGCCTCCAAAATTGATGTGAGTGTTAAGACCTGGAGCTACCAGAACAGCATGTCTTTCTCTAGTACCATTAAATGACTTGCATCGTCCACAATTTACAAAACCTTAAAAAAATAATTTAGGATGATGTTCTATTGTGGCACATAGGAGACAGACAGACAGACAGACGGATACGCTTTTTGTTACCACTATTCAGCCTCATTTAAGATTTCTTTACTTCATGAGCTGAGCTTCAGTGAGGGAGGGCAATTTTAAAATCTTGTCTCTGGGCCCACTCCAACCTTGCTATGCCCCTGGATTGTGGCCACGCTATGCCTATGGCATGTCTCACTGGCCACCTCTCCAAGCAGCAGCCCCGCCCCTCCCGTCACCAATCTAGCGATGGAGTTGCTGAGCAACAGAGAGCCACCACACCACATTCCAGGCTTGCCAGCCTGTCAAATGGCACAGTCTCACCCAGGAGCATTGTTTGAATATCTGCGATGTGATTCATAGTTTCAAGTTGAAACCATGGGTTCACCAACCTCCGTTTTTGTGTTACGACTGAACCTGGCTATTGAGTTTCATGGCTGAATGGGGATTTGAACTCAGGTCTCCCCAGCCCTAGTCCAACACTCTAAATTGTTCTGCACGTGGGAAGGGCCTTCTCTATGTTGCCCTCAGGCTCTGGAATGCTCTCCCAGTAAGGGTCTGCTCTTTGACATCTGTAGCTGCCTTTAAAAAAACAACTAAAGGCCTTTTTATTTATTTGGGCTTTTACGCCTTAGGGGCTGTCAGGTTTCTCAGTTCTCCTGCTATTCTGTCAGGTTTTATGGTTGGGTTGTGGTGGGGGGGGGAGTGTCTTGGTTTTTATTGTTTCAACTGATTATAATGTTTTGATCTGATTTTTATGGAGTTTTATTGTATTTTAAGTTTGGTAAATGGCCTTGGGATAAATTTTATGAAAGGCAATATAGAAATTGAACTATGAATAAATAAATTAATAATATATCCAGTACTGTTGCAAATGATAATTGTGAGTCTCTAAAAAGTGCTGCATAACATTGCCTGAATAATAACCCATTTTAAATTCCTGTTTACCCATTACATTATCACTGATTTTAGTAGTACTTTAGTAGAACACAGTAGCTATAGCTAAAGGTTCCATCGTCAATATGAAGAATAAGGGAGGAAAAAAAGATAACCATATCTAATACCTTTACATACTTCAAATATCTCTGACATAATCTGCTGCTAAATTTTTTGTTGTTGGAGACCGATACATTAATTTTACCTAATGAGAAAAAACATTTAAAATACATCTGGAATGCAGCTTGCATTTTATGAATAGCACAGGAAAAGAAATCACTGGAGTTGATTTAATGTCTGCATGGAGAACTAACTCAGACATTGAATGCATATCTCATCTCGAAAAGATTGCTCCAATACTTGCTGAATTAATCTCTGTTGATTTTCTGTGGCACTCTCCTGCCATGTAGTGGGGGATTAGATTACTGTCTGCTCTGTGTCACACATTAAGCAATTTCTTGTTCACAAATTGCATGAAAGAAATATATTGGTTGTGTAGCAGAGAATATCATACAACATGAGCCCCTGAGAATGGTCTAAGGGCACGTGATACAGTCATCTTACTGAAGCTAAGCTGGTCTGGGGCTGGTCACCTGAATGGGAAACTATCTGGGAACCCCACAAATTCTGCCTTGAGCTCCATGATGGAAGAAAGGTGGGTGACACAATAAATCATGGCTGACATGATGAGGAAAATTACTCAGAGTAGTCCCAATGAAATTAAAGGGACAAGTCAGGTAATGCCGAACCTATCCTTTTAATTTCAATGGGACTACTTTGAGTAATTGTCCTCATCACGGCAGTCAATATTAGTAATAATGATGAACAGATATGGGAACACGATGCTCAGAACTGAATCTCACGCACCCCATATGTCACATTCTCTCCTCAACCTATGCTTACAGTCCTCTAAGTTACATGGCGTACTTGAAGTCTACCACAGTACAGAACTCACAGATGTTCTGCTTATCACACTAGGCTAATTCACTGGCTGACATCCTGACTAAATTATACCTGACTGACATGTCCCATTAATTTCAATGGGACTTCCATTGAGTAATTTAGTCAGAATGTCAGCCAGTGTATTTTAAAATTATTCCCAAACAGAGTTTGTATCTATTGTTTTCTTGAATCGTGGGAAATTTTTACAGGAGCAGGACAGACACAGAGGGGAATTCTCCAATAGTTAGATTACCAAAAGATCCTCAGTTTTGCTGAGTTAATCCAGCTGAGATATCGACAGACATCTGAACTAGTACTGAGTTCATGCAGGAGTGTTGAGACCAATACCACTGCGCCATTGCGCAGGCAGGAAAAGGGGAGATTTTAGATGGTCTCCCCTTTTCTCTGAAGCCCAGTATGTGTGATGACCCTCAGAGACATATTCTTGTGATGCACAGTGGGTTTCAGAGGGAGGGGGAAATAATAAAATATCACCCCTTCCCACATTCATCAGTGCTTTTGCTGTTGATGGCACAGCAGTAGTCTGGATCTCGGCACTACTGCCTTGAAGCAGTGCTAGTCCAGATATCAACCACTATGTTGTATCTAAATCCAGTGATTAACATAAGAACATAAGAACAGCCCTGCTGGATCAGGCCCAAGGCCCATCTAGTCCAGCATCCTATTTTACACAGTGGCCCACCAGATGCCGCTGGAAGCCACAGGCAGGAGTTGAGGGCATGCCCTCCCTCCTGCTGTTACTCTCCTGCAACTGGTTTTCAGAGGAATCCTGCCTTTGAGGCTGGAGGTGGCCTGTAGCCCTCCGACTAGTAGCCGATGATAGACCTCTCCTCCATGAAGTTATCCAACCCCCTTTTAAAGCCATCCTGTCACCACATCCTGTGGCAGAGAATTCCACAAGTCGATCATGCGCTGTGTATACAGATTATAGCTGTAGTTTATCTGTCATAAGACTTCTACCTAATTTGGAATGTGAAAACTCTTTTAATGTATCAAATGCATGTTGGGAAATTGTTGAGAGCTTATTTCTGTTGTTGCAGTCCTGGAACAGGACTCAGTCCAGGAACATTATGAGGTAATTAAAAACAATAGAGAATTCCTATAGGCATGTGTATGCAGAAACAATTGATTTTAAAGTTCCTCCCACTCTGCAGTAGGTCACTGTAGCCTCTCTGAGGTCTGAGGGAGGAATTTTCTTTACCCTTTCCCTCAAAAATTGATTTCTAATCCCAGATGATCTATTTGCTACTGCAGAATATGAAAACGCATTATGAGAGAACACTAGGCGGATTAGCCAGAGGTCAAAGCAGGACATTGATAAAACATCTCTGTGCTCTCTCTCTCTCGCTCTCTCTCTCTCTCTCTGGAATACATTACATGTAACACAGCAGATATATGTAATGTCTTCTGAGGGTTGTTTGTTTTTTGTGTGCAATCTGAGCCTGATTGGTTCTATTTATTCTAAGGCCAAAAAAATCTATTTTGAAAGAAGCCTGTTGACACACATAAGTTACTTGCACCCAGAGGATTTGAGGACAGACACTGATCCATAAAGGACATTAAATATAAGCATATATATGTTTAACGTCCTATGTAGATTGGTATCTGCCCTCAGGTCCCAGTTTCTTAGATGCAAGTGACTCAGACAATTATCCCCTATAACAGACAAGGTTGAAATGTGACTTTAACTAAGCTTCTAAATTATTTACAAAATGAGGTAGTTTGGAAGTTAATTTCAAATCTTTTGATTGCAATAAAAATGGTTCTTGCTCATGCTTGAAAGTCTCTTTCTGTGCCAGCTACCGCCGAGTGGTTACTAAAGGTCCTTGAGATGGCATGGATAGATAAATTAACAGACGTAGAAGCTATTCCCATGATAGGCAAAAATCGGGCTAGGAAGGCTAGTCCGAATTCTCCCAATCATGGGAAGCAACAGGAGCCGTGTGGCTCCTGGCAGCAGCTCAGCGGCAAGCATGCTTATGGAATCCACTGCTTAACCTGGGTTTCGGGCACTGCAACTTACGAGTAACCCCACCAACGGGGAACCCACAACAAGCCTCCCGATGTCGGGAGGCTCCCCAGAATGCCCCAAACACTTGTGCGGGCCATTCTGGGACTCCTGGGGGTCGGGAGGCCCCCAAACCCCACAGCCCCAACCGGCTCCATCACGGAGCCGGTAATCATCTGTGCGGCCAATCCAGCCACCCAGACAGGGCTGGGTAACTGTCTGTGGGGAGAGTGGGTCAAGCCTCCTCTTCCTGCAAACCCCGTTTTGGTGCTTCACACTGTTTGTGTGAAGCACCTCGTATAGTCTACTACAAAATTGATTACTTTGTGGTTACTTTCAGAAATGATTCCTGTTGTATCTGTTTGGAACTTCAATTTAGAATGATTGGGTTATGCTGTTTTATTGTGCTCTTTGTGTAAAGTCACATACTGTTTTATTTTATTTTATTATTATTATGCTTAAAAAACAGTTTTTAAAATCCCACCATGGTTTTTTTCTGTTACTTAAATGAGGCTAGCCCAGTTTTGACTGTCCTCTGAGTGCTTAGATGAAATTTCAGTTCATGTCAGACTGCCCGTGGGGTATGAAGTGTCCCCATGTGTTTCCTCTAATGAATTGCTCAGTAGAATGCATTTTCATTCAGACTTCTTTTTGTATAAATGAGGAATGATGTCAGGGTCTTGCAGAGTCAGAATTGCAAATGGTCAAGTGAAAGGGCCAGAGACACAAGTAGGTAGTTGAGATCAAACCATCACCACCACCCCCAATTTCAGACCCACCGGAAGGTCTGGAACTTACCAGGGCAGTAGACATGATCGCTCCTAAGTGACCTGCTTCAAAATTGGCCCCTTGATATATGGAAGGACTACGGGGGCTGAAGTGGCAAGGTAGACAACTGGAGTGCAAGTGGAGGAAGACTCCACTCAAATCTGACAGATTGCAACATAGAACACATTTGACGATCTATGCTCTGGCAATACGGGAGACAAAGAAGCAATTCTTTTCGGCCCATATTGCATCCACAAGTTCATGTCCAGAGGAGTTGTTCAGGGTTGTGAGAGGGCAAGTAAGTGCCCCTCCTCCCTTGAATCAAAATTTGGAACCATCTGTTACCTGCTGTTACGTATTTAATGATTATTCGGTGGATAAAATCTCTCGTATTCAGGCTGACTTAGATTTAGACCCACAATTACTGCAGTGTCTGAATTGGAGGTGTCCAGCGACTCCTCTTATGTTGTCAGGTTGGATCATTTCCAGTTTGTGACTTCTGAGGATGTGGACAAGCTGCTTGGAGCGATGCAGCCTACCACCTGTTCTCTTGACCCTTGCCCAACATGGCTAATACTATCTAGCAGGGAGATTGTTGTAGAAGGCCTAGTAAAGATCATAAATGCTTCTCTGAGGGAGGGCAGGATGCCTTAAGGAGGGAATTATTAGACCACTTCTGAAGAAGCCTGCCTTTGATTCCTCAGAGTTGAGCAACTATAGGCCTGTCTCAAACCTTCTGTGGTTGAGCAAGGTAATTGAGAGGGTGGCGGCCTCCAAACTCCAGGCAATTTTGGATGAAACTGATTATCTTGACCCATTTCAGACCAGCTTTCAGGTGGGCTATGGGGTGGAGACTGCCTTGGTCGGTCTAATGGATGATCTCCAACTGGCAATTGACAGAGGAAGTGTGACTCTGTTGGTCCTTTTGGACCTCTCGGTGACTTTTGATACTATCAACCATAGTATCCTTCTGGAGCGTGTGAGGGGGTTTGGGGTGGGAGGCACTGCTTTGCAGTGGTTCCACTCTTATCTCACTGGCAGATTCCAGATGGTGTCCCTCGGGGACTGTTGTTCTTCAAAAACTGAACTTTGGTATAGTGTCCCTCAGGGCTTCATATTGTCTCTGCTGTTGTTTAAGATCTACATGAAACCACATCAGGAGATTTGGTGCAGGGTGCTATCGGTATGCTGATGACACCCAAATCTATTTCTCCATGTCAACATCATTGGGAGAAGGCATAACCCCCATAAATGCCTGCCTGGAGTCGGTGATGGGCTGGATGAGGGATAACATACTGAGACTGAATCCAGCTAAGACGGAGGTACTCATTGTGCGGGGTCGGAACTTGAGAGATGATTTTGATCTGCCTGTTCTGGATGGGGTCACACTCTCCCAGAAGGAACAGGTACGCAGTCTGAAGGTGCTTCTGGACACAAAACTCTCCCCGGTGTCCCAGGTTGAGGCAGTGACCAGAGGTGCCTTTTATCAGCTTCGGCTGATATGCCAGCAGCATCCATTTCTTGAGATAAATGACCTCAGAACAGTAGTACATCTGCTGGTAACCTCCAGACTTGATTACTGCAATGTGCTCTATGTGGGGCTGCCTTTGTACATAGTCCGGAAACTGCAGTTGGTCCAGAATGCGGCAGCCAGGTTGGCCTCTGGGTCATCTAGGAGAGACCATATCACACCTAATTTAAAAGATCTACACTGGTTGACAATAAGTTTCCGGGCAAAATACAAGGTTTTGGCTATTACCTATAAAGCCCTAAACAGCTTGGGCCCTGGGTATTTAATTGAATGCTTTCTTTGCTATGATCCACACCACCCATTGAGATAATCTGGAGAGGTCTGTCTGCAGTTGCCATCGGCTCGTCTGGTGGCTCCTCAGGAACGGGCCTTCTCCGTTGCTGCCCCGAGGCTTCAGAACACACTTCCTGCTGAAATAAGAGCCTCCCCATCTCTTACAACTTTTAAAAAGGAAGTCAAGACGCATTTGTTTATCCAGGCTTTTAATTAGATATTGTTTTAATTGTGTTTTTAATAGTTTTAACATTTTAAATTTTAATTGTTGTAATGTTTTAATCTTTTTATCTGTTTTTATTATTTTGTTGTATACTGCCCAGAGACTTGTGTTTTGGGTGGTATATAAATGTTTTAAATAAATAAATAAATAAATAAATAAATAAATGTACCTCTAGGAACCCAGGAGCAGAGATTGCAACAAGACTAAGTAGAGGGCCCGACCAAGGAGATGCAGTACTCATCAACACAAACTTCCCCATCCCTCAACCCTACTCAAGAGAATAAGACCTGAGCCAATTTATGGTCTGGATCAGGTTCCTGTTGTTGATTCAGGAAGGGGTGGAGCAGCAGGGCTGGTTATAAAGTTCTTGAGCTGGAATGGACCTAGCAGTTGCTGTGGGGCATCTCATCTGGGTCAGTCAGGCTGATTCCTTCAGCAGACAGCTCCCTTACTCTTTTGGACACCTTGCTCTGTGACCTTGCCCATGGGAATCTGATGACATAGCAGTGATGGCAGAATGACCAAGTACCCTCTTTGGCAACTAGCTGGGTGATGCTGCAGCGTGGCAAAGATTAGGCCAATAGCTCTCTGTGTTTGAGAGCCATTGCAGTGACAAGAGGAATAAAGTACAGAAAAGTTGTGCTGTCGAGTCAGTGTCAACTCCTGGAGACCACAGAGCCCTGTGGTTGTCTTTGGAAGAATATAGGATGGGTTTACCATTGCCATCTCTCGCGCAGTCTGAGATTATGCCTTTCAGCATCTTCCTATATCTCTGTTGCCCGATATAGGTGTTTCCCATAATCTGGGAAACATACCAGTGGGGAATCGAACAAGCAGCCTCTTGCTCCCTAGGCAAGTTACTTCCTCACTGCTCCATTAGGTGGTCTTGATATGGGGAATAATAAAGCAAAAAATAGCTTTGCACCTACTTTCACAAGAGCATTTTCTAGAATTTCTGGGTTGTAAACCACCCAGAGACATAACTTTTGGGCGGTATAAAAACGTATGTATAAATAAATAAATAAATAAAACAGAAGAGGTAGCACAATATTGAGTATTTCTTCACCTCAAGTCTCTTTGAGACATGAATGTTGCTACTACAATTGGCAATACAGCCAGTCTACTAAGATCAAGGAATATGAGTATACTGATTTATGTCAACTCACAAGATCCATGTCCATCAGCACTTGATAAGGAGCCATTTTGAAATGAAGGTCACCGTGTCACCGTAGTGTTTGGACATCTTTACCATCAGTTTCATCATAGACTCTATTGCTCTTTTTTAATATATAGTCCATGAACTCTATCTTACATATGGTCATTTCTACTGTGGATTCCATTGTTTGTTGTTGTATATATCATTGTTCATTTACATCCAGTTGATCCATATTGAATATATTTTCCAATATAGCACTTTCCCATCATATTGTGGTTATTTTTTTCTTTCTATTGGCTAGTTTCATGGGGAATCTTTTTGGTACTTTTTGTGGTACATGGGGAATAATAAGCCACCTGGACTTTTCTTTCAGAGTTCCTGGCTCAGGTTTCCTGTTGCCTTTGCTTTACAAGTGGAGACCTGGACCTGATATCTGTTGGAAGATAAAGGACTTTGCGCTGTCTCTTGTCTCAGACACTGGAGGACAGACTAGTGAGTCAGAGGGCTAGAGGGTCAAGACATTGGTCACCCCTTCTTCACTGCTCTGACACTATCCCTTTGGATATGTAGATTGCTAATCTCAGGGATCCTTCCTCTCTCTCTTCCCTACCTGCCCTCCTACCTTGCAACATGGCAAGAACCTCTCCCTGCACCATGTGTGCAGAGAAGATGTAGAATCCATCTGCATCCAGCTAGATAGATAGATTAGAGATCCTAACTCCTCACTTTCCTATCTAGAATGGAGTTCCTTAATAAATGCCTTATATATTGACTTGAAACTATGAATTGGCTCCACGTTACTTTACTCTCAGCATACACGCATTACTAACTAAATCCGCTGTGTTGTGCCTCTGTGCACTCTGCTATAATGAGAAAAGGATTCTCTCACCACAGAGAATTTCCAACAGGTTATGGGAGCCCAGTATTTTGAGCTGCGTGTGCTGCAACTAGAGAGTTAGGTTTGTTCCAGGAGATCCAGTGAGATCTAGCGTGGACACTTTGAATTGCTAACCTGCAGCAACTGCCTTTTGGAGCCAGTGAGGATGGCTACTTACCTAGAGGGAAAACTCAGCATGACTATTCTGAATGCAGACAATTATTTGGAATGGAAAACTCGATTGAGGCTTGCCCTGAAAGCAGAAGGACTCCAAAAAGTTACTGAGGAGGACCCCCCCCCCCCCCGCAGAAGGAACCACAGCTGCTGAGAAAACTGCCAAAAAAATTGGCTAATCAAGGATGCAAAAGCTGGAGCTTTGATCGCAACTTCTATGAGTAAAAATTATCTTTACATGATATGTGATCTTGGAACCTCAAGGGAAATGCTAAGCAATCTAGATTCCTTGCATATGAAGAAGGAGTGGGCATACACCTTTAACTTGAGAAAGAAAATGCAGGATCTCCAGTATAAAGATGGGGACTGTTTTGCTACATATATGGGATTTCTGGAAAATTTCTTTTTTCAATTTAAAGAGGCAGGGGAGCAATTTTCAGAGAGTCAGAAGCTGCAAGCTCTGTTCCTAAGCATGCCCCCCAGCTATAGCAGTATAATCAGTATATAGCAGTATAATATAGCAAACGATTGGTATAATCGGCCAACTGGAAACCCACACCAATCTAAGCTTTGAGGAAGCAGTACAAACATTATCTTCTGAAGCAAACAGAAGGAAAGTTTTGAATTCACACTATGAAAGTGAATTGGCAAGTAACTTTGCTCTTAAAGCAACAATTGATCATTCCAGAGGAAACCCAAGGTGGGGAGGGAATGCTGAAAGAGGAAATCGCATGGGGCCCCCACATTTACATACAAAGAGATCTGGCTTCGTTGCCAAGGAAACTCAGTCCAGAGAGAGAGGTCACATGACCGCCAGTAGGGAGACTGCTCCTGAAATGAGGCCAACTGGGACTAATGCCTTTAGATGTTTTCTGTGTAACCAATTTGGCCACAAGGTGGCGAACTGTCCCAAGAACTGTCCCAAGACAAGAAGGATTGATTTTACTAAGAGGAATGTAAATCAGGATTTTAAGTTTACAGAAAGATATTCGAACAAAAGCTTTAATGTTTGCTTGATGCAAAGCGATGAAAAGTTTATTTTTGATTCTGGTTCTTCTATTCATATTTCAAATAATCTGGATTTCTATACTGAACTGTTTGATATTCCTGAAAAGACTGTTTATTTGGGCAATAATACTACAATTAAAGCCAAGAAGAAAGGCGAAGGAATTTTGAATTGCAAATTACTGGATGGATCTGTTAAACCATTTTTTCTTAAAGATGTTTTGTATATTCCTGACTCCTTGATTTCAATATCCAAGCTAGAGAAACAAGGCTGTGAACTGTATATTAAAAATGGACAATGTGTTGTTACCCAGAATGGAGAAGTTTGCCTTGAAGGCTCTAAATCCGAAGGCCTTTATCATGTGGAGGAGCAATCTGTATCGAAGACAGACAGAGAAAGACCAGCCCAGTCCAAAACTGAAGCATACCAGCCTAATGAAGTGAACCTTGCTAAGTCATGCCTGCATGAAAACTGCTTGCAACTGTGGCATAGACACCTAGGACACAGGAGCTATGAGTCAATCCAGAACATGAAGGAAAAGGGATTAGCTAATGGCATTGATTTTGTACCATGTGACATTGTAACTAACTGTGTTTGTTGTCTTGAGTCCAAAGCAGTTAACAAGCCATTTCCTAAGCAGAGTGAAAGGAAGACCAGAAGACGCCTGGAGCTGATCCACAGTGATATATCTGGACCACTACCAGCAACCATAGGTAATCAAAAATATTTTCTAACAATAACGGATGATTTCTCACGATACGTGTGTGTATTTCTACTAAAGGAGAAATCACAGATGCTCGAGAAACAACAGGACTATGTGGTGATGGCAAGCAACAAATTTGGCTGGAAGCCAAAGATCCTGCGCACAGACAATGAAGGAGAATATATGTCCAACGCCACACAGCAGTTCCTGAGAGAACATGGAATCATGCATCAAACCACGGTAGCTTGCTGCCCGTCCCAAAATGGAATCTCAGAAAGAAAGAACAGAAGTCTACTGGACATGGTATGATGCATGCTTGCTGACACACACCTCCCACAGAAATTCTGGGGAGAAGCATCATGACTGCTGAGCATCATGACTGCTGCATACATACAAAACAGAATGCACATAAAGCCTATAGGAACAACACCATATGGACTTTGGCATGGTCATAAGCCGTCCATGACGCATCTGCGTGTCTTGGGAAGCACGGCTTAATCATACATCCCAAAGGGAAAAAGGACTAAGTTAGGGGCTAGGGCCACAAAAGGGATTTTTGTAGGCTACTCAGCACAATCCAAAGGCTACAGAATTCTGGATCCTGACACCAACAAGATAACCATAAGCAGAGTGGTGTATTTTGATGAGACTGAAAGAGCTACACCTTCAGAGGGGGCCTACACCAAAGCAAGCAAACAGACCAAACACCCTGATGACTGGATTATGCTTCCTGATCTCAGAGGAATTGAGGAGGAGGAGACAGCAGATCCAGATCCAACCACAGTCGACATAGAGACCCCCAGCGATCCACCAGACACACCCGAGGTAATGGGAGAGACCACAGAGGGTGAGGTGATCAACACGCTCAAACAGAGGTGTTCCAGCTCCGAGACTGTCCTACCTCGCAAGAACGGCGGAACAACCAGAACCTTCATCATGGGAGGAAATATCCCAGCTACCACAACCAGATGCCCAGAAGTGGAAACAAGCTGCAATTGAAGAGCTTGAGGGTCTACAGGAAAACAAAACCTGGACTCTTACTAAGTTACTGCAAGGAAGGAAAGTTATAGGCTGCAAATGGGTTTTCAAACTCAAACATGATGCTGATGGTGAGATTCAGCGCTACAAGCCAGATTAGTAGCAAAAGGATATTCACAAAAATATGGAGAAGATTATGATGAAACCTTTGCACCAGTGGTTAAACATACCACAGTAAGGACTCTGTTAAGTATTGCTGCTAGCAAAGGAATGCATGTTGAACACCTAGATGTGAAAACTGCATTCTTGCATGGCGAACTAGAAGAGGATATTTACATGCAACAACCACCAGGTTTCTTAGAGAAAGGCAAAGAGGACTATGTATGCAAACTGCAAAAGAGCATTTATGGTTTAAAACAGGCTGCCAGAGCATCCTCTCTAATAAAACGCTTGGTGTCCGTCCGTGGATGGACACCAAGCGTGTGTCCGTGCCTCCCTGCCCTGTTCTGCGCCTGCGCAAAGCGCAGGCCCAGAACAGGGCAAGGGAGACACGCTCGCCGGCACCGGCAGCCATCTTGGGCGGCCAGAAGCGGCCGCCCCGAAGAAGCCGGAGAGGCGGCGGCGGGGGAAAGTGACCGAGGCGGCGGCGGAGCTGCCGCCTCGGCCAAAATAGATGGAGGCCGGGGGTGGAGCGGAGCCCATGTAACTTTAAAAAAAAAATTGCTCCCGCGGCCGACGCCGCCGACCGCCCACCCTCCCTCCCAGCTGCCGAGTCCCCCTTACCCTGGCCGACTGCTGTCGGCCGAAGACTGCCCTCAATTTAAGAGGCAGAGAGGAGCTCGCAAGCAGAGCTCCTCTCTGTGCAAAGCCTCTTGCCGAACTGCCGCTTTGGGCGCAAGGGACGCAAGCGCCCAAAGCGGCAGTTCGGCAAGAGGCTTTGCACAGAGAGGAGCTCTGCTTGCGAGCTCCTCTCTGCCTCTTAAATTGAGGGCAGTCTTCGGCCGACAGCAGTCGGCCAGGGTAAGGGGGACTCGGCAGCTGGGAGGGAGGGTGGGCGGTCGGCGGCGTCGGCCGCGGGAGCAATTTTTTTTTTAAAGTTACATGGGCTCCGCTCCGCCCCTGGTCCCGGCCTCCGTCTCCCCGGCCTGGCGGGGGCAAGTGCCTGGGCCGATTTGGCCCTTAAAGGTGGGGGGGGGGTACGGCGGAGGGAGGGGGAATGGCGGCGGGGGGCCAGGAGCGCCATTACTAGCGCCCGTTATTCAACGGGCCAAAATTCACTTGTGGAACATAAAACTAAATGATATACTGCTTCAAGCAAACTTCAAAAGAAGCAACGCGGATCCCTGCCTGTACGCGAGGTGCATCGATGGCAAGTGGACCTACATTTTGGCATATGTTGATGATTTGATTCTTGCCTATGAAAATCCAGATGACAGCAAGGAAATAATGCAACATCTGAACAGAGATGTAGAAGTCAAGCGACTTGGCAACACTGCACACTACTTGGGCATTCAAGTGCAAAGAGAGAAAGATGGAAGTTTCCTCATCAAACAAGAACAGAAAATTAAAGACTTGATAAACCTGCTCAGACTGGAAAATGCGAATCCTACACCAACTCCAATGGAAATGAACTACATAAAGCAAGGAGATCAAACTGAGCCACTGTCTGACAACCATATATATTGTGAAGCATTGGGTAAGCTTTTATACATTAGTACACTCACTAGGCCAGATATTAGTACAGCAGTTGGCTTACTTTGCAGAAAGACTGCATCACCAATAGTCAAGGACTGGAATGCAATTAAGAGACTTGTTAGGTACCTAAAGGGTACTGCACACTTTAAGCTCAAGCTACTAGCTAACAGTCAACCAAAACTAGAAGCATACATAGATGCAGACTGGGGTGGAGACCTAACAGAAAGGAAATCCACAAGCGGTCACATAATTTTCTATGGAGATGGAGCCATAAGCTGGTCAAGCACAAAGCAAGACATAGTAGCATCATCAACCACTGAAGCGGAATATGTATCAGCTGCACAGGGCTGTCACGAGATACAATGGCTGTGTCAACTACTGAAAGATCTAGGTACAGATGTACCACAGCCCATACCAGTGTATGAAGACAACCAAAGCTGCATTCAGCTCTCCAAACAAGAAGATGTAAAAAAGTGTACCAAACAATATTAATGTGAAGTACCATGTAGTGAGAAGTCTGCAGAAGGATGGACTAATCAAGCTGATCTACTGCCCAACAAATGAAATGCTTGCAGACATACTCACTAAGCCACTACCAAGACCCCGCGTTGAAAAGCTGAGAGAGAAAATGAATCTTGTGAACTGAGTCACATCGAGAGGGGGTGTTGGAAGATAAAGGACTTTGCGCTGTCTCTTGTCTCAGACACTGGAGGACAGACTAGTGAGTCAGAGGGCTAGAGGGTCAAGACATTGGTCACCCCTTCTCCACTGCTCTGACACTATCCCTTTGGATATGTAGATTGCTAATCTCAGGGATTAACTTCCTTCCTCTCTCTCTTCCCTACCTGCCCTTCTACCGCAACATGGCAAGCTCCTCTCCCTGCACCATGTGTGCAGAGAAGATGTAGAATCCACCTGCATCCAGCTAGATAGGTAGATTAGGGATCCTAACTCCTCACTTTCCTATCTAGAATGGAGTTCCTTAATAAATGCCTTATATATTGCCTTGAAACTATGAATTGGCTCCACGTTACTTTACTCTCAGCATACACGCATGCCTAACTAAACTACCGCTGTGTTGTGCCTCTGTGCACTCTGCTATAATGAGAAAAGGATTCTCTCACCACAGAGAATTTCCAACAATATCAGCTTTCCTGATTGGCTGTTGCAATCTAGATTTCATAGCCATGTCAGATATGGATTAATAATCTAATTCTTCAAAAGGGGAACTGAGCATTCGTTGTCCTATTAATTCACGGATAATTTTGGGCCCATCAAGGTGATGGGTAATTTTGGGCCCATCACTTATCACTCAGCCTAATTTACCTCACATGGTTGTTGTGAGGATAAGATATAACCACGAGCACCACCCTGAGCTCCTGGGAGAAAGAGCAGGGTGAAAATAAATACATTCAGATAAGTCAAGACTACCTTGTTCATCAAGGCTTTTAGTTGTGTTTAATGTTTCTTGTGGTTTAATTGAATCATGTTGCTGCTATATTGATTTTTGCATTTATTCCTTCTGTTGTAAGTTTAGAACATCTTTATTGTCTCCTCTTGCAGTTTGTTCTATATTATCCCATAAATTGCTTTGGATATTGTTCTCGGTAGAAAAGCAGCCTAGAAATATTTTAAACAATAAACATAAGTCATCAAGGAGTCTCTGTTTATACATAATATTAAATTTCTTAGCATTGATATAATTTTTACAACACAGCCACATTTGGTGGGTTTTTAAAAATTGTTTTTACATGATATAATAATTTATCTATTCTAATGGGGAATGAGCCAGAATGCATTGAGGAATATGTATCCATGTCGTCCTCAGAATGGCCTTGTTTTCTTTTTTCCATTCTGATTTTTACGGCTGCAGTGCTGACTGTGGGGAATGCTAAGCCAATCATGTACATTGAATGTTGCTATATATGGAACTGCTGAAACATGCAGCTCTTTAGTGAGATTCCTCTTTCTGAGAGGGCAAATATATGTAGCAAGCACATCAGCATATTTATGTCTTTGACAGTCCACCTAATCTCACAAATCCTTCTGCAGGGCTTTCTTTTATAATTTCTGTTAATGTGCTCATACAAGTGACGAGACTCTGTCCTTTATGTTGCAAACAGGAAGGGAGTAAAACTCCAAATGTTTGGGTGCTGCAAAGCTTAACAGCCTCTCCAAGGTAACTTTTTAGTAACAATAATTTAGAGGCACAACACTTTGCTTGGAATGGGTGAGGATGGAAGGCGCCATCCTGAAAGATATGAAGGACACATTGCATGAAAGACTTAGTTTAGCTCTCCAGGGAGAGTACTGAGACATTCATTTGAATGAAGTGGTGTTCAGCTTTTACAGTGTTTTATCCCGCACCATCAATATTGAGCTTAGTTCTCCATCTTTTTGTGAAGATGAAAATGCGGTAATATAGAACAAACAACTTCTTCACAGAGATGGAGAGACGAAAATGATAGCAGCCACACGGGTAGAAGTTTCTTTCTACAAGGTAGCTGCACCTGTCTTCAGAGGTGCTCTTACCCCTGGACTTCAAGGCCAAAGTCCAGGGCCTCCACCCCCCCGCCCCAAATCATCTTTAGTCTGTCCTGGGTGGTGTGGTGGCCTCACCGCTGGACTGTGCTGGGTGGCCGTGTACAATTGTGCCCTGCACTGGGTGCTTTAGACAGAGAGGGGAGTGTGGAAAGAAATATGTGGGATACATATATGTTAGGTTTCTGCTAATGCATATTTGCATAAATATGCCTGTTTTATATTCTTGTGAGTTCAGTTGCTGTTTGTGCCCTCAAGAAGCCACCTGTTAAAAATACTGTGTGTGAAACAGGGTGTGTGTGTGTGCAGGGGGCTGATGCTTAACTTGCCGGGGGGCGGGGGCAGCTCCAAAGGCCTTTAGTGGGGGGGGGGGCTCCAAAGGCCTTTAGGCCCAGGCTCCAAAATTACCTAGGTGTACCTCTGCCTGTCTAGGAGCCTGCCAGTGTGATGAGTTTGAAAAGCTGGAGAAGAAGCCTGGGGAAAATGCTGGGGAAAGATGGTGAAAGTGCTGCCCAAGCTGGAAGTGAGAGCCATGGAGAAGGACAGGCCTCAAAATGAAAGAAATGTGTCAAAGGAAAAGCTGCAAGTGTGTGGCCAGAAGGAGATCACCCGCTTCCTGGAGATGTGGATGAAGAAAAACATTTTATAGACCACATGGCCCCATGTATATGCCCTGTGAGGGCCTTAAAGGATGAATTTGGGCCCCTGCAGCCATGTGAGCAAGCCCAAAGACTGCAAGTCCAAAAGTATGAGCATCGACTGCAGAAGAGACATGGACATGAGTTCAAGGTCAGTTCAAAAGACCATCCCCTGTGTGAAAGATTGGGATGATGGACAGAGAGGGGGTGAGAATCTTCTGTATACGTTGTGCTGGATAAGCTTACTATAGCATTACTGTCAAGGTGTGTTCTTCATTTTGCATTTGATTTCTGTTGTTTTACCCACAACTGCCTTTTAGAACTCCACAAGCAAGGCTCTATTTGGGTGTGGAGGCCAGTGTCAGACTGGCTCTCACAGCAGACAGGATTTTTTAGGATGTTTCGGCATCAGCATCTGACTCATGCACCATATTTTGCTTCTTAACAAAACCAGGCAGTGTGCCTTTAGCACACCAAGGATACAAGGGAAAGAGGCAGTGTGTGAGAGAAAGCATTTACTGACTTCTGGGGGGAAAGAATCATTCTGAATTGTGTTATCTTGTCTCTAATGCCCCAATGTGTATCATGTGACACTTAGAGCAGGGGGTCAAACTGTGGCCTTCTAGCTGTTGTTGCCTACAACTCCCATCATCCCTGCCTACTGAGTCTTGTTTTAGTTAAGGTTTATTAATTTTATATTGTTTTATCTGTTTTACTAATTTTGTGAGCTGCCCTCAACAGTATTGCACTGGAGGGGCAGGGTATACATATTTTAAATAAATAAATAAGGTTATTTCAGGAAACAAAATATTGCAAATTATTGATGATATTACACAACGTATTTTTATGTGTGCTTCTCTCTTCCCTAGCAGTGAGAAGTTCCAGGGTCGTAACTACAGGGTATAATGAACTGTAATAGATGTTGGGAATTCTCTCTGTTAAGAGAAACCCCTTTTCATTATAGCAGAGTGCACGGAGGCACAACACAGCGGAATTTGGTTAGGCATGCGTATATGCTGAGAGTAAAGTAACTTGGAGCCAGTTCATAGTTTCAAATCAATATAAATCAATATAAGTGGTATTTATTAGAGAACTCCATTCTAGATAGGAAAGTGAGGAGATAGAATCTCTAATCTAGCTAGCTAGCTGGATGCAGATGGATTCTGCATCTCTGTACACATGGTGCAGGGGAGTAGAGCTTGCATGTTGCAAGGTAGAAGGTGGGGAAGAAGGAAGGGAAGAGGAAGTGGCAGCAAGGAAGGAAGGAAGTCCCTGAGATTAGCAATCCACATATCAAAAGGATAGTGAGAGCAGTAGAGAAGGGATGACCAATGTCTTGACCCTCTAGCCCTCTGACTCACTAGTCTGTCCTCCTATGTCATTGAGACAAGAGACAGCGCATAGTCCTTCACTTCTAACAACAGACACCCCCAAAATTGTGACTTGCCTCTGGGGGTCCCCCCCAAGGCAGTGGGCCCCCAGACAACTGTCTCTCCTTGCTGTAATTTAGTTATGCCCCTGATTTGAACTCTAGGTTTGTAGTGAGTTTTTCTGCTGAATTTTGAGGTTAGAGGCAGCATTGTGTCATTCAAATTCTGCTGCCACTATAACCTGGGTTTTGTGCGCAAGCTGCTCCTACCACCATAGAGAGGCCAGCTCAGAGCAGCCCATAAATGTGTTAGTTCTAGGATGGCTGCATTTCTCTCTGACAGCCTCTTGGAGGTGATGCCCCACCCTCTGCCATCTCCTTGTTCTTCCTGCTGCTGCTTGGCAATAGGTATTCTGCAGTTCCTGCATTTAAAGGGACAGAACGACATTTGGGAAAGTACGCTTCATTTATTTAAATGAAGGAGAATAGAAGGAGCCCTTTCATTGACCTAACACTCAATCTAGCCCCTTTCCTGGGGGTTTCAGATTTGATCTATGGTGTGTGGTTTCTTTGGTCTTAATGTACACAAAGGTGCAGGGGAAGGGAGGAACCATACTGAGGGACATGCCCAAGAATCCTGGGGGAAGACAGCAGTTGCCGGACCACGGAAAGGCCGGGGCTGATTGTCTGGTACTCCAGGAACAGGAGGATATATGTGTATTAAGAAAGGCAAAGGATCCTGGCATTTGGTTCACTGTAACTAAGTGTGTCACTAGGGCAAACAGACCTGGGCAAAGGAGTGAGAAAGACCCAACACACTCATCATTGTGCCTGCTTGCTGGCTGGTGGGTTAGCCTTCTCATGAGAGGGCCAGTTCACTGGAGAAAACACCAGTGTGTTTCAGCTCTATGTTTGACTGCACTCTCATGAGGTAAATCTTCCAGCTATAGGAGCCCCTGCTGTTGTGGGGCTCCAGGCAATCATAGTTCACAATAGATCTCAATACTGGTTCACAATAGATCTTCCACCCAACCCTTCCAGACTTCAAAGTAGTCTGGGCTGCTTCAGGTGTTTGAGCAGTTTCGGGTTGGGTGGGCAGACGAGAGACTGGGGTTGAATCCTATGTCCCAGGCTACTCAGTACCTACTGGGCCCGATGCTGTGCCAATTTGCCAATGCAAACCAGCCACTGCGGGGCACTCTGGGATGGGACACCCATGGATTAGAATGTTCCCTGGCTAACCAGTTGACCATGAGAAGCTAAACCAAGCAGGGAGCTGCATTGCGGGGAGACCAGACTTATATTCCCAGGGGCACTTATATTCCCAGCAGTCGCCGGGGGATGTTGCCGAGGGACCCTTCCCAAGGCTTTGGTGGAATTGTCAACTGGGCCGGGCAGTAAAAGCCCTCTAGCCTGCATGCATGTCTCTATGGCCAGGCACTCACAAGAGAGAGTGCTCCGCTCTGGAGCAGGATCCATCTTTGTAACACAAAAAGTAACTCTTGTGTTATTTAATCCTGCTCTGGAGGGATGGTTCCTTTCATGAGGTTTGGCTGAGACCAAGCATGCTTGCATCCAGGTAAAGGGGCAGCCCCCCACCTTCCTCTACCAACTTGTACAAAAATTAGAACAATACCACCAATAATCGAAGGGGCAAATCCTAGCAGTCGCATCCTAAAATCCTAACCACCCATACATAAGCATTTATACATGGGATAGGGATGGAGGTCTAGGGGGAGGGGAAAATTGGAGAAATGGGGGGGGCATGCGTCTCATGGCATATCTTCTGGAGAATGGGCTGGTGTGGGTCACCAATGGCCTTTGCCAGTAACAAACTCATTCTGCAACATATGAGAAAAAGTAGAAGGATCATTTGTGCAACCTATCTTTAATGAGTACAAATGGGAAGAGAGGGGCCCAATCCTCTCTTCCCAGGGAAGGGTATGGGGTGGGGGGCCACAAGACCCTTCCTCCCCATCTGTAGAGGACACTGGTGCGAGCAGTGTGAGGAAAGGGTAAAATGTCTTTGCCCTGCTGAGGGCGAGCGAACACTGCTGGAAAGGCACGATTGTGCTGTGCACACCCCTCTAACATTGCAGCCAATGGTTGGAGCTTCACTAGCATGCTGACACTACGCCAACAGTCTGGCAATGCAAGCAGAACAGAGCTTCCTGGTATGCAGCCTGGGCGGGGACTAGGAAGAGGGAGGGGTTCCTTTGTCCAGAGGCTGGGGGCTGCCAATGCCAAATCTTAGTCAGTCAATCATCTGCGGCATGATCCACAGCTTCACACATTAACCACAGCTATGTCTACCTGAGATTTGACGCTATGTCAGAACAGGGCCAAAGTGTCATTATAATATTTGATTTATTTGCAAGTATATAATCTGAGTATTAGATGGAGTTGAAATAGCAGGACACACATACAAGCACAACAAACTACATCAGGTTTAGGGAGAGTAAACCCTGCTTTTTTAGTTGTTTCAGCTCTATCTAGCGCCAGTCGGTCTTGGAGGAAACTGATTATCTAGACCCATTTCAAACTGGCTTTCGGGCGGGCTATAGGTGCCTTGGTCGGCCTGATGGATGATCTCCAATTGGGAATTGACAGAGGAAGTGTGACTCTGATGGTCCTTTGGATCTCTCGGCTGCTTTTGATACTATTGACCATAGTATCCTTCTGGAATGTCTGAGAGTGTTGGGGGTGGGAGGCACTGTTTAACAGTGGTTCCGCTCTTACCTCTCAGACAGATTTCAGATGGAGTTGATTGGAGACTGTTGCTCTTTGAAATCTGAGCTTAAGTATGGTGTCCCTCAAGGCTCCATACTTTCTCCAATGCTTTTTAACATCTACATGAAACCGTTGGGAGAGATCATCAAGGGATTTGGAGCTGGATGTTACCAGTACACTGATGACACCCAGATCTACTTCTCCATGTCAACCTCTTCAGGAGTTGGCATATCCTCCCTAAATGCCTGCCTGGAAGCAGTAATGGGCTGGATGAGGGAGAATAAACTGAAGCTGAATCCAGATAAGACGGAGGCACTTATTGTGTGGGGTCAGAACTCCAGAAACGATTTTGATCTACCTGTTCTAGATGGGGTCACACATCCCCAAAAGGAACAGGTTCGCAGTCTGGGAGTACTTCTGGATTCACACCTCTCCCTGGTTTGTCAGGTTGAGGCGGTGGCCAGGGGTGCTTTCTATCAGCTCCGGCTGATACGCCAGCTGCGCCCATTTCTCAAGATCAATGAACTCAAAACAGTGGTACATTTGTTGGTAACCTCCAGACTTGACTACTGTAATGCACTATATGTGGGGCTGCCTTTGTATGTAGTCTGGAAACTTCAGTTGGTTCAGAATGCAGCAGCCAGGTTGGTCTCTGGGTCATCTCGGAGAGACCACATTACTCTTCTGTTGATGAAGCTACACTGGCTGCCAATAGGTTTCTGGGCAAAATACAAAGTGCTAGTTATAACTTACAAAGCCCTAAATGGCTTAGGCCCTGGGTATTTAAGAGAACGTCTTCTTCGCTATGTGCCCCACTGTGGAATGAGGGGAAAATGCCTTTTCTGAAAGCTGCTTTGTAATCACTTTGTTCTCATGGAATGGGAAAGTGTCTTTGCAAAAAGAGTAAGACAGAACTCAGGTTTGCACTGGTCAAGTAATGGTTAATAGAGTCTGCAAGTTGCCTTGCCAAATTGCTAGCTGTAAAGCCATAAATTTGCTGACAAGCTAGAGGGGGAAGAGCCCCCCTTTCCTTGTATCTCTTGAAAAAGCAAAGGCCTGTAAAATAACACTTCAAGGCCATCTGAGGAAGATAATTTCGCTTATCAATAGGCAGTAGAAATGTTTCATTGTACTAGGGAATGCTTGTCTAACTAGCAATGATTATAATATTTGTAATATGACGGACAATGATGTTAACCAATGAACTAATTGGTTCTTTGGGGCTGAATGTTGATGCCCAGCTATGTAGTTATGCCAAAGTATAAAAACTTGTGACCCAGGCAGCTGCGCGCGATTCTCTGGTAGGCCGAGAGGCACCGAGAAAAGCCCCAGCGCTGGTAAACTAAATAAATGGTGATTATTGCTTCCTTCAGTCATCCTTGTTCGTCTGGTTTGTGGTAACTGGGGGCCTCCCAGGTAACATAAACTGGTGCCGTGAGGACTTCGGATGGTCTGCTGGTGATTACCTGCCCATCGGTGGCTGCTTGGGGGGTCCCTTTCTCATGTCGTGGGGGAGCAACCCTTCGGCACCACTTCTCCCATTGTAAGAAGGAAGGTTTTGACCCCCGGCAGCGTGAGACCCAGACTCCCAAGCCCACCGAAGACGGGCGCGGAACGAGGCACACCAACACAAGGGGTCCGGACAGGTGAAGTATTGGGAGTCCCGGGACGGGTAGGAGACCAAGGGAATAGCCCACCCTAGGTCAAGGGCCGCTGCAGGCAGAGGGCACTGCCTAAAAGCAGGACAGGCTCTGGGAGGAGGAACAAGGGAGGAGTTGGTGTGAATGTGTGCAGTTTGAAAGCTTTGGTGAGTGCAGAGGGGGACCCCAAAGGGGGAAACCCACCGCGAAAGTGGCCTTGCTGTGGCAAGGCAGGACTCCTGAGTACGTTTTCTGTCCCGGCGACAGGAGGAGAGAGGAAACTGGAGGTGCGAAGTGTGAATTTGTCTGTCTAAAATCCTTTTGTGCCTCACTGCGTGGATCCCTTACCCGCAGTCCGTTCCCCCCCCCCAACTTGTCTGTTTGTTCAGAGTGTAAGAGAGCACGCCTCTGGGAAAACAATGGGAGGGGAAGGGTCGATGCTGAAGAGCTTCAAGCCAGGCCGGGGGAGGGGCTCTGAGGGACTTCAGGCTACAAGTGTCCTGAGAGCCAGAGGCCCAAGCCTGCCAGGACCGTGTGAAGCACTTGGGGTTCCGTATCCCCAAGGCCAGTGGGAATTAGGAACACGGTAGGAAGGAGGCAGTTTGCTTTCTGCCCAACTCAGAGGCCCAGGGAATATAGTACAGGGGACCCAGGCTAAACCCCTACATAGGTACCAGGTTGGTCCCTGAGACCAAATGCCTTTCCCCATGGCTCGGGAGCTGTTGCAAGCAACAGGCAACCCTCTCTGTAGCCATGAGGGCAGAGGCCCAGGCAAGCAGGCTGGGACCATTTGCCCAGCAGAGATGGAGGTAAATCTCAAGAGGAGAAGTGCAAGTTGCAGAAGATTGGCACAGATTCACTTGGAAAGGTGCAGAGAGGTAGAGATGTTTCAGGAGGTTTATTTGGTGCATGTGATGTAAAGGCTGGTTAATTGTTGAAAGGCAGATGGAAAGAGGCTGGTTTAAGGAAAGGAAAAGGAAAAGTGTGAAGTACTGAAGGTTTGGCATGTTGTTTGGAGTTGCTTGTTGTGAAGCCAGGAAGGTAATGTTTGGGTGGTTGTAGGACAAGGAGGGACAGACAGAAGGTGGAGAAGCAGGGAAAAAGGAGAACAGAGAAGGAAAGCAGCAGACAGGGGAGAGGAGATAGAAAGGAAGTGGAAGGCGTGGTGGGACGGGAAACCGGAGGCCACCAAAGTCCTGATAGCGCAGGACGTAGCCAGGAGCCTTCCAGTAGGCTTGGGCAGAGAATGCCCAAGGAAAGGCTCATGGCCAGAGACAAAAGGTTAACTTTTGGCGGCCACCACTTCAGAAGGCATGGGTAAGTTGAGCAGGAGAAGGAACAGGTCAGGATATAGAGGAGGGTCACAGGGAAGGAAAGGAGTGCCCCACGAGAAACCGGGAACTCCTGCCTGGGAGGCCAGTGGTCACAACACAAGTCTGGCAGAAGGATGCCACAGGGACAGGTGTTGGAAGACCACCATCACAGGGGCCCCCGAGAGGCAGGAGCCAGGAGACTTTGTCAGCCTGGCCTCCCCAAGGAGGGCTAGGACAAACCGGTTACCATCAGCACAGGGGGCCAGAAGATGAGACACAGTAAGGAGATCTTCTGCCTGCCCAAGGTTGTTTGGTGTACCCAGCAAGTGGCTGTTATGCACTGCAGGGGCTACCAAAGGGGGGATGGCAGGAAGGCACAAGGCAACAGGAGGGCTGACCAGGCAGCCCAAAGAGTGGCTGAGGGTCTGCAAACAGATCCAGCCCAACAGGGGATCCTGTTGTCCAACCCTCAGACCTCTGGGACCCACAACACCCAGAGGATGAAACCAGGATGGCTGAGTCACCAGCCAGGGACCGGGGCTGGTCCTTTTAGCCAGACAGCAGGCAGGCAATGCCCAGAGGGTTGGGACACGCTTTGGTAGAACACTACCATCAGTCCACCCACAGGGGAAGAAATGGCCCCGCAAGGCTACTGCAGGAATCCCTACATGTCTGCAACGTGTCTGCTTAGGGAAAAAGCTTGTGCACGTTACGTGACATGTGCCAGGATAGGAGCCCGTTGTGCTCCTTGGGGCTCAGGTAGTAGAGGCAGCCCTAATTGAGTATATCCAAATTGACTTCACTGATTTTCCCGGGCAGGGACAGTTCACCAAGTCCCTGCACCTGCTCACACCAACACGGGGTGTTGACAAAAGGGAAGTTTTTAACGGAATGAAAAGTATGTAGTGGGTTGAGTTGTGAGATTTATAGCAGAGTCAAGAGGAAAGGTCTTGTTTTGGATGGTATAAGGAATGTGGTCTGAGATAGGTTGGGGAAAAGAATGTTGATTTATAGACCATTTTGCTAGTGACTCTGTTTTCTTGGGTTTTCTTTTTCCGCTTGACTGGTTAACTTGCTCATGGGTTAAGCCCTAAACAGACTTAAATGTTATATCACAGTTTATTTTGTTTAAATGCAGTTTGAAATATGTAGCTGTTCATTTTGTTGTGTTTTTAAAATGATATTTAAAATGTGAACTTCCCTGTTTTCCATCAAAAATGTTTGTTTAAATGTTAACTGTGACTGATGCTAATTTCAGCTGTGGGTGTGTATATGTGTGTATGTTTCTATGGGTGCCCAGAGATGCTTCTGTGAAGATACTGTTCCTGAGAACTTTATTTCTGTTCAGTTCTGTTTCTATTAGGCTCTGTGTAGGATTCTACATTCTGTTAAAATACAGAGAGTATTCTGCCACTCATCTTGGTACAGGTGGGACCTTTGCTGTATTTGTGAAAGTGTTTTAGTGACTTGTTACAAATGTATATGCAGAAGAAAGGGCAAGTTCTGTCCACTCCATTCTCCCGATGTCAGGTTGTATGTGTCCTTCTTGTCATTGCAATTGTTTTTGCCAAATGTGATTTTATATGTAGTACTGGCCTTTGGTGATTTCCTTATTACACACTTGTAATACTTTCTTGAGCTAAAGGGAGCTTGGAGAAAAGCCTTGTATAAATGTATACTTTTAATTTTCTTCACGTTTACACCAAGCAGGTATATCGGATCCTCTAACTTTGTTTAAGTTGTTTTTTATATAGACTATACATGGAAAAGTGTTTCCAACATGGAATTGGTCGAATTCAGAGCCAATAGAGACTATGTAGAGTGTAGTCTCCCCACTCCAAATGTTGAGTGAGAAGGAAGATCTCTGAATGGCAACTTGTTATTGTGGGTGAGAAGGAAAAAGGATTTCAAGTCAGATAGTCAAATGCAGTTATTGTTTTATATTTTTTGCAATATGGATGAAATATTTCTGCTAATTGATTTTGATGTAAACTAAGAGTATTATCAATGGGTCTGAGGCTTAAAAAATTATAAATTTGTCCCACCACCAGCCCTGCTTTGCCTTCACAGCAGCTGGATCTTGAAATTCCAGATCCCAGACATGAGATTTGGTGAAAGGAATTTTGTTTTGCCACTCCTGCAAGTGGAAGAGAGTTCCAAAGGACTGGTTTGCATGTTATCTGGAAAACCTCCCAGTTTAATAGGAATCAAGTTTGTGTGTTGTCGTACAATCCGTACCCTGTTTCCACAGCTCCTGACTAGAGATTGGATAATGACTGTGTTTATCACAGGCTTCACTCCTCGGCGAAACTATGGACATTTTTTTCTTGATGATATCTTTTAACTAGGAAGCCTGTTTGCTTCATGAGACACTGGACCTCACGTAAGGGGTTTTGATCCTGTTTCAATAGGTATAGTATTTTTCTTGGGGGGCAAGGACTGTTTCTTTTATAGGTTTTTATGAGGATATTGTTGCCCTACCAAGCTTGCTAGTGATGAGGCTGAAGACAGAGAGCTGGAACACTACCTACACGTGGCTTAGATGGGGGCAGTGAAAATCCCAAAGGCCAGATGTCACTGATGAATCATGAAGTCAGATACACTGGATGGAGATTGATTGCCCTGATAGAAGTCTGTAAGTATGTAGGCAGCCAGCATAGTGGTTAGAGTGCTGGACTGGGACCAGGGAGACCTGGGTCTGAATCCTCATTCGACCACACTGCTGGGTGACACTGGGCCAGCTGCTTAAACGGCCTGGCCTGCTTCGAGGGATTGTTGTGAAAAGAAAAAACTTATGTAGTACACGCTCTGGACTTTTCGGGAGAACAGCTGGATATTCGAGCACTGGAGTTTATGTTGTGGCCTCTCGAGTGATAAGACTGTTTGACCTGTCAGATTTTAATGCCTTTACAGTCACAAACCCACAAGGGGGTATGGATGTGAACATTATTATTTTCTCTTTTTGATTTTCATTGTTTTTGCCTCCTGCTCAGGATTGCTCATCAGGTGAAGTAAATGAGGACATTATCCCCTGTTTTGGACTTCGGGGGGAGAAAAGAGGGCAAGCAGGAAAACAAAAACATAAATTGGAAAGAAAATGCCAAAAGATCAAATTGAAAATAGCCTCAGGTTTATTTATTGTATTGGGCTACTCAGGAACTCAGTTTCAGCATGTTGTCCCTACCCAGGGGAGGGAAATTGGTAATACAGTAATCCCTCGACCTACGAACTACTCAACTTACATTTTTTTCGAGTTACGAGCAACAAAAAGACCGGAAATAGTTGCTTACCGGAAGTAGTTGCTTACTCGACCTACGAATGTTTAGATGCGGCTTCCTCGAATTACGAGTGCTTTGAGACTTCCGTGGTGCACTCCTCGACTTACGAAAATTTCGACCTCCGAACGTGCGTTCGGAATGGATTATTTACGTAAGTCGAGGGACCACTGTACATGCATCTGTCTTTTATTTCTAGCATAAGCAGGATTGCCTTGACCTGTCTCTCCCAAGAGGGATGTCTTTCTGTTACAGACCAAAGCAGTGGTCAAGTGAGAGAGAGAGGAGCTTTCAGAAGAACCGGCAGTGTGACAGACCGGGCTAACCATCATCAGCAACAGCTGCTTCCTGAGGAGCGGGGGTTCCCCATTTGCATTCCCAGTCCAGGCCAATGATGACGGAACATCCATCGGCTGCCCTGTCTTGTGTTCGAGGAAAAGGCCATGATGCAGGTTTCTTGTTCCTGATCCTCCTGCATCCCAGAGTGCTGTAGTTAAAGATTTGATGCCAAATATCTGAAGAAGGCCTGAAGGCTAACAGGCCAGCCAGATATTATACGACATTATTCCACATTGCCCATGAGGGGGGAGCCAAGGCTCTCAAGCACATGGACATCCGAGCTTGTCTATGAACACTAGCCAAACAAGCCGTGCTTGCCTAGCCACAACTAACACCCAGCTCCGCACAGCAGTATACCAAAATCGGCTAGCACTTGACTATCTGCTAGCAATGGAGGGTGGTGTGTGTGGAAAATTCAACCTGTCTAATTGTTGTATCCAGATCAATGACCAAGGGAAGGCCATAGAGGAAATCACTGATCGGATGCGCAAAATAGCTCATGTTCCAGTCCAGAACTGGGAAGGCCTAGCCACCCCCGATTGGTTTGAAAATTGGTTTGAGTACTTTGGAGGTTTGAAAACCATGGCGGGAGGAGTTCTGTTATTGCTTTTTTTGGTTGTTTATTGATACCTTGTTTATTACCCCTGTTTATCTCTTTGGGACGGGAGGCCGTTGAGAGAACAGTAAGAAAAGAAACTGCCCCCCATATAATGGTTATATATACAAGGTTACCTCAAGAAGAGAAGCCATTAAAAAAATGGCTTCTAAGGGGGGAAATGTGGAATGAGGGGAAAATGCCTTTTCTGAAAGCTGCTTTGTAATCACTTTGTTCTCATGGAATGGGAAAGTGTCTTTGCAAAAAGAGTAAGACAGAACTCAGGTTTGCACTGGTCAAGAAATGGTTAATAGAGTCTGCAAGTTGCCTTGCCAAATTGCTAGCTGTAAAGCCATAAATTTGCTGACAAGCTAGAGGGGGAAGAGCCCCCCTTTCCTTGTATCTCTTGAAAAAGCAAAGGCCTGTAAAATAACACTTCAAGGCCATCTGAGGAAGATAGTTTCGCTTATCAATAGGCAGTAGAAATGTTTCATTGTACTAGGGAATGCTTGTCTAACTAGCAATGATTATAATATTTGTAGTATGACGGACAATGATGTTAACCAATGAACTAATTGGTTCTTTGGGGCTGAATGTTGATGCCCAGCTATGTAGTTATGCCAAAGTATAAAAACTTGTGACCCAGGCAGCTGCGCGCGATTTTCTGGTAGGCCGAGAGGCACCGAGAAAAGCCCCAGCGCTGGTAAACTAAATAAATGGTGATTATTGCTTCCTTCAGTCATCCTTGTTCGTCTGGTTTGTGGTAACTGGGGGCCTCCCAGGTAACACCACCACCCATTGAGGTCACTTGAGGAGGTCCGTCTCCAGTTGCCACCAATTCGTTTGGTGGCTACACAGAGACGGGCCTTCTCAGCTGCTTCCCCAAGACTGTGGAATGTGCTCCCTACTAAGATATGAGCCTCCCCATCTCTGGCAATTTTAAAGAAACTTCTGAAAACACGTCTCTTCAACCAAGCTTTCTCAGCTTTTCAAAACTTGTTTTTAAATTGTTTTGGCTATTTAATTGGTGTTTTATGATGTTTTAATTGTTAATTATTATTTTATGCAGTTTTATAATTTCTGTTTTAATTGTTAATTGATTTTTAATGTTGTTTTAATGTAAACCACCCTGAGCCTTTTGAAAGGGCGGTATAAAATTTTTAATAATAATAATTAATAAAATAAATAATATCTAGAGATGAGCTTCCAAGGGAAAGGGCTCCTTTTCTGTTAAATAGTTTGCCGCCTCCTAGTCCAGTGCACCCTTGGCAACAAACTGAGGGAAGTTGGCTCAGCAAAATTCTCTGTTGCAAACTTTACCTTATCCAAGTCATTAAGCACTCAGTGAGCAGAATATTGTCCTCTCTTTCCCCTGCAACCCCCTGTTGTTGTTCTGCAGGAACTGAACAAGCTTAGCAAAAGATTTTTTTCCCCTCCCAGCTCAGATTACTAAGAACACTCCCATGCATTGTTTTTGAGTGCTGCTGTGCAGGTCTCGGCTGGGAAGCAGAACTCTTTAGAAGCATTTGGACTAAATACTGAAGTATTTAGGTCCTTCCTATCAGTCTGAGCTTCAGGTGGGGTGAAAGCAAAAATGTTTACAAAGTTTGCACTGCTCCCGTAGGATAACAATATTGGTGGGGGAAGAGAGAAGATTAGTCAGTCAGTCAGTCTTTGTTAGAGTCTTTTACTAATACCAGAACACCTAAAACAATTGTATAATTTAAATATAACCATATTAATGACATATCTGTACATTGGATCTAACCATTAGGAAGCAGAGTGCGTGAAACTTGTATTTCAAAACAACAGAATTCCACAACTGCGTGTGTGATTGACCAGTTCATATCTATTAGCAAATATCTGACATAAAATTAGTCTGATTGTCCTGACAAGTTATATAAAACAGGGTCAATTAATCTTTGCTTAAGCCCTGTGTAAAAGACACACCTCAGGAGCAAATGTGCAAGAGGGAAGATTATATTTCTGCTCATTAATAGACTAATGGCTTCAATAAAGTCTCCAGTAGAGGAATTTGCTGAGGTGATTTCCCTTCGCTTGCTGAGAAGGGCATGCTAGACAAGGAGGAGGAGAGCTATATTGATTGATTGACTGATTGATTATCCCATCCAAAGGCTCTGGGCTGTGCACAATAAGTGTAAAAAGACATAAAAACAAACACCATTTAAAACACACTGCTTAAAACAATATAAAAACCATTTTTAAAAAACCATTTCAAACCAATTAAAATACTTTAAAACAATTTAAAAACTTTGGAAGGCCAGGTCAAACGAATAAGTTTTTAGGGCTCTCTTAAAGGCCAGAAAAGCTTCTCTACCCCATGGCTGAAAGCCATTGTGGCGGGGAATGATGGGAGTTGTAGTACAACAATATCTGAGGACCCAAGGCTGGGAATCCCTGATCTGGCATTATACATTACAACCTTTCTTTTCACTCACAGCTGATAGCCGTTGGCCCTATGACCCATCCCAGTAGTTTTTCAGTTATAGTATGAACAACATGATCTAATATTATCCCCCTGTATGTGTCTGTCTCTCTTGCCCACACATATATACTGCCAGTTAGATCACAGCTGGTCAGAGTATTAATTCTGTTCTCCTCATATGACCTTTCTGGTTCAGTTGTAAACAGCTGCTGGCTGCACTCTTGACGTGACTTCCTCTCTCTAAGACCTATCTCTGCAAAGTATATGTACTTTGGGTTTTGGCCCTGATTGTTCTCATAAAGTTATCACTATGCCATTTATCAAACAGACATGTTTTGTCATGTGACTTTCCTGATCCCAAGTGTGAACTCTGGTTTAGAAAAACACCAAGGGAGAACACCTATTGTCCGCGATTAGGCCAGCCAGCGTGAGTTGTGCTGAGAGCTGGCAAGTATCTCTGACTCGGTCTTGGAGCGATATGTGAGCTATATGACCTATCGAGCTGTGTCGCTTGGAACCCATTTGCAAGCATCACGATGCATGACTTTGCTTATAACGGGTGCCCTTTCAATATCTAACGCAGTGTTCCATTTATGGGTTACACCTGATGCGACTCGTATATCACAAAGTTCACTTAATCAGTAGCAGTCACATCTACAGACTGGATACTAATATCAGATTTTTAGAAATAGGATGGAGAAAATAAAAGTTGGGGTGTACAATAATAATTAATAATTAAAAATATTAATTATTAATTAATAATTTGATTAATAATTAAACCGCTATATGCAAAATACAAACAAATGCAATACTCTTTACATAGCAGTGGCTGAAACAGTATGCAAGATATATTTCTTTTGAACAGAGAAAAATCCACAAGTTTTAAAATGGTCTCCCAAGGTCTGGATTAACAATTAGTCCAAGAACTCTACAGAGCAGGTTCAAACCAGCCAAACTAGGGCCATGTCATATTGTAGATTTGAGAGCTTCAGTGTATGGAGACTGTCTGGTTCCTTATAGCAGTCTCTTGAAATGCTTGATTGCTCAAAATATAGCAACTGTTCCTTTTAACATGAAAGGAGATGTGCTCATGTTCCCAGGTGTACAGAAATAGCAGTTGCCACCTGTCTTGTGGTAGCAAGGTGGAGCTGGTCTTGTGGTAGCAAGCATGACTTGTCCCCTTAGCTAAGCCGGGTCCACCCTGGTTGCATATGAAAGGGAAACTAGAAGTGTGAGCACTGGAAGATATTCTCCTTAGGGGATGGAGCCGTTCTGGGAAGAGCAAAAGGATTCAAGTTCCCTCCCTGGCATCTCCAAGATAGGGCTGAGAGAGATTCCTGCCTGCAACCTTGGAGAAGCCACTGCCAGACTGTGAAGACAATGTTGAGCTAGATAGACCAACGGTCTGACTCAGTATATGGCAGCTTCCTGTATTCCTATGTTCCTAACATAAAGAGCAGAATTAGTCCATGAGCCAGGTCCACAAATTTTGGGCATAAGTACAGGGAACAAATACTCATAGTGATTTTTTGGCAATGTCTGCCTCCCTAGAGATGGAAAATAGGCGATAGAGTTGTTGCATTTACAGCTTTCTGTGTTTTGCTACCCCTTTGTTATCACTACTCTCAGACGCTTAGGGGGGGAATTGCTGTCATTTTTGCACAGAGGAAAGGGTTAGATTAGGGAGAGGTTAACAATGAACACATCACTGAGGCGATTCTCACGATCGCCAAAAAACGGGCTAAGGGAGCCTAGCCCACTTTTTGGTGATCGTGTGCTGCCACGGGCGCCGCACAGCTCCCGGCAGCAAACCGCTAAAACTATCCCTCCCCTTAGCCGAGGTTAACGGAGCGAGTGCTCCGTTAACCTCACCGTTCTGCTCATGTGTCGCTGCAGAGTGAGGCGACACATGAGCAGACCCCCGACCAGGAGGCTGCAAGCAGCCTCCCGGGCTCGGGGGTCTCTCCAGGATGCCCCGCGCACTTGCATGGAGCATCCTGGAATTTCCAGGGCCCGTGCAGCCCCTGATCCCTGCAGCCCCCACCGGCTCCTTGATGGAGCTGGTAGTCGGGTGGGCGGCCGATCCAGCCTCCCAGAAGTGCAGGCTTGCTTGTCTCCGCCCAACCCCATCTAGCGAGTCTCACTGATCACGAGACTTGCCTCATTGTATTCTCTTCACAGAGTCATCTTTGGAGGACAGTCCTACCCATTTTCATTTCCATGCCTCCAACAAAATTGAATACACTTCATAGTAGTATTTGTGTTTTTAAAACTTTTAAAAGCTTTTTAGACACCATGGCAAACTTGGCCTCTACAGACCCGATGGTCAGGACAATAAAAGCGGGCACACACACTGAAAGTTGGAAGTATAGCAATGCTAGGGGTGTCAACCTTTCAAAAAAGCAGAATGAGCATTCATCCCCACCAGGTAGTACCGACCACCCCAGCTGACTCATGTACTTGTGTATGTTGCACATGGATGTGGGGTTACAAGAATAAAGGAGAGGGATCCTATCCCCACAAATAGTCCATTAATGTCCTTATAAAGCATTGTTGTAAAGGGGCAGAGTTCAAGTATCAGAACAGCTGTGTCCCTGCCACACCAGGCCTTTGAATGGGTCCAAGTGCCAGCACGAGGAGGACTCTATTAATGTCTTTGTGCCAATGCTGAGCTCTTTAAAATCCAGTCCTACCAGCAGAGGATCACACAGCAGAGCAGTTTAACATCCAAGCAGTCTGATTTTGTGAATTAGCTTTTCATACCCATTCCTCATTTTAATTTTAAATTGACAGCTGACTCATTGCATTTTTCAAAAATAGCGTCCAGGTGGGTTTTTCTTTTACTAATGCTCATAAATTGCATGCTGAGGTTAACAGAAATATACATTCAAAACATAAAAATGGAGAATGAATCAGAGAGAAAAAATTGAGGAGAGGCACAGCAGGGGCAAAGTGCATTCATGGGTGGACAAGTTGTGCCCCACATATTAGATTTCTGAAACAAAAATGGGGGTGCGGGTAGGGGAACAAGCCACTTGTCTGCGGTGGGGGCACTTGCCTCTATGCCCCCCTCTGGAGTCACCCTTCCTAACGGACACTTTCCTCACCATGTTGACACAGTCATACTTGCTAGTTAAACCAGGCTGAAGAAGGACAATTCATGTTGCAGAGTCGTCATGTTAGCTCCAAATACATGATTTAGTACCACACTTCTTTTGGGTTCGGATTCTGTTATGCTGAATAAAACTTCTAGGCAGTCTGTTTTACCATTATTCTATATCCCTCAATGTTAAAGTTTTTAAAATAAAATCTTTTTAAACGATACTTTTAAAGCCATTCCTCTTCAGTTGAAGATAAGACCTGAAAGTTCAATAGTTCAGCTACTAACTGGAATAAGCAGGTTGACCATCAATGAAGTGTGCACACAAAGGTTCCTCAAACTGCGCAAGCAGTAACTGACAGTATTGAAGGGTGAGTGCTGAAGAACACTAAGCAATGCAGGCACAGAGGAACTTGTTTCATCTTGATAAATTCAAGTTTCAGGGAGCCGAAACAGATATCATTCAGACTACGTCATTCTTGCTTATAAAATCAAGGTAACAGATTACCGCTGCAGAACTAGTGACCTTAGAATTTGGTTCATAATTGCCAAAATAGCTCTCTCTTTCTCTCTCTCTCTTTGTAATTTATATTTGAATATACTATTAATTGATGTCCTGTGTCAGTAGTGAAGCCTACTACTACTAAGATACAAAAATTTATATCCAGTACTGCTTTTCAACAAAAGTTTGCAAAGTTATTTACACCGAGAAATAACAAACAAACAAACAAGATGGCTCCCTGTTCCCAAAGGGCTCACAATCTAAAACGAAACATGATAGATGCCAGCAATAGCTACTGGAGGGATGCTGTGCTGGGGGTGGATAGGGCCTTTTGCTCTCCATCTGCTAAATAAAGCCTCTCATTGGGCAGTCATTGACTGAGGTGCTCTGAAGCTACCAAGAAGCTGGTAGGCAAAAATACGGAAGGAAGGAAGGAAGGAGGCCTGAGAAATCAACCATTGTAAAGAGGCAGCCTAACATAGGACTAGTGAAAAAGTCAGAGGACTGAATGGTTAGTGGGTGACAGGACAATCCAATGGGATGTTGTTTTTAAAAGGCTTGTTCAGTATTAGTATCTAATGCTAATTTTGTCTAGTATCCTAGACAAAAGGAAAGAATGGAACTATATGGTTAAATGGAATACAGACCTAGGCTCAGAACTTCATAAGAAAATAAATGAGAGTGCTGTTATACTCTGTGTCTTAAGGATCTTGGGATTTTTTAAATGAAGAACTGAGGGGGGGGGGAGCTGGCTTTATATGTATACTTGAAAACTTGCTTGCTGATGTTTCGCTTTGTCCTGCTAGAGATAAATGGTCTGAGTTTTAGACCAATATAGCTATCTGCACTTTTTATTTATTTCATGGGCTTTGGGGCATGTGTGAAATAGGGATTCTAATCTGTATTAGTGACTGTGAACCAGGGCCGGCCTAAGGCAGGGGTTCCCAACCCGTGGTACTCCAGATGTGGCTGAACTATAACTCCTATCATCCCCAACCACAATTTATTATGGCTGGGGATGGTGGGAGAGTAGTTCATCAGCATCTGGAGTACCACAGGTTGGGAACCCCTGAACTAAGCTATTGTGGCACCTGAGGAGAGCCCCACCACAGATCAATGTGGTGGGGCTAGAATTTGTTCTCAAAACCCCACACTTTTTAATCTACTTGACTGCATTTTAATGAAACCATTAATATTTTAAACATTGCTCTTAAAGTGAGTTGTTAGGAAGTGAGCACAAACACACACACACTATGTCTATTTAAACTGTAGACTTCACCTTTGCCACATTTGAGATTTTACGTTAATGGCATATATCTCCTTCAAGGCTATGGTACATTTACACACATTTATTGTGTGTACTCTTATGCTGCAAAGGCTACGTGTAGCACCTTTGTAATGAAATAATTATGTAGCATTGTCAATTATTAATCAGGACAGGTCTGACCATTTCTCCTTCCTATAACTTGGTCAATGTCATAAACGTTCAGTCATCACCAGAAGTTCTCATGCTTAGGAATAGTTTGAAAGATTATAATCTTGTCCAAATACTAAACGACCTTATGCTGCAATGGAACATTGTGTGAAGCTGCTGGTAGCATGCTGTCAGAAACCAGGAACATGAAATAAAATTTCCCCTGTGCAGAAGCAACAAATATATTTCAATCCACTTATTAGTCATGGGGGTTTTATCACAGGCCTCTAATCTAAAGGAAAACCACATTACATGCTCATAGTTCAAGAATAGTTAAAGGGAGAAGATTGGTTGATTTTCATGAAATATCTTTTTCTAGTCAATTTTGTTGCAAATCCTGTGAAACACAATAGATTTCTAAAAACTCAAGAACCTGGTGTCATGAGACCATTGTAAATAGATGGGGTGTGAAATTCAGGAGTATTCAGTCAGTATCAGTGGCAGAGCATCTGTTTTGCATGCAGACAGTCCCAGGTTCAATCCCGGGCATCTACAGGTGTGACTGAACTCTTGGGAAATCGCTGCCAGTCAGTGTAGACATTACTGAGCTAGATAAACCAATGGTCTGGCTCAGTAAAGCAGTTTCCTATGTTCCTATGAAAACAATAAAAGCTGCTCAATTTTCTTGGGCTCTACATCAAGCCTCCTACAGCATTAAGAACCACCAATAGATGCAATCAGAAACCTGTTTATTATTATTATTTGTATGTAAACTGCTTTGAGAGACATTGATCTGAAAGCTGGTATACAAACACATGAAATAATGAATAAATACACATCCTTCCTACAGGGTTTTGCAGCGAGATGTAAGGAGCTGTTTTATATTGTCAGATCCATGAGCCATTAAAACCAGTGCCGTCTGCTCTGATTGGCAGCTGTTCTCCAGGATCTTAGACAGTCTTTCCCAGCCCTGAATCTACTCATTTAACCCTGGCTCTTCCCTGCTCAGATGCCTTATTTAGTGCCATAAAACTGAAGCTTTCAAATGGATAATCAAGTCACAATGACCGCTGAGAGAGCATGTTGCTATGCCACGTTCTATGATTCTGCACTGGCCTTCAGAACTAGTAGGGATGTGTATGAACCGGAATTCGTGCACAGGTTTGGCGAACCAGTTCATTCTGGTTCGACTGACCCATGAACTGGTTTGTCAGTTCAAGTGTGGCACCAGGGCAGGGGTGAGTGGCACCTTTAAAAGTGAGTAGCACAGATCCTTACCTGTGTGCCTGCTGCTCCATGCAGCTTTCTGCTGCAACGGCACTCTTCCCAGCAACCTGCATGCAGCGCTGGCATGCACATGGCCTCTGTGCATGTGCAGAGGCTATGTGTGTTCCAGCACTAAGTTTGGTTTGTTGGGGAGTGCTGCCACAGCAGAAAGCTGCATGGAGCAGTGGGTACACAGGTAAGGACCTGCACTACTCACTTTTAAAGGTGCCACTCACCCTCGCCCTGGTGCTGCACTCGAACTGACAAACCAGTTCGTATTCGAACCAGTGCATGAACCCCATGCTATCTAGATCTTATGGATGCAAACCATAGTTTGGAAAACATGAATGAGGCAATTAAATGTATACGCTTCATTCAAGTCCTGAATTCTGGAGACCTCTTCTGGAACTGGGGTTATCGACAGCAGAAGGAGGGCTGAAAAGGTTTTAATAAGCAAGCTGAGATAAGCTTTCTGTAATCTATTCAGCTTCTACTGGAGAAGGTGAATTGTTAATCCTAATAATATTTCTCATAGAGAGATGTAGTGGGATGTACTTAGATCTGTATGATTGCTGTATTTGGAGCGGGGGGCACGCAGTTCACACGATCGCTAAGAGAACAGGACAAGTGTCCTACCCAGCTTTGGGAGCTGTGCACACTCCTGGTTTTCAATAGTCTATTAGCAAACACTAGGAAGGAGGTGGAGGGACTGATCATCTGTGAGGCAGGAGCTGGGTGGGATGGTGCCATTCTACCCAGCACTTATACTCAGCATTTTAACACGGTAGGAGAAAAAAATTGTCCTACCCAGGTCCTGTCTCACAAACCATCACTGTCCCTGCCTCCAACCTAGTTGTTTGCTAACAGATGATCAAAACTCAGGAGCATACTCAGTTCCAGAAGCTGGGAACACTTTGCGATTGTGTGAATGGCCTTAGTATATTTGGACTGAATGTTGTGCTGCTCACCCATCTGATGACTTCCACGCACCCTGCGTTTGCTTAAACCACACTGTGCTGTGAACTGCATAGGTTTGTCTGTGCAAAGGCTGAGGTATGTACAGTCCTGCATTGAGTTGAGGAAATGAACTCAATAGTTTGTAGGCTCTTTCATCTCTCTCTGTTTTTTTTAATTTTAAAATTCCAGCGTTTCACCTGCATAAATTAATGAGTTTACTTTGGGGCAGTACTTGTGTCCTTTGCTAAGGACTCTGTAGCCCTTAAAAATAAATTAAAAAGGGGGTTATTGCTTAATTTATCAGATTTGGCAATTACAGTGGAAGTTTTGTAAGCCCGCAACTACTTTCATTTTGTTCCCTAGACAAATAACCTCCAGCTGGAAACATTGGTTGGTTGCAGCCACTACCATCAGCTGCTGGAAATGGTGGGGGTGAGATCTATCCCAAAGTCACCACATCATTCCTCTGCAGAAAGCAACTGCCCCTAGCCCAATTGTAGTTGCCTGGACTGCTGCCATAAGCATGAAAACTTTGATAAGAGAGGGCACAAAAAGGGGCAGGATAGAAACTGAAGTGTATTTTTCATCCACCTTGTAACAGGGCAGAAATTTAGGCATGCCTAAGAGCCCTAAGAACCATTAAGAGCAGGGGTATCAAACTGCTGCCCTCCAGCTGTTGTTGGTCTTCAACTCCCATCATCCCTGGCTACTGGCCATTGTCATTGGGGATGATGGGAGTTGTAGGCCAACAACAACTGGAAGACTGTAGCTTGACACACCTGATTAAGAAGGTCGTTTTGACTCTGGGGTTCCTAAGCTCCTTTAATGGAATATATTTTCAGCTCTGGCTCAGATTCGGGATGAATGCAGGGGGGGGGGGAGTATCAAGCAGCATCCATTCCTCCTTCCCTTCTTGTAAATGGCTGGTTGATGCTCAGTGACATTTCCCTCGCTGTTGAGCCTGGTTGAAGGAGGGTTGGACTGAACCTGAGCACTAAGCAGCCAGTTGCAAGGAAAGGAGGAGGGAGGGATACAACCTGATGCTCCTCCCTCCACCTGGGGAGAACTCATCTTGCTGGAAACCAGGACATGTCATCTGATCTGGAGCCATCAGCGTACCAGTGAGTCAGAAAGATGGGAGAGGGTGAGCAAAAAGCGGGCTGTCATCCACCAAGTGCCCAACCACCACCACCACCGCCCAGGGCCCAGGGACATCCCCTCTTGCTTGCTCAATTGTTCTTCAAGTGCTGTGGTAATGCTGGTAAGCACCTGCTAATTTATTTTTAAATGTGCCTCTTGCTGCTGCCCTCACCGGTTGCTACTAGAAAGATCTTCTGCTTTTCTGGAGCATTATGTCATTTTGAAATTATTGATCTGATTGAGTGTTAAAAATCTATTGAGAGCAATAACTATTAAAATAGGATGGTTAATTTAGAATATCTGCTTAAAAGTACAAAAAAAAAGATTTAAAGGTCTCCCCCAGCATATTCCAGTGTAAAGGGTAATGCATTCAGCTAATTTAAGTGGAAGGATTGTATGCAAAATTTGGTATCTGTAGGTCATCAGGAAGTATGACTTTATTTCACACATGCAAACATACAAACAAAAATTCTTTGGGATATACAACAGATTTATTATATTAAGTGATTATATTGATAAATATAATTATTTATCCAGCGTTTTTATTCATAATACTATGAACTCTGGGGGGTGAGAATATATCTTGAACATCATCTGCCCCAGTTTGCATTCAGAACATCACTGGCAGATCAATAGGCATCTAACTGATCTGTTAATGATATTTTGAATGCATTCTGGGGCAAATGATCTTCAAGATACATTCTGACTCCATTGTTCATAGTTAGCATAGAGGTGATGAGCATGATTAAACAATGAGGGCATTCACATGACACAAGCTGCCTGGGTTACCCCAGGCAGCTCGTGTCGTCTGGAGTGCCAGGGGCCCTCAGCTTCTGGCTGCTCAAGACTCATGGATCCTGACTTTTAAACCCAGCATTTTACCAAGTTAGAAAGAACTATGGGTCTGCTCTACATTGGCAGGCGATTGTCTGTGCGATCGCTACTGGGTAGCTGGGCTCCCCCCCGGCCCACCGCCATTTTGAGCAGCGAGCTGGGAGGAAAGGAATTGCTGGAGCAGCTGCTCTACTGTTGGTGCGGAAGCACATTGGGATGCTGGAGGACTTCCTCCTCCCAATCCGAGCTCTGGACACTGCCACGGCGAAACTTGTGTGAGAACACAGCATGGCGGAGCCCGAGACGGCCACTGCCCATCTGCGCGGGAAGGCAGGTAAGCTTCCCCAAGCCCTCCTGATTTCGGAGCTGAGGTCATGTGCCCAACCTCAATCTATTCTTCTCTGTCCATGTTCTTAAACAGAACATGTATCTATTAAATGATTTATTATATTGTGTTTTTTGTGTTTTACGGTGTCTCTCATGCTCTGTTCATAATTGGTTCTTGTAGGTTCTTGTAGGAGGGTGTGAAACCTTATTTGCAAAACCTTGTCCATATTTCCAGCTTTTGGTAGTTTAGCTACTTCTAAACCAATATTCGCTAAGTGTAATCTTCTATATACACACTTCAGTCTAGAAGTACAGTATATCAATGTAGGTCAAACTGATAAGATATCCTTATCAATGTCAAACAAGAACTTTCCAGATGATGACTGTCACATGCACAGATCTGTTGATACAAGAGTAACAACCATCACCATTATACTTCTGAAAGAGCTCTTTAGTTAATATTATTAATTATTATAATTATATTATTTTATTATTCACACAGTCAGACAGATGTTATTGACTGGGTTGTTTTATCCAGACATTGAGTCCTTCCCAAGGACCTGGGATGCCTGAATTTTATTGTCAATATTGTTGTTGTTATTATAAATATCATTGCAAAATGTAAGCTGTTCCCAGTAAAGTTGCTTTTATAATTGACTGATGGTAATTTCCATGGCCCCTATAGTATTGAGGTGCTCTTCAAGGTGTTTTGGAATTGTACCTAGGGTGCCACTTACTACTGGGATTATTGTTGTTGTTGTTGGCTTTTTGTTTTTTACCCATATATGTTGGTGATGAAGTTAATGTTTTTGGAATTTTGCAGTGTTGGTAACAACAGAACAGGCATTTTTAAGAAGCATATTTATGTGTAAGTTAGGTACAATGATTTCAACGACAGGCTATGGGGGTCAAACCAGAACCCCCGCTGACCAGTTGATGGCTCCCTGTGCTACCAGTGCTGCTTATCAGAGGAGGGAACTACAGGTGGTTCCAGTTGGTATATTGCCACAACAGCCCATAATCCTCCTGCACTGGGAAGTCAAGTGGCACAACAACAACAACAACAATTTATATACCGCTTTTCAACAATAGGTTCCAAAGCAGTTTATGTAGAGAAATAATAACTAAATGATGGATCCCTGTCCCCAAAGGGCTCACAATCTAAAAAGAAACACGATAGACACAGGGGCGTAGCAAGGTTGGAGTGGGCCCAGAGACAAGATTTTAAAATGCCCCCCCCCCCACTGAAGCTCAGCTCATGAAGTAAAGAAATCTTAAATGAGGTTGAATAGGGGTAACAAAAAGCATAGTAAATTTTTTATATATATGTATATATATATATATATAGAGAGAGAGAGAGAGAGAGAATTGTGGATGATGCAAGTCATTTGATGGTACTAGAGAAAGACATGCTGTTCTGGTAGCTCCAGGTTTTAACACTCACATCAATTTTGGAGGATGAATACAACTGAAAGAAGCCCAGGTGGGTGTGCAGCTAGGGGAGTCAGTCATGTGACCTGCCTCTGGGAGGCCCCCCCCAGGCAGTGGGCCCCCAGACAACTGTCTCTCCTTGCCCTATTATAGTTACGCCCCTGGATAGACACCAGCAACAGTCACTGGAGATACTGTGCTGGGGGTGGATAGGGCCAGTTACTCTCTCCCTGCTAAACAGAGAGAATCACCATATTAAAAAGGTGCCTCTTTGCCCAGTTAGGAGGGGTTAACTGGGCAAAGAGGCAGATCATCTGACACAGAGGGACCTACTAGTGTCACAAGTTCCCAAATCCACTGCCTTTAGGAACATAGGAAGCTGCATATACTGAGTCAGACCATTGGTCTATCTAGCTCAGTATTGTCTTCACAGTCTGACAGTGGATTTTCCAAGGTTGCAGGCAGGAATCTCTCTCAGCCCTATCTTGGAGAAACCAGGGAGGAAATTTGGAACCTTCTGCTCTTCCCAGAGCGGCTCCATCCCCTGAGGGGAATATCTTGCAGCGCTCACACTTCTAGTCTCCCATTCAAATGCAACCAGGGCGGACCCTGCTTATCTAAGGGGACAAGTCATGCTTGCTACCACAAGACCAGCTCTCCTCACCCTTTCCTCAAACTGGGAAAGAAGTCACCAGATCACTAGCCTGCTCATCACAAGTAGTTGCCCATTCTTGGGCTTGAGCAGCAGAAATTTAACTGGGTGGTGTTATAGCTACATAAGTCATGTGCAGTATTGAATTTTGACTGCCACCGATGTCTTAAGGTTAATATTTCATGAACGTTGGCTTTGTCATTTCAGTGAATGATGGCTTATCAGAAGAATCTCTCTCCATATTTTTCTAAGGCATACCTGTCGCTAATCCCATGCATGGCAGCTCTTGCAAGAGTTCGTGAGCAAGCTGCCAGCAGGGGGGAGAGGAAAGCGGTGGCACCGGCGGACAGGCTTGCGGGCAAGGAGAAAAATAAAACTGCGGCGGTGGGGAGGAGAAAATGGCAGCGGTAGCAGGTGGGCAGGAGAAAAAATTAGTGGCGGCAGGCTGGCAAGTGGGGAAGAAAACAGTGACGCGGTGGGCGGGGTAAGAAAGTGGCAGCAGTGGCAGTGGGCAGGTGGTTGGGGGGAAGTAAATGGTGGCGGCCGACAGGTGGGGAATGAAAACAGTGGTGGCAGGGGGGCAGCTGAGAGGGAAAACAAAGAGGGAGGGGGAAGGAGGGGAGAGAACTAGAGGCACAGATGCTCTGAGCCCAGCTCAGCTAGTATATAGATAGTCTTCTACAATCTTCCCACCAGTAACAATACAATACAATACAATACAATACAATACAATACAATGGTCAGTTGCTGCATTTCAACTGACCTTAACCATCACAGGCTCTTCTTCCCTATCTGAATATGGAATTTCCACTTCCCAACCACCACAGTGCTCCTGCTTTCTTACCTCCGATTGGTAAAACACTGTCTGGGCAGGGCTTGCCACGCACCATTTGCCACAGACCACCTAAGCCTTTTATATATATATATAGATAACACACAAATCTCTTGGCTTTGTTCCTTCTGGATTACAGGGCTGTTCTGTCTTTACATTCCAAAAGGCCAATCTGTGGTTACCTCAGCAGCACAGACATATTTCCTTAAACCTCCTGAGTGCTTTAGCTTTTAATCATTCAAAATATGCTGCTTTGTCAGGTCATCTTTTAGAAGATTATCCTATAGTACAAAAGACTTAATGCAAAAGATGTTTTTTTAAAAACCAATTGCCTAGAAAATGTGTATTGATTTCTTGACACAGAACATGGCCCTCTTGGCTGATTCTAGTCATCCTTGAGAAAGATGCTTTAATGAGATCTCATGTTTAACACACAAGGGAAGCCCATTGGAAACTAGGATTTGGTCCAGTGTGGTAAATGGCAGGTCTCATGATCTGAAGGTGCATTTACATGAAATATAAGGTCACCTTGTGAAGAAGTAATCAGGTCAAGCAGCAATGTGAAAACTGACTCATTTCAAAGATCTGTAGATAGCTGTGCCTAATGCAATCCGTTATATTTTCAATACAACATCACTGAAACAAGCCCTCCAAGAGTCTATGCTCTTATGGCATGGTAGCCACTTGAAGATTCAACCACAGGGCAATCTATTTGTGTGAAGCAGTTCCATAGGCACTTTAAGTGATTTTCGATATGCTGATACAAAAGCTCTTTTCTCACAGTTTATTTTTATTTATTTACTTACTTACTTACATACATATTTTTATACCACCCAAAACTTACGTCTGGGCAATTTACAACAAGATAAAAACAAAGGTAAAACATTAGTTAAAAACAAAACAAGAAATGTAAAAAACCACAATTTAAAATTTGTAAAAACAATATTCTAAAAACAACATTAGAACAATCAAAACAATATCAGTTAAAAGCTTGGGTGAACAGATGTGTCTTTAAAGACTTTTTAAAAATTGTCAGAGATGAGGAAGCTCTTATTTCACTAGGGAGCGCATTCCAAAACCTTGGGGCAGCAACAGAGAAGGCCCATCCCTGAGTAGCCACCAGATGAGCTGGTGGCAAATGCAGACAGACCTCTCCTGATGATCTCAGTGGGCGGTGGGGCTTATGACGAAGAAGACGTTCTCTTAAATACCCAGGGCCCAAGCTGTTTAGGGCTTTATAGGTTATGACCAGCACCTTGTATTTTGCCTGGAAACATATCGGCAGCCAGTGCAACTCCTTCAATATGGGAGTAATATGGTCTCTCCTAGATGACCCTCATTCTGGACCAACTGTAGTTTCCGGACTACGTACAAAGGCAGCCCCACATAGAGCGCATTGCAGTAATCCAGCCTGGAGGTTACCAGCTGATGTACCACTGTTTTGAGGTTCATCTATCTCAAGAAATGGGTGCAGCTGGAGTATCAGCTGAAGCTGATAGAAAGCACCTCGGGCCACTGCCTCAACCTGGGACACCAGGGAGAGACTTGGATCCAGAAGCACGCCCAGACTGCATACCTGTTCCTTCTGGGGAAGTGTGACCCCATCCAGAAGAGGCAGATCAAGATCGTCTCTTGAGTTTCGACCCTGCACAATGAGTACCTCCATCTTATCTGCATTCAGTCTCAGTTTGTTATCCCTCATCCAGCCCATTACCGCCTCCAGACAGGCATTTAGGGAGGTTATGCCCTCTCCCGATGATACTGACATGGAGAAATTGAAACATTGGCACTTACCTGAATGATCATTCTTCTCAGAAGTATGGATAGCATCTGAAAGTATTATGGGTTGCCACAACCTCCTGCTCCAAGACAGGGCCAATCAGAGAGCTTTTTCTCCTTCCAGGAGGGAGGGGCAATCCCCTCAGGCTTCAGTCTATAACTAGCTCTCCGATGCTCTGGCTAAATGCTGAATAGAACAGAAAGAAGACACAACAGGCAAAACAAGGGACCCAATAGTCTGGAAAAAAACAGAAAAAACATGAACAAACCCTAATTCAAAAAACCCCTCGGGGAGACAAATAACCACAGAAGGAAGAGCACCTCCCCACAGGTATATCGAGGACAGAAATAGCTGGGGAAAGGATGGAAAATACAGATGAACAGGCAGGCGGGTCGGATGCTATCCATACTTCTGAGGAGAATGACCATTCAGGTAAGTGCCAACGATTCATTCTCCCTCAGAAGAGGATTGCATCCGAAAGTATTATGGGACATACCATAGCCACTATCTATGTTGGGTGGGAAGCAGTGAGTCTGGTCCTAAGTAGGGAGTACCTGCTGCAAAACACGCCTACCAAAGGAAGCATCAGCAGAGACACAATCGTGAATCTTATAGTATTTAACAAAAGTAGAAAGGGAAGCCCAAGTGGCAGCCCTACAAATGTCGGCCAGAGGAGCCAGGGTAGCAAGGGCAGCAGACGATGCTGCATTTCAAGTTGAGTGAGCGGTGATACCCTCTGGAACTGCCACCCCGACTGCCGTTTAAGCCAGTTGAATACACTGACAAATCCAGTGTGCCAGCGTAGATGTAGACACCTTCCTTCCCATAGAACAATCTCTGAAAGAGACAAAGAAGGATTCAGAAACCCTAAAGGCCTTGGTATGCCGCAAATAGACACGAACCGCTCTGCGGACATCCAGAGTATGCCATTCTTTTTCTTTGGAGGAAGAAAGGTTGGGACAAAAGGAAGGAAGCATAAGTTCCTGGGACCTATGAAACAGGGAATTAACCTTAGGGAGGCAAGTAGGATCAGTACGCAAAACCACATAATCTGAAAAGACCAGACACAGATCCCTCCTTACCGACAAAGCACTCAGGTCAGACACCCGATGGGCAGAGGTAATAGCCACCAAAAACAAGACCTTTAGAGTAAGAAGGCGCAATGGTACCATCCTTAGTGGTTCAAAGGGAGCCTTGGTAAGAGCCCGGAGAACCAGGTTCAGATTCTACGTAGGAAAACGGTGAATGGGAGGGGGCTTGATGGTCACAGCTCCTTTAAGGAACCTCTGAATATGAGGATGCCCAGATAAGGAAGGGACCCCTGGTGAAGAAACTGAGGATGACACCCGAGTGGCATCGGAGGTAAGAGAGACAGAGCTACAAGGTCCGAAAACCAAGGGCACCACGGCCAATGTGGGGCCAAGAGAATTATTTCTGCCCCCTGTTGATGGACCCTGTTGATTGTCGGGGATAGGATGTGCGGAGGGGGGAAGGCCTAGAGCAAGTCCTGGGGCCAGGGCATCAACAAGTCATCCACCCCCTCAGCCCCCGAAGATGGGTACCTGGAGTGGAAGTTGTGTACCTTGGTGTTCACTGGGGTTGCAAACAGATCCACAAGGGGAATTCCGAACCTTCCTATGACCCTTTGAAAAACCTGCTCGTCCAGAACTCACTCCGCTGATCCAACTGTGACTGGCTTAGCCAGTCCGCTATGGTGTTGGTCACTCCGCTGACATGAACAGCTTCCAGAGACCCCAGATTTTCCTCTGCCCAGTGCAAGAGGATTGTGGCCTCGCTCATCAGGAGCCAAGACTTTGTCCCCCCCTAATGATTGACATGCGCCTTGGCTGTCGCACTAGAACATAGCGACCGTGAACCAGGGGAAGAAACTGGACAAGGGAATAGTGGATCGCCCGGAGCTCCAGCCAGTTGATGGACTGGAGACATTCCTCTGGAGACCAGAGACCCTGGGCAACCTGGTGGTGGCAGTGACCTCCCCAACCCTGCAGACCGGCATCTGTTGTTACTAGGACCCGACTGACTGGCAGGAAGCTTACACCCCTGCCCACTGCCAGAGACAGCCACCAATCGAGGGACTTCCAAACCCGAGAAGGCAGATGGACCCTGACCCAGAACTGACATGCTACAAGATCCTGGAGAGACAGGAGAAGCCATTGGAGCGGGCACAAGTGGAAGCGAGCCCAAGGCACAATCCCTATGGTCATCACCATCATGCCTTGTAGCTGACTCAAACTGAGGACATCGGACTGGGCACGGGCCTGCACTCTCCAAAAAGCTGAGGTCAACTTCCACCTTCGATCCAGGGTCAAGCAGACAGTGCCCTTGATGGAATCGATAATAGCCTTGAGATGCTGAATCCTGTTCAGAGGGACAAGGGAACTCTTCTGACGATTCACTAGGAATCCGTGAGCCTGTAGGACCGAAAGAGTCTCCCCAACATTCCCCAGGGCCTTTTGGTGAGACAGCGACCTGATCAAAATATCGTCTAAATAGGGGTACAGGTGGATCCTCTTTGTCCTCAAGTGCGCCACCAGTGCCACCATGATTTTGGTAAACACTCATGGCGTAGTCGATAGACTGAAAGGGAGAGCCCGATACTGAAAATGGGCCTCAGCATAGATGAAACGAAGGAAATTCCTGTCCTGGGAGTGAATAGGAACATGGAGGTAGGCCTCCTTGAGATCCACTGACAACAGGAAGTGGCCCCCCTGAAGGGCCATCAAGATGGAACGGAGGGTCTCCGTGCGGAAATGCCTCGTCCTGAGGAACTGATTGATGAACTTGAGATCTAGTATGGCCCTCCACTCCCCATTCTTCTTTGGCACCAAGAAGAGGATAGAGTAAATGCCATACCCTACCTCCTCATGGGGAACCGGTTTGACCGCCTGGATGTCGGCCAGGTGACGGATGGCTGACAACATTAGGGCATGCTTTCCCTGCTTGCGGGACCATGGAGAGACCAGAAACTGGTCCGGGCGCTGGGAGAGGAAATCTAACCTGTAACCTTGGGACACCATCTTGCAAATCCAGATGCAGGTCGCCGCCCACATCTGAGCAAAACGCTGCAGCCTGCCACCCGCCTGATGTTCTGGAAGGCAGTCATTGTGCAGTAGGTCACTTGTAGCTAGGCTTCTGGTACTGGCCAGCCTGCTAAAATCTCGGTTGAACATTGTCTCAAAAGGAACCCTGTGTTGTTGTTTTTCAGGTGAACCTGTCCTGCTTGTCCTGATGGGGGCAGAAAGTGGACTTGAAACCCTTACAGGAGGAGGAATTTGGAACAAATTGTTTATGGTCCTGACGCTGCCCTGAGGCAGGCGTTGCCTTTTTCTTATCCTTGCCTTCAATCAACACAGGATCCATGGCCTCACCAAACAACTTGCCCCCTTTAAATGCAGAGTTTGGTAAACTACACCTGGACTTCTGGTCCACCTTCCAATTCTTAAGCCATAAATGGCGCCTAACTGTGACGTCAGATGCCCTGGCTGACATCTGTGTTGCATCTAGAGAGCAATCAGCCATAAAGGCAGATGCCTTGTGCAACTTGTTAAGTCCTTGCCTCAGAACAGTCAGTTTGGGCGGGACCAGGGGAAGAAGCTCAACCCAGAGCACCAGAGGCGTATCTAGGGAAAATAGTGCCTAGGGCAAGCACTGAAATTGCGCCCCCTGTCCAAACATCTGACACCCATCTTTCAGATACATTTACCACAATATCAGCTGAAAAATACAAGTCAAGCTTGTTAATCTTTTAATATTTCAAAAACTATTTAGCAGTGGACATAGCCAGACCAAAAAATGCTGGAAAACTACAAATTTCAGTATGCTGGGGCTCATGAAATACCCAAATAATATGTGGAGGTGTACTTGGAAAACTAAACAAAAGTGCCGGTCTAGTTCTCTACTATGCATTGTAGCATCACTATTACATCAGTTTTAAAAATAAATGGAGAATTTGACTTTTCCCAGATACTCTGAAAATAATTAAAGTATGCAGAGTAAACTGTGTCACTGCTTGGAATATATTCTAGTATTTCAGAAAGACAGTTAAAATGAGAGAAAGAGAGCAAGAAACTCCCAGTGGGTCTTAATACTAAGGATTTCACACTGATTCAAAGACAAACTCACCATCAATATTATTAAGACATCAAATTTAACTCACTTATCACAAGATGCAAAGTAAGAGCAAATGAATACAATCCTAGCTCATAAGCTTCAGCTCAGTATTCACAAGCCCTGATTCTCTGTACATAGTGCAAATCTGAATATGTGTACAGTGACATATTAAATTATTATTTTTTAAGCTGTAGCCCCTTTGAGGGGCTTTCTAAAGGCTGGGGGGGTGTCTGCAAAGGCTCCCCCTCCCCCCTCTGGCCTCTAGGGCCTCACAGGGGCCATTTGAGCATGTGTGGAGGCCGTTTTGTTTTCGGTGGCCATTTAATTTTTTTTTTTAGTTTTTAAAAATGGTGCCCCTCTTCAAGGGGCGCCCAGGGCACGTGCCCTGCCTGCCCTACCCTATATATGCCCCTGCAGAGCACAGAAGCGCAGGCAAAGATAGAGTTAGCTATGGATGCCCACAGAGAGAGAGAGGAAGCCTCATGCGACCTGCGCAAAGCAGCGTCGCATTTCTTATCATCTAGATTACATAAAACCTCATCTCCATCCTTAGGAAGAACAGCACCAGTGACCAGAGCATCCACCTCCGCATCCACTGGGGGCACCTGAAGTTTATCCATTACCGCCTTAGCAGTCGCATACAAGCATTTAACTACGGGGGGGGGGGACCCTTGCTTTCTGTGGGCCAGTCCCACTCAGTCTGAATAATATCCAGAAAAAGCTGAGGGCAGGGCACTACCACTTCAGGCGCCTTGAGAGAGGGCAAAACAACTCGATCACCCTCAGAATAGTTCTGGGGGGCAGGAACCACACACCCCAATTGCAAAGTTTTGCAAGCCTTGTGAAGGAGAACTGGAAAATCAGAAGAAGAATAGAAGCGGTATGGAGCATGTGGCGTGGGAACAGCGTCCTCCTCATCCCCTGAGAGCTCCCCCTGCTCTCTGCCAGAGTCAGACTCATCAGACTCATCGCCCCCTCCCACTGGTGGAACAGTGGGCTGGAGGCATGTTGGAGTGGTGGGATGGTTACACAGGGCACATGGGGATAAAACAGGTGGCCCCAGCTCCCTGACGGGGTTAACAGAGACCGCGTTCTACGGTACAGAACCACCATCCGTCTCCTCCTTTCGGGTGCCCAAAATAGCAGCCGTTGCAGTTTGCGCGGGAATCTCCCCGGCCAGAGTGGGAACAAGCTTCCTGAACCCCTCTGCTACCACCCAGTGCAGCAATGCTGCAAAACTTGGAGGAATCTCCTCTTCACCTCTGTGACAGCAGGACCTGCTGTGGGGCACTATCGCTTAGCGGGCGGCTCTCCCAAGGATGAGCGGGGCGGAGAAACAGGGGCGGGGTATACTTGTGTGGGGCGTCCCTCCGCCGCATCGCCTAGCGGTTCCAACTGAGAAACGGTCACCCTGCTTGTTTCCCCCTCAGCCGACGCAGCGACCTGAGAAATGCTGCCCTTGGCTGCCTTGGCCGCTGCCCTCTTCTCCCTGGAGAGTTTCTTACTCCTTTTTGCCTTGGGGGGCCGAGTGACAGGTGTGGGAGAAGTAGCCACAGCCCACTCAGCGCGGCACACTGTGGGCGCCACAGAATCTTCAGAAAGGGAGGGAGAAGCCTCTCTCTCGAGGTGCAAGGGTTCTGCTGCCGTTTCTGCCGCCATTGCCAGCCCGGAGAACCCAAACCACTGCGGGAACAGAGTTGCAGACGGTGTGTGCGGCTCAAATCGTCTCCCCGACATTCCCCTGACTGACAATTCCCCCTGACTGGAACAGCTCAGGACAGAATGGGAGACGAGAAAGTAGCAGTAATAGCCAGTTGAAAATATAGCTCAGAGCAAAGCGAAAAAGACTCCTGCCGGAGCGAGACAGGGCAAAGCCTGAAGCCTGAGAGGACTGTCCCTCCCTCCTGGAAGGAGAAAAAGCTCTCTGATTGGTCCTGTCTCGGAGCAGGAGGTCGTGGCAACCCATAATACTTTCAGATGCTATCCTGAGGGAGAAAGATTTGGGTGTCATCAGCATACTGACAGCACCCTGCACCAAACCTCCTGATGATCTCTCTCAGCGGTTTCATGTAGATGTTAAACAACATTGGAGACAATACGGAGCCCTGAGGGACACCATACAAAAGTTCAGATTTTGAAGAACAACAGTCTCCAAGGGACACCATCTGGAACCTGCCCGAGAGGTAGAAACGGAGCTACTGGAGAGCAGTGCCTCTCACTCCCAACCCCCTCAGATGCTCCAGAAGGATACTATGGTCGATAGTATCGAAGGTTTGGCATGGTGACAAGTGCCCAAACTGCACAGGGAGCCTCTTTATATAAATAGCCATGGAGGTGGGGGAGGAGAAGGAGGAGGAAAACTTTCTTAAGTGCCTAATAGAAAGCAAGGCACTTTCCAATATAAAACTAAGCACAACAAATCGATAGACAGGCAGACAGATTGATCAGATCAGATCAGATTAGATTAGGAAAGGGAAAGAGAAAATTTGTAAGGAGAGGCAGCTGAGGAAGACAGATGTTAAATCAAACTATCTCCGCTAATTAGGAAAAGTGGGTGAAAATAGATATGTGGAAAGGACTGAATCACACAAATATCTGGAAGCAATACATTCCAAAGATAAAATGCTGCCAAAAGAAATGGATGGAGGCGTGGGCCAACAGATGTAATGCTTGGTCTAACTAAGAGATTAGTGCCAGAGCAGCAGAGAGCTTTGGGGAGAAGTATAAAGAGAAATGTAAAGGAAAGGAAACAGGAGCAACAGAATGCAAACATTAAAAGAAGCAATATGTTTTTTAAAGAAAGGCAATACAATAATCCAGGCTAGATAAACTAAAAGAACCAACAAGAATTTTCACAATATCTTCAGAAAAATAACATCTTTTAGCTATATTAACACAGTGATGATGACATGATTCAGAAGGGGAAGGAATCTGCAGCAAAATACAAATGTCAAAAATCACCCCCAGATCCTTGACATTAATAGAAAAAAGGGAAATGAAGAATGAAAAATAAGAAAACCATCAAGAGTTAAGGAAACAGAATTGAAAAAGATGCTAAAGAGGTAAAACTAAGAACACAGAGAAATTCAACTTAAGAAAGTGAGAAGTCATGGAAGAAAAAATGGAGCCAAGATAGGTAGAAAAATTAGCAATTGAAGATGTGGAAAGATCTGAAGTACAAATTTTAAATTATGTATCATCAGTATAAATTGATAATTAATACCAAAACAACATACGAGAAAAGAGTAAGATTCAGTACACAACCCTGGGAATATCAACGGATTGAGAAAATGAGGAAGAAAAGTTCTGTTGATGGAAATACAATAAAAATAATTGGATAGAAAAGAAGAAAATAATGCAAGAACAAAATCCTGGAAGACAAGTTTATATAAAGATGAAAAAACAATAGTGTGAACACTGCTTTCATAAGCTAGTGGAACCTCTGTGATGCCATTTCTCTTATTTCCTCCAAATAAAAACCCACCTTTTACATAAAGCCTTGAACCCAACTCCCTAGACCCCATGCCTTCCTGCAACTAAGTCTCAGTATGTGTACATGAAATATTCACATATTCTTCCCCAGTTTATTCCTCCACTTCCCTTCCCTTCCTCTGTTGTGTCCCTTGTGTCACTTTTAGACTGTGAACCTTCAGGGCAGGGACCTGTCTTCTCACTCTGTGTAAAGTGCCATGTGCATGGATGATGCTATATACATATATTACATACATACTCCAGCAACAGGTTAACTAAAAACAAGTGATGTTTTTAGACAGAAAAATAAAATCAGTAATAGAACTCAAAGCTATCTGGTAAAGTAAAAATTATGGGAAACGAGGTTAATTAGGATTTAAAAAGAAATTAAGCAACAGACATTCTTAACACTGTGTAAACACAAACAGTTCAAGCAGGGGTGTAGCTAGGGGAGAAGGGGTCTATGTTTGCCCCTCTGCCTGGTGGCCCAAGTGAAGGAGATAATGAAGAAAATGGTGTGTGTGTGTGTGTGTGTGTGTGTGTGTGTGTGTGGAGCTGGGGGCCCCTCAGGAGCTGTGGGGGGGGCTGGGTTATTTGAACCCATCTGCTCAATTATAGCTACACCCCTGGGTCTGAAGTATTTAGAGTCAAAAGTCAGCAAAGAGAGTCGGCGTAGCTGAAAAGAGAAGATGGCTCAGAGAGGACTTTTTCAAAGGGGGAGTTTTTCAACTTGTTGCTGAATGTGTGAATGGCTTGCACTGACAGAGAGTGCACTAGAGGGGATGTCAGGTGATAATGAAAGCTTTTTCTGTAGTGTTTAATCTGTGATCACTGTTTTACACATGTGGGCATTCATGGTGCTGCTGCAGTTGTCAAGTGATGACCATGCACATATGGACTTGAGCCTATTAAATAACTTGCCTATGTACGTGTGGAACTGAGCTGCTGAAAAGGCACCCCTGTTGTCAGAATGCAGTCTTGGTGGTGCATTGTAGAGAGCATTAACTCGTCTAGTATCTGGAAAGTCATTTTGCATGTGAAGAGTAAAACTTCAGGTTTTGTTTTTATTGAAGAACATTAATTCATCAATTAGAATTGAAGAACACATTTCTGAAGGTAAATGATCTAAAAACTCTGAATAAGTTGATGTTGGTGAAGCTATGCACATATTAACTTCCAAATAGTTTTTTCCACCAAGACCTCTTTATTGCGCAAAGATAAAATATCTACCAGATGTTACAGGTTAAAAGCAAAATGAGTTTCAGTGTAAATACACCATCTTCTGTTACTAAAAGATATGGTGGATATTTTATCTTTGAGCAATAAAGATATCTTGGTGGAAATAACTGACCTTAAAACAGTGGGGCATATGCTGCTAACCTCCAGACCCGGCTACTATAATACACTCTGAAGCTATTCTCACGATCACTGGAAAGTGGGCTAAGGGAGCTTAGCCCACTTTCCAGGGATGATGGGAATCACTGGGCTCGCAGGCGAGCCTGGTGCTCCCAAGGCAGCTAACCCTTCTAATTACCCCTCCCTTTAGACGAGGTTAAAGGAGCGAGGGCTCTGTTAACCTGATCTTTTTGCTCGTGTGTGGCCACGGTGCGTGGCGACAAATGAATAGACCTCCGACTGGGACACGGCAAGCAGCCTCCTGGGCTCAGGGGTCTCTCCAGGATGCCCCGTGCGCTCGTGGGGGGCATCCTGGAACTTCTGGGGGCCGCATGGCCCCCGATCCCTGCAGCCCCCGCCCGCTCCATGACGGAGCTGGCAGTAGTGTGGTCAGCCGATCTGGCTGCCCAGGGCTGCCATTTGATCGTCTGTGGGGATCGTCCCCGCAGAACCCCCTCCGGCGCTTCACACCGATCATGTGAAGTGCCTCTCTGTGTTGGCCTGCCTTTGTATGTCTTTTGGAAACTACAATTGGTACAGAATTCAGCAGCTAGATTGGACTCTGGGACAACCTGAAGGAACTGTATATAACACTGGTTTTAAAAGAATTGCACTGCCTGCTGATGTGTTTCTGAGCAAAATACAAAGTGCTGGTTATTACCTATAAAGCCCTCAACAGCTTGGGTCAAGGTTATTCAAGAGAGTGCCTTCTTTGTCATGAACACTGCCACGTATTAAGTTCATCTGGGGAGTTCCGGTTATGGTTGCCATTAGCTTGTCTGGTGATGACTGGGCCTTCTCTGTGGCTGCCCTGGGGCTTTGGAATATGCTTGCTGTCAACATAAGAGCATGCCCATCTCTGATTGCTTTTAGGAAAACCCTCAACACACACCTGTTTTCTCAGGCTTTTAACTGCAATTAATTGATAGATATATTATTTATTATGATGATTATTATTACATTTATATCCCACTCTTCCTCCAAGGAGCCCAGAGCGGTGTACTACATACTTAGGTTTCTCTTTTAAAACAACCCTGTGAAGTAGGCTAAGCTGAGAGAGAAGTGACTGGCCCAGAGTCACCCAGCTAGTATTATGGCTGAATGGGGATTTGAACTCGGGTCTCCCCGGTCCTAGTCCAGCACTCTAACCTCTACACCACACTGGCTCTCCTAGATATAGAGGGGTGTGTGTGTGTGTGTGTGTGTGTGTGTGTGTGTGTGTGTGTGGTAAGAATTGGTTTAATTGTTTTTACTCTGTTTTATATTTGTTGTTTTAAATTGTGTACACTGCCTGTAGATACACAATCAGGTGATATATATGAATGAATGAAATAAACAAACAAACACATAATACATATGTATTATGTATTTACACATAATTTACGATTACACATAATTTATTTGCTTGCATAACACTGGGTTTCTGCCTTCCTCCCTTCATCTATCATATTCTAATCTGACTATCAGATTAGTGTTCCCCAAATGTTTGCCTTTTACATGTTTTCTAGGTTAAAATCACCATAGTTACTGTTTATATTTCTGTTCTTTCTCCTCTGAGAAATCTGTTGAACAGGAACTATTCCCATAAGAGCTGGAATGACTCTGACAATTAATTGTAATTGTTGCCAGAATCAAATTCATATTATTTGCAGTATTCACAGCTAACAACAAGCTTCTGTTCTGAAGTTTTGTGCCCTGAGAGTCTACTATCTACATTCTCATAGATAAACTGCATCATGTGTTGTTGACTATGGTAGTTCGATTTAAGTGTGCTGAGAGGAAAATGAATTACTCCTAGAAACAAGGATTATGGTGTCAGATCCTATATCAAATGTAGTTCAGTCAATCAAATTGCTTAAAACAGAAAAATAAAAAATGTCCATGTTACTTTAGAGATAATCCTTAATTTCTGCTACTTATCTAGGATCTGTGCTGCAGATCTGATGAGGGGATTTATCCTTTCCTTTAAACTCTTACTGGTGGATGTGCCTGAACTGGAAAGACCTCTACTACCTGCCTTCAAGAGTTATTTCTACTAAAAAAAGTTTCCTGGTGTGTGCTGCAGAGTTGAAAATGTAACCATGAGCAGAAGATAACTTGCATGAAGTCATATAGGTAGAATTGGTTTATTGTTTCTAAACCATATGACACAGAATTATGATGTATATATAATAAAAATGCTTGCGCCTTATTGAGGATGATTTTGAAATGTGCAATTCGGTGCACATGTTGTCCAATACAGCTTGTGTACTAGAAAAATATGAAAAAGGCAAATTTGTACATTTTTCCATAAAAGAGGTGAATTGTACCCCAGAATGGTTAAGCTACTCCTGTGAGCTTACCAGCTAGAGAGCAGTAGTAGGGGGTAAATAATATAATCCAAGACACCTTAGGATAGGAACATAGGAAGCTGCCTTATACTAAGTCAGACCATTGGTCTATCTAGTTCAGTATTGTCTACCCAGACTAGCAGCAGCTTCTCCAAGGTTACAGGCAGAAGCCTTTCCCAGCCTATCTTGGAGTTGCCAAGAAGAGAACTTGGAACCTTCTCCATGCAAGCGTGCTGGTGTTCTTCCCAGAACGGTCCCATCCCACAAGGGGAATATCTTACAGTGCTCACATGTAGTCTTCCATTCAAATGCACACCCGGGGTGGACCATGCTTAGCAAAGGGGACATTTCATGCTTGCTACCACAAGACCAGCTCTCCTACCTGGTATCAAGTTCCTTCCCTGACATTTCCAAGATAGGTCTGAGAAAGACTCCTGCCTGCAACCTTGGAGAAGTCCAGCATAGAAAAGAAAGAAAGAAAGAAAGAAAGAAAGAAAGAAAGAAAGAAAGAAAGAAAGAAAGAAAGAACCTTATATAGACTGGTAGGACAATGTCCTAGCAATGTTAGAATGCTAGGCCAGAATGGGAGTTCTGTCTCTTTTAAGCACTTAAATCAGCTCAGTGGAGGGGAGAATTTCCACTAGCAGGGAAATTTTGCAGTATTGCCCCCCGCCAAGCATTTTTGTGGAATACTTGTTGAATTTACTAGTATAATAAAGCCCAAGGATCAGGGGCGTAGCTAGAGGAGAGGGCCCCCGAGTTCACCCCTCTCCCTGGCGGCCCCTCAGAGTGAGGGAGATAATGAAGAAAATGGGAAGGGGTGGAGCTGGGGGTCCTCGGGAGCTGGGGGACGTGGGTTCTTTGAACCCATCTGCTCTGTTATAGCTACACCGCTGCCAAGGATGTCCAGAACCTTCTCTGGTTCTCCATTTTCAAGCTGAGTGGCATAATTTCAATCTCTGCTTAAATTTTTCATGGCAAAACCAAGTGATCCCACTTCCCTAATTTCCAAGTGGTATAAAATAATAATAATGCTAAGGTATGAAAAGCTGGGATTTAGTTTAGGAGGGGAAATGACCTAGCAGGCATATGGTTGTCTAAGTTTAGCATAAAATCCTATTTTGCTTTCCAGCAGTCAAATTAGTATATTAATCTCAATGGCTTTCTATGTTATTATAGTCTGTTAAATTGTTTGAAAGGAATGAAAACTACTATCCAGTCTTTTAGCTCACTCTCCAGTTTCTTCAGTTTCCTCTAGTGCTTTTGCCTAACCTCATCTGACGTGTGTTATCTTGTTTGTTTTCAGTAAAATCACTTGTGCTCTTTCATCTGCACCTTTAGCTAATGATGATACTATGGTTGGGCAAATTAATTAGTAAGAAGTTTATTGTTACTTAAAGTTGCGTGAAAGTGTCCAGATGTGTCCCAAGAGCCTAGACTCTGTGACAAACCAAAATGAGCAGGTTCAGTAAGTACATAAATGATAATGTTAAGTTAAACATTGATGAATCTAATGTGTTATCATTTTCATTTAACTGGCATTCACGGTAGAGTGCAAAGTATATGTGAATTGTGTTCATCCAACCAGGATATGTGTCTGTTCAGCCATGACTGAGATTGATCCCAGAACACTGGAAGTCAATGCAGGAAATGTAGGATAAAGAGTAATGTTCCTCTTCTAACTCAGTAGTGTGTGACGAGAAGCATCCTTTATTTCACCAGATTGACATATTAGTTTCATAATACTTAATGACTACAACTTAGACTACAAATATATATCACAAAAACACACATAGCCACCTAATGGCAAGTGGGGAAGTAACTTACCTAGGGTTGCTGGTTCGAATCCCCACTGATATGCTTCCCAGAAACACGTATATCAGGCAGCAGCGATACAGAAAGATGCTGAAAGGCATCATCTCATACTGCATGGGAGGAGGCAATGATAAACCCCTCCTGTATTCTACCAAAGAAAACCACATGGCTCTGTGGTTGCCACAGGAGTCAACACCAACTCGACGACACACTTTACCTTTACATTTGTTTTATTTTACTTTATACACACAGAGATATATACAGTGGTCCCTCGACTTACGAACTACTCGACATAAGTATTTTTCGAGTTACAAACGGCAGTTTTAGATCCGGTTTTAGATGCGGTTTTTTCGACTTACAAATTTTTAGATGGGGTTTCCTCAACTTACGAATTTTACATGCGGTTTCCTTGACTTGCCTGCCTGTTTACTGCCTGTTTATTCTTGAAAAGAAATGTTCCTGTGCAGTTTGCAAGCCTTACTGGGGGTATGGGTCTTTTTTCTAGGCTCCGGAACGCATTAATCCGTTCCCAATGCATTCCTATGGGAAACCGCTTTTCGACTTACGAACTTTTCGACTTACAAATGTGCATTCGGAACGGATTAATTTCGTAAGTAGAGGGACCACTGTACATATATAGATATACACCACTTTTCAACAAAGTTTTCAAAGCAGTTTATATGATTCCATAAATAAATGCACAGAATATCGTCCATACAATACAGCACACACACAAAATGTTACCAACATGAATATTTCGACTGATTGCAATTCACCTAGGACTGTTACCTCTCCCCTGCCTGGGCTCCTGTCCTTTATCAGCTTCTTGGCAGCAGCAATTCAGCAGGTTGTGACAACAAAGCATGGAGCTCCAATTATGGCAAACTGGATTTCCTGTTTAAGTTCTTCCTGTCATGCTGCTGTTACCATTAGCAATTCTGAACTTAAACTGTACCTACCATACCCTCCAAAATCTAGGAAGAACCTACTGAAAAGCAACTTCTTTTGGTGTGTGGGGAGGAGTAAATCCTATATAGCAGCTACTGCTCCTAGATATAGGGTACCGGGGGGGGGGGGGGCTGTAAGACTGCAGCCAGGGATTTTGGGGGTGTGGTTTGTTTTTTTTTTTAAGAAAAAACTTCATTGCCAAACTGTAGTTTGTGTACCCTTAGGGGTACTTGAGGACTTTCCTTGGGGGTCCTTTGTAACTTCCTGTAGGCCAGCCTGTGTCTATTCCATGCCTCTCTTTTGTCTGTTGCTTAAGTGGAGATGAACCATCACCTTTCTGGGGAATTGGGGTAACTTGCAATTGTCTGAGTTCTTGGCAGCAGCAGTATGCTACCCATCAAAGTTTGGGAACCACTGTGATATAGAATACAGTGTTGTAGCACTTTAGAAATAATACATACTAGCCGGCCTGCACAGAGCATCTGTGTGCTCTTTGGGGCCAGCTGTTCCCTGCTCCCTTCTGACCCACTCTCCCTCCCCTCTCTCTTCCTCCTGCCCCACACTCTCGCCCCCTCCCTCCTGCCCCACTCTCTCATGTCCTCCCTCCATTCCCCTCCCACCCCTCTCTCTCATCCTCCTTCCCCCTCCCTCCTGCCCCACTCTCTCTTGCCCTCCCTTTTCCTCCACCCACACTGAGCATTTTACAGCAGCAGGTGGCCATTTTCGGCCAGATGTCACCACTGCCACACGCCCTCTTTGCCCTCTTTACCGGGCAGCAGGCAGCCGAAAAGGGCCCTGCCGCCGCCATTCCTCCTCCCAGGCGGCGAACAGGGAAGTCCCGCCCTCTGTTTCCCTTCCACCCTGGCCTCCAACGGGCGCCTCACCTCCAGTCAGGCCCACCGCCGCCTCCAGGGCCTGCCGGCGACCAATCCTCCTGGGTGCGCCTCAGCCAATCAGGTACCTCCGCCGCCCAGCCAATCAGCACATTCCAAGGCACACCCAGGAAAATTATATATAGAGATTATTAAGGTGTTGAGGATGCCATTTTGCAATAAATGAAAAAGTTTTGCATTTATTGCAACAAATGACTTCTGTGATCCTTTCAGTTCTCTGATTCTATCTAATTCGTGAAATACATCCTTTATAGGAGTATACACATCTTTGGTTATAAATCTGTTGAGTATTCAGAGTCGGTGGACTTTGAGTATCACCTGTCAATTTCCCAGTGGGCTGAAGCAGCAAGAGACTTTGCGGGCATGGCTCTCTGGCTGCTGCTCTTGGATCAGCTGTCCTGATGTCACAGAGAAACCAGGCAGCCTTGGGCCATGTAAGGGAATGCAAAGGTATACTAAGAGACCTTCATGTTTGAATTTAAAGGACAATGTGCAACTTTTAAACTATAGAATTATTACCTGTACACCATGGTCTTAAAGGTGATGCTGTCTTTGTTCAAATCAATTGACTGGATTTAAAGCTTTTCAGTAATCTCACACAGATTATGTCCGCTGGCTGTTTATGTATGTTATTATAGCAGGTTTTGTATAGCAGTTTAAAAAAAAAATCTTTGAAACAGAAATATTACTTTTTAGACAATTAAAGGAATTTCAGCAAGAGGGATGAAGTTATTCTGCAGTGGCCCAGAGTGAAAGACATACACATGAAGAGTCCTGCAGTCCATCAGAATTAAGATTTTCTATAAGGGTTCTACATCTATAAATGTCTGGCTTATTGACCACTACTGTAACTCTTTTCTTGATTTACTAACTTTTAATCTTTTCACCAAACTGTGTTGTATTGCTTAATTGTACTATTGCTAGTGTTTGTTCATATCAATTTAAGTTCCTCCTTTTCCCAGAAGGTGGCAGCATACTCAGTATGTCATGAAAGTAACCAGTAACCATGGTAACTACAGTGTGACATTAGTGCTGTTCCCTCAGTTTCTAACACATTTTAATTGAAACAGAAAGTGCTATATATGTAACATATACTCACATTAACACCTCCAGGAATACTTCAAATGTTCCAGGTACCAGGTACACATTGTTCAAATGTGTACCTGGTCAATTTACTGCCATCACATCCACATGTATTGTTTTCATTTTCTTTTGACCTTTTTAGGAAGGAAAAGTCAAGGGATCTCTCCATTTTCATGACAGAAAATTTAATACACACCCTACATGCTAATGTGAGGGTACCTCACCACAAAACTCTGTAGGAAAGTTGCAAGAATTGGAGAAGTTCGTTATACATTTGGAAAGCATTTTTTTCCGCCGGCCTTTCCAGCTCTAGCTCAGCCCTGCTAGAGAGACGAACTCCCTACGTTGCCTTTTGCTTTGGTGTGTGTGACAAAAATATGTATATAAAAATGAGGGAAGAAAGGCAACCGGAAGACAACTATGTATTTTCCAGCTATACAGTATTTCCAGATATCATCCCAAATATATAAAGTGGGAGCATCTCGACTCCGTCTGAAAAAGGAGCAGGTGGAGGAGGAGGAGGAGGAGGAGGACCAGCGGCTCCCTAGAGAACCAAGCAGGGAGCTAAGGAGGAACAAGCCAGTGGGACAGATGGCGCGCGAGAAACCTCCGTGCGGCGCGGCCGGGAAGACACGTAAAGGCGCACGTAGCTGGAAGATGAGTCGCCCGTAGAATTAGGTTAGGTTGATTCGCGGACCCTCCTGGTCTGAGCTCAGAGGGCCTCTTCGAAAGCGACGTCACGAGTAGCGTCATCCTGCCCGTCCCTTCCGCCCCCACCCCCACCCCGCCAAGCTCAGTGAGCTCTCACACGTTTTTTACATTCTCGTTTCTTTTAGTTACAATTTCTCCTTTACAGACTAGTTGACTTACGTTCCTTTCTGGAAGTTTGAGCAAAAGCCAGTGGGTTTTAGTTTAACTTAACAATGAATGCCACTTGGCAAACGAGGGAGGGAGCAGAGAGGGTGAGGCAGAGAGAGGAAACAGCAGTCTGAGATTAAATCTTAAATTGAGCCTTATAAAATAAACGGTTGTACATTATCCTGCATTTCTTAGTCCAATAAGAAATAATACTTCCATACATACATAGTTAACTATTCAGTGTACAAGCACAAGAGAGAGAGAGAGAGAGAGAGACATACTACAAGGTTTCAGTCGTATGCGCTGCACATCCGTTAAAGTGCCACACAGCTCGCTCACTCGCTGTGCTTTTGCTCTTCTGGAATGTGTGCGCGTGCGTCTGTATTTTAGGGATCGAGAAGCGATCTGCTTAAAGATATATTATAATGTTTGGAAGTCTTTGGGTTGCTGTGAAAAGTACAGAATTATAAGAAAAAATATATAACGGAGTGGTGGGGGGTGGGGTGGGGAAGACGAGCAAACGTTAGCATCAAGGATTACTACTGGCATCCAGTACCGTCTTGGCTATTCTCCGTTCCGTGCTTCTTTCTAGAGCATCACTTGCAGGCTTCCTCGGCTCATAAAATGATTTCTCCCCTTGACTAAGGTGGGCAGCCAGGCGACTTTTCATACATTAATATAATATAAATATTAGAATCTCCGGCCCAAGGCTATTTATTAAAGTTTTAATTGCATATAATACACCTGCATGCTAAAGAAGAATATGTATATGCACATAAACCGAGGTCGGGGCTGAAAGAGACGGCGACCCTCCGTTCGGTCTGCTTCGCTTTCTCCACACCCTCGCGGTGAAGATGACTGCGCTGCAGGCCCAGCTCCAAGTGCGCCACATCTTCCAGTCTCCTGAAACGGCGGACGGGAGGAGCGCAAGAGGGAGTGGGCAGCCGCCCTGCCGTGCAATTGACGTGCCTGGTAGACCAATGACCGCCGCAAGCGCTCGACCGTTAAAGGAGCCACCGCCCAATGGGGGTGGGCACAGGGGCGGGATTCGCAGGGTGTGTGTGAGCTTAGGGCGGCCAGCAGCAGCAGCGGCGGCACTTTTTCTTGCCCTCAGACTGTCAGTGGTGGAGTCGGCGGCCGCGGAAGGGAGGCAGGCAGGCAGGCAAGCAAGCAAGCAAGGAAGCAAGCAAGCAAGCGCGAGCGGGGAGAAGCCAGAGGCGCGGCATGATGCGGCTCCGGAGCCTGGCGCTGCTGAGGGACCTGCTGCGGCTCAGCCAGACTGGCGCGACAACAGTTGGCGGCAGCGGCGGCGGATTGGTCTGTTGCCGCCGCCCGGCGCTGAGGCGTCTCCATTTCGCTTTGCCTGCCGTTGCCGGCTGTCGGCTGGTGCCCGGCGGCGGCGGCGGCCGCTCTTTATGCACCCGCTCAGAAGGAATCCTGGAGGAGCCGGGGAAGGGCCCCCCGAAGCAGCAGCAGCAGCAGCAGCCGCCCTCTTCCTCGGAGGCGGAAATGCCGCCCTCGGCTGCTGGCAGCAGCAACAACCACGGTTCCGGGCCCGGCCAGGAACCAGGCGGCGTGGCGGAAAAGTAAGCGGCGGCAATGGGGGGGGGAAAGAGAAAACGGGGGGGAAAGGCCACGCGGAGGGGAAGGATGCTCGGCGTGGGGAGGCGCTTATGCCGCCGCCTGCCTCGCTTCCTCCTCCCTCCCGCCGACATGTGACGGCGCCGCCTGGTTTGGCTGGGTCGGCTCCCTCCTCCTCCGTGGGCTGAGGGTCTGACTTGCCCACTTCTCTGCGGTGCAGGCTTCCTAGGAAGCAAAAAGTTTATGCTGGTCCCGGGAGGTTCCCCCGCTTCTCCTGTGGGGAGGGCCGCAGACTTCCCTCGCTACTTCTCCTGACCTCTAAGTCTCCCCCCCCCCAAATCGGTGCCACTCGCGCCTTTCGCTGATATTAAAGTACCCAGGGGGTGGGGTGGGTAGGTACGATGAGCCAGGCTCCGGCTCTGGACCTATATTGTCTGCCAGTGCCAGGGCTCAGCCTTGGGAACCTTCAAGTAGCACTAACGGGAAGGCGCCTCCGGGCACGTGCCTAGAGGCTGTCTCTCGTCACTATGGATTGCGATCTGACCGTGCACATCGGGGACATGTAAGCAGTGGGCTTCTCGGTCAGGGAGCGCGTGGCTTCCTTTTAGGTTTGAGCCCCAGCACCATTCATTTTCGAAACGAGGCTCTGCTGCAGTTTGTGTGATGCGGGCTAGTTGTGGCCTTAATGCTTCTGTTGCCGTTCTATTAAAGTGACTAAAGAAGTTGTAGAAAAGTGGCGCCTTCTCCTCTTTTGACATGTGGAATAAATGGATCTGCTGCTTAGTTAGGTATTTTAAATTAATGGATATCTACAAAAGTGGTCTTCTGTATATAACATAGATATTTGAATATATTCTTCAAACTTTATCAAGTAGGGATCAGCTATCTCTGTCATCTCCTTGCCTGCCTCATGCCCCCTATTTTTCAAGGGTTGCCACTGATAAACTCAGATAAACTTGCCTCTGAGGTCTTGTGGTAGGGGAGACTAGAAGTGTGAGCACTATAAGATATTCCCCTCAAGGGATGGAGCTGCTCTGGGAAAATCAGAAGGCTTCAAGTTCCCTCTCTGGCTTCTCCAAAAGAGGGCTAAGAGAGATTCCTGCCTGCAACCTTGGAGAATTTGCTGCCAGTCTGTGAAGACAATACTGAACTAGATAGACCAATGGTCTGACTCCGTATATGGCAGCTTCCTATGTTCCTATACTGACTGCTGTGTCATCTTTTACTCTCATTGGATGAATTCTTCTTTCTCTGCTCTTTGCCTGTTCCCAGCATCAGGAACTGAGTGTTATGTATAGCACGAGATGCAACTTCTGTATTTATTAAAATGCACTCTATTCAACACTTGGATGCAAATCTTCTAATTGAATTAGTCGTTCTTTTTGGTCTAATGGCAAAAGGGACAAGTGTTGCGGTACTGTAGAATGAGTTGTTTTGTTTTGAGGTGCTGCAAAAGTTTTTAATTTTTCTCATTGGGAAAACACAATACCTATTGCGCAGTGAAGACGTTGTTGCCTGAATAAATATATTTATTTATTTATTATTTATTTTATTATTATTAAAACTTTTATACCGCCCTTCCAAAAGGCTCAGGGCAGTTTACATTAAAACACCATTAAAATCAGTTAATAATTAAAACAAAAATTATAAAGCATAAAACAATGATTAACAATTAAAAACATCATAAAACAATTAAATAATATATGCCTTAATATTCTTAATATTATATTAAATTTATTTATTTACTCGATTTATATGCCGCCCTTCCAAAGTGGCTCAGGGCGGTTTACAACAAGGTAAAAACAATTAAAACCAGTTAACAGTTAGCAGCTACAGAGAAGGCCAGCCTCTGAGTCGCCACCAGATGAACCGGTGGTAACTGGAGACGGACCTCCTCAGATGACCTTAACGTGCGGTGGGGATCATGCAGAAGAAGGCGATCTCTAAGATAACTCGGACCTAAGCCGTTCAGGGCTTTAAAGGTAATAACCAGCGCTTTGTATTTTGCCTGGAAACATATTGGCAAACAGTGTAACTGGCTTAATACCTTAATGCTTAATATCAACTCAGGTGTAGGTTTTTTCTTAGAAAATGTTCATACCTAAACCAATGATAGCTTTTGGTTGTGAATAATTACTGGTTGCTTGTCTGAACACTGTAACACTCTCTGCTAAAGGAATTAAAATAGTTTTCTTCTCAATATACCAGCTGCTTTTGGGAAGGTGATATTTCTCATGCAAGTGTCTAAGGCCAAGATGGTTTACAAAGGTGACCTCAAGTAATGCCTACTTGTCTTGGCAGTCATACAGCTATGTTGTCAGTTGCACTACTGCACCTAGTGATAGGCTAGCATGTCGAGTAATCTGCTTTGAGACATTAATAGGGGAGAGGGGTAAGGTTAATGAAAAGGTGAGGTAGAGTTCCATATCGTGTGTCCAGAGAATCGTCGGCATTGGTTTCTGGAGCACCCAAGAGTTGAGGAATGACTTGCAGAGATGGCATGCAAAACTCTTACTGTAATGCTTGTCCTCGATTTGATATTACTGTGCTCTTTATTCATACTTATCATGCATTACTACCTAAATAATATCTACCTAAATAAAACAAAAACTACATACTTTTTATTGTAGTTGACAAGTGTCTAAGGTTAAAACTTACTGCTTTCCCTTATTAGGCAAAAAGTGTATTCCTAATCTGAACTTTAATAAGAACTTTTAAAAGAAGTTGTAAGAATCCTTTACTGCTTCTAAGTAATATTTTTACTATTTTATTTATATACCATCTGACTCCAAAGGCTTTAGGCAGTTCACATAAATAAAGACAATAAAGACAAAATAAAATTGTTAAAACAAACAATTTAAAACATTCAAAGATTACTAAAAGCCAGGCTTTAAAAAAATGTGTCTTAAGGGCTCTTTTAAAGGCTGGTAAAGATGTTAAAGTACAAATGTCTTATAGGGAGTGCATTCCACAAACCAGGAGCATCTACAGAGAAGGCCTGTTCCTGAGTTGCTGCCAGATGAGCTGGTGGCATCCAGAGATGGACCTCTTGATTACCTTAATGTGTAGTGAGGATCATGCAGAAGAAAGTGCTCTCCCAGGTAACCCGGTCGTAAGCCATTTAGGGCTTTAAAGGTAATTACCAGCACTTTGTATTTTGCCTGGAAACCTATTGGCAGCCAATGCAGTTGTTTAAAAACAGGCATAATATGGTCTCTCCGAGAAACCGCAGAGACCAATCCAGCTGCTGCATTTCAGACCAACTGAAATTTCCAGACTACATACAAAGGCAGCCCCATGTAGAGCGCACTGCAGTAGTCAAGCCTATAGGTTACCAGCGAGGGCACCAGAGTTCTCAGATCATTATCTTCAAGGAACAGATGCTAGGGATGTGCACGAAACGGTTCGGCGGTCCTTATCTGGAGTGGCCAGTGCACATGTCACACACCAGCCACTTCCGGTATGACGCTGACCGGGGCTGCAGGGAGGTATGGAGCAGCCCCACGCCACTGTTTTTGGTGACAGCGCCGGAGGGGGAAACATGGGCACCCTCTCTGCTACTTAAAGGTAACACCCCTGCCAAACCAGCCAACATAGCATAGTGGTTAGAGTGTTGGACTAGGACTGAGAAGACCTGAGTTCGAATCCCCATTCAACCATGAAACTCACTGGGTGACTCTGGGCCAGTCATGTATCTCTCAGCCTAACCTACCTCACAGGGTTGTTGTGAGGATAAAAAATAACAGTGTACACCGCTCTGAGCTCTTTGGAGGAAGAGCGGGATAGAAGTGTAAAATTTTTTTTTAAACCATCTGAATGCCAGTCCCTAACAGACGCAGCTGTCGTATCAACCAAAGTTGATAGAAAATGCTCCTGGCCATAGCCTCAACTTGAGAAACCAGAGTGAGGCCTTGGTCCGGAAGGACTCCCAAGCTACTTACCTGTTCCTTTGGTGGGGAGAGCAACCCCATCCAGAACAGGAAGATCTATCATGTCCCTTGAAATATGATCCCTTATCATGAGTACCTCCATCTTGCTTGGATTCAGCTTCAATTTATTATCCTTCATCCAGTCCATCACTGCCTGTAGGCAGGCATTTAGGGGGGCTATGCCATTTCCTGATGATGTCATGGAGAAATAGATTTGGGTGACATCAGGGTGTCAACACCCTCCTCCAAATCTCCTGATGATCTCACCCAGCGGTTTCATGTAGATAGGATGGAGCCCTGAAGGACACCATACAATAGCTCTCAGTTCAAAGAGCAACTGTCTTCTAGCGACAGTGTTCCCTCTAAGGTGTGCGCGCAGGCTCACATGTTCTTTGATGTCCGCTCGGTTAATTTTAGATCCCACTTAGGTTAAGTCAGGAAGACCCCACTCTGAATGCATGTGTACACATATGGCCTTGATACTGACGTCCAGAACAAAACTCATTCTGCACACAGATTTAAAAAATTGGAGCACACACTGCCTAGCAACACGATCTTGAATCTACCAGAGAGATAAGAAGCCCTGCAAAGCAGTACTGTCTATTCCCAAATCCATCAAACAATCCAGAGGGATACCATGGTTGATAGTATTGAAAGCTGCAGAGAGTTCCAAAAGAACCAACAGAGTCGTACTCCCTCTGTCCATTCCTTGGTAGAGATCATCCATAAGGCCGACCAAGGCTATCTCCACCCCATAACCTGTCTAAAGCTGTGGGGAAATTGATGGAGCTAGATAATCAATATCTTCCCAAACTGCCTGGAGTTGATCAGCCACCACCCTCTCAATTACCTTGCCCACCCAAGAGAGGTTGTACACTGCCTATAATTATCCATCGCTGAGGTGAGGGCACTCAGGCTGGCTTCTTAAGCAAAAGTCTCACAATTGCCTTCTTCAGCCACGTGGGCATCATGCCTTCTCTCAGGCATTTATGATGTCAGCTAGGCCATCTCTAACAGCCTCCCTGCTAGATGTTATAAGCCATATTGGGCATGGGTCCAAAGGACAAGTGGTAGGCCAAACACTTCCAAGGAGCTTGTCCATACCCTCAGAAGTCACAAATTGAAACTGATCAATTCTAATTGAACTGGAGGAGTTACTGGACACCTGCAGTTGACCCCACCGTAACTGTGGAGTCCAAGCTTGCTCGAATGCAATAGATTTTATCCATAATAAAGTTGTTAAAAGCATCACAGTGGGATGATGAAAAATCCACATCTAAGTTCAGAGAGAAGGGATCCTGAGTCAATTTTCTCACACCTCTGAACAATTCTGCTGGATGTGAACTTGCAGACGCAATATGTGCAGAATAGAATTGCTTCTTCGCTGCATGCATTACCACAGAATAAGCCCTCAAAGGGGATTTATGTTGTGTTTGATTCGAGTCTTCCTCCACTTACGTTCTAGTTTTCTCCCTTGCTGCTTTAGCTCCCATAGCTGTTCAGTGTACCATAGAGCCAGTTTTGAAGCTGAACAGAGAAGAAACTTAGGGGTGATAGTGTCTCCTGCCCTGGTGAGCTGCTTGTTCCAGTTCTTCACCAGGGCATCAAAGGAATCACTGGCAGAACCAGCTCTAAAACCCTTCAAGGGCTCTTGGAACCCTATAGGATCCAATAGCCTTCTTGGGTGGAACATTATAATAGGTCCTGCACACTTGAAGAGATGGGTTGTGGCTACCAAACCAGCCTTAACCAGATGGTGGTCTGTCCATGACACACTCTAGAAGCAGTGAGGTTGGTCTCTAGGTCATCTTGGAGATACCATATTATTCCTATATTAAAAGAGCTACACTGGCTACTGATAAGTTTCCAGGCAAAATACAAAGTGCTGGTAACAACCTATAAAGCCCTAAACAGTTTAAGCCCTGGGTCTTCGACATGAGCCCCACATCTTTGCTATGAGCCCCACTGCCCATTGTGATCATGTGGTGAGGTTTGTGACTGGCCTTCTTTGTTGCTGCTCTGAAGCTTTGGAATGCACTCCCCACTGAAATAAGAGCCTCCCCATCTCAGATAACTTTTAAGAAGGCTGTTAAGACACATTTGGTCAGGCTTTTAATTTGACTTACAGTTTTTAACATTGTGTTAAATTTTAAATTATTTTAATGTTTTAACATTTTAACTTTGTTTTAATTTGTACTGTTCTGTTGTAAACTTACCTAAGACAAGTTTTAGGCAGTATATAAATATGCTAAATAATAACTGTAAGGATACACTTTTTATGACTGTATTCAGTCTGGAATCTTAGTCTGATCATCTAGATGTTAATGGAACTGCCCCAGGGTGATTGGTTTGGGCTTTGTGTGAAATTAACTCAGAAAGGAACAGTACACATCAGATTAAATTGGCACAAAGTTGTGGACCCAGGAAATAACTGGACTGAGGCAAGGTTGAAGTTTCAAAAATAAAAACATGTTTATTGGAGGGATGGGTACAGTGAAAAGAAATGTGTGGTTCAAGCAATCCTATTAAAGATGCATTCAACTGCAAAGAGGCATTTTAGCTCAAAGTCCTAACTGTATGAATTCCCAAGCGGGCTAGAGAAGGAGGCTTTAGAGAAAGTGTCAGTTGGATTTAAGAAAAGAGAATAGGGATAGCTGGGCTCAGCGAGGGGCAAATGTTCATATCACCTGATCTGAGCGAAGAGACCTGGGGGCTCCTAGAACAACGGAAGGACCTCGTTCCTCAGGGTCAGCTTGATCAGAGACGGGGGCGAGAAGGCCAGAGGGGTTAGCTGATAGAGGTGAATCCACAAGGCTGCTTCCTCCATGGAACCAGCTTCCTAGGTTGGTGAGGAAGACTGGGCAGATCAGGCTAGGCAAGAAAGCCAATCTGGAGAGTGGCACAAAGAACTGGACACAGCCTGGTGTGGTGGCCTGTGAAGAGTAAATTGCCCAAGCAGCTGGTGACTCCAAGGTAGATGGTATGCAAAGAGCACACTGGATCATGGAAATTGGGGCTTGATATACCCAATAACATGGCCTGGGGCAACATTCCTGTTTCCCTTCTATGTCAATGCCAGAAGCCTCTGAGCCAAGATTGGCAAGCTGGGGTGTTTGGTTGTTAATTAAAACATAGATATAGTGGGCGTGATGGAAAACATGGTAGAACAGTGAGAACCAGTGGGACACTGTTATTCCTGGATATAAACTTGATAGAAATGACAGGGAGGGGTAAATTTGGGGTGGAGTAGCACTTTATATTAAAGAAGGGACATCATCTCACAATCTAGAAAACCTAGGAAGACTGGGATCCTCCACAGAAACTCTGTGGGTGACAATACAAGGCCTGAAAGAAAGATGTGCTACTAGGGATATGCTGTCACCCTTCTGATCAAACCACTGACAGTACCTGGGAGTTGCAGAAGGAAATCAGGGGGAGGCCTCAGAGACAGAGCTGTAATAATGAATGACTTCAATTACGCACACACAGACTGGGTAAATTCACAGTCAGGTAAGCTAAGAAGAGCCCTAAAATCCTTTGTGCAATTCTGTGGTAATGAAAAGCTGCTGATAAACTATCAAAAGATGGAAATAATGACCTTTGCCAGGAGAGTTAAGGACAATAGTTGGTATATTCATGGCAACAAAATAGACCAGGCACACTGTTTTAACTATCTAGGAATAATATTCCATTCGTCTGGTTGGAGAGATGCACACTTAGATTGTGCTTCACGAGTTGCACATAGGAGTGCCTCGACTATTCTATCTTACTGTCCACTGTTCCTTCTAAGGCATGTGCACGCTCACAAGTTTCCTGATGTCCACTCAGTTAGTTTTGGATCCCACTCAGGTTGAATTAGGAAGGCCTCATTCTGAATGCATGTGTGTACACAGTGCCTTCCCAGAACAAAACTCATTCCGCACAGAGATGAAAAAAATTAGAGGGACCACTGCTACTATCATACCAAAGGAGGACAATACGTCCCTGTGGTCCTGAAATTATCTGAGGCAAAAGTAGTGGCGCAGCTACTATATAGTGCACGGTTGGGCCCTTACTTGAACCTTGTCTGGATAGAGACGGTACAGTCTCAAGTTTCTAAGATCAATTGTGCAAGTCCCTAGATGCGTCTCTAATTCAGTGTTAAGATTGGAATTGGGAGTCATGAGAGTGGAAACTCGAGTGTCGGATTACCATCTTTAACTATTGGCTGAAGGGGGTATTCTCACCAATGGGACTGGCCCCACTGATGCTTGAAGATAGTTTCCAATCCGTCAGTTGTTAAAGAAAACCTCGCTTTTTATGGCTTTCCCCCTGAAGTGCTGCAATTCATGGGTTATGAACAAGCAAAAAAGGCTGTAAAGCAAAGAATATTAGATATGGAATGGCTACAGGAGATAAGTAAGGCCCCCAAATTACTTAAATCATGGAGACTTGCTTTTAACACCAAGCCAGCTGATTATTGTAAAGCCCTAAATTTCCAAATATCTTAGAGCAAAGTGAGCTGGCCCGCTTTGATATGTTGCCCTCAGCGGTCTTACATGGTAGATATGGTGGAATTCCTTATTCTGAATGCTACTGTCCATGTAGTACACAGGCCATAGAGGATGTGAGTCGTGTTTTATTATACTGTAGTTTTTATAGGGACTCACGTGAGTCGTTAATTTTATCCCTGATTAAGGACCTACCAGGCAGAGGAGATGAAGCATATATTTTATTTCTCCTGGTGGTAAATTCAAATAAATTACCACTGGTGGCGCAGTGGTAAAACTGCTGCCCTGTAACCAGAAGGTTACAAGTTCGATCCTGATCAGGGGCTCAAGGTTGACTCAGCTTTCCATCCTTCCGAGGTCGGTAAAATGAGTACCCAGAATGTTGGGGGCAATATGCTAAATCATTGTAAACCACTTAGAGAGCTCCGGCTATAAAGCGGTATATAAAAGGTAAGTGCTATTGCTATTGCTAAGTAGGGGTGTGCACAGAACCGCACAGCTGCGGTCCGGCACTGTGGAGGGGGTTCCTTTAAGGGCGGGGAGGGTTTACTTACCCCTCCTGCCGCTTTGCCCCCTCCAGCGCCCATAGTCACTGTAGAAATTGGGGCGGCAGGATACCTCCCCACCACCCCTTCTGCCTCCTCCTCATTGCAAAATGCTGTGACAAACCTTCTGCGCTCGTGGCGCGCGAGCTTCACGTCTCTCCGACGTGACGGGTAGACCGGGCCTCCGACTGCCGGAGGCCCAGTCTACCCGCTGGGACGAGGCCGGGTAGACCGGGGAGGAGGCAGAAGGGGCGGAGGAGGAGGTATCCTGCCGCCCCAATTTCTACAGTAACTACGGGTGCTGGAGGGGGCAAAGCGGCGGGAGGGGTAAGTAAACCCTCCCCGCCCTTAAAGGGACCCCCTCCACTCGGACCGGCCAGGTCCGGACAGTCCGGAGGCCTTTACAATGGCCTCCGGACCGGTCCGGACCCATCACTACTGGCACACATTTGTTTAACTGTCTTTTGAAAACTTCTGACAAAGGACTTTGTACCATCCCAAAGCCACATATTTCATTGCCAAACATACCTAATACTTAATTTCATCTAGCTTTCTTGTGGTTTAATATCATTTCTCTTTGCTATTATTGATTGATTGTATTTCTATACTGCCTGATATAGAAATCTCCAGGCTGTATACAAATTAAAACATAATATAAAACAATATAAAACAGTTAATTCGTAAAACAGATACAATCTCAATAAATAAAAACACATTAAAATTTAAAAATACATTTAAAACATTAACTATTTGCTAACTGTAGTGTGGAAAAATTGTTGCTGAAATTTTAGATCCTGGGCTGGTTCTTATGATACAGTCTCCAGCACACACAACTGAGTGGGATGTACTGAGAAAGTGCCTACTGGGATGTCCTCTGTGGATATTGTTAATGAAACTGCCTCAAGGGTGATTGGCCTGCACCACCTAGTTTGGCCAAATGTGGGGAATTTAGCTCAAAGAAGGAGACAGTTCCAATCAGCCTTAATTTGTGCAAGCATATGAACTCAAGAAAATCGTCTTGAGAGGTTTTAATTAAATCAAAAAGGAGTTTAAAACTAAAACCAGTCTAAATTACTATGTGGCCCTAGTTTAAAGGCACTTCAAATATGCTAAGAAACAGACTATTGTAAGGCACATTTAGTTTAAAGTTCCAAATTATGTGTAAATTCCTAGGTGGGCTAGAGAGATACTTTAAGATAGAGCGGCAAGATTTCAGAAATAAGAGAAAGGGATACATTCAGCCCTGAAGGAGCTGGGCAAGAGACTATATCTCCTGTCATGAAGAGGGGAACACCAAGTTGGTCTGCTAGAGTTTCTTGTTGCAGTCTGATGGGGTCCAGAGTGAAAGGCACAAGGGAACACTGAAATGTTTCACAGTTGGAGTCTCAGGTGTAAAATACAAGAGGAAGCACACTGGGTCATGGAGTTAGGGATACTTATATCCCAAAACGTGCCTTGAGGGCAGGCTTGTTTGGGGGTTTTTGTCCTGCTCTGCTGAATAGGGGAGCCCAGAAAACCTTTTTTTTAAAATGTATTGTGTCTTAGTCCTCCTTGGGTAGGAATGTGTGTGAATCACCTATGGCATTCAAGGCTGATTATGAGGACAGTTGGAGTGTGCTAGTGCGTTTAAAGAATATCCTGTGCTGGGAAGGGCTTCCCAGTAATTCTGTCAAGAGTTTTGATTTTCAAAGTTACATCACTAACTCATTCCTATTGTAATGGAGACTGCGGATAAGAAACTTGTCTTTTCTGTCTTATCTCCTTGGCCTGATGGCCAGGTATTGTCTCTATTTGCGAGAGGAAGAGGGGAGTTTAGATTTCATTCCAAGGCTGAAATGATCTTAGATGCCAGACTCTTATAGTAGCTAGTCCTGAGAGTCTGCTTAGCTGGGCACCCCTCATAGAGAGTATGAAGCTTAATCCCCTTTCCAATTTGTGGGGCTTGTAGTCAAATCTAGGGGCGACCAGTCCACTGCCAACTATGCGACTTGTCCCCATGTATAACATAGACTGGGAGCTCACATTGCAGTGCAGCACCTGAGCATAGCAAAAGTGCAGTCTCCAAGTCTGGAGATGTAGTTGCAACCAGGCAGGCTTCTGGGAGCACGCAGAATAAGCTCAGCTGGTAACAATATCCAAACACCTTCCTTGTGCTGCTCATGGGTATTAAAACAAAACTAACAAGACTGTAACTTGGACCAAGAGTAATCAGTTTGCATTTTTGAGGCTTTACTCAACCAAGAACACTGTATTTTGTGTATGTGTGTGTCATTTATATACTACCCATCCAAAAATAGTTCTGGGTGGCTAATTATTTTAAATAGTCGTATTTTTAATTAACATAAAACTAATTAAAATGGTTTTTAAATACTTTTAAAAGCCAAGCTAAATAAGTTTTTGTTTAGCTTTAAAAAATATTTAGAATAGTGTACATACTGCACGGGAGGAGGCAATGGTAAACCCCTCCTGCATTCTACCAAAGACAGCCGCAGGGCTTTGTGGTCTCCAGGAGTCGACGCCAACTCAACGGCACACTTTACCTTCTGTGTAAGGACTAGATTTAAATGTAGAGAAAAATTACAATTTAAACAGAAATGGTAACTGTAAACCTGTTGCAGATAGACCTTTCTGCTTCGCTACCCTTTAGCCGAGGGACAATGATTACTCTACATTAGAGCAGAAATAGACTGTTTGGACCCTCCGGCTTTGGCCTATGAAGTTGTTGGATGGTTTGTCTTTGATTTAGAAATAAGCATTGCAAACGTTGCAAGTTGTGCTCTTCCCATGAGCTGAAGACCTGTAAGGTCCAGTACTGAAGACTTTCTGTGCTACCCAGTCGGTTCTCCTTGAGCCAACCTCAGCAGATGAAGGAAAGCACATATACTTTGCCTTTGTTACTAGAGGAGTTCAAGCCACTGCCTTTTATTTTTGACATGAACAGGGGGTCTATACCATTTCTTGTCCTGGTAGACAAGTCTTTCCATTTTCCCATTCTCTGTTGCCTGCATTTGTACTAATCAAGCTCTTATTTTATTTATTTATTTATATTTTATATCCCGCGCTTCCTCCAATGAGCCCAGAGCAGTGTACTACATACTTAAGTTTCTCTTCACAACAACCCTGTGCAGTAGGTTAGGCTAAGAGAGAAATGACTGGCCCAGAGTCACCCAGCAAGTATTATGGCTGAATGGGGATTTGAACTCGGGTCTCCCCAGTCCTATTCCAGCACTCTAACCACTGTACCACACTGGCTCTCCAATGCATTGCCTGCATTTGTACTAACCAAGCTCCAATGGTATGGATAGAATTAATATGTCTCAATTAATGTGTCTATGGATCAGAATTTGAGAACTATGACATAAAAGTTCTGCCAATGATAGTTTTTAAATAACTGTAAGGATCTCCTATTAGTGTTTAATCTGCATACAGAAAACATTCCTGTAGAAATGTATCTTGTTGTGGAGTTGTGTGAAATACTTTGAAGCCGTAAAATTTTGAAACACAGGAGCTGACTCAAAACACCATGTGCGTGGGGAACTCTTGACTGAGAGTCATCTGAGGGTCTGGTAGCTGTATTTGAATAGGCTTTCTGTGTATGTGGTGGGAGAGGGATAAGTAGAGATTCTCTGTCCTCCATAGAGTGAGGGTGTATCCCAACTTACTACAGCACTTGTGGAAGCTCCTTTATTGAATGGAAGGATAGTTAACACTTACAGAAGGATTCCTTGTGTGAGTGCAACTCCTTTTATTAATGAAGGTGCATCCATAACTGCAGCAGTAAGTTGGAATATTTTTGCACAATCGATATCTCATTACATCTAAAATTAACTAAAAATGCTTTAAAAGCTTGCTCTTAAGTGCTGACTGTGTGTCTGGTATCATCTGAAAAGAACTTCAATTGTATAAATGTTACCTTTTACCACCAAATATGCTAAAAGGTGACTAGACGTGAGTGATATTTCTGTTATGCAATTTTTTTGTTCTGGAAAAATAGGCAACTCTTTTGGAGATTTTCTTGTCTTAAATTGATCTTTTTCCTTGGCTTATGGGAGGTGTCTGGATCTTAATAGCAGCATGCTCACAATATCATACCTATAAAACTACAAGGAGATTCTAACAATCTGCAGAAACCCGGCCAAGGGAGCCTGGCCCACTTTTTGCTGATTGTCTGCTGCCACCAGAGCTGCGTGGCTCCCAGCAGCAAACCCTTCTAATTCCCCCTCAGCTGAGGTTAGTGGAATGAGCACTCCACTAACCCCGTCTTTTAGATTGTGTATTGCTGCGGTGCGGCTCTGTGCTGCAGCAACACATGAGGAGACCCCCACCGGGAGGCTGAAACAAGCCTCCTGACCCTGGGCGTCTCTCCAGGATGCCCCGCACACTCACGCGGGGCATCCTGGAGCTTCTGGCGGCCGTGTGGCCCCCGATCTCCGCAGCCCCCACCGACTCTGTGACGGAGCCAGCAGTCATGTGGGCAGCTGATCCAGCCGTCCAGGGCTGCCTGAATAATTGTCTGCGGGGAGAGCAGGCTAAGCCCGCTCTCCCCGCAAACCCACTCTCAGCAAGTCTCACTGATCGTGAGACTTTCCTCAGTATATATTACAAAAAGAATGCAAAAGTTGACAGGTTAACTGGTAGTGCATATGGATTGAAAGATTTGCTTCATATGTCAGGGAGTAACTTGCATGAGTTCAGTGCCACTGCAATTCCATGTTAAAGAGCTTGTTGTTCTAGCATTACAGGAGACCCTCATTTTTCACAGGTTCTCTTATCATGGGTTCTGTTTACGGGTGGGTCATAGAGACCCAGTTTCTTTGTTTGTGGGCCAAAGGCCCTATTTCCGGCTATTTGTGGTATAGAGACCTAGTTTTTTTGTTTGCACATTAAAACTAGTATTATTTCCAGCTATTTGTGGCTAAGTGACACCTAGAAATGACTTGTGGTGGCATTTCATGGTCATTTTGTGACTTTTACACACGCGTGCATGCACACAGCCTGAAATTTGGGGGTTAGGGGGCATTGCTGGAGAGCAAGATAATATTACTACTCTTATTCCCCCCACCACACTTTTTAATGAGACCTGAGCGCGCGCGCGCGCACCCTACAGCAGTTTCAAGGTTTCTTCTTTCATGGTTTCCCTGTTCATAGCAAGAGGCCAGAACAGAACCCCCGTGAAAAAAGATGGTCTCTGTACTCTTAAAAAAAAATTAAAAAAAAAATAAAAAATAGTGCACTGTAATTGTTGTCTTCATCCCTGGAATGCCTCTGTAGGGTAGGTTGCCAATATTTCCTTTTCACAAAGTAGGAACTGAAGTTGAGAAGTGGCAATCTATTTTGAATTCACTTTGTGGCCACCCTTTTCTTCTTATCACGGTTGTTGCCATGTAGCCTGCCTTCAAATTAGTTTTTTCATATTCTTTCCAGATTTAAGCTTTGCAGAGAATAAACACTCACTTCCACGTAGTTAAGATAACTATGACAATACCACATCTGCTATATATTTTAGCTCTTTTGGATATATGCTGAATATGTTTTTTTCTAAGTGTTTAATGGTACTAAAACATGGCTCTTAGGCTGAATAAACATTACATAACATTATTGACCTTGGAAATAGGGAGAGAAAAAGCTTATACTGCAGTTCAGACTGATAAGCGTTATCCAAGAATAGTCCATATTTGAGGTAATTTCTGTATGTAAACTGAACGCTTGCCATGTTTGCTTTGTCAGCTAGTTCAGTTCCATAGATAGATATTGAGCTAGTCCACTTGATTTAACTGCAACAGATGTGAAAGACTTTGAAAACAATTTTATATTGTGTAGTAATTTCACAAAACTGAACTAAAGAGTAACATTTAGAGTTTTGAATGAGGACTGTAGTCTTTGTGCTGTATTTACAAACTAAGGCAGGGTGGGTTTTTTTTGAGATTTGCATATACTTCATAGGATTAAATGCTTTCAAATGCAATAAAAGAAGACTAATGGGTTGAGTTTACTCTTTCATAATAGGCCTTTTTGATGAAAGGCAACTTTGCTTAGAACGACAAATTCTGAGAAGATGTCGTTGGTGAGATTATATGTACTTGTCAGTTTTTAAGTGCAGAAATAGTTCCTAATTTTTTAAAAAGTGAAATAACTACAATTTATGTTAAAAATTCACATTCAAGTTCTGCAGAAGATTTAAATCCTTAGATTAAAAAAAAAAATCTGTACTGAACTAAAATTACATCTAAGATGTAAGCCATGTGCTCTAACCCTGTTTCTGCACTTGGGTAATAGCTCTGAAAAGTGTGGACTATTACACAAATTTGATTTCAAACTATATACTTCCATAGCTAAATATTGAGAACCCATTAATACCTAAATGAGAGAAAAAATTTGCATCATATTCTATCATATTTTGTAGTTACCTAGCATAATGTTTCCTAGAATGACTGGCCACTCTAAGTTTGAAATGGAAAAGGAATAACTTGGCCACAGTTATTTATATCAAAGTTTGATAGAATTGTAATGTATCAATTATGTGTCCATTTGTGGATTACCTTTCCAGGGGAAAGCATTCAGCTGTTTAAATAGTGGTTGAATATACTGGAACACTCAGAAATACTAAACCCAGCTTTAGGGCTACATAAGAAAGCCAACGGGATCTGTGGGCTTGTGTGGTGTTCCCTCTGTTATGCATGGGGAAGGAGAGTGAAAATGTTTACTTCACTTCAGAACAAACTGCAGTTCTTTGTTTCATACAAACTCTGGTTAATAAATAGTAGTTCTAACTCAGTTTAACTTGATTGACGTATTGAACCTTGGTTTTCATATTCAGGCTCATTCTAGCTCTAATTAGTTACTGACCACAATTGCCAAAATGCACACAGAAGAGCTATAGTTTGTTCTAAAGTGGAAGCTTCCATTCTTTTTCTTGTGGGAGGAGGGAGTATTTGAGCCTGTGGCTCTGTTAAGCTTGTTCACATAGCACTAAACCGTGGCTTAGTATTGTGTTCAAAACAAGCCTAATGTCATTCAATTTTTTTTAAAAAAACAAAACTATTATTAAATGTGGAGTTGACATGGAAAACTCATTTTAGTTACAATCTAACTTTATATACCTATAATAGCTGTCTATACAGGAGAACTGTGTTAATAGTGGACCCAAGACTTGTGGTTTCACATATCTGCAGTCGTATAATTGCCACCAAGCCTCAGTATATGCAAAAAAAATAGGCAGTTAAGCATTAAGACTTGTGTATCTGTGAGTTGGGGATGGGTGCAAATTACTTGAGGTCATTTCTGCCCACTATTTGAGGACAGGAGCCATTTTGTGGCTCACTTTTTTCTGTGGAGGGAGAAGAAAGTTTAATTTCCCCCCAAAGAAACTGTGGGTTGGTTTTTTTGTTTTTTTCTTTGGGGGCATTGCTGGACAGCTCAGGACACACAGATCACAGTAGGGTACTCCCCCACCCACCATTTACCCTACTTTTACTATTTTCCATCCTGTTTTCTCCCTTTTGTCCTAATGTACCATTATCTGCGGTGTCACAATCTGTATCCACCCCCAGGAAAGGAACCCCCGCAAATAACGGGGTTCTCCTTTATCATTATCTAAAGGTCAATAAATTATTACCATGGCTGATTCTTTTAAATGTAAAAATCTAATTTTTCCACCGTATGGGGAGGGCATCCATTACGTGATGGGTATTATGTTACGTTCTGCATGCTTCAAGACAGGACCAATAGAATTCAAGCATGTCGCCCATCTCCTTAGCAACTCCCTCTCCAGCCCCAGTTCTGTCCTGTCTCGCTTCGTAGACAGTACTGTTTTTTCGTCCTCTCAGCTCAATACTTGTCGGATTCTGCTTTCTACTGTGTGCGAGGTGGGGAAGGGAGTTGCTGATCATTCCTGGTTTGTCTTGCGCCCCGCTGCTAACTGCTTTTCTCCATTCTGTCTCTGATCTCACTCCTTTTCCCCTCCCCCCCCACTTCTACTTCTTTCTGATCTGCTGAGCTCTAAGTTCTTTCACTGGTTGCCCCCTCCTCCGTTTCGGCAATGGAACTGGCACACACTGGCAACATGTTTAGAGGCTCCCTTTGAGAGGGACCTCTCTCAGAATCTCGGCATATTCCCACACCGTTGGGAAGCGGCTCCGCGTTACTACCGGGCTCACTGAATAGAGCAGCTTCGGCTGACCAAGTGGTGCCGTCTGCTTCCTTGTCCCCTCAGGCTATTTTGCAAGCAGCTTCTACAGCCCCTGCTGTTCTCAAAGCTACTAAGATGACAAAGCACTTAAGTGCGGAGGGAGCAAAAAGAAAAAAGAGGAAACGTGCTTCCAAGGCTGCTCGTCTCAGTGAACGTCTGCAAATACAGTCAGTCAGAGCACAGCAACCGGTCGTTCCTGCCAAAATGGCAGCTGCCATTTTAAGCCCTATTGCGATCCCGCCTGCAGCTTCGGAGAAGTCCCTAGCAGCAGATCAAGCCGCTGTGTTGTCAGCGAGGCAGCAGGCGATGACGCAAGAAACAGTAAGAGTTGGTGGTAACCTGGAACCTCTTACGTGTGCTCCTAATGGGGGTAATGTTCAGAGTGGGGATGTTATCATAGGACCTAATAATGAACATATCTCCCCTACTGAATTACGCTGGCTGGGGGACTTTGTTAAGAAACAATGTCTCAGCCTCTGTGGACACCCTGCATCAGCTGGGGTAAATTTGGTGCCCTGTACATAATCTGGGGTACAGTCTGCACCCCCTAATGCCAACATGACTCTTAATCCGGTCATTCCTGTATTACCAAGGCCCCCCACACGCAGACGCAGGCATCCTTCTTTCTCATCATCCCCTGATTCTAGCCCAGCAAGAAGGGCTATCCCTATGGGAGAGAGGGCTGTTTTCCAAAGACCATGCAAAAGATATAAGCATAGGAGGGAGGCTATGGAACCTTACTCTTCAGATGATGCAGCGCAGACACTAGCACACCCAAGGGTCCTTATACAAGGAGACACAACAGTACCTGTGGCTGTTCCTAGCAACAATCCCTTGGGAGATACGCAACCCCTGCCCATGTCCCCGGTGGCTGCGCCAGGTCCTCTACCTGCTGCCACTGGGCATAGACCCCACCATTCTGACTCTACCTCCTCAGATGAAGAAAAAGAGGAGGGCGTACTCTCAGATGAGCAAAATTTACCTGAGAAAACCAATACAGTCATGTTGTTTCCAGCTGTGGAATTTGAACTCCTGTTAACCAAAGTAAAGAGAGCCATAAAGGATGTGACAACTATTGTGGATAATCCTCAGGTGTCTGGGTTAGATCAGGAGGTATTCCCATCTAACCCTGTCTCAGCAGCCACAGTTCCCTTTCCATCTTTATTTAAGGAGGTTATGTTAGCTGAATGGGGTGTGCCTGTAGCGCACAAGCCTGCCATATCTTTTCCTAAAAAACTTTATTCACTTCCACCTGATATTATGTCTCATAGCTGTGCCCGTTGTGGATGCGCCCGTTGCGCAATTGGTTACTGGTGCCTTGCTGAACAAGGAAGGTGATGAATTCTTGAAGGCACCGGAGGAGAAAAAGGCTGACCACCTTCTGAGAAAGGCACATGAGGCCTCCGCTACTGTGATTAGAGCAGCAACAACCAATTCAGTCTTCGCCAGAGCGTCCATATTGTGGACCAAGGAGCTGGCCAAGTTGGTCCCACCAGAAAATGTCAAGCTGCGCCAAGGTTTGAACAAAATTGCGAGGACATGTGCTCTAATGGCAGATTCTAGCGTTGACTATATACAGCACACATCAAGGTCCATGGCAGCTGGGGTGACAGTACGCAGGGGACTATGGCTTAAACATTAGAGGGTGGACTCTGAGTCTAAGTCGGCTTTGGCAGCCACCCTGTTCAGGGGAAGAAAGCTTTTTGGGGAATCACTAGAACAAATTCTGGTGGATACCCGTGATAAGAGGAAAACCATGCCAGGGGGTCGAGGGGACATGAGACGACCTTTTCGAGGGACCAGCTTTAACCAGGGCTCCTTTCGTTTATTCAGAGTGTTTAATAGATTCCCAAACGTTGGCTACAGAGATGGGTTCCGGGACAGAGACCAACACGGATCTTCCTTCAGACAGCCTTGGTGTCAATCCTGGGGAAACAAAAACAGAGACAGCTCTAAGAATAGACCTGGATCCTTCACCGGTCCTCCGGATGGACGGCACCGTAAGCAGTGACTCTATTCCTGTGGGGGTCGGACTACAGGAGTTTGCCTCGGTATGGGGGGAAAGTTCCTCAGACCAATGGGTATTGCAAACAGTGTCACAGGGGTACAAGATAGATCTGATTTCTCATCCTCCAAATATCTTTTTCGAAACACCAGTATCCAAAGTCCAAACAAAGCGGATCCTTATGGACCAAGCCATCCAACATTTACTAGAAATCAAGGCTATAGAGTCAATTCACCCAACAGAGCTGGGTACCGGAATATTTTCCTTACTCTTTTTGGTCCCAAAGAGGGACGGCTTCTGGCGGGCAGTACTGAACCTGAAGCGGCTGAATCGGTTCGTGAAAAAACACAGCTTTCGGATGGAATCTCTAAGAACCATCAAGGCAGCTATCCACCAGGGAAATTAGTTAGCTTCCATTGACTTAACAGAGGCTTATCTTCACGTTCAGATTCACTCAGCTTCTCTTACAACCAAAAATGTTACCAGTACAGAGCCCTGCCTTTTGGCTTGACGCCGGCTCCTCGAGTTTTCACCAAACTCATGGTGGCGGTGATTGCCCACATTTGTCAGGAGGGCATTCATGCCTATCCGTATTTAGACGACGTGCTCCTTCGATCTCTCAATTACAGGCAAGTGACCAGGGACCTGAGTCGCACAGTTCACAACATGGAAAGCCATGGGTTCGTCATCATTTGGGCCAAGAGCCACCTACAGCCATCTCAACTCCTGCAACATCTCGGGGTGTTATTCGATACACAGAGAGCTACTGTCTCCCTGCCGCCAGAGCGGCAGATGAAAATCGCAAAGGCGATCAGTCCATGGCTATCCAGAAGGAAGGGGACAGTGATGTCCCTGGCTCAAATTTTAGGCCTCATGATAGCCTGCTTGGAGTACACACCCTGGGCCAGGTGGCACTTCAGATCGCTACAGTGGTTTTTGCTCCCTTATCAACAAGACATCACAGAAAGGAACCACAGGCTGGTCAAACTGCCTCCAAAGGTCAAGTCATCTCTATGTTGGTGGCTGTCCCCGACAATGGGAGCAGGACTTCCCTTGGAGATACCTCGAAAGATCGTTGTAACCACGGATGCCAGCCTATTGGGTTGGGGAGCGCATTGCCTGTCTCAATGCGCCCAAGGGAGATGGAATTGGAGAGACCTACGATTCAATATCAACTGGCTAGAGCTCAAGGCAGTCCATTTGTCCCTCATTTGTTTTAAAAGACTTGTGGCAGGGGAGCATGTACTTGTCCAGATGGACAATGTCACTGCAAAGGCTCATGTAAACCATCAGGGAAGCACGAGATCTTGGGCTCTGATGAAGGAATCGAGCGTTCTGTTCCAATGGGCAGAATCACATCTAAAGTCCATTTCGGCGGAGCATCTGTCCGGAACAACCAATGTCCAAGCGGACTGGTTGAGTCGCCAGTGGCTGGACCCAGCGGAATGGTTGTTACATCCTGACATCTTCCAACTAATTGTGAGAAAATGGGGCCTTTCCCTGGTGGATCTTTTTGCATCTAAATGGAATAATGGGGTTCCCCGGTTTTTCTCAAGACATCAGTGTCACAATGCGGAACAGGTAGGTGCCCTGGTGTCCCCCTGGCCATCAGGTCTCCTGTTTGCATTTCCCCCAATGGTTATTCTCGGGGCGGTGCTTCGCAGATTGGTGTACGAGGCAGCAGAGGTAATTCTTGTGGCCCCTTTTTGTCCTCACAGGCCATGGTTCTCAGACCTGATAACTCTGTCGGTTCGACCGCCGTGGCCTCTCCCTCTGAAGGACAACCTCATTGCTCAGGGTCCCATGTGCCATCCGGATCCAGCGTGGCTTCATCTTCACTCATGGAGGTTGAGTGGAAAGCGCTAGAGGCTAGGGGCTATTCCCATCCAGTCCAAAACACAATCTTGGCGGCTAGACGGGAATCTACCAAAAGGATTTATCAGGTAACTTGGAAGGCTTTTTGTTCCTGGGGGAGGCAGAACAGTAACTCCTCTTTCAGCTAGTGTCTCTGAGGTCCTGGCTTTTTTTCAGGCAGGTGTGGAAAAGGGGTTACGCCCTTCTACGTTGCGCCGTCAAACATCAGCTTTGGCATCGGTTTTGGACTTAGCAGTTCAAGGGTCTGCTAATCTTCACCATCACATTCAGCGTTTCCTTAGAGGAGTGACCAACTTGGCCCCCCCCGCCAGTTCACAGGTTTCCCACTTGGGATCTTAATAAAGTTTTGAATGTACTTACCAAGGGGCCTTTTGAACCCCTACGCGCAGTTTCAATAAAATTGTTATCTTTCAAAGTGTTATTTTTTAGTAGCGATCATGTCTGCTAGACGAACTTCTGAGTTGGCAGCTTTGTCGGTAAGGGATGAACTATGTATTTTTCAAGGCGATGCGGTAGTCTTAAAATTAGACCCCACATTTGTTCCAAAAATTAATTCAGTGTTCCATAAGAGTCAGGTCATTGTTCTTCCTTCCTTTTGTCCATCACCCAAGCATCTGAAAGAGCGGGCTTGGCACTCCTTGGATGTTAGGAGGGCACTGAGGATCTATCTGAAATGAACACGGGACTTCAGGAAGTCGGGTTCCCTTTTTGTTTCTTTTCAACCTTCTTCTTTAGGTTCTAAGGCATCAAGTGTTGCATTGGGCCACTGGATTAGAGCGACCATTGTATTGGCATACGAAGCTCTGGATATGTCAGCACCTATCATGGCCCATTTCACCAGGAGTGCTTCGGCTTCAGCAGCTTTCTCAGCCAGGGCTCTTTTAGAAGAAATATGTAAGGCAGCAACTTGGTCATCAGCTTCGCCCTTTGTTAAACATTACAAGATACCATCCTTTTATGATGCACAGGCCTCAGTCGGAAGGACGGTATTGCAAAAGGTGGTATAAACATCCGCTACCGTCCCTTCTGAATAGCTTGGGTACGTCCTGTCACGTGATGCATGCCCTCCCCATACCGTGGAAAAAGAAACATTGGTAGACTTACTGTGAAGGGTTCTTTTTCTGGTATGGGGAGGGCATCTAACCCTCCTGCGGATGTCTGTGATGATTCATGGGTGGAGGGGCGACTCCCAGGGGATTTAGTTTTAATTTCCCTATGCCTCCCCCCCCCCCTACTTTGTGTATTCCACAGATTCTACTCTTTTCCTGACAGGTATAACTTTAATTATTCAGAGCTGTGCATTAATATTTAGAGCAAAACTTTCTTTGCAATGTTCCAGCTTCACTCAATAGAACAGAACTGGGGCTTGAGAGGGAGTTGCTAAGGAGTTGGGTGAAGTGCTTGAATTCTATTGGTCCTGTCTCGAAACATGCAGAATGTAACATAATACCCATCACGTGATGGATGCCCTTCCCATACCAGAAAAAGAACCCTTCACGGTAAGTCTACCAATGTTTGTATCTTTTCTAAACAGTGTTCAAGATCTCTCTTACATTCTCCTGAGGATCTGTTCTGAATTTTCCATTAACCCCCCCCCCCAAATATTTCATCAGAGCCTAAGTTTCACTGGTAAATTCTTAAGAACTTAACTGACCTAGAACTTTTGTCTTTTTCCCCCCCTCCATGTAGTAAGATAAAACAAGGTCTCTTGCCTAGTTTGGAGGATTTGCTGTTCTATACCATTGCGGAAGGGCAAGAAAAAATACCAGTTCATAAGTTCATTACGGTAAGTGTTTACCTTTTTTGTAAATTGTACAACAAACAGTTATTTTTTTAATATCTGAAACATAATGCATGCCACAAGCTTTGCTAATTGCTAACGATGGGGGCTGATTAAATTACTCATGAGCAGCCTTGTTGAAATTAATGGGACAAGTTGGTACTGATGACTTGTCCCATTAATTTTAACGGGACTACTCATGAGTCATTTAGTATGGTTGTCAGCTAGAGATTCCAGCTATGCAATATCTAAAATATGTACATACGCTTATACCTATTCACTGACATTGTAAAACTGAGGGAACATAGGAAGCTGCCATCTACTGAGTTAGACCATAGGTCTGTCTAGCTCAGTATTGTCTTCACAGACTGGCAGCAGCTTCTCCAAGGTTGCAGGCAGGAATCTCTCTCAGCCCTATCTTGGAGATGCTGCCAGGGAGGGAACGTGGAACCTTCTGCTCTTCCCAGATCGGCTTCATCCCCTAAGGGGAATATCATACAGTGCTCACACATCAAGTCTCCCATTCATATGCAACCAGGGTGGACCCGGCTTAGCTAAGGGGACAAGTCATGCTTGCTACCACAAGACCAGCTCTCAAAAAAACCAACAGGGAAGGGGGCTATGGTGAGGCACTGAACTCCTCTGTGACTGTGTCTGTTACCTGGCTACTGCAGTATGCTGGCAAAAGATACTAGAAGGTGCTTGGAACTAGATTTGCATATTAACTGCATCAGCAAGGGTTTCCTGTTCTGAATATTGATATTTTTTTTAAATCTTTGCAGGCTCTGAAATCCACAGGCTTGCGTACAGCTGATCCAAGGCTGAAAGAATGCATGGATATGCTTAGACTGACTCTTCAGACAACTTCTGATGGTGTCATGCTAGATAAAGATCTCTTTAAAAAGTAAATACCTCCTAATGATCTGAAATGGACTTAAAATTTGCTGCATCCAGTTCATTGACATGCAAACTCTTTCAATAGTGTCTCATTCATGTGTTTACTTGATGTTTAATATGTTGTGAGCTGCCCAGAGGATGTTATGGGGTGGCTAACAACATTTTTTTAACTACTACTACTAATTATTTTTATTTACTTATTTTAGTGTATGCTCTTTAAATGAGCAGATGTGGTTGCTGTAGCTAATCAAACTTTGGGGTGAGATGAAGAGAAGGAAATGAAGCAAACTAGCAGTTCAGTTTTTTTCTATCTAAACTTCATTTTTCTGACAACCTAGCAGATGATAGAGCATGTTTATAACAATTTAAATTGTTTTGAATATTGTAGTGCAGTGCTATTATGTATTGTAGTCAGTGACTAGCAAAGTCCATGTGTAAAAAGGGACTGCAAGGATGCCACTGGGGCTTGTGCATGACTCCCCCAGTCTTTTATGTGCGTGGTTGTGCAAGGAGATGAAATGTCCCTGCTCTGCCCATGCTCCAGAAATGCTCTGGAAGAGAGGGGATATGTCACTGAGCTATGTCTTTCCTGTCTTCCTGAATGTGGACAGAGTGGGGATGTTTCACCCACTTATGGAATGGCACATGTATAGAGGAGCTCGGCGAATTATGCACTGACCCCAGTTGCATCTCCACAGTCCGTCTGTGTGTGTGCACTTAACTTATCAGGATGTCAGCCAGTGGTGTGATTTAAATGCAGATGTGCGCAGTACTTCAGGCACCTCAGCACTTCCCAGAGGAATTTCAGAACTGGCTCAGGCACCAGCATTCGAACCAGCTCGATGGGGTGGGGGGCGGTTCCTTTAAAAGGCAGGTAAGGAGCTCCTTACCTGTGCCCCGCCAGTTCTCTCCAGACGGCCATGCAGGGCTGCAGCGATGTTCCTTTCAGATGCCATGCGGAGGCTGGGTTTCTTTGAATTTAAGTTATGTAAACTGTCCTTTAAAAAAACAAACTGGTTTCAACTTATATCTAAATTTAATACAAACATGTTAAACTCTACACTTGTAGCATGTAGATTGAATTCATGATCCTCTATGAAATGCATTGAATTGAAGCCTACGCTTCTGTAGAAAAGTATGAAATGGGAGCAAAAATGTGTGACCTTTTGAAGTTGGGACACAATTCATGCATTTATTGTGGAGACTGTGAATATATAGATGAAACCCTGTTCAACCCAGAAACTACCTAACCTTGCTTCTAGAAAGTTCAAGGCACTGTCTTCAAGTAGGTAGTCATGCTTAGTGTTTTGCATGCTAGAGAGAACCAAGAATAACTAACTAATTTTGCAGTGGCTTCCTTAAGCCAATACAAATTCTACAAAAGTCATGTGGGCTTTTGTACAGAAGCTATGGATTATTCTCCTGAGTTGTATAAGGAATAGAATGTGCTTGTGTGTTTTTAATTGCCTGTAGCAACCAATTGATGGGCATGCATTCTTGGGAAATATGTTAATTAGAAATCCATTGACTTGATTTAAATGAATAGTTTCTTAAATTACGAAACATTTTTCAACAGTGTGTCTGCATGTAAGAAAAGCTATTTAGTGTACATATTCTAAATCTGTTTACTTTCAGAGCTTCTAACTGTCTGCCCTTGTCATCGTGCTCTAACATATCTTGGACAGGAGATTAATTAAGTGTAGTGTATGTTGTAGCAGAACAGTTAAAAAAAATTTCAATAAATAATAAACATTTATGTTCTAAAATGATTAACTTTTAAATTTCTGTTTTTAGCTTCTCTAAGGGAATGTATCAAGTCATATATGCTTGGCGTTTATAGAAGTAATAATTTTTAATGTTCCACAGGTGTGTTCAAAGCAATATCGTCTTGCTTACTCAGGCTTTCAGGAGAAAATTTGTCATTCCAGACTTCATGTCATTTGCCTCTCACATTGATGAATTGTATGAAAGTGCTAAAAAACAATCTGGAGGAAAGGTAACTACTTGAGGGGGGTGGGGATTGCTGTGGCTTGTATACTTGTGTAGAATAAAAGCCTACAGTTGTACACAATTTGGTTCATATGGGTCCAGGCATTGCGAAGATGATAAAGGGATGCATGGCTGGGTTATCTCATAAGCTTACAATGCTTAAGGGAAGTACATTAAAAATCAGTGCAGGAGAAGACACAAAATCCCAACAGGGTTTTTAGTCCGCAGATTTTTGTTGAGGAGCAAATTTCTCTTGGATATGAGCCTGAAAATTTTAGCCAAAGTGCTCTCTGCCTCTGGAATTGTTTTGCAATAATTTTTCAGCCTCTAGGTTTTTCTTCTTTTCTTTTTTTTCTTTCTTTTTTTCTTTTTTGGCTTGGATTATAGGTGCTATTCTGGATTTTCTCCCTTCAGATGGGACACATTTTATTAAATTACTTAAGCAAAAAAATAATTGAAATGCCTATATGAAGATCTCTGTTTCACAACTATATATATTTTGCAGGCAATACTTTAATATAGCACTGGTAAATAAGCCTACAAAAATGTCTGATACTTTTCTCATTTCAGTTAACCATTAGTCTGGTTATGGTGAATTCTGGTTTGTTCTAACCAGACTAGAAGTTTAAAATGGCCTATCCTCATACAGAAAGCAGAGGGGGAGTCTCTGTGTCTGATGCTTGTGAACTTTATGTGGAATCATTGAACCACATGATGTCTAAACTGTGTGTGTTTGTAGCTTTTTTTGTTTGATACACAGTTAATAGAATGTTCTGAGCTTGAGTGCACAGGATTACAACAGCTAATATGCCCCTCTTCCAGGAGTAATCCCCTAATATTTTCACGATGGAAGGAAGTATGTACTCTCCTTCTCCAGTTTGGGCAAGTTTGGATTTTATCTGTGTGGAGAACTAGGAGGACAGACGCCTTTTTGCTAAAGCCTTTGCAACTCCTGATTGCTCCCTTGAGTTTCTGCTGCCACCACCAGTGGTTTCCAGGCAGGTTAGCTACCTTGTGGTCCCCTGAAGCCCCCCAAACAAGACAGGGGATGTTCCATCATGCAACCCGGATATTTGCTGGAGCCTGAGGTATATCCCAGAAATTCCATAAAAAGTGTGCAAGTAGTGTCCTATAAAATCCAGTACAGTCCAATGTTATAGTTAAAAAAGAAGAAAGAAAGAAAGTAAAAAGTTTGGTTTATTACAGCAAAAGCGAACAGTTTACAGGCAAATGAAGGTCGGGATGAAAAATAGTGTGAAAAGCATTATTATCCTGCTCTAAGTGTCAGGGAATTGGAAGGCAGTCTCTTAAAGCCACAAAAAGGTGGGTTCAGAATCTAGGCCCTCAAGGCATGGCTGTGGGTAGTCTGTTGTCCTTGCTGATAAATTAACTTATTCTGAACTGGCCTGGCACTACAAACAAGCAAGGCCAGGATCTGTGGGTAGTTAGTGTTGCTCTCCAAGGCCTGAGAGTTGACAGGGCAGTTGGAAGTGGAACTCATTGCTAAATTACTAAATTCCCTTCCCCTTTAATGGCCAGCTGCTCTGCCAGCATCAGTTCTTCTATTCCCCACCACTACAGCAATAGCCGCCCCAGGGCTGTTAGATGCACCCCCTGCACCATCCCACTCAGGAGAGCCCAAACACATCTCATCAAATAGGCCTGGCACAATTCAGGATGATAAAAACAGCCCTCTAACCCAAACCTCCACTCATCCACGATATAGCCTTCCCTCAGCCCTCAGTCCCACTCTGAAGGCCCGACCCCAAAGGCCCTCAGTTCCACCCCGAAGGCCCAGCCCCATTGTAGAAGGGAAACGCCTATCATGGCAGCAGGCCATAAAAGAGACCTGATTTGGGAATATTTTAATGAAGTTCCTGTACCTGTGGGTAAGAAAGGCATGTGTGCAAAATGCAAACAATACAACAATGAAATGCAGGGCCTCGTTGCTCGAATGAAATGGCATTATGAGAAGTGTTTACCTATTATAGTGTGTACCTACCTTCTAAAAATAAAATCTACATCTATCTCTAAATATGTATTAAGGTTATATTAGACAACAGCAGGGGGCTCCCCCATTTATTTATTTATTTGATCATTGTTACATACCGCCTGATTTGTGTATCTCTAGGTGGTACACACAGTTGAAAACAAATATAAGAGTAAAAACCATTAAAACAACTTCAACTTAATTAAAAAAGTTAAAACAGTTTCATAGGATAAAAACAATTAAACAGTTTTAATGTCAGTTAAAAGCCTGAGAAAACAGGTGTATCTTGAGGGTTTTTCTAAAAGCCAACAGAAATGGAGATGCTCTTATGTTGATAGGGAGCATATTCCAAAGCCTAAGCAGGGATGGGGAACCTTGGCACTCCAGCTGTTTTTGGACTACAACTCCCATAATCCCCAGCCACAGAGGCCAATAGCTAGGGATTATGGGAATTGTAGGCCAACATCTGCAGGAGTGCCAAGGTTCCCCATCCCTGCCCTAGGGCAACCACAGAGAAGGCCCGGTCCCAAGTCACCATCCAGTGAGCCAGTGGCAACCGTAACCAGACCTCCTCAGATGATCTTAATAGGTGGCAGGCTTCATAATAGAGAAGGCAGTTCTCTTAAGTACCCTGGACCCAATCCTTTGAGGGCTCTATAGATAATAACCAGTTCTTTGTATTTCACTTGGAAACAGATCGGTAGCCAGTGCTGTTATTTTAAAATTATGTGGTCCCTTTTGGTTGTACCAGTTGTAGTTTCTGGACTACATACAAAGACAGCCCCACACATTACAAAGTTATGCCTGGAGGTTACCAGCATATGCACCACAGTTTTAAGGTAATTTTCCTACGAAATGGGCATAGCTGACTTAGTGGCCAAAACTGATAAAAAGCACTTCTGGCCACTTCCTCAACCTGAGAAATCGGAGAGTATTTTTGATTCAGGAGCACTCCCGTACCTGATCTTTCAGGGGAAGTGTAACCCCATCCAGAACAGGCAGATCTAAACCATCTCTGGGATCCCTCTCCCACTTCCCATGTCTGATCAGTACGCCCATCTCATTTGGATTCAATTTCAGTTTGATATCCCTCATACAGCCCATTACCACCTCCAGGCAGGCATTTACAGAAGTTATGCCATTTCCTGATGAGGTTGATATGAAGAAATAATAGATATGGGTATCAGCATATTGATAACACCCTGCACCAAACCACCTGATGATCTCTGCCAGGGGTTTCATGTATATATTAGAGCAGTGGTTTCCAAACTGGGATCTTCCAGATGTTGCTGAACTATAGCTCCCATCATCCCCTGCCACAATAAATTGCAGCTGGGCTGATGGGAGTTGTAGTTCAGCAACATCTGGAGGCCCCCAGTTTCAGAACCACTGTGTTAGAGCATTGGAGACAGTATGGAGCCTTGTGGAACTCAGTGCTTTAATTCTCCTTTGCTGAGCAACAGTCCCCAAGTGACACCATTTGGAATCTACCCAAGAAGTTGGAACAAAACTACTGTAAAACATTGCCACCCAATCCCACCTCCCTCAGGCGACCCAGAAGGATACCATGGTTGATGGTATCGAAAATTGCCGAGAGACTCAAAGGGATCAGCAGAGCCACTGTCAATAGCAAGGCAGTCTCAATCCCATAGCCTGCTTGAAAGCTGGCTTGAAATGGGTCTAGATAATCTGAATAATCCAAAGGTGCCTGGAGCTGAGAGGCCACCACCCACTCATTCACCATGCCCAACTATGGAAGATTGGAAACGGGTCTGTCATTAGCTAATTCTGAGGGACCCATTCCAAGTTTCTTCCAATAAGGTCTAATAATAGCCTCCTTAAGATAAGGAGGCATCCTGCCCTCCCTCAGAGAAGCATTTATAATAGTTATCAGACTTTCTCTGAGAATATGATTACCGGATAAAATAAGCCAAGTTGAACAAGGGTCAAGAGATCAGGTTGTAGGATGTATAGGCCGAAGCAGTTTGTCCACATCCTCAGGAGTCACAAACTGAAAGTGATCCAATCTAATCCTATAAGAGGAGTTGCTGGACACCTCCTTAATAGATTCTGCAGTAACTGTAGTATCCAATTCGGCCCAAATACAAGATACTTTATTCACACAAAAATCATAGATGATGTCTCAGCGTTTGATGGTTCCAAGATCAAGTTCAAGGGGGAGGGGGCACATGCTAGTCCCCTCACAACTCCAGACAACTCTGTTGGGTGTGAATTTGGGGAAGCAATGCGAGCAGAAAAGAATTACTACTTTGCTGTCTGCATTGCTAGAGCATAGATCGTCAAATGTGCTCCGTGTTGTGATCTGTCAGATTTGTGCTGAGTTTCCCTCCACTTGCACTCTAGTGGTCTGCCTTGCCACTTTAGTTCCCATAGTTCTTCCAAATCCACAGGGCTAATTTTGAAACAGGTTGGGGAGGATGGTTAGGAGCGATTGTGTCTACTGCTATAGTGAGTTCATTATTCCATGTTTGTACCAGAACATCAACAGAATCTCTAGCAGAGCCAACTCTAAACCCTTCCGATGCTTCTTGGAATCCTGTTGGGTCCAATAACCTTCTCGGGTGGATCAACCTAATAGGTCCTTCATCCCTGCAGAGGTGGGTTGCGGTTGGAAGTCCTGCCTCAACCAGATGGTGGTCCTTCTATGACTGTGGTTCACAAGTCCCCCACCCAAGAAACGTCACCATGATCAGAGCAAAAAAACCCCATGAATTTACATCCATACATCCTAATGTCTCACAGAATGATAGCCATTACCCAGGTGGCCAAGTATGTACAGAAAGCTTGTACATGGTCTCCAGGCTTTAGTGAAATTGAGTTTTAAAGCCTCAGAAATAAAGTGGGAACTCTGGCCAAGGTCTGAAGAGAAGCCTTTCTCCACAGTCTTTATCTCCCTGCCCTCTTTCACTGTACTCCTCCCCAAGTCATTTATAACCATGAACTGTAATATTAAATTGATATGAATGATTTTGTTTTGGGTAGGTTGCTGACTATATTCCACAGTTGGCTAAATTCAGTCCTGACTTGTGGGCAGTGTCGGTATGCACAGTTGATGGACAGAGGTATGATTTATTTATTACATTGATTTATTATATAAGATTTATTATCTTATATTGCTGAATTATCTAAATTATTCAGTTGTAGTGATAACAATCCTAAGTTTGAGGAGTCGTCAGAACTTGCTACAAGGTAGCTGTGTAAAATCCATGTTGTCTGTCCTTTATAGCACTTGCTGAAGGGCTTGCTTTTTGAATATGTGCTGCTCAAGGCAGTCCCCAAATCCCAAAGAGATCTAGGATGACCTTTCCTTGGATGTCTTGAGGACACTGGCTCTCCCTGTTCATGGTTGTAGAATTCTGACTTATGCCAAATTATATGAACTACTGTCTACTGTACATCAAGAGATGGGGACGGGGGAAATCTCATTTCTCTTTCTGTGTAAACCACTTTGAGAAACTTTTGTTGAGAAGTGATATATAAATATTTGGGTTTTTTTCCTGTTAAAATTGTTTGATTCATTAATCGGATTGATCATGACACTTTTTCTAGATAAAACTATTCTTCAGAACTAGAAATGAGTTTTTGCAAATAATGCTGCTATTTCCTGCACTAGGACAACCAAATTGCACAATTTTGCAAAAACAAAATAACTGATAAGGCACCCTTTTTTGCCTATTTTTAATATGTGGGGCTGAAAATTGAGACTTGCTGTTCCTCCAGTAGGAGGAACATTTATTTATTTGATTTGTTTTCTATACCGCCCTTCCAGAAATGGCTCAGGGCAGTTTACATCAAAAACATTGATTTATAAAGAATGGAGAGAGAAAGTCCTAGTAGTAAACTGAGATTTCTTAACCTGTTCTAGTATAAGCAGTAGTGCCTTTTCATTTGATTGAGGAGGGAGGGGAAATATCTGGAATTGCCATGAATCTAATGCATCACTGAATATCATACAGTTATGGGCACCCAGCATATACTTCCCTCTTGGCCATAGCTTGATTTTTCAAGATTCAAGGTGCAGAGAGGAATTCTTCATAGTTGCTTCCCTAAAAACCTACAGAGCACTTGACTGAGCATATTTCAGAAGCAGTATAGTACTTCTCAGTTTGGGCAGGTATTCAGTTGAGTTTTGGGAGATGGCATTCCAAGCTAATTTGGCTGTTAAAAACTGACACAGTGCCACCTCCCCTAAGCATCTGGAATACATGGGGTATGAATAAAACTTCCAGTTTTAATCGAAGATACTTTTCAATAATAGCCATTCTTCAAAAGCAAAAGTATTTGAACTTCATGACTGGTGTTGCTAGATTGCTATTCAGTGTTAATAATTCTGCTATAATAGTATAGTTATGTATACTAACAAATCAGCCAAAGACTTCATGGGTAGGCAAGTGCATGTATGTAATGGCACAGCCCAGGAAAATAAGGCATTATGGCAGCACTGCAAGCATTTGCTCTGCAGTAAAGATAGACAGTTGGGGTAGAAAACTTGCAATGGTTTACTTTAAGGAGTAGTGATATTTGGCTGTTAAGAGCAACATGAGATTTGCCATTGAGATTTCAATGGGCTACATCTTGTAACATTTGACAAAGTCTTTTATGCGAGTTTGTCAGAACCCCTTTTTTAAAAGGCTGTTTATCTGAATCAAGCATAAAGGTTACAGACCCACAAACTATGAAATACTTATCCCAAACACCAATACTTGAAGCATTTTAGGTGTAACATTCTTCCTCTGGCATACGTGGAGAGAATAGTTTAAAAATGATTCATGATAGTTGTTGAGCTGAAATGTCGTTTTGTTTTTTGTTTTCATTGTTCTCAAAATGCGTCTTGTCCCAAATCCAAGTACCAGGCACAAAACACTGTTCACAGGCAACTATGGCAAGAATCCCTGAAGTACTGTTTCTTTCTCTTTTGTTTTGATCCTTTCTGAAGGCTTGAAGGAACTGCTTCAGACTCTGAGCTTGCTCACAGAATCTATTTGAGAGCATTTCCTCAGCCTTGTGAACAAAATTGTCATATGTTGGGAATTATTAATCCCATCTCTTAGGGATGTGGGGTGAGCTCAAGTGAGGATGGGGGGCTCAAGAGGTTGTCCTGTTAGTTTGGACACCACACCCCACACCCAATGTTTGGCAACTGTATCTCTCTTTGGTTGGTCTTGGGTCTGTGTTAGGCCAAATTGCTATTGATAAAGTAGTAGTTCTGCTTTAGTTGTTGGGAGGTTCTGTGTTTGTGCTTTTCTCTTTTGTTGGTGGGCTGAAGGATTTTTAGGCAATCTTACTGGCTTTGACCTTTAAGGTTAGGTGGAGGAAGGGGATTGTGCCTAGAAAAGCAAGTGATTAGGAGATGTAGAAGGGCTTCTCTGGGTTCTGTGGAGGGAAGAGAGGGATATGGTAATGGAAGTTGGTCAGGCTGTTCTATTGGAAAGTTGAACTGACCATTCTGGCCTTCCCTCCAATCTGGTTTTCAGGAGTGTCCTGGTAACATGCTCTTGAGTCTGAAGGTCCTGTTGCTTAATGCCAGATTATTTATTAGCAAGACATCAGCCATACAGGATCTTGTCCTGGATGAGCATGATGAAAGCTAGTGGGAGTGATTGACCCAGCAAAAGCCCTTCCTTGACTGGGAAAGTGGAGTTGCAGTGATCTATTGTGCATCCATTCCCTTCTCCAGGTGCCCAGTTGGACAATCCAAGAACTTTTGAGTGCTTGTTCCTGATGGTAGGTGTCAAAGACAGAATGGGGATTCTGTTAGTATAGTGCCTGCCTCACTTTTCCTGCCAAACTGTTGGGGAGGGTCTTGGATGTGGCATCAAGCTTCTTGAGACTAATTGTGTTGGGGGATTTCAACATAGACTCAGAGCACCCCCAGCACTTCAGGTGACCATGTTCATGCTGACCATGACAACTATGGGCCTGTCTCAGTAAGTAGTGTGTGCTGTCCATATAGCAGGGCACACTCTCTGTATAAAGTTTTTGTTGGTCAGGATGCAAATGAATTGGAATTGGAGGAGTTGTTAAGGAGGGATTATTATCTGGTGAGGTTTAGGCTTTCTGCTTGCTTTGGCCTCCCCAGAGCTAGGGAACCTATTAAGCCTCTGTGGGCAGAGCATCTTATGGATCCATTAGTTTTTCAGACAGCCCTCATCTCCCATTGCTAGATCTGGCACATCTGTTGAAACTATGGTCACACTTTGGTGTGAAGAGACAACCTGGGTGATGGATACAGTTGGTCCTGAGCACCCTTTCCAGTTCTGTGGAGTTCAAGGAGAGCTAAGTGTGATGAAATGGCTCAGATGTGGCTAGAGTGTTGCTGGATCGAGATCTATAAGAATGGGGTTCTGTGCCTGCACAGGACCCTCATGGTAGAATTCAGCAGCTGGTTGTGGTGACTGAGCCCCGCCTCCATGCCACAGTGTGCTATTTAAAGGTGGGCTGGTGCCACATCTCCAAGCAGATGTGCAAGAATCAGGCTCTGCGGCATTTATGATGAGGTGTTAAATCCTTCAGCTCTGTGGGAGCCCCGTCCATCGCTGTTGATGTCAAAATCACCATCAAAAATTGTCTCAACACTGAATGTTGAAGCCATCGTCATTGGCTTTGACATCTACAGCTTTCAGGAGCCCTAAGCTGCCTCCGGGTCCAGGATTCGAGTTCCAGAATTCGAAGTCCAAGACCAAGCGGGCAACCTTGGAAGCCCCGTCGACACCCAAACCAAAGAAGACTAAAACTACAGACTTAACCAAAGACAAAACTCAATCGCCATTGGATTTATAGCAACTGGCATCAAACCAGGTACAGGCCTTGAAGGCGACAGTTGCCCACGGTATTGGCCCCTCAACATCGACATCTTTGACATAGAAGACAATGCCGTAAGCACAAAAATCTCTCAACGCTTGAGAAGTCTTCCGTACATTGACCCCAACCTCCTAATGCTTAAAGACTTTGTATTGCATCCAAGAGAAAGACAATACCTACCTGCTAAAGCATTATGCTCCTAACTCCCTGGTCATTGACTGTGCCACCTTGATGAAATCTGGACAGCGTCACAGCACTCCTGCAGACAAAGAGGGGAGAAAGTTGGATCTTGTATGGAGAAAAATATTCCACATCATGTCAGTTGGTTAAGATCATGAATTATTTGGCTTGCACAGTGAAGTATAATCATGGCCTGTGGAATCTCTTGAGGATGATCTAGACACCCTATCAGAGGAATTTAAAAAGAAATACCAACATTAGATAAAATGGCTACGCTTACATGGCAACAATTGAGCACGGCAAAACACCTAGCTGAGTCAGAATCTCGTTCCATGGCGGCAGCAGTCTTGCTACAGAGACACGCATGGCTTTGCTCCACTACCCTTCAGAGTAATACGAAGGGAAAAATTGAGGGCTTACCTTTTGGTGGTAAGGGCCTCTTCACAGAGACAACTGACTCCACCATGGAGCAGTTAAAGAAATCAACTTTTAAAGTTGATTAAAAAGCCTACCACCACAACTTCAACTTCTTCCTATGACTCAAAGTATCATTCTTACCCCAGGCAGAGGCCCATGTACAGACAAAACGAACACCGTGATTTCAAGAAACAATATCACCCTTATAAATGTTCCTATCAAGGCAAAGTCACTCAATCTTGGCATACAAAACAGGCGGAGCCTCAAAAGCATCTTTGAGGAACAGAAACACCCCCCCCATCACTTTTGCACTACTTATCCTTCCCACCACCAGGGGCAGTAACATCTTGGCAGGCAAGTAACAACACCAGCTTTGCGATTCCATCTCTTCTTCCAGCACACAATAGGGATGTGCACGGTCCGGAGCAGTCCGGACCGGCACCGAAGGTGGGCCTTTCTTTAAGGGCGGGGAGAGCTTGCTTACCCCTCCCGCCTCTTTGCCCCCTCCAGTGCCCGTATTTAACAGACTAACGGGGCACTGGAAACCAGCTGCCCCCGCCCCCCCCGCCGCGAGCAGATTTACCCCCAAAACTACCAATACCCCTGCCGCCGCCGTCACCCGCCAGCCCTCCCTCCCTCCCAGCTGCCCGCCCGCCTGCCCGAGTCCTCACTCGATGCTTTAGTAAAAAACGAGAGGAGCTACCGGACAGAGCTCCTCTCGCTAGGAAGGCCTGCTGCATACTGAAGGCGCTTTGTGCGCGTGCACATGCGCGCGCTGCAAAGGACGCCGATCGCCGGAGGCCCGGTCTACCCGCCGGAAAAAGGCGGGTAGACCGGGCCTCCGGCGATCGGCGTCCTTTGCAGCGTGCGCATGTGCACGCGCGCAAAGCGCCTTCAGTATGCAGCAGGCCTTCCTAGCGAGAGGAGCTCTGTCCGGTAGCTCCTCTCGTTTTTTACTAAAGCATCGAGTGAGGACTCGGGCAGGCGGGCGGGCAGCTGGGAGGGAGGGAGGGCTGGCGGGCGATGGCGGCGGCAGGGGTATTGGTAGTTTTGGGGGTAAATCTGCTCGCGGCGGGGGCGGCTGGTTTCCAGCACCCCGTTAGTCTGTTAAATACTGGCGCTGGAGGGGGCAAAGAGGCGGGAGGGGTAAGCAAGCCCTCCCGCCCTTAAAGAAATGCCCCCCACCCGGACCCGAACCAGCAAGGGCCGAACCGGTCCGGCAGTTCGGCCATTCTTTAGAATGGCTGCCGGACCGGTTCGGACTCACCCCTAGCACACAAATCCATCAGGCTGCCCCTGCATGGCACCACATAACATCAGACCTCTGGGTCCTGAAGATCATATCCTTGGGATACACCATAGAGTCCAGAATGGCCCCAAACTTTTCAGGGATGAAATTCACTCAGCCGTCCCAGTCATTGCAAGAGGAAGTGAAGGAGTTGTTGGAAAAGGTGCAATTGCCCGTGTGGTGTGTGCACAGGCAGGAGGGTTTTTACTCCCATTATTTCCAAATCCCGAAGAGGGATGGCAGGATCTGCCCCATCATAGATCTATGCCACCTGAACAATCTTGTCTGTGTAAGAAAATTTCACATGATAGCATTGCAAGAGATCCTACTGCTTCTCTATCAAAATAATTGGCTGGCAACGCTGAATCTAAAAGAAGTGTTTTTTCATATTTGCATAAGAGATCAACAAAGAACAAATATGAGATTTACCATAGAACAAATGTACCAATACAAAGTCTTGCCCTTCGGGCTTTCCTCTGCCCTAAGAGTATTTACCAAATGCATGGCTGTAGTGGTGGCCCACATCTCAGCCGGCTCAACTCATCCAATGACTCTTCGGCCTCATGGCATCCTGCAGCACAGTAGTATGTTATGCATGGTTGAAAATGCGCAAAGTACAACTTCGGTTTCTGTCAGTTTTCCACCCAAACGTGGACAGCCAAAACAAGTGTCTGGAAACTCCAGATCAGATACTTTGCTCCCCTACCTAGTAGTTGAACTGCCAAAATCTTTTAGATGGGGTTCCTTTTCGGACTCTGACTCCATCAATTTGGTTGACGACAGACACGTCTCTGCTGGGTTGGGGTGCCCACTGTGAGAACCATTAAATTCAAGGCAAGTGGAATCAGATGTCCGTGAAGATGTCATATCAACTACTATCGTGTATGGACACTGACTTTATGCCCAAGGTGGTATCTGACTTCCACCTCAGGATATCATTCTCCTTACATTCTTCAGGGACCCATCTACATCTTTAGAATGTGCGAAGCACTCTTTGGATGTGTGCAGGGAACTTTTATATTACCTAGACCGCACTAGGAACTTTAGGTCCACCAGGTGCCTTTTGATAGCTTACAAGGGCCTGGCTAGAGGCTCCTACATTTACAAAGAATATCCAGATGGCTGGTGGAACTCACTGTGCAAGTTACAGAATGTGAAACCACCTGAAGCAATCAAGGCCCACTCTACCACCCTTGCCGATGTTTCATATGCTGCGCACCTATCGGGGTAACCTTCACGGACATCTGTAAAGCAGCTACTTGGTCCACTGATGTCAGTAGACATGCACTCTGCTGCTGAGGCGAGCTTTGGGAGAAGTGTTTTAAAGTGGGTGTTACAATAGCTATTACTACACCCTCCTCAATTGGGAGCTAGCTGAACACCCATTCTTATGGATCTCAATCCAGATAAACGGGTTGCTCACCTGTAACATGATCTAGTAGAGATCCGTAGACATTCATAACTCTCCCAAACCAGCCCTCTGCAGTAGTGTTCCACTATGTGTGTTTCCTGAGTGTGCATGCTGTTCCCTTTCAATGTTGAACACTCCTGCTACGGCTGATCATCCTCCATGGTGGTCATCCAAGAACTTAGGAACATGGCACCAGCCCACATTTAAATAGCATGCTGTGTGTGTGGAGGTGAGGCTTGTTTGCTGCAACGAGCTGCAGCATTCAACCGTGAGGGTCCTGCGCAGGTGCAGAAGCTCATTCTTAAGAGGCATTGCTAAGACCTCTGCTGAAGAAGTCCTATCGTGACACCTCTGACTGTGTAACAGCAACTTGCTAGTTTCTAATCTCTCCTTCTTGAGCAAATGAAAGAATTCATAGTAGTGAGCCAGCAACAAGAGGGTCTTGGATGGTACAAATTATCTGAACTCGCTTTAGTTGGGCTTTTGTCCTGGTTATAGGACTGAAACCAATTTGGTCAGTCTAAACCAGAAACTAGACGGGGGAGTGCGTCCTTGTTGATTCTGCTGGACTTCTGGGGGGGCTTTTAATACTATTGATCATTCTATCCTTTTGGCTCAGCTCTCCAAGTTCGGGTTGGTCAGGATCCCAGATCAAAAAGAAATCAGGACTGCAGCTGTCAGACAACTGAGGAAACCAAAGACAGTATTCAAAAAGCCTGACTAAACTCTTCTAGTACTTCATTAAAACTTGTAATCCAAACTTGGACAGCATATAAGAGCTGATGTGTAACTGTTCAATGGATAAGACTGTTTTATCTTACGAAGTAGCCTTTTATTTGGTCTACCATTGATCTCTAGGTGTTGGATCAAAGGGCAATTTAAGATTTAAAAATATTACAAATGGTTGTGTCCATGTTGGGGGCAAGCTATGGTTACCACAACCAGAATTTGTCTCCAAACTGGTGGGTTTCGAGTTTGGGTTTGATTATAGTAACTTTGCCCAACTTATATGCAATAATGAACCTAGGGGGAAGGAATTGAGGTGTGGGGAAATGTGAGCCTGAGCGTGGTGGCCCTAATGATTAAACCATGGCTTGGCTGTGTTACTGGAACTGCCCTGGGTTGTGTGTGTGGTCAATACCCCAATGTTTGGGCTTTGTGGGGGAATTGGCTTTAAAAGGGGGCCAGTTCCACATCAGTTTTCATTTGGACTCAAGCAATGACTGGACTGAGACAGGGTTTAAGTTTCAAAATAAAAAGATATTTATTGTAGGAGGGGATATTCTAATGAAATCACATAGCAGTATTCATCTGGGAGAATTATAACTAGTCTAAGAAACAACCTAATTACTCATTGCTCCTGGTAAAAATAAGAATATGACTGCTTTTCTAGCTCTTTAAAAACAACTTAATGATTTTGAAACATAATCTATATCACTGAATAGATGAAATGGCTTGTCAACTGCTTAGGAACATAGGAAGCTGCCTTATACTGAGTCAGACCACTGGTCCATCTAGCCCAGTAGTGTCTACACAGATTGACAGCGGTGTCTCCAAGCTTTCAGGCAGGAGTCTCTCTCAGCCCTATCTTGGAGATGCCAGGGAGGGAACTTGGAACTTTCTGCATGCAAGCATACAGATGCTCACAATATGTGTTTTCACTTGGGGCCATGCCTTGTATTTGTTTACTATTCAGATAGTGCTAAAGTAAATTGTACCTTGCTGGGTTCTCTTATAAATACATGTTTGTACTTGGATATCTGGAGAGAAGTTGATATATTAAGCACAGGACTGAGTCCTTCATTTTGTGGCTGAGGGGTAGTGGAAACGGATGCTACAACAATATTTTTGTAAAGTAAAGTTGTGCCATTGAGTCGGTGTCGACTCCTGGTGACCACATAGCCTTGTGGTTGTCTTTGGTAGAATACAGGAGGGGTTTACCATTGCTAACTCCTGCACAGTATGAGATGATGCCGTTCTGCATCTTCCTATATCGCTGCTGCCCATTATAGGTGTTTCCCATAGTCTAGGAAACATACCAGCGGGTATTCAAACTGGTAACCTCTTGCTCCCTAGGCTGCCCCCGCTGACTTTCCCGCTGCACCATTAGACTTCCCCGCTGCACCATTAGGTGGCTTAATATATTTGTACCAATACTCATTTCTTAAGGGTCCCAGGTGTAAATTATTTGTCTTATGCTAAATATTGATCTCTTAAACATCTAACAGCACAACTATTTTATTGAAAGCTTTTACACTTATTTTTCTTTTCTAACTTTCCCTGCGCCAAGGCCTTGGGTTGTTAGTGGAACAAATAAAATGAAAAGGAGTATTCTGTCCTGATGGATCACTAGAGTTGAATAATATTAATAGAATCCCCTTCCAAAGTCCCTGCCACAGGACATGCCTATCCATTTCTCAAAACAAATGTGACAGTGGTAGAATGCTAAGAGTGAAATATGCAGTGACTAATATTGTATTTCTCTTGTAGGCATTCTATTGGAGATACCAAAGTTCCGTTTTGTCTTCAATCCTGCGTAAAGCCTTTGAAGTACGCTATTGCTGTTAATGACCTTGGCACTGAATATGTACACAGATATGTTGGTAAAGAGCCTAGTGGACTAAGGTTCAATAAATTGTTCCTCAATGAAGATGGTAAGTCAACTCGACATGTAACTGTGCAATGCTCACTTTCTGATTATCTATGGAGTTAAATGGAGCAAAACAAAAAGGGGAGTAGGCAAGCAGAATGGACTGCAGTATTTATCCCTCTGCCCATGGAACTTCACAGATTGCTGTTTCATATAACAGTGCCTGATGGTGTTAGATGTGATGTCATGATTTGACGGGTGAGTGAGAAGAGTGTATGTGACAGTTGTGAGTAAGGCGGTTAGTTGTAAAGATTATAAGTGTTAGAAGGATTATGAAAAGTTCTAATAGTGAGATACAGAGGATCTCACTAGAGAGAGGTTAAAAATTTCTGGAGGTTAAAATTTTTGGAGGTTAAAATTGGTCAAAGTTTAAGATCATGTTGTGGCTCAATTTTGTGTTTGTTGTGTGTTCAGGCCTGTTGGTAGTGGTAGGTTATAGTGGGTGGATAACAGGGTTTTTGATTTGAAGGCTGCTAATAAGAGGATCAGTTGAGACAGGAGTGTGATCAATCAGGGCATTGGAATTAGTTGGGCTTTGTCATTAAGGGCATGGGCGTTCTTTCCCATGGCCTCACAACCCCCACTGTCTTGACAGGGGCTCCAAATCACCCACCCAGCCACAGCTCTCCCTTCCTGGCTGCTGTCGCTGCAGTACCTGCTGCCTGCATGTTAGAAATGTATAGGAGTGGGAGAGCAGAGCGTCTCAACAAATCAAGGCTTTGCTTTCCTGCTTCAGGAGCTGCCTTCTAATTGCAAGCAAGTAGCCCATTGGCTACCCAGCATTTGTTGTACCATGTGCTCTGCCCCCACCTCTCTAATCCAAACACTAGCTGCTCACTGATAATCTGAGTGAGTGTGAATGAGTTGAATTTTAAAATAAAAGGAAAAAAGGAACTGTCCATGTCAGTAAAATGGGGGTGGGAGGGAGTGGGGATACAGACACACACCAAAGCTACACAGAAAAAAAGAGGGGGGAAACACGTACTTGCATAGAAGCAGCAGAGAAAGAGGAAAAAGACAATGTGGGAGAGGGAGAGAAAAACAGAGAAAGGAAGTATTTAAACGTCATCATTCTCTACCCCTCCTGCAAAACTGCAGTTTTGTGGGCGGGGGGAGGAGCTTTTGTTTACCTCCCCCCACCACCACCTTGAGGCAGGATGCAGGGAGGTTGCTTTTTCTGTCTTCAAGGATGAACTTTGTTGTTTCTGCACATTTGTGCAAACCAGCCCAGTGCAAAATATGGTTTGTGCAGGTCTGTGGGAAGTATCTTCATATTTTTTTCTAAAAAACCAATCTCTTGTTCAATCACATTTACTGCAGTACTGCAAGAGAAAAGAAAAGCAGCTCCAACTTCTTACCTGCTTTTCTGAATGGTGGATCCTCTCTCCCACCCAGCCCCCAAATTGCATTAAAAAGCAACAAAAATCCCAAGGTCTCCTCCCCTCCTGATCACCTTGGGGTTTTTTAAAACATTTTTACATTCTTGAAAATTCAATTGCTTAAATATTGGATCCTTTAGAGACAGAGAAGGGAGTGGGTAAAGAAATATGTGAGATGGGAATATATTAAGTTGCTTGTTGAAATGTTTCTGCTAATGCATATTTGCACAAATATACTTGTGTTACATCTATTAGTCTTGTGTTACTGTTTATGCCCTCAATAATCCATGTGTTAAAAATTCTGTGTGTGTGTGTGCGTATAGGTGGGATGATGCTTAACTTGGGGGATTGGGCAGCTGGCTCCAAAGGCCTTGGTCCAGGCTCTCAAATTACCTAGGTACACCGCTGATTAAGGGTGGTATTTTCATGTGGTGAGAGAGCTTGGTAGAGTTGCTGAGCAATCAAAATTGAGACGTGTGTTGCACCAAAGTAAAATCTCCTTTCCCGAGTTAAAAATCAACTTAGAGGCATGTAAAATGCAAAGAAGAAAAAGATTTTTAAAACTTTATTCAAAATTCTAGACTGTTTCCATCTGAGGCTTTTTGAGCTTTTAGTTATAGGTAAAAGGAACACTCATTAGCTTGCAAGAATGCTTCAAAACGCACTCTCAGATGATATTGGGGCAACACACTTTAAAAATCGTGGTTACCCATTTGCAAAGTACATAGATACAGGAAACTACAAAAGCACCCTTGAAAGCTTGCAGAGACCTTTGTATTGCCCTAGCTTGATAGATGGGCACAGGCTATTGTTTCTTGGCTTGTTACGTTACATATAAAACACAATAAAACAGTTGCAAGGATATGCAAGGCACACGGAAGGAAAATCTAATGCAAACTGACTAACAAACTGTTCCTTAGGCTAAACTTTCCCCCGAAGCCAAATTCCTGGCTTCCTTCTGGAACTTGCCAAATCCATGGTAGAGAATTCAAGCCTGCAGTTCTGACTTCCCAGGATTGCAGTCTTCTTTGTTGCAGCCATTTGCCCAGCCAACAACCTGTTGCCCAGCCCAGCCTAGCTTTTTCTTAACAAAGGGAAGTTCTCTTCCTGCTGCTTAGCACTCAAGGTCCCACTCATCGTGTGCTGAGTGGCTGATCCCTAGAGGTCACTGTCTGTCAATCAGGACAGGGTTCACTCTTTAGGGGTAAGGAGGGGCTGTTCAGTGACTGGTCATTACACTTCTTGTTTTGTGGTGAAAGCTTCTCGAATAACAAATATTATTGTGATAACAGCACCTGGGTAATTGAGCCGATTGATGAAATTGTATATGTGTCGGGCTAGTCTGAATATTGTTGTATCACGGCAAATCCTAAGAAATACGATTGATTCGACAACTCCACCCATTCCTTGAGGAGAATGACCTGAAAACAGTGGTATACCAGCTGATAATCTCTAGGTTGGACTACTCTAATGCACTTTGTGTAGGGCTGCCTTTGTACGCAGTTTGGAAGCTTTAGTTAGTCCAGAATGCAACAGCCAGATTGGTCTCTGGGGTATCCTGGAAAGACCACATTATGTCGGTTCCTAAACAGTTGCGCTGGCTGCTAATGCAAAGTAGAAAGTGCTTGTCATTACCTTTTTAAAAGCCCTAAATGGCTTAAGTACAGGTTATGTGAGAGAACACCTTTCTCTACAAGATCCCCATCGCTCATTAAGATCCTCAGGAGGGGTCCATCTTCAGGCACCACCAGTTCATCTGGTGGCAACCTGGGATCGGGCCTTCTCAGTTGTCATCCCTGGGTTGTGGAACATGGTCCCTGTGGACATGAAGATTATCTTTCTTGGAGGCTTTCAGGAGAGCCTTAACAACCCACCTTTTTAGCCTGGCTTTTAATATCTAGCTTTTAACTTTAATCTGGTTTTAAAAATTATTTTAATTTGTGTTTTGAATTCAATGTAAACCATCCTACGCCACTTTAGGAAGGGTGGCTTATAAGTTGAATGAATGGATGTGTTTACCAGAGAGTCTGGATACCATGCTGATGGTGTAAGGCACATTTTCACTAGTTGTTTTTCTGACTAGATCTTGGAATACTATGGTGGTGTTTGCATTGTTTCGGGTAGAATCACTAGGTTTGGATTTGTGGAGAAATTAGTTCCCCTTGGGAAAAACAGCATTTCCCTGTGCTGTTGTAAGATATTGTAGGAGCATTTGATCTGCTGGTTGGAAATCAGCTAAATGAGCCAACATGAGTGATTCTGTTCTTTGTGGTTGTAAGGGATAGCAGCAACAGGGTGTTGCAGGAGAAGTGAGGGATAGTTGCCGATAAAGATCTCTGTGGTATGAATGCACCCTAAGATTGGCCTAGAGTTCAATGGTTTTCATTGGCATTTGTTGTTTTTTTAAAATTACATTGGCATTTAGTCATGCCTATTCCTTGTCTTGGAATAAAACACCTTTTATCTACCTGACATGCTTATAAAACCTCTGTCTGGGCACAAGCTGAAATACATAAAACTTATCCTTCGTATAGAAGTTAATGTCACTGGTGTAACATCACTAGGAATTTTGTATAGGGTACTAACAGGAGACAACTGCTATGTTACATCACAATTTTGCTTGTCACTGCTGTCAAAATGGTTTTATTTAAGAGGATTTTAACTTGGATTTTAATACCCTGCTAACTTGGCAAAGAGGCACCTTTTACCGTGGTGATTCTCTTTATTTAGCAGGGGGAGAGTAACTGGCCCTGTCCACCCCCAGCACAGTACTTCCAGTGACTGTTGCTGGTGTGTATCTTATGTTTCTTTTAGATTGTGAGCCCTTTGGGGACAGGGGTCCATCTTATTTATTTATTATCTCTCTATGTAAACCGCCCTGAGCCATTTTTGGAAGGGCGGTGTAGAAATTGAATTATTATTATTATTATTATTATTATTATTATTATTATTATTTTCTTTTAAGAGGTATTGGGATTTTTTCTTGCCTGTTGTGTGCTGGTATACAGCATACAATTTTTCTTGCATGTAAGCAGTTTAAACTACTGGGGTTCACATTGACATGGCCAAATGTGATGTGAAAACCAAGCATGGCAATGTGTCTGATGATGTTGCATTAACAACTAGAAGACTGTTGTTTGTCACGTCTGATTGATCATTTTTCATACAAGTACGTTCTGAAGAAAGCTGACTGGGGGAATAGGGAGAAGAAATCTATTGTGTGAACTATTCTTTGTCAAAACATTGTACTGATAACTCAGTCTTAAACTAATGGTTTCAAACATGACTCTGAATTCCCTTCTCAACTCTGCTGGCAGATTGCAGTGCCAAACTTAAAGCACAAGTGAGTTCCTGTAATAAAACGGGAAGCTGTGGAAGTTTTTTTATTGTCATTTAACAGATTTCAGTTTCAAAATAAATTTCCTTTTGAAGTGTGTGTTTCTTGGTTTTTGCTGGAGATTTATCAAATATTGTATTTATAGCTAGAATTGAATTATGTTCTTCTGATGGCTCACTTCATTCCAGAACTGTTCATGAAAAACGTACATACTGTCAGTGGCTCTTACTTTCTAAGAAAAGATAACCTCTCAGTTGCTATGATACTGAATTAATTTTTAATAGAATGAGAATTAAAAGATGGCATTTGGGGGTACATGTGATCTTTCAGTTGAGGAATACATTTCCTGTTTGTTTGTTTTTTAAATCTGGAAATGCTGCTAATATTTAGAAATACATCTTACTTTAGAATGACTTTTAAAACGATAGCATTTATTTACACAATAGAGGTAACTAGCATAGCAATTACCTCTGTTTCCCATAGATACTGTGCAGACTGGGGACTGAACTATTTAGCTATACTTGTAGATAATAGGGTGTGTATGTAAAAATATGCCCTCAGTACAGAATATGGATTTAATGGAATATAGAAAATTCCAGAAACATTGGCATAGGCATCCCCATAATTATGTATTTTTACATTTATATCCCGCTTTTCCTCCAAGGAGCTGAGTGGTGTACATGGTTATTTTTATCCTCACAACAACCCTGTGAGGTAAGTTAGGCTGAGAGATAAGTGACTGGCCCAGAGTCTCCTAGTGAGTTTCATGGTAGAATGGGGATTTGCACTTGGGTCTTCCCAGTCCTAGTCCAACATTATAACCCCTACACTATAGTGTTATATGCAAGAGATACTTATTTTGTTGAGACAATGTTAAAATAACCTCTTGAGGCTGAGATTTATTGGTCCCATAGATTTCTCTATAAATGTTTCTCTCCCCCCACCCCCACTCATTTTGGATTTGTTGATGGTAACTTTACATCTGTAGCTTTGTGCACACGGTGCTGTATTTAATTTCAAATTTTAGGCCATTAGCTTCCTGATGGTGACTGCTAATTTCTTAATACAGAGGAGCTAGAATACTGTGATGTCCTTGGCACAGTTCTAAGTGTCTGTCGTCTGTGCCAAAGGCAAGATGCCTCAACTGTTAAATCTAAAAATTGCTGTTACATGCCAGCTCAATATTTCATTAGGATAGAGTCCATGTACTTTACTTTCATTGACTATTCTAAATATAGTCTAGTAGTATTCCTTATCACAGTGACATTTCAACACTTATATGACCAGTGCTGAAATACAGAAAATAGCTGAGGTAATTTTACTTTGCCATAAAAAGATTTTAATTACTAACTTTTTCAGCTTTATTCCTATCTATGTGGTTGCTAAGAGTTGCCACGACTTGATGGCACTCAATCAATCAATCAATATAGATTTTTTAGATGAGTAGTATATTTATATTCTGTCTTGTTAAAATGTTAGTTTTGCTGTTGATGGCTATCTGCTTGTTTGGTTCTGGTCAATGGCCATAATAATCTATCTGTAGCTTTTGTATTTGAATTAACCTCCTAGTTTCAAAGGCTCTCTATGTAGTGATCATGCTGAATACATAGATGGCATCTGGTCAGCAGAACAAAACTAATTGGGAAATCTTGCAGAAGTGGTGCATTAATTGTAGTATAATTGAAAAGGTTATAATCTATGTTGTGGTCCTCCATGCAATCGCACACATAAGAGTTACACTTGCGCAGATCATTTTTTGGGGAAACTTCCATTGCAGCTCGAGACACTCTGGTGTCGCTTCCAAGCATTCAATGTAGCCATTAGGGCTGGACTACTGTAGCAAGGAATTCTTAGTTATTTTGTAAATAAATAAATTTAAATTTTATTTGCAGTTTTATTGACTAGTCTAAATGTATTTCTTAGTACAGAATTGTTCATGTTCAGTTGCAGTGATAGAGGGGAAAACATGTGGTACCATATCTTTGGCCTGTGTGTGCAGTTCTGCACATGTATACAAGAGCACACATTCCATTATTTTGTGTTGAATATGTGCTGAATTCTGCTTATGCATGTAGAACACTCCTGACATAGAGGAGAATGGGATAGTCGCTATGTGAATACTACTCTTCGGAGTACACATTTGCCTGAGAAATTTCTGTCAGTTGAAGTGAAATGTAGCCTGGTGGTTAATCCAGCAACCCAGATAGGAGTCAATGATCTAAGAATCTGAGGGAAGTCCCTGGATAAGTAGAGAGAGAGAGAAGATAAAGTTGAAAGCAACTGCATAACAATTTGTTAAGGGGAGGCTAAACGTTTATTGTGGTGGTGGAATAGCACACTCATCTTCAGTCAGAATCCAACTTCACAGTGTAGGACAGTGGTTCCCAACCAGGCTTCCTCCAGATGTTGCTGAACTACAACTCCCATGACCCCAGCTACAGTTTATTGTGGCGGGGGATGCTGGGAATTGTAGATCAGCAACATCTGGAGGAACCCTGTTTGGGAACCACTGGTGTATGATGTAGGATGAACAAAAGGAAGGAAGGCAGTACATACGGCCAAGTCAAAATTGGGAAACCAGCCCAGCTTAGAGATTCAGAAAATAATGGAGTATCTATTATTCAGCAACATGATGCAGGGAGGCATGTAGTGAGATGTGGTTTTTCTGAAAACAACTTCTTTACATTTTTTTTCTCATTGCATTAAAAAAAAAAAAATCTCAAAACTTTACTATGCATAGCAAATCTTCCCAATGCCATAAATACTAACTTTCTTCTTTCAGTGGCTGGAATTGATTGCCACACAGTGGAGCCTTTCACACAATTGGGTAGGCAGGAGGAAGGCAGGGTTAAGCCTGCCTTCCACACAGATGATACGGACCGGCCCCATCCACCTCACACGTGATTGCCACTGGTGACCAGTGCACCATTTTGGAGGCCAGGGAAATCCCACAATGCACTGTGTGATGAGTGCTGTGCATTGGATTGGGGAATCCTCCAGGAGACCGGTGCTTGTTTGTGTCAGCGTGGATTGCAAGCAGCTCACGCTGACACGTTCACAGAGCCTGGGTTAATGATGTGCTCACTCCATTAATGCAGGCTAAGAACCGGGCGTTGGTGCCATGGCACTGCCGGGATTCATGTGGATCCCAACGATTTGCCCAGGCAGCCAAGCTCAGGTGTGGCTGCTTGTGAGAACAGCTTGTCCGTGTGCAGGTGTGTGTGTGCGTGCGTGCGTATGTGTACACTTGTTCTAGCTGGATGTTATTTGAACTATTTTCAAACCAAAAGCACTAACGGATCTTATGCAAATACATCTAGTTTCCCCAACTTGGGAAAACAAATGAGACACTCGGTGTGCGGTATTGACAGTCAAACAAAGGTTAATAGCTGTTCTGGTTTTGCTTAAGCCTGCAGTTTGAGATAAGAATTTTGGTTTTGATTTGATTTGCATAACCAGTTAGGTGAATTTTGGACTTGATTTTTGGTTTGAATAATCATGCATTTACCCTCCTCTTGACAAATCAATAAAGCATATACAGGTGAAACTCGGAAAATTAGAATATCGTGCAATAGTCCATTAATTTCAGTAATGCAAATTAAAAGGTGAAACTGATATATGAGACAGACGCATTACATGCAAAGCGAGATAAGTCAAGCCTTAATTTGTTATAATTGTGATGATCATGGCGTACAGCTCATGAAAACCCCAAATCCACAATCCCAGAAAATTAGAATATTACATGGAACCAAGAAGACAAGGATTGAAGAATAGAACAATATCGGACCTCTGAAAAGTATACAGTGTACTGTGCTTGATTGGCCAGCAAACTCGCCTGACCTGACCCCATAGAGAATCTGTGGGGCATTGCCAAGAGAAGGATGAGAGACATGAGACCAAACAATGCAGAAGAGCTAAAGGCTGCTAATGAAGCATCCTGGTCTTCCATAACACCTCATCAGTGCCACAGGCTGATAGCATCCATGCCACGCCGCATTGAGGCAGTAATTGCTGCAAAAGGGGCCCAAACCAAGTACTGAATACATATGCATGCTTATACTTTTCAGAGGTCCGATATTGTTCTATTCTACAATCCTTGTCTTCTTGGTTCCATGTAATATTCTAATTTTCTGGGATTGTGGATTTGGGGTTTTCATGAGCTGTACGCCATGATCATCACAATTATAACAAATTAAGGCTTGACTTATCTCGCTTTACATGTAATGCGTCTGTCTCATATATCAGTTTCACCTTTTAATTTGCATTACTGAAATTAATGGACTATTGCACGATATTCTAATTTTCCGAGTTTCACCTGTATGTACTCTCTCACTCACATCCAAGCATAACCACTTGAAAAATATTAATTACAACTTTGACACTGTCAAGCTTATATAATAGTGCATTGGGGTCCATTCACTTTTACTGATGAACTTTATTGAACAATGAAGTTTTAGAAATTGAGAACTTCTTGCAAAGAAACCCCATATGCTTGCATGTAGTACTCATCTGCTTATTATAAGGAGGATGCTGTTTCTGTAAAACAAAACAACAAACAACAAAAAAACAACACCACAGGAGGTAGCTTTTTATCTACTCCTGTGAATTTAATTCCTTGGGAAGTATATGCATGCAACTGAATAAATATTTATTTTGCAGACAAGCCTCACAATCCTATGGTGAATGCTGGAGCAATTGTGATTACTTCCTTGATCAAGGTAAACTGTTTATATATAGTTTTACTAAAAACTACTTATGGATAGTTTTTTGTGGCAAGCTGTATTGTAAAATGTTGGATTCCATACAAACATGGCAGCTTTATGAGCCAAATTGCACCTCACCAATCTACAGAAGCATGCAGTCAAATTGTTACGCTGCAGAACACTTTGAATTCCTGGGGGCATGTGTGCATCTGAAACTAGTTTCAATAATAGTTTTTCAGAAGGTTGCACACATACACTGCAATCTCTCCCCCCACCCCCATTCAAAAGGAGCTTTGGGATTTGGTGCAAGAGCCTTTCTAAAAGGAAATCTCTGTTTTTCTTTCTCTCCTTTCCTCCCTCCCTTATTCTTCAAAAAATACTTGCACAAAGTTCTAAATATCTTTTTGAAGAGTGGAGTAACAAGAGTTACCTTCTGCAGAGCTTATGCTGAAAAATTGGATATACAAGAACTTGTCCATCAATTTTAAAACTAACTGTAAAATACATTTGCTAACTTTTATTCTGAACACTTGTTGCAATTAGGCTGCTGTATACAATTTACACCACAAAGTTTATTTAGACAACTAGAGAGCATGCATTATATAGGCTTTCATTTTTATAAGATTCACAGCCCAATCTCCTGGTATTCCTTTTAATACTTTAATTGTGTATTCCCAATTCAAGAACTTCCTCTTCCTGAAGTAAATGTGTGGTGGAAATAGGTGGTTTAATAATGTAACAAATATAGGGTCTTTTGATCATGTCCTGAATACATTAAGTTTATATTTTGAATGGCAGGATTGTATTTAGTATTTACAAGTATTAACTTACATTTGGATTTCTGCATCACTAATATACCTTAATTAATCAATCATCCAATGTAAATGCCATCTGTGAATTAAAACCTGATCTTTCATGTGTAGATCTCTTGAAATAAGTGACTTTTAATGAATATTCCACTCCTCCATAGTTTGATGTAGAAGATGTTTTTAAATAGACAACTTACATGACTGCATCTTAATATCCATTTCCCAACTTTTAGTTATGAAAGGCTATTTCTTAATCTTGCTTATTTTCTGCATTTCTTTATATTGAAGAAAATATAAAAACCTCCTGCTTAAAACGTTTATCTTTAATAGCTAAAGGTGAAGGAAAATGGCCTTAAGTATGACAGGTAAACTTATTCATGTTTAATTTTTTTCCCTATAGGTTTAATGAACATTGAAATTCACTCTGGCTATGAGTTCTAAATAAGCAATAGTCAGCTCATCTAATATTTGACACTAATTCTTGCCACAGTGTATCTGTTGGACAGTAACTTAAGGCGTGAGACTAAGCACACACTTATTTGAAAGCAAGTACCATTGGAATTAGTGGAACTTACTCCCAAGTAAATCTGTTTCATGTTAGAGTGAAAATCTAAGGTGTGTGGTAGTAGAACAAAGGTATAGACTAACTTAATGTAACTTAGTTTTTACTGCATGAAATTGAGACATCCTCAAGAAAGCTATAATGGCCTCTAGCCAGTATTGATTGCATTGAAACGTTGCATGTAGTATCTGCATGTCCAGAAGACACAGCTCATCATAATACATCATTATTTGTTTAGAGTGATTGTAAGACATTTCATATGCTACATCTTTTAGGAAGCTATTAAATGAAAACTATGTGATTTTGAGAGTCAGCACACTGAAGGTCTTTGGCTTGTTTTTACTCTAGTACTGTCTTGCTAAATTAACTTTAACAGAAATTCAAGTTCAGTTAGTGGCATCCGTAAGTGCAGCCTGCTCCTATGTTTACTTGGAAGTAAGTGTATCAGAATTCAGTGAGACATACTCCTAAGTGTGTATGCACAGAGTTGCGGTAGCCTTGCAAATTAGTTCATGAAAGTTGCTAGCCCATGTTGGTAGTTAATGTTAGGTGTTTTGGCCTGAAAGTGGGGGAAACAACTCTTGCTTAGGAACATAGGAAGCTGCCTTATACTGAGTCAGACCATAGGTCCATCTAGCTCAGTATTGTCTACACAGACTGGCAGTGGCTTCTCCATGGTTGCAGGCAGGAATCTCTCTCAGCCCTATCTTGGAGATGCCAGGGAAGGAACTTGGAACCTAGATGCTCTTCCATGTGGTCTCTTGGAGGCAGTTCTCATCGGGCAAATAGCTATTTACATGTCTGGGTTGTAGCCCTAATCGGATTTACTGAAGATCGTGAACAACCTTGGGGATACAGTAGTTAAGTATCTTAAATGTGTACCTGCTAGATGTGTGTTACAAATATAGAAGAAATCAGAAGAGTATTTACCACACCTTATTTACTACTTCATAAATAGTTTTCTAAACAAAGTCATACTTGACACCAGTGAAAATAATAATGGCCTAATTCAGATGATCCAACAAATCATAGTTTGAATCGTCAAGTCTACACCCTCCTGCCCTTTCCTCCTTCACTTGCATGTCCAGCTGAATCGGAAACCAGCTGAATGATTTCTTTAAGCTACAGTTTTTCATAATGTCAAAACTGGGGGACAGTGATCTCAACTGTCTTGGGAAACAAAAAACCAGGATGTTTGATTCACCTGGAGGTTTGAGGGGAAGAGGAGGGTGTGCATGAGTTCATGGTTTCATTCACAGTCCAGCAAACTATGTTGGGTTGTCGGATGGTATTGTCTGGACTGACTTCATACACTAGCCCAGTTCAAAGTCCTTTCCAAATTCTACAACTTGATTGGTTATGGCTAACTCTCACTGTGTCTGTTCTTGTATAGTGGCCCATGATGCACTTGTTAGTAAATGTTGAGGCTCTAAAAACTCTTTTCTAGAGCAAACCTAGGTGAACATCTAATTAAAACTAAATTTGCTTTAACACTTGGATATAGCTGTATTCTGAGTGTATGGGAGTAAAGAATCTCTGCTAGATAACTAGTGGACCATAACTGAAGAGAGTGATGGACTAGATGGGCCTTTGCTTTGACTTAGGAGGCTATTTTTGCTTTCTAGCCAAGATTCTTGGGTTTGTGCATGTTCCACGTCAATTGCTTGTCAATTGATCTACTTCTTAGAACTGGATCTTGCATTATGGCAGCCACATGGGGAGTTGCTTAAAGGGGCTCTCGTATGATGGCTTCTGCACATTGGCAGCCTATAATGTATGAGAGGTGCTTACCATGTGGACTTCCTGAATAAGTGTTTTGACTGAGAGAAGTTGTAGTGACACAGAGCATGCCCAGTACAGTTGCACTGGAATACAGCATAGGTTGAATTTGTTGTCAGCTGTTAATAGAAGAAAATTGAGTAGTTCAGAGGATAAACCCATACTCAGTGACCTTGGGTGCAACATATTTTAATATCTGCTGCTCTGTGAGAATACAAAATGTTGCCTCCACTTCTGTGTGTAACCATTTTCATTATCAGTGATTCATTACAGACACTGAATGGAGAATGCAGTCTCAAGGTGAATAATCACTTGCATTGATTGGTTTAGTGTGCACCACTGTAAAGTTATATGGGATGAATTTTTACCTTGAATTATACCTTGCTCTTCTGGCTGTGGTTGAGATTTAAATATATGAATCTTGGAACTAAATATAGATGTGGCATTTTGTGGTTACTATCCTCTTATGGTGGTTCGTGAGAAGTTTTAGAGCTTTCTAAAAGTTTAAATTTCAGTATATGCTAGGCAGTTAGCTAATAATACAATTTAATTTCAAAATTATTCATTAAAATACCGTATTAATTAAGCAAGAAACATTGAGAATAAAAAAACTTGCCCAACAGTTTGAGAAAATACATAAAGGAACTCGTTTAGGAATAAAGTTAGGAATGAGCCTTAGCTTTAATAAAAACACAATTAGAAGTATGCATCAACAGTTGACTATTTTCCCATTCGTCCCTGAGAAAAATATTACCTTACAGTGTTTAAGTATTTGTGGTGTTCCTTGTACTGATCAAGAAACACAATAACTGATACCACATAACTGAAATCAGTTATTGTAAAAGTTTTGCAGTGCCCAGTGTATTTAGAGTAAACTTCTAAAATCAACTGGCTTGGATTGTAAAGTATACTGTAGGACTCTGCTTCTTACTCTTTCTACTGAGATAGATGGAAAACGTAGGCGACTAAATACAGTGGATGCATAAGTGTATTCTCTGAAGCATATCTGTGATCAGTATAGAGGAATGGGCTAGAAAGTTAGTGAGGGACATGGATTGATCAGCATTAAATTTAGTTTCAGGTGGCACTGTTAAGATGCTACTACAAAGTTCCAGCAATTGAACTTATTTGGAGGGGTAGTGTTTGTGGGGAGGGAAGGAAAAAAAAAACCTATATATGGTTTTTCAGTTTCTAAAAATTGAAATCTACTAGGATTGAGTAGCATAATGTGTTCTGTACCATATTCAAACACTTTCAAGACTGGTTAAGTGTCCATTTTTAATTACTTTTTTTTTTTTAGTAAAATATATATGGTCAACTTATGTATCGCCTATAACTTATAAGCCACAGATAATTATACTGTTGATATAAAAAAAGAGGACTTTTTTTGTCCCCACTGCAATATTGTCTTCAAATGTAGTTCTTTATGTTTCTCCATTGAAATGAATATCCATTTAACTATTGGGGGCAGGGGGGGCGGGCAGGGAGAAGAGTATGTTCTTTAAAATGTGCATGAGTAATGCATATATCATTAGATGGTTGGATATTGTTCAATTTGTGTCCATAGATGTGCATTTGTATGCACACTAGTGTGCATACAGACATAAATATACATGCAAGCATGCACACACAAGTGTATATATGTATATGTTATGTTTGTGAAGTTACATATTGCATGGTACATTTTGTAGACAGATGAACTGCTTGTAACGTTTTATAAGGAAAACTCTCCAAACTGAAACTAGATCCAGCTTAAAATGAAACTTGGAAAAGAACAAAAACTGCTATGGGTTTGACCTTTTAAGTGGCAAACTGGAATATTTTCAGTATTGTGCCATAAGTGGGGTGGGGTGGGGTGGGGTGGGGTGGGGTGGGGGGAAACCAACACTTTAAAGATTTGGTGCCTTGTTTGTGCTTGCTTTTATTGACTTCAGATGAGCTATGGCTTACAAGTAGTCTATAAAAATAGGAAGTGCTGGCCATGGTTAAGTTCTTAGACAGAGGTGAAGTGGTAGTATTAAGAATAAGCATTAAGTGTTCCATTGGAAAGATAGTTAACATAGCGAAAGCTAAACACAGGCATAAGGTGTTGCCTTGCAAAGATGTTCATCAGCATCCTAGTGGTATACTTGAATTGGTGTCTAGAAGGTTCTTTGAAAAAGTTGTTCCTTTGTGTGACAGAATTCTGCTGGACCAAAACATACCTCTGACTTGTAATAAATGCTGAAATAAGTTTGCTTTGATGTCTGATACGTTCAGACTCTTGTTTGCTATGCTTATTTTGCTAATATTATCAATCCAGTGAAGATGCGTTTTTGAAGTTAAGGGGAAGGGGGGAAGGAACCAAACTACTCTGTGCTCTTGCATTAAGCATTTTTCTCCCTCTTTGTTAAATGTAGGAGAGAAACGCAAAACTTGTTTCAGTTTAAACTGTCTTAACATACAACAATGACCAAAACAACATCCCATAACTAATGCTGACCCACTTTCCCAAAGAGACATTCACTGTGCATTTAAAAGGTTTTTGTGGTTTAAATGTTGTTACATATTTTACAGCATTAGGATCTATGGAATATTTTGACAACTGCAACAGTTCAATGAAGTTGGTAATTTCTTCTTTTAATTATTTTTCATTGAACAGATTTGGAGTTACACTTTAAAAGCTTGTTTTTTTTAATGCCGTTCAACACAATGCTTAACCTTTTTAGCATACTTTTAAAATTAGCCTTTGGCTCTATGGGTGGCAGCATTCTTATTTTATTGGTGCATTACTTTGACACAACAGTGTGGTATTCTTTCAGCTGGTGATCATACAAGTATGACTGCACATCACTAGATGAGCTGGTGCGTGTGGCTTCACCGATTATCTGCAACACCCAAATCCACTTGTAGAATGAGAAATGAGGCTGGCTTTATGCATTTCGTTGAGTAGAATGCTGGTACATGCAAGCTTCAGATTTTCCCTCATACTAAACATTGTGAAAGTAATGTTCCTTGGATTGTTTTGAGGCAATCTACTTAGATGATGGAACTAAACAAAACATTAAGCAAATGTTTCTATGGCATTAAAGCCTATTATTTTGAGAGTGTCTGTTAACATAGTGGGTTGCAACAGATATCTATTTGAAAATGTCTGACAGGTTAGTCCTTGGATATGGATAAAGTTGCCAGATGGTCCTTATTACACTACATTCACCCTATTGAACACCGTGAAGCAACAGTATTTCAAAGCACCCACCTATAAAGTGCTGTATTGCACAATATCATTTATTCTTTAAATTTGATCTGGCAAATCTACAAGTGAGGGATTAATAATAATAATAATAATAATAATATTTAATTTTTATTTTTACACATTTGTATACCACCCAAAATGAAAGTCTCTGGGGGGTTTATAACAAAACTACATACTGAACAAAACAGCACCCATTATTAGTTTAGTCAAAGACTCAGTCCAAAGGAAATATCCTTTAAATATCAAGCTGTCTTAAGGATCTGTATAATGATTTTTGGGGCCACAACCCAGAATAATGTAAGGGGAGATCCTCATAGACAGAGGCTTTTTTCACCTTTTTGAATGACAACCTCTATCTCCTCTGTATAACTACTATAGATTCACTGTTTGGGCCAGGATTTCTAGACGCGCACACACACACACGTGTATGATGTGTAAAATGTAGCAATTGTAGAGTTGTCCTTATACATACAGTCCCTTGAGTTGCAAAAGCAGGTTGTGGTGCAGAATGGAGGAGTGGGGAGCATACAGACCCTTATATGCACTTAAGTTCCACTGATATCAAACTGGATGTTCCTAAATGTCTGTCAGCTGTAAAAGGCTGATATTTTAAAGGCATCTGAACTAGCTGCGAACAATTACTTTGCTAACCAAATTTCTGTTACATTGGGACATATTCATCTATTGGAGTGGCAGGGACATGGAGTGGGGCACACAAGTGGAAACTCACAGCAGGGCTCTCTGATCCCTGCCAGATTTGTTTCATGTAGTTGTCTTTATAGCAGTAATAACACGCTCGAGTATTCTACCCAATTATTTAAATACTAGCCACACAAAATAATTAGCAGTATAAAACTGAATTTCCTACTATCCCACATAGTCTAAAATGCAGCCTTAGATTACAAGAAGGGAAGGGTAATGTACTGATTACAATATCAAACGAATTCACCAGACACTAATTTATAATTAAGTAAAGGGCACTTAAAATAAAGCTAGCCTTATTCAGTGTTCAAATCTGTTGGTAACTGTATTAACACTCTCTGTAGCATTCTTTAATGTTTTTGTAAACAACTTAGTCCTCTAGGTATTTAATAAAAATAGCTTAATATTAGTAATATTTAAGTAGTTATAGATTATTACACAAGTTACTTTTGTTCCATAAGCTAAGTTAAAGTAGAACTAAAGCTCTTTTTGTATTAACAAACTTTGTAAATGTATCTTCTTTCCTTTCAGCAAGGAGCAAATAATGCAGAGAAATTTGACTATGTAAGTGAACCTTATGATGCTTTAAAATTACTTCCTATACTTAAGTGCAGAGTAAGATTTTATTTCTGCATTTTGCATTTTTCCTTCCCATCCTATTATGGATATGTTAACTGCAATCTAAAGTCTGCTGACCTAATGGGGTGTTGAGTATTCAAGCACCTAAACACTTGTTGCTGTGTGTTTGCTCCATGATGAGGCATGTTGTGGTTTTTGAGATGTATGTATTGTACATTTTGGAAAAATAATGTTGTTTAATAGGTGATGCAGTTCATGAATAAGATGGCTGGAAATGAATATGTTGGATTCAGTAATGCCACGTAAGTATGCTTCTCACTTGTGGGATATTTTGTTCTCTAATTCTCAAACCTATACATATGTAACGAATTAAAATATGAAGAGGCTTTTTAAAAACAGGGCATTCTAAAACTCTAATGCTTCTCTGGCTTTGCAGCCAATAAAAGTAAATGCAAATAAAAATACTTTATAATGCATTGGATCTTCTCCCATAGAAGTTGGGCTACAGTGGGCAGCTAACAAAAATGGCTCTCTGCATTCTTTGCAGTCTGCATTTGGCTTATGTCATTGTTTGGTCTGGCTTGAAGAACAGACTCCCGTCAGTATGTTGGGCCCAAACGATTACAGGTTTTGCAAGGGTCGGTGCCTTGAATGCTGTCCCAAGGGCAACATGAAGCCAGTGTCGAACCCAGAGCACTGTTCTTAATGAGCTTGCAGTGATGGCTTGAAAAGCATGAAGTATTTAAAGCTTGCCACCCCCTCACACAGCTGACACTTTTATAATCCCCGAGCATGCGGTACTTGTAATATAAGAATGACTTCTTGCTACAACATGTTGTATTTGAACAGTTTTGAGGGGGAAATAGTAGTTTTTGCTTAATTTGCTATGACTGAAATTCAGAGCAATGACCAGACATTCTAGAGCAGGGCAGCACACGTCTTTTATTTTATATTTATTATTTATATTTTATATTTATATTTTAATATTTTTATACTGCCCAGAGCTTAAATCATCCCCATCCAGTAGCCAATAGGGATGATGGGAGTTGCAGCCCAACAATAGCTGGAGGGCTGAAGTTGTGCTGCCCTCTTCTAGGGGTTCTCTCTTCTCCATCCCTTTTTAGCTTCCTGGTTCAAATTTGACAGTGAGGAAATACATACCAGAAACATCCTGTTTTTGAGGCCAGAAACATCCCACAGTACTAATTTCTGATTTTACTTAAAATAATCACTATAAGTTCAGATTTTCCCATATTCAGCATACCTTGCCAAACATGTGGCTTCATAATCTTTAAGGAAAAGTAGTAGAGTTATTGGCATAAAGGTGTATGAAGAGTTTACAACTCCTTGGCACTGCTGTTGATCTAGTTTTCAAATGGCTTAACTTAAACTGTATACTACAAGGATAGAGATGGCTGAACTTTCAAGTTTAATAGCTTATATTACATTATATTAATAGATTCTGGGTTAATTTTTTTCACAGTCTAAGTCCTCCTTAGCCATGTCAGAAGCCTTCAGTACTGTTAGCGTGTACTATACTTGATGTGAATTTTTACACTTTTTAGGTTCCAGTCTGAAAGAGAAAGTGGAGACCGAAACTTTGCAATAGGCTATTATCTGAAAGAGAAAAAGGTATGTTCTTGGAAGGGCAAGATTGTAACGGGTTGTATCTTAACAACTCATAACATGAGTAGAAGAAGCTTTCTTTGTGCAAGGTGGAGAAGCAATTTTTGCTGTTCTCCCCTTCCATTTACAGCCCCCTGTGCAACCCAGAAATCTTCCCTTGGGGGAGAGGGAGGTTCTCTAGAGCAGGATCACATGTGATGTTGCAACAGGAAGGGAAAGATTGGTGGAGGGTTATCTTCCTACCCGTGTGTGCTTCTTCCACTCATTTTGCAAACTCTTATCATTTTAACTTCAGTAGAACCTTCTTAAAATTGTACTGCTTAAAGTGCTGGATGGGCATTGCATTAAAGTACATGTGGCTTAAATAGAGTGTGTAGCAGTGTTCCATCTAATTACTATCAACAGTGAGTGGAAAGAGTTTTGTTCTGGGCAGCAGTATCAAGGCACTGTGCATACATAATGTGTGTGCGTGCACACACATAATGCAAAATTTTCGTATCGCCCTCACCTCGACATTCTGCAAGTCTTTCTGGGCTGCGGCGGGGGGACGGGGACCGCCTCCTGTCCTCCTCTGACTCCTTCTGCCAATCTCGACAGAAGTCTCACAAGATCTGCAGCCAGAACTGGAGGAGGAGGAAGCCTGGCCGGGGAGGGAAGAGGCGGTGGCGGCCCAGCTGAGGAGAGAGGGAAATGGAGCAATGCTTCCTGGCCAGGGAGCAGAGGTGCTCTTACTCCTGGACTTCAGGGCTGAAGTCTAGGGTCTCTGCAGTCCCTGGGGGGGCCCCCAAATCCTCTTTAGTCCCAGGTGGTGTGGTCACCCAGTGGAGCATGATGATGCTTAATTTGCAGGGGAGTGGGGCCTCCAAAGTCTTTAGGTCCATTCTACAAAATTACCTTGGTGCACCTCTGCCGAGGAGTGGGGGATATGGGGTGCCAGGCAGTTGGGTGGCGGTGGCGGGCACAGCTAGACTGCGTGCCTGCCAGAAACTGCTGCACAGGGGCCTGGGGATTTGTACACACGCATACCTTAGAGGGAACAGTGGTGTGTAGGTGGATGAGAGAAAATGTGGCTAGCCCACCTGAAGCACTGGGAAGGGCAAGAGTGACAACTGAATCAGTGCTGAAAATGCTGTTAGGCATTTCTAATTCCTGCTGATCAAAGGCAGGAAGAAGTCAGACTTGTCAGTAGGAGAAAAAAGCTCTAGCAATTGCTGTTTTGTAGGCTGGTGCATACTTCAAATCAATGAGTATATTTCCATTAACTTCAGGAAAATACTGATTGCACCTGCTGTCATAGACACTTCTTCAAATTAGTACAAGAGATGTAAGTTCCCTCTTTCTCTGCCCAATATAAATAACCTCCACCTCATCTGTGAAGCTTTACAGAGCTTTTGCTAGTGTTCCATAAGGAAGAACCATTTAGAAATGCACTTGGTTTCATTGGTTCTGTATATATGGCTGTTGATACTTCTCATCAGGCTTTTACAGAAGAGAAGTGGTAAATACTTGGCATAGACGAGGCTTGGAATCTACTAAAGAGCAACTGTTTTGTTTTTCTACACTGGAAAGCTTTCTTTGAATATTGTGGGGGGTGTCAATTAATTGCCTTCCTCAGTATCTCATGAGTGTTAGATCAGATTTCTTGTTTCCTTGATATGTTGGAATATACTAAATATGTTGTTTTTCAGTGTTTTCCAGAGGGCACAGATATGGTTGGCATATTAGACTTCTACTTCCAGGTAACTTAGTCTTCAACCTTCTGTAGTCTCCACAGGAAAAAGATACAGTCGTCCCTCACTAACTGCAAGGTTTCTGTTCCTGGAAAACCTCATGGTTGGCGAATTCGCAAGGCAGTTGAAAGCAATGGCAAATGGGGTTAGGGGAATTGTGGTCACAAGAAGAACGAATATGAGGTAAAAAATAAAATCATCCCCGGAAATGATGCCCCCAAACCCAACATTTTTAAAAAAACAATTCACCAAATCGCGGCCACTCTGGTCGCGGTTGGCGAGAGTGGTCACAATTTTCCAGTTGTGGATACTCAAATTGGCGATTGGGAAAACCACGATTGGCGAGGGACGACTGTATAAAGCTTGGTGCAAGTACAATGTTGATGAATTGCACTACATTACTAATGTTCACATATAAATAAAGACAATGTAAAATGCAATGCACCAGTTTTCATGTGCTTTCAGAATCACTTGAGATTGCTATTACAACATTGTAAAGTAGTCCATACACCAACTCTGCAGCTGTTGACCTGCAGAGTCTTTGTCTGCAGCTTGTATACAGTTATTAAAGCCATGTATTTCTAGGTCTCCAGGATCAATAGGAGAGGAGAGCTAGTCTTGTGGTAACAAGCATGACTTGTCCCCTTAGATAAGCAGGGTCTACCCGGGTTGCATCTAAATGGGAGACTAGAAGTGTGAGCACTGTAGGATATTCCCCTCAGGAGATGGAGCTGCTCTGGGAAGAGCAGAAAGTTTCAAGTTCCCTCCCTGGCTTCCCCAAGATGGGGCTGAGAGAGATTCCTGCCTGCAACCTTGGAGAAGCCACTGCCAGTCTATGAAGACAATACTGAGCTAGATAGACCAATGGTCTGACTCAGTATATGGCAGCTTGCTATGTTCCTAATAATCTCTACTTTCATGGACTGCACATAGAAAGAATGTGTTGTACTGAGCATTGAACATAAATGCATGTGTTCTTAATTGTGGTCTCTGTTGTTCACACTGGTGGGCTTCGCGCGTGTATAGAGACTCTATTTGAGAACCTTCCAAAGCTCTTAATCCCTGCTAGCATTTTGACAGGAAGCTACGCCCTCTTCAGCAGCACAGCATCTCACTGCCCTCAGGTCTTGGTTGTCCACCACTGAGAGAACAGCTCCGACTGCAAGGTGCCTTCCTTTGTCTCTCTTTCTGGTTTCTTTTAAAACCTATAATCCAGTTATCCCCTATATTTGTATTCCTGGTTATCTTCTATTTGTTCACTTCTTACTTTACATTTGTTTTTAATTCGCCTTGTGTTCCCCCACACCTTCCTTCCCCCTCCCTTGTGAAGGGGATTTCATGAATTCCCCTCCCCCTCCGACGGTTATGTAGGTATTTTTTCCTCCGCTGTACTGTTGTATGTCTAGTTGAGTTGTATTTAAAAGGTGCTCTGTTTGCCATGCAAAAATCCCCACCTTGGACGGACTCTCATGTTGTCTCATGTGCATAGGGGAGTCCAATAAAATAGAACCCTGCCCTCACTGCTTAAAGTTTACCCAGCAAGTGTGGATAAATAGAGCTCAGACTTTGCTCTATTCTTTGGGAATATGCCTCAGCTGCTCCTCCCAAAATGGCTGCCTCAATACCAAGCACCTCCGCCATGAACCCAGCCCTGACAGGGGTTCCAGGACTTAGTAGGGTACCACAGAGGTATCCGGTATCCACTCCACTACAGCAAATGGCTGTTGTACTCCCAGCCTCGCTGCCTTCAGCTCTGTCAGCTCTGCTTTTGGTTACATGAGGAACCGGGTCACCTAAGAACGCCCCCTTGGTACAGCAACCACTCCAGAAAGCTATTCTGACCAAACACAAGTTAAGTTCTGGTCCAGAAGTTCTGAAGAAGAAGAAAAGGAAGGTGGTGCCTCTTCAACTGCTTACTCCTCCCACCTTCTGCCATTTCTTTATAGGCCTCACTACCCAAGATACTGAAGAAAATACCACCCAGAGCACAATCTGTCTCTGGATCTCACCTGCTTTTCACTGAAGCAGAGGTGATCTAGTTACTTCAGGAATGGGATGCTCAAGGTCAGGGTCAGAAACATTTGTCACCCACGGGATCGGTTTTGGATCCCTTGTCAGATAACTCTCTGCACTCTTACCTGGACTGAGCACCATCCCACCACCCTCGTCGAGATAGAAGTCCATTTCCCATCCCGTATGGGATCCACACCAGGAACTTCATCCCAAAGTCCCTGCCAAACAAGACCAGATCACTCAGAGGGAATCTGACTTGGAACATTTCTCTCCTGATAAAGACATAGATTATGAATCCGAGGGCTGCCACTCCTATTATGATAGACATCAGTACTGACAGCATGTTTCTGGATATGACGATTGCTACCAACATAGATCATATGTCTCTCCCATGACTCCTGTTGGGATGACAGGCATGCTTACTTCTCCAGATATCCCATGCCACACATTGCACTAAAACCTTTGCCACTTCACGAGACTCTCGGTATGATTAAAGGGATTCATCAAGATTATTCAGGAGATGCTCTCGCTCTCCTTCTTGGTACCATAGCTGTTCCAGATCTCGACCCTGTGAATGTCACCATTCGAGGTCTCCACCCTTTGACCATGGAGAAGATGCATGCCGTATGGAATCCAGATCCCCGAGGGTTCCTCCAAGACAAACGCCTAGCAACCATATGGACAAGCCGTTAAACCCCCACCTCAGCTTCAACCACAGAAGGTGACTGCTCCATCAGCTCCTACCATATTCTCCATTTTGGAGTGACTCTCCATTTCGGCTTCTACTATGATACTGCAGCCTATTTTGCCTCAACAAGCAGCCCTGAACCCATCCTCAAGCTTGATGAACAGGTTCAGGGGGATTCTTCTGATACTGAATTTGAACACACAATTTCTGATGTATACTCCTCTCCTGTGGATAGCATGCCTGACCCCAAACTGGAACCACCTACAGAAGACTTCTGGAACCATTTGGAATTCATCCACCATATGACCACTTCCTTGGAGTTGCTGGTCCAATGACAATTGTACACCACTGAAGACCCAATCTTTGAACTCATTTTCAAACATTATTTCCCCTATACGCTGCCAATCTTCAAGCCACTCTTGGATATAACTTGCTGGGGGAAAGCCATTCCACCATTCAACCTACCTCAAAACAACTGGAATCTTACTGTAGAGTTCAGTTGGACAACTGTGCCTTCCTACAAAAGCATCCAACCCCAAATTCTGTTGTAGTGGAGATGGCACAATCAAGATCCAAGCATAGGGTGCTCTCTGCCACTATTGACTGTGAGGGGAGAAAACTTGATTCCATTGCATGCAGTCTATACTCCACCTCTACACTTCAACTGAAAATTGCCAGTTGTCATACATAATTGCCAATTATGTATGGGCCACTGTAATCTCTTTCTCTGGGAAAAGTTGGACCCATGGCCGTGGATCAACTCCCTCTAGATCAAAAGGAGTTTGCCAATGTCATTAGGAAGGAAGCTTTTCAACTTGCTAAAGAGCTCCACTTCTCTAGGCATCATACTGACTGTGCTTCCAGGGTTATGGCAGCATTCATAGCACTATTCTGTCATGTGTGGTTACGCTCATCTAGCCTCACCCCAGATGTCCAATCAAGAACAGAAGACCTTCCCTTTGATGGGGAAGTTCTGTTTGGAACCAAGATGGATGAAATCATGGGGGGAAATCCACAAGCTGCGGAACACCACTCACTCTGAATCTTTTGTCCTTGCAGCCTAAGCCTAACAAGCCTTACAATTGGAATAGACCCACTACCTCAGAGTCCTTATCGCAGTCCCGGAACTCAGATCACCCCTATTGTCCCCAACAACAGGGTCATTTCTGCAAGACCTCTTACTCAGGAACAAAAGCTGTACAGAACAAGTGCAAGCAGCCCACTTACACAAAAAGTTAATGACTCATGCATTTCCAGGACTGGCACCTGACTCTGGCCCCACCTTGCAGCCTGGGAAGATATAACAACCAATGGGTAGTTAACTATCGTTCTCATTGGATACACTATAGAATTTCTGGAATCTCTACCTATGCATGTTGGAAGTATAACTTCCCCAATTCCTCATGGCAGAAGTGCAGTCTTTGCTCCAAAAGAACAACATAGAACCCATTTCCCCTTGAAGCAACCAACAGTTTTTTCTCCTTTTATTTCCCAGTTCCATAGCCTGATGGTGGGCTTTGGCCTATTCTAGATCTGAGGAATCTGAATCACTTCATTCAGTCCAAGCTCTTCTGCATGATTACAATACCAAATATCGTCACACTTCTGCCAGAGAGGACTTGGTTCGCATCATTAGATCTCAAAAGCACATACTATCGTATTACCATCCAACTACACCACTTCGCTTCCAGATAGGTAGGTCAACATATCAATTCAAGGCACTTCCGTTGGGCATCTCCATGGAGTGCATGGCAGTTGTGGTTGCATATCTTCATCTAAACATCCAGATGTTTCCTTTATTTAGATGAGTGGCTCCATGCAGCCAGTTCTCCTCACTCCCTAACATTCAATGTTCACAGGATGATCTCCTTTCTGGAAATGGGCCTTCAGATCAATTTTGACAAATCCACTTTGAATGCCACCAGAATCATTAGTTTGTAGGGCTCCTTTTCAACTTGGTAAGAGCTGAGATCCATCACGCAAGGGAACACATTCACTACATTGCTATTGGCGGCAGATCTTGCATCTCCCTGTCCACATTCAGCAAGAAAGGTTCAACGCATGCTAGACCTGATGGACTGCACAACCTTCACATTACCCTATGCTCAACTGCATATGAGAATCCTCCAGAGATGGTTTTTGGACCATTTTGACCCTTGGCATCACAGTCTGTGAGGATGTTCCTACTGGAACCACAACACAAATCCCTGCTATGGTGCACCAGCTATACCCATCTGACAGTGGGAATACCCTTCACCTCCAGTAGAGTCCATGTTCGGATCACGATGGACACATCGAATTCCGACTGGGGAGCCCCCAGATTATTAGATCTGTGGGCATTTGTCCCCTTTTGAAAGGAAACTCTGCATCAATTATCTCTAACCGCCTTGAACCATTTTGGAAGGGCAGTATACAAATTAATAAAACAAGCGCTGCATCTTCTGTCACAGAGCGAGGGGTCAATTCTGCATCCGGATGTGACCTGCTTGAGACTTTCAGCCTGGCTCTTGAACCCCACATAATATCCCATCTCTGGGAAGTCCTGGAGGCTTCCAGGAAACCTGTGACAAGAAAGACATACTGTTGTAAGTGGAAATGGTTTTTCCTCTTTCACACACTATAGAGGTCTCCCTCTCAACTTGCCCTTTATAGAACTCCTCGGGTACCTCCTACATCTGAAACGGTCTGTCTGGTCAATCTCCTGCTTAAGAGTTAACATGACAGCTCTCGCTGCCAACTCGGGTACAAAAAGAGTTTCTTCACTCTTATCAAATCCCATCAAGCACTTTTTCAAGGGCCTAACTAACTTGTATCTGGACACTCCCATTTCATCTCCTTGGCACCTGTTGATGGTACTTGCCCAGCTAATGTGCATACTGTCTGAACCATTAGCAACATGTGACTTATGCTTGCTTACATGGAAAATCAACTTAGTTGTGATCACATCCACAAGACTGTTTAGTGAGCGCCAAGCCTTACAGGTGGATTCACCATATTTGGTCTTCCACAGAGATAAATTTCAGCTCTACCCAGATATCTCCTTCTTACCAAGGATAGTCTCCACTTCCAATAGGTTGCTGCTGCTGCTGCTACTTCCAGCGTGTTTTTTCTAATCCAGCATCCCCAGCAGTGCAGATGTTGCATATCCTGGATATTCAGAGGACTTCCACTCTGCATAAAATAAAATTAATTTATTATTTATTAATTAAATTTATATACTGCCCAAAACTTGCATCTCTATATGATGAGACACCTGGGTCTCCAACCCTATCCTCAAAACTCTACCTCATTAGGTAGTGCAAACTATTCCCCTTACTTACCAACTGGGAAGTAAACTTGTACCTGCCCCAATCAGGGCACACTCTACCAGGGCTGTTTCCACATCCACAGCGTTTGACAAGAAGGTACCATTGGACATAATCTGCAGAGTAGCAACTTAGGCGTACCCTACCTCTTTTTTCATTACTCACTGTGCTCTGGACGTTAAGGCATAGAATGATTCTTCCTTAGGCAGAGCAGTGCTGCATTCAATCTTCCAGTGACTGCCTCTCTTCTCCAGGTAAGGAAGTTTGCGCTGTGTTCACCAATGTGAACAACAGAGATCACGATGACGAACAGGTTGATTACCTGTTACTGAGATTCTTCTAGTGGTCATCTACTCATTCAACAACTGTCCCTCCTCACCACTGTAGTCTCTTTCAGAGCAGTGGACAACCAAACACAGAAGAGTGAAATGCTGTGCTGCTGAGGGGGGCAGAGCGTCCTGCCAGAATGCTAGCAGGGACTAAGAGCTGAAGGTTCCCGAATGGAGCTTCTATACATGTGTGAAGCCCACCAGTGTGTACGAACAGATGGCCACTAGAAGAAACTCAGTTATAGGAAAGCAACTTGTTGTTTTTTCCAGTTTGTGTTAAGGTTTGCTGAAAAACCTCCCTTATAACAACATTTTTCTCCAGCTTGCAGAATTTCTAGCTGTTTGGCTACATGGTTTTATGTGTAGATTATGGAAGTTGTCACATACTAAGAGCCACTGAACAACATACCCAAACAGGCACTAGCCTTCAACAACAGCCGAACACTTCTAACTCTTAACTGACTGAGAGACCTATTAATATAACTCCTCATGCCTCTAATGGACAGAAGAGGTTACTGTGGTGCCAAAAGTAATGCTTTAGAATTCTCACTTCTAATAAAAAGTACAGTTGACAGACATCTTTGTCTAAATACTTGAGTCTGCTTGTGACATTAGCATAATGGTTCTGTGATGCCAGTGTAGTTCTATAGTACTATGCTAGAGCAGAAATGCTTCACTATTTCATGTTTCAGGATTGAACCATTGAGTAGAAAACCAGCTTTGTAATCCACATCAAATGGCTGATTTGAAACTAGAAATATTTTTCAAGAATTATATTCAAAATAAGGCAAATTTAGGTTTAACTTTGTCAATTCATATTGGTAACTAAAACACAATCCTGCCATAAGATTATTGGTTAGTTCTGCAATACAGGTGGACCTCGATATTCGTGGAGCTCCTGTTCCACGGCTGTACTGCAGATATGGAAACTGTGAATATTTGATCATTGATCTGTATAGGATCGTGGGGGTTAGGTTCTAAAGCAGCCGAAAATCATTGAGATTTGAGGGATGGTGTTCTTTGTTTTGTTTTGGATGGGAGCCATTTTGTGGCTCTGATTCCTAAAATGGTGACCGGAAATTATCTCTGCAGTAATTTCTGGCCACTCCTGACCCACGGATACACGAGGTCAGGGTGCAGCCCCCACTCCCGCCCGCATATGCCAAGGTCGGCTGTCAATTTCCCAACCACGGATACATGAAACCATGGATAACAAATCCGTGAGTAAAGAGGTTTGCCTGTACTTCATACCTCCCAGAATGAATGCAATGTATGTGGTATATACTGTTATAAAAACAGTGGTGCATGATACATAATTAAATTGAAACAGTTTTCTGTATTCTCCCTAGGATGATTCGCTTGGGGAAAATCTTACAAACTTTCTCTTTTTTCTTAAGCTTTGCTCCATAGAAGTGACCTGTGAATCTGCCAGTGTAATGGCAGCGACTCTGGCTAATGGAGGATTCTGTCCAATCACTGGTGAGAGGGTATTGAGTCCTGAAGCAGTTCGGAACACCTTAAGTTTAATGCATTCCTGTGGCATGTATGACTTTTCAGGACAATTTGCTTTCCATGTAAGTACTTTAAAAAAACAAAAACAAAACCTAGCATTTGATAAAGTGGGCTGCAATATGAAACCTTTTGAAATGAATGTTCATTTTAACTTTGTAGAGGAGTAGATTCTAGCTCTTTACCAAGTTGCGTGGGGGCACCAACTAAACAATATCTGGGGTATGAGCTGGGTCCTAGGAAGAGTTGCACAGTCAACACCCATCCCTGGAGGGACATGCAGGTTCTCTTATATCATCAGTATTTCTAAAATTGTATGCAGCTGGTGAGCTAGACAGTTGCTTGGGGTTGAGCTGCTGGCTAGCTGCCCACATACTACCTCTTCTGGACGAGTGTCAATATTGCCCCATACTGGAGTGAAACATCATTGGAGGAAATAGTTCAGTTGTATTTGGGAGAGTGAGTTGGTGTGGGGCCTTGCAACTGTTTTTCTTTCGCTTGGATCCAGAGGTGTCAAAATACACTTCTGCTTGTACGTGGGAGGTGAGATCTACCACTTTCCTCCGACTCCCCCTACATCTGCAGGCTCTCTATGTCATATCTGCATAATTTGCAAGGGTTCCCAGGCCAGCTTTTAGGGGGGTGCCTAGGGCTGCAGCACAGAGGCAGGAAATCCCCATTCTGCAAGCTATATAAACAATTACCAAGCTTTAAAATCCTTATTTGATGCCTTTGATGGCATCTGTCTTCATGGAGATATGTGGAGATCTGCAGTGGATGGTGATTCATCTTTGTGCCCGCCTCCCCCCCGCCCCCCGGGGCCTGCTTGCTCGCTCTCACTTCTGAAAGCCTAAATTATATTGTTTCCACCTCTTCCAGTCTTAATTTTGTTTGTATAGGAACAATAAGATGCCAGAAGAAGGTTATCCTGCATGTTTGGGTAAAGACCCTTGTTCTTCAGCTCAGTAAAAAAAATATCAGTAAAAAGATGTTGTTAAATCTCTAATGCTTCATGCTTGCTGGCACAACAGAGTGTGGTCTCCTTATCCATAGGACTACTGCTATTGTAGGTGTCCACTGAACACCATTGAAATGTTGGTTGATATACATTTGATTTGTAGCATTTCCCCCCCCTTACATAGGTTGGTCTACCTGCAAAATCAGGAGTTGCTGGTGGCATTCTTTTGGTTGTTCCTAATGTTATGGGCATGATGTGCTGGTCGCCACCTCTGGACAAGATGGGCAACAGTGTTAAAGGGATACACTTCTGTCATGTAAGCAAGGCTTCTCATTTCTCTCTCCCCCCCCCCACCCCAATCACTTACTAGTCTGCATCTATCGCAGCTCAGAATTTCTGCTTGTACATCCTCCTCAAACTTGGTCTTCCCTAGATACGAAAATAAGGAGGATATTCTTGACTTGTAAAGCAGGCATTTGGAAAATGTGATCTGGAAAAACTTTAGCAAGCTCACACAGGAACAAAGGTGTTGAGAAAGGTGTTTGAGGATGAACATTCAGTGGTGTTTAGAATGGGTGTTCTGGGCCCCCAAAGCTTGACTCTTTCCCCCACTGATTTGCTGCTCTTACTGCTCCAGTTGGCTGTGACTTGGCAGGGTTTAATGAAAAAAGTCTCCTTCCTAGTAACAGTGCTGCTAGAAAGCACACTGCCAATGCTATAATCATGGTTACCAGGAAAAAGCTGTTGCAAAGTACTCGCTCTGGATTGCCATTGCTGCTGCTTAATGCCAGATACTAGGATGGGAACAACATGAAGGTGGTATTGGGGGTGATCTTGCTGCCTCTTTTTCTCCCTGCCACCCCCTTATTGCTAAGAAAGCTGGGTGCACTTCTAGGAAGAGAAATGTTTGCAAAGTACACCCATATCCATTTTGTTACTAAATGTCTGCCAAAACAAAATGTAGATTCCTTTTGCTGCTCATTTCTCCTTTGAATTCATATTTTTCATCTCCATTTCAAGCCTGCTTTAGAAACTTCTTATAAAATCTGGTTGATCTGTGGTATTTCTCATATGGGCTTCTGCAGTTATTTATGTAACTTGTTCTTCAACAGTAGATAGTGCCAGACCATAGATAATGGAGGCATAGTAACTTTTAAATTGTATTGAGGTATGTGTGTTTAACAGTGTGATATTCTGATCATTGCAGGAGCTGGTTTCTTTGTGCAATTTCCATAATTATGATAACTTGAGGCACTTTGCAAAGAAGCTTGATCCTCGCAGAGAAGGTGGTGATCAGAGGGTAAGTTAAAGGTATTCCATGATATTTGTGTGTAATGCAGATAATAGGCTCTCCCCCCCACCCCCAGCATTAGATTGCTCGGTGACATGTATTGCATCAACACAAGTTCTGAGTGCTCAAATATAACTTGATACCAGATCTGCCATCTGGAACACAATGCAGATGTTGGCCATGTAGTGTGTATCTTGTTTTTGAAGTTACTTGTTTAGAACACTTCTTATCCTGCTCTTCAGCCTGAAGGATCCCAGAGCAGCTAACAATAATTAAACACAGTTAAACAGCAGAGAAAAGGTACAATTTAAAAATGGAATGGCCTAATAGGTCAGTGTGAAGTTAGGTTAACACACTGTCTAACTTGCCTGTCTAACACCAGGGCAAATAGCCTCACCTGGTGACAAAAAGATACTGTATTTACCTGAATCCAAGACTAGGTTTTCCAAGTTCTTTGATGTTAGAAATCAGGAGGTCATCTTAAATTCAGTTCTTTTTCCTTTCAGGTAAATACAATATTACCTGTATTTAACCTCTGCATTTGAAGGCAGTTGTTTTAAATCCAGTCTTCTATATTTGGGTAAATACAGTACTTGATGGCATCAGGTAAGCCTCTCTGGGTAGAGCATTTCAGAAGAAGGGTCTCCAAAGGATAATGTTGATACCGATGCAGGTATCTGTGGGATAAAGCAGTTTCTAATCACTGGCTTTTATTGTTCTGTCAAAACCATAATTTTGACATTTGGCAGCACATAGTCTCTTTGCTGTTCAGAATACCTGGCTTGCCATACTTGGACTGACCTCAAGGAAGGCTGCAAAGAGTCGATTTATCACTTACATATAGGCCTAAAACTATCCTGGACTAATTTCAATGAAGGAAACTTACTATTGACATAACCATGTTTGCATCAGAGATATTAGGGTTGTGCACATCCAATCCAGTCTGATCCAATTTTGAAAATAACTGAATCTGATTCTTCGGAGGGTGGGTTGTCGGACATTGGGTAGGCGTTGGATTTCCATCTGGAAATCTGACATACACACTCTGGGGCCCAAGGAATCCAGTTTGATCTGGATCGTGATCCGTTGAGCCCATAAGTGAATGGGTTCTGCGCCTGCGCCTGCGCTACCACTTATGGACTCAACGGATCACTACCAGATCACCTGTTACAGGTAAGCAACCTGTTTATTCTTAGCATTAGATTGTTCCCCATAGAGGTAAATGGGGGAAAATAAAGGGTTGGGCCTAGGACTTTGAAATTTGGCAGAGGTGAAATACAAGATAGAAGGACTCTGTGTAGTGAATTGGACACAATCCTGCAGTTTTTAATGATTTTTCTTGTTGTGTTTTTTTGTTTTCAGCACTTGTGCAAGAACGCCTGTTTAATTTGGCAGAGTGGTGGTGTTGTGCAAGAGCACCATTCTGGCAATGGTAGAATGGTGCTCTTGCACAAAAACACCATTATACCAGTGCCAGAATGGTGCTCTTGTTCAAGAACAGCTCATCAAACAAACAAAAATTGCAAGATGGTCTGATTCACTACAGAGAGTCCTGCCAACCTGTACTTGACCTGTGCCATATTCCAAAGTCCTAGATCCTGTTACTTACTTTTTTCCTTACTTTTTTTCCATTTCTCCATTGACCTCTATGAGGAAAATCAGAACAATTTGATTTTTCTTTGGTTTTCAAAATGATGATTTGTGCCATTTTGAGCTTCTGACAGTCCAATATGAATTCTGGCAATTCAGAGGGACCTGATATTGGATTGGAATTTGGCTGTTTTTTTACTGCTTGTGGCAATGTTGGATCAATTCAGACATTTCCAGTTGGATCAATTCAGACATTTCTGACTTTGTACAGGCCTAAGAAGTTATGTGTGGAGATAAGTTTTTTCTTTCTTTTTTGCAAGACTTTTTTTGGTAAAAATTCTGGCCTAGAGATTGGTGAAGAAAGAGTCCCAGTTGTGGTTTAGGTTTACCACTGTTACACTAAGCACCAGTCTTATACAGTGCCTGATGCTCCTGGATGCAATAAGAATTACTAGGAGATGTAGTGAAAAGAATGGTAGTCTCCCAGTTACAGCCCCCCCCCCGCAAATATAATAGCTGGGATATAAAGAAAGGGTGTGAGTGTCTGCCTGCACATCCAGGCAGTTCTGTGATCTTGTTCTAATCACAGCTCCTCTTAGATTTGGAGCATACTTCCGAGAAGTACTTTATTCAAGTGTGGGAATAGTGGCAGAAGTAGAAGGGGGCCTCTGAAACCTTAAAATGGTGTGGAAGCTCCTGTGTGGCCCTTTGTATCCCAGTATATCCTATTGAAAATGTTTGGGGGAGTGTGCCTCCTTCACTTGTAAATTGCACAAATTCTACAAATAACTGTCTTGAACCTAAGAAGTCTGTTTTAATAGTGTGGAGGGTGAAAGTTGACAACCAGGTAATGCTAATTGCTAAATATCAGTAATTTTAGAATGTTTCTTTTCACCGGTAAACTAATAACATATGTTGCTTGAACAACCAGCCTTCCTTTGGACCGTTGGATTATGAGAGTCTTCAGCACGAACTTGCATTAAAAGAGACTGTGTGGAAAAAAGTGTCACCCGAGTCAAATGAGGACATCTCCACCACTGTAGTGTATAGAATGGAAAGTCGGGGAGAGCAAAACTAGTATTCCAGTTTCTTTAGATTTCAGTTTCAGATACTTTAATTCTGTTCTTGATTTCAGTGTTTTGTAAAACTCCTTGAGATACCATAAATTAGCCTCTAATTTCATGCAAATTGCTTTTTCAGAAAGCAAACTGAAACAAAACCAGAAAAATGTGTATTCATATGTTTAAGGAATGAATTCAAAAGGAATGTTTTAGGATGTTGGAAAATATAGCAGTAAGGTACAATACAAAAGGCATAATGACAAGGAAAAATGGCAGCAGTAAATATAGGAGAATTAATTTCCTAAAATCTTTTTAGAAGTTTCAGAATTTCCTTCTATCTGTACTCTATGGGTAGGCAATTATTCCTTTTGTTTTCCCCCCGATGAACAGCTTAGAATTTTGTCCCAAAAACACTTAAATGGAAGAACTTTATATATTAACATAGGAAGCTGCCTTGTACCAAATCTGACCCTTTATTCAGCTAGCTCATTGTTGTCTACACTGACTAGCATCAGCACACTATGGTCAGATAGGGATGTTTCCCAGCCCTATCTGAAGATTAAAGTTTCATGGTTCGAAATGCAACTTGATTACAAACAATACAGTAAGTTATTGCACTTACGCTATGTGGACATGTTTGGAAATTGAGTTGAAAAACAAACATTTATGTACTAATGTGTAGAACCTTAGCTTGACTGTGTAACTGCTTATAAATATTAACATAACACGGCATATGCTGTTGATAGTTAGCCCAATACTCTAATAGCATATTATAAAAGTGTTTGCAGTGAGCCTTCTGCTTTTGAAACATGTGACTGTTCTGTTGTTTAGGCTTGGGAATCCAGGTTAGTATTTTCAGATTAATATTATACCAGAGTAAATTCAGATTAATATTATACCAGAAACACACACAATTTGTGTGACAACACTGCTGCAAGGAATGTGAGAAGTAGCATTGATGGTGTAACTGTGTCATGGTTTGATCTAGATCGGGAATATATGCAGCAAGTAGGCTGTGGAATGGAATACTGGCCAGTTTCTGGCAGACCATGGAGTGCCAGCTGGCTACTGAGGTTCTGGGTTAGGTGGACATCAGTCTGATCTTGCAAAGCACTAAGGAAGAAAAAGTAGGATATGCAGGATCACTTAACACAAATTGACTCCCAAGTATTTATTTAAGACCTTCAAACTTATTGTATAAAAACAGATTGTAAAAATGTTGTTTAAAGCATAATAAAAACGGACGTTTCGGCATCAGACACCAGCCTCAGTGTTGTTCCTACTTCTTCTGTACACACAGATACAGTAATTTCATTCAACAATGTAGGCTAACCGGTTTTGAGTGGTGTGAGGGGAGAAAAGGGATAAAGAGCCAAGTTCACACAGCCAAGTTCAGAAGAAGTAGGAACAATACTGAGGCTGGCATCTGGCGCCGAAACATCTGTTTTTATTATGCTTTTAACATTTTAAAACAACGTTTTTTCAAGGTTCTATCATTTGTGTTTACGCAATGAATTTGAAGATCTTAAAGAAATACGTGGGAGTCCTTTTAAATATGCATATTGCATCGCCAGCTTACCAATTTAACATAAATTGGTTATGCTTTCACTATTAGAAGGTCCCTAATATGCAATCTTTCTTTGTAAACCTAAAACACACCCTGGTAGATCATGCATGAGTGAAGTAATCCCATCCTGTCCTACATCAGGATATTGAAACTGTCATTGTGGAAGGAAGAAGAAGAGAGCAGGCTTGTGCCTGTCCAGGTTTAACTAAGGGCTTATTTGTATGTGTAAGCATGTGAGTATGCACACACTCCTGCATGCCTGCCTGCCAGCCATCCTCCCTGGGGAGAGATTTGGAGTATACATTGGTCTTGTTATCTACATGTGATTTCCATCTCCCACTCTTATGGAGAAAAGTAAACGTCTGAACTGGGAGTTCCTACAGTTGGTGAACATGGCATTTCTTTAGACACAGGGGAGGGGGAGTAGCAAGCCCAAGCCCTGCTATCTCCAGGAAGAATCCTAGGAAGGTAAACCTTGTCCATACTGACTCTCAGATAAACAGAGGTCTTCATTGATGAAGTTAGTTGTCCTCCCACACTGAGATAGATGGATATAACCAAAAGGAAAGAGCAGGACTATACCAGCCCTGGGATATGGTTTTGAAAGAAGCAGCAAAGCAAGCAAAATCCCCATGCAGACAGAAGGGTACATCCCAAAAGCTTCTGAAGCACCATCATTGGGAGGGAGAAATATGATTCATAGATCACCCTGTATTGTGCTGACTGGGAAGAAGATATAGCTGTTCCTGGAAGTGTTAAGATGGAAGCTGGCCCCATTCGGTCTGATAGTTCCATCCTTTTGATTTTGTGGGCGGTGAATTCTCCCTGGGAGAAACCCGGTGTTGCATATTGGTTTGTGCACTCACGTCCCCCTCTCCTCTATTGCATATTTTTCCTCCCATGTTTCATAAGGGGTGCTTGCCTCACACTTTGAAAGAAGTGGGTCTACACAGAGTTCGCATGGAGGATAGCTTAGTTCAGTGAAACTATTTATCTGTGTGGCATGGATGCTAAGAGGATGGATTTGAAATAGATAATATCCTGACTCAGCAGCATGAACTTGTTGCTTCCCTGGGCAGTTGACTTTGTTAGTTAATTACAAAATGTTTTGCATCTCTGAAACATGTGTCCTTGGCATGGTTGCTTTAACGGACCTCTTGTGAATTGTCTTCAGTAGGTTTAAAACTGTAACAGATTAATTGGCACTTTATACTGACACAATTCCTGGGCCAGACAGACATTCTAGTCAATTAAAGATTAAAATTTCATACCCAAGGCTTAAGAGCCATTCAGCCTAAAGTGTATATGTGGATGTCTAGTATTATTCATGCACAAGAGGCATTTGTTATGTGAATGAGCATTCTGGCCAATGTAAGTTTTATATTCACATTTCATACTAGTTGAAATAAGAGCCACTTTAAACCTTGTGTAGAAATGCCCTGTGTGGCAGGGCATTTGAGCGTAATTATGATATGAGCGTAGCTGGTCTGATTATACAGAGTAATGGCTACATTCCAATGATGATCTGTTCATATGAACAACATGACAATATCATGTTAAAAACTGACAGAATATTAAGTGTGTTGTCTTAATAAAGCTTAGTGTACTTTTGTGTTGACAGCAATAACAGTTCTTGATATTCAAGCATTTTACTTGTTTCTATTTTTCTATGCTGGCATAATTAATGCTTCATTGGAAATGGAAATGCTTTTAAACTTTGTTAGCAAGTGTTTGTATGCTTTTGCCTGAGTTTCAGTGATTGGTCATGTGTTACATTTTTTTTTCATTTGCCTTGTATGTTATTTATGTTTCTTCCGCACATATACTTTTGTATTACAATAAATTTTATTTTAAGCTGTTCATTTTTGTATTTTTTCCCCCTTTTCATTTGCAGCTTAAGCCACAATTTGAAGCTAGGAATTTAAACCAAAAAAACCTCACAATGTCATTTAAAAATCAATATAGCATTCCTTATAAATTTGGAAGGTCTGATGTCATAAAGTCCACTCTTAGTTTTTAGTTACGTTTGTAACTAATCTTTTTTGCATAACTTATGATTTCCGCATGCTGCAGTTATTTCTATACAGTTATATTGACTTTTGGTGTGGGGTTTTGGATCACTTTATCTTGGATTCAAAGAACTGCATGCCATGTTCCACAGATACTTGTCTCCTGGGGTGGGGGGCCATGCTACAGATGGGGCAGTTGAAGAAATTGGGAATCTGCCCTCCCCGCTGTGCATGAGTGGAAATTCCTCCTGATCACCCATTGGATACTTTGAAGCTACACCTACATTCTGATGCTTAGCTCATATCATTCTAAACCTAAACAAACTTCTTAGACAAAAACTTTAGGCCATGATCCACAGATGCTATATGCAAGTATAGGCATGAACTTGACTACAGATGATGGTGCTGTTTGCATTAAGCAGCTCTCAGCAACTGAAGAGCCAAGACAGCAAGAGTTTGTGTGGGTCAGGACTCTTAGGCCCCAAATAAGATAAATGTAATCACAGAAATAGTCAATTGGGTTTGCCACAACTAACTTAAATTCCATTGACCAGTGAGATTCAAGCATGACAAGTTTCCTCTGGATTTTAACTTTTACCCCTGCTACAACTTGGCTAGATGTAAACAAAAATGAATTGGTGGTTAACCTTTTCTATTACAATGTAAAAAGCATGCTTCAGATTAGAAGCTGAGAAAAAGAAAATGTTGAGAAAGTATATCTATTTTTTAAAAAACTGAAAATTCTGTTCCTTAACATTTTTCTAGGTCTTGATAAATACATGTCATTGAGTAATAGGGTCATCCCATGAAATGGAGGGTCAGAAAATTGAGGACCAACAAGAGGAAGTACTTTTTCAGACAGCTCATAATTAATCTATAGAATTCTTTGCCATGGAATGTGGTGATGGCCACTAGTTTGGATGGCTTTTAATAGGGGCTTAGACAAATTCATGGAGGACAGGTCTATTGATGGCCACTAGTTTGGTGGCTAGAGACCACCTCCAGCCTCAGAGCTTAACATGCCTCTGAATACCAGTTGCAGGGGAGCAAGAGTAGGAGAGAGGGCATGCACATACCTCTTGCCTGTGGGCTTCCCAGAGGCATCTGGTGGGCCCCTCTGTGAAACAAGATGTTGGACTAGATAGGCCTTGGCCTGATCCAGCAGGGCTGTTCTTATGTTCTTAACATATTGCACTGAGTTTGCTTGGTCTTGAGTTTATTATTATCCTGAGCATCATTTTGTAGAGTTCACCATTTACCTGGTTTTAAAAAAGCAGATTGCTTTTTTAAAAAACCCAAAAAACTTTAATATGAGTCTAGTCTCTTCCAGGTGTTCCCCTTAAAACACAATGAGATTCAAATGAGCAGATCTCTGATTTGCATGAGATAACTAGTCTCACACAGTTTATCTTGAGGATCCCAAGTTGATAGAGGGAAAGTGTATTTAATATCATCTTCCATAATTATCTAGGTGATGCTAAGGTTTTCAGTACTGAGGAAATTACAGTTCTATGAAGTATGTATTTGAGCAGGGTGATGGAGCATGTGGTGGCATCCCAGCTGCAAAGTGTCTTGGATTATACAGATTATCTAGATCCCTTTCAATCTAGCTCCCATCCTGGATATGGGACTGAAACTGCCTTGGTCACTCTAGTGGATGACCTATGCCAGGAGCTTGACAGGGGAGTGCGTCCCTGTTGGTTCTGCTGGACCTCTCAGCAGTGTTTGATACCACTGGCCATGATTTTGTTCTGAACCGCCTCTCAGAAATAGGGATTGGAGGTATAGCTTTGGAATGGCTTTGGTCCTTTCTTGTGGGGGAGGGTCCAGAAGGTGGTGCTGGGGAACTACAGCTCAGCTCCTTAGCCATTGACCTGTGGGGTCCTGCAGGGTTCAGTTTTGTACCCCATGCTGCTTAACATCTACACGAAACCACTGGGAGAAGTCATATGGAGACTTGGACTGAGTTGTCAGCAATACGCAGATGACACTCGGTGCTCTCCCTCCTTATCACCTGATCCTAGGGAGGCAGTGGATGTCCAAAGTTGGGAGCTGAATCCAGGCAAGATGGAGGTGCTGTAGGTCAGTAGGAGAGCCAATGAGGGGATTCAACCAGTTCTGGATAGGGTTGCACTCCCCTTGAAAGAGTGAGTGTGCAGCTTTGGGGTATTGCTGGACCCAGCTCTACTTTTGGAAGCTCAGGTGGAGGTGGTAGCCAGGGGTGCCAGTTACGCAATCCTTAGTCACGTCACAGCTGGATTACTATAACACACTCTACATTCAGTTGCCCCTGAAGAATATTCAGAAACTGCAGATAGTGCAAAATGAGGCAGCTAGAATTTTATCTGGAGTTGTCCTCTGGGATCATATTACATCCATCATATTACATCTTCTGTTATTGCCCCCAGACTTTGGGAATGCTCTACTGGTAGGCATCTGTTCTTCAGTCTCGGTCACAAGTTTTTAGCAAGCAAGTGAAATCTTGGTTTTTTACCCAGGCTTTAATATGAGTGTTTTATCTGTTTGCTTGGTTTTGTGTTATTTAATATATTGCCTGATTCGAAAGGCTCTAGGTGATTCACAAAAATAAGCACAATAAGCACAAAATAAAACCAGCTATTAAAACAGCAATTTAAAAAAATTAAAACATTCAGAGATTACTAAAGGCCTGCCCCTCCCCCGCAAAGTGTCTTAAGGGCTCTCTTGAAGGCTGGTAAAGATGTTAAACCACAAATTTCTATAGAGAATGCATTCCACAGCCCAGTAGCAACTATAGAGAAGGCCTGCTCCCGAGTCACCACCAGATGAGCTGGCGGTATATGGAGATGGACATCTCTCGATCTTAATGTGCAGTGGGGATCATGCAGAAGAAGGCACTCTCCCAGGTAACCCGGTCCTAAGCCATTTAGAGCTTTACCAGCACTTTGTATTTGCCTGGAAACTTATTGGCAGCCAATAGGTTTAACATTTTAATATTGCTTTAAAACAGGCGGCATATGGTATCTCCAAGACACCTCAGGGACCAATCTAACCACTGCCTTTTGAACCAACTGGTTTCCAAACTACATACAAAGGCATCACATGTAGAGTGCATTGCAGTAGTGAAGCATAGAGGTTACCAGAGAGTGCACCACAGTTCTGATATCATTATCTTCAAGGAACAGAAGCAGCTGTTGTATCAGCCGAAGTTGATAGAAAGCACTCCTGGCCATAGCCTCGACCTGAGAAACCAGAGTGAGGCTTGGGTCCTAAAGCACTCCCAAGCTATGTGCCTGTTCCTTTGCGGGGAGTGCAACCCATATAGAACAGGAAGATCTATCGTGTCCCTTGAAGTATGACCCCTTACCATGAGTATCTCCTTCTTGCTTTGATTCAGCTTCAATTTATCCCTCATCTAGTCCATTACTGCCTGTAAGCAGGCATTTATGGGGGCTATGCCATTTCTTTTATGATGTCATGGATAAATAGATTTGGGCACCATCAGCATATTGGTAGTATCATGCTCCAAATCTGATGATCTCACTGAGCAGTTTTATGTAGATTTTAAAAAGCATTGGAGATAGGATGGAGCCCTGAAGGGACGCCATACAACAGCTCTCGTTTCAGAGAATAATTCTCTCTGAGTTGCACTATCTGGAATCTACTGGAGAGATGGGAATGGAACCACTGCAAAGCAGCAGCACCTATTCTTAAATCCCCCAAGTGATCCAGAAGGATACCATGGGTGATAATATTGAAAGCCACAGAGAGCTCCAAAAGAACCAACAGAGTTACAACGTCTCTGTCCGTTTCTTGGTAGAGGTCATCCATCAGGCCAACCAGGGCTGTCTCCACTCCATAGTCTGCTCTAAAGCCCGTTTGAAATGGATCTAGATAATCAGTATAATCCAGAACTCCCTGGAGTTGATTAGCTGACTCAGTTACCTTGCCCAGCCAAGGAGTTTGGAGACTGGCCTATAATTATCCATCACTGAGGGCTCTCAAAGGTCTCACAGTTTTGTTGCTGCTGCTCTGTACTTTATGGTCTCATTGTGTGTCTTTTGAAACTTTAATAAGATGTGTATTTTTATATTCCAATTTAATATATCTGTGTAACTGTGTTATAGCTTTGTTTAAATGTTTTGCAAACTGTCTTGATATTGTTTTAGTTAAAGATGGTATAGAAATCTAACACTAATAAATTAAATCAGGTGACCATAAATGAAACAAAGCTGCTGAGTGGACAAAATGCATCTATTTAGAATATTTATCACTTCAACAGAAGTTTTTCAAAGCAGTTTGCATAGCAAAACAAATGAGAAGATGGCTCCCTGTCTCAAGGGAAGCACCAGCTTACTAGGAGGAATGCTATCTGCCTTCCAGATACGAGATTTTACTTGCCCAGTTAGCTGGGGCCATATGTTAAGAAGTCTGCAAAAAGATGCACAATAGAAGGGCATAATGATCTGGAGCTCAGTAGTGCCAATCTAGACTTCTATGGATGTGATGTGTGCATATTTATTGTATGCGCTCAGGCTTCCCTGTTCAGTTTAAATAGTGGGAGTAATTCCAGCATCCAGAAGGCTTTCCTGGGTCTGGCCTAGAAGATTAGTATTTCAGGCTATGAAATACTTTGCCCACCTTCAATCCCTACCTCTTTGCTGCTAGTTTATTTAGGAGAAAGTCTGTTAACGCAAAAACATGCTTCCAGTATTTTAAAGCTACTCAATTTATGAAAGTCCTATCTTAAGACACAAACATGAAAAGCTAAAGTCCAAAGCAGCCTTAAATCACCTCAAATCCAAGTACTCTGGTTTAACTGAATGTAGATTACAGTATACTGAATTAGGCAATCCTCAATTTGTCATGCAACATCTACAGGTGAAACTTGGAAAATTAGAATATCGTGCAAAAGTCCATTAATTTCAGTAATGCAAATTAAAAGGTGAAACTGATATATGAGACAGACGCATTACATGCAAAGCGAGATAAGTCAAGCCTTAATTTGTTATAATTGTGATGATCATGGCGTACAGCTCATGAAAACCCCAAATCCACAATCTCAGAAAATTAGAATATTATATGGAACCAAGAAGACAAGGATTGTAGAATAGAACAATATCGGACCTCTGAAAAGTATAAGCATGCATATGTATTCAGTACTTGGTTTGGGCCCCTTTTGCAGCAATTACTGCCTCAATGCGGCGTGGCATGGATGCTATCAGCCTGTGGCACTGATGAGGGGTTATGGAAGACCAGGATGCTTCATTAGCGGCCTTCAGCTCTTCTGCATTGTTTGGTCTCATGTCTCTCATCCTTCTCTTGGCAATGCCCCATAGATTCTCTATGGGGTCAGGTCAGGCGAGTTTGCTGGCCAATCAAGCACAGTACACTGTATACTTTTCAGAAGTCCGATATTGTTCTATTCTACAATCCTTGTCTTCTTGGTTCCGTGTAATATTCTAATTTTCTGGGATTGTGGATTTGGGGTTTTCATGAGCTGTACGCCATGATCATCACAGTTATAACAAATTAAGGCTTGACTTATCTCGCTTTGCATGTAATGTGTCTGTCTCATATATCAGTTTCACCTTTTAATTTGCATTACTGAAATTAATGGACTTTTGCACGATATTCTAATTTTCCAAGTTTCACCTTTGGTCTCAATTGCTATACCTGGAGACATAGTCTGTGGGACTCAAGATTCCTTCTTAGTATCTTTTTTTTTTTTAAGGTAGCTGGTCCATTGAAGTTAATGCCTCACTTGTTCCCTTTTGATCTTCTATTAATGTGGCTGTGCAAACTACATGCAGTTCAAATCAGATATCAAAGTACCGCGTTTCCCCGAAAATAAGACACTGTCTTATATTTATTTTTCCTCAAGGAGACACACTATGGCTTATTTTCAGGGGATGTCTTATTTTTATTAAGTGTAGTACAACAATCTACATTTATTCAATTATAGTTAAGTCATCTTCTTCTGGAACATCGTCATAACTCCAGGCTCGGACTGGCCCATAAATCAACAGGGCATATTCCCGGTGCGCCCTACCCATGCGGTGCCCCTGCGCCCCAACTCTCACCCTTAATTACCTATTCTGCTCAAAACCTGGCGCCCTCCCCACATACATTCCGGCGCCCTCTCGGTGCCCCCAGTCCGGCCCTGCATAACTCTCATATGATCCATATAAGACCCACAGACTGTTGCTGGTCAGTGTTGGGGAGCAGCAGCTTTACTGGTGTGTGTGTGGGGTGAGAGAGACCCACAGGCAGGGGTGTAACAATACCGGTAGGAGTGGCAGGCTGCAAGCTGAGGCATACGGTAGAGGGAAGTACGGTAAAAATCTCCTCAAAAATCTCCCCTCCTCCTGGCGGTGGCGGGCAGCGGCGAGAGTAAGCGCGGCAGTGGCGGGAGGCGGCGAGAGGACGCCGGGAAGTGACGCCGGGCCAGACGGCAGGCCTCGGCGTCGCTCTGCGCACTCCCGCCCGCCAGTGCGCAGAGCGACGCCGAGGCCCGGCATCGCTTCCCGGCGTACTCTTGCCGTCTCCCGCACCACCGTGCCAGGAGGAGGGGAGATTGAGGAGGAGATTTTCTGAGGAGATTTTTTACCGTACTTCCCTCTACCATATGCCTCAGCTTGCAGCCTGCCACCCCTACCGGTATCGTTATGCCCCTGTCTGTGGGTCTCTCTCACCCCACACACACACCAGGGGGATAGGGGAAAAGCTTCAGCAAGCAGCCTACTACTGAGCCAGGAGAGATCACCACTATGTCTTATTTTCGGGGTATGGCTTATATTGCACAACTGCTTAGAAATCCTGCTACGGCCTATTTTATGGGTATGTCTTATTTTCGGGGAAACAGGGTAGGTATTCATTGTAGTACTTGTATCATCTTTACACCCAGTTCATTCTTCAGTGCATTGTGAGTACACATTTTCAAGTTGCTTTTTGGCTATCCTGTTCCTAATTTTTTTATCTAGAAATATTGCCTGTAAAGCTAAAATTTGTGTTAATACTTTTTCACATATGTGGAACTACTCTAAGGTGTCCTATGTAGATCTGGTTTTATGCCATCACATGGATACTTGTGTGTTGTTGGCCTAGTAGTTCAAAATAGGCTGGATGGCATCTGGAGATCCATATATTCTCTACTTATGCATAAAAGGAGAGGAAACTATGAATCTTACTGGCAGACAAAATCCAGATAACTAAACCTCACAGTGGTGACACTAACAAAATTCATTGGATGGAATTATTAGACGTCCCATTTCAGTACTGAATCAACAAAACTCAACTTTGTAGCAATTTATTCCCCTTGGACAAATATTCTTTGTTTTTACCAGGTTCATTACATTAACTGCTTCACCATTTTGCCCTATCTTTAATACAATAGTCAGTTGAAGGAGGTTTCATATTCCATCTTTCTGCATCTTTCACATAAACTTGACATGGCACATTTCCAGTGACTCCCATTAGTATTACTACCAAAGTTCATATGCTGTTATGTTCTCCCTGGTATTATAATCCATGCCCAATGTAGCGTGTCCTGTAATATATGTGCATCAAATACTATTGCATCATGATTTCATACCAGTTCTCTTATACCACATATGTCTTGAAAGTATATCAGATCAGGGCAAGATCCATATATACTCTTGGAATATGAATCATTATTTCCTCCCCCACCCCCGCCTCACAATTTCCTTTGAAAAGTGTCAAATGTTCCATTTATTTCCTTCATAGTAGACTTTGTCCTTTCTTTTTCCCTTACCGAATAATATAAGCTGTTTCCTAGTTTGAGTGAAGTCTTCTTGAGCCATATGTTGGAGTTTAATATCTATTGATATTCAGTATCATATCTATGACTGTGATCCAACAAGCCATAGACATGGGACTTTCCAGCCACCTTATCCTTAGTGCAGCTTCCTGTGCCACCTGTGTGAAATCTGATTCTGAAGGCCTGGGAGCTCTTTGGAATTGTGTAATTGGCACAGGGGACTGTAGATAGAAGGAAGAGTTGGTGGAAATCTGTGTCGTGCCGCCCTTCCATGAGCAGAAGTGCCTTGTCACCCAAGAATCTCTTTAGATACAACCATGTATAATACTAATGTGAGTTGTTAAAAAGTACTTTCTCCCTTCTAATTGTTATCAGTGACTTCTTGCTATCCTTCCATTCTATTGGAGTACTTTTAGCCATAATTGCATTTTTCCAAAAGTAAGATTTCCTCCTCCCCCCCCACCCCACCAAAAAAAAAAAACCCTGGCACAAGAAGTTGGTTGTTTTGGAATAAGGATGTAAAAGCTTGTGAACAATTCATCTGTATTAATTTGATTTATGAATTATCCTTGGGAAGTGCACACAACCTCTGTGTGTACCAAGGCAGTTACATTGTATCCAGTGAAGGGTTTGTCTACTTGGTTGGCTGGTTCTACCTCAGTCTTTACAAGTTGTTTTGAGAAAGCTTTAGAGCCTTTGGCGGTGTCCTAAAACTGTCCAGTAAGAAGGTCCTGTCTAATCACATTAAAGCAGTAATTGCTCAACAGGTGAAGGCTTTGGCCAATGGGACAAAAACTCAGCTGTTAAAATGTGACAGCAGGGCCTACCTGGGGAAAATGGGTATAAATGGAGGGCCTGACAGATTTGCAGAGAAAGATGGTGGAGTAGTTGGACCAAAAGCTCTGGAGAAAGAATCGCTGAAGAGAAGAGGAGCAAAGGGAAGAAGAGAACAGAAGAGCAAACACTGAAGAACTGGTCACTGAGGGGGTTGAGGGAGAGCTGCCTCTGCCTAAGACATCTTCAAAAAAAAAAAAGATATCTGGCCCGAGTGCCTTGTGAAAGGAGACTCGCTATCACACTTCCAGGAAACCTAGCAGCTGCTTAGCAAACGTGCATAGTCTTCATGGAGCCTGGCAGTTAAGCTATCAACTAGCTAGCAGCAGAGGTGAGGAACAAACTAAAGACTTCAGGCCTGAGACAGCAGACAAGGTGAAGATCCAGAATAGCAGCTGGAAAGGTGCAGCAGAACACTGGGGGCTCAACATTCCTAGGTGACCTGCTTCATAGGAACATAGGATGCTGCCTTATACCGCGATAGACCATTGGTCTATCTAGTTCAGTATTGTCTACATGGACTGGCGGCAGTTTCTCCAAGGTTTCAGGTAGGAGTTTTTCCCAGTCCTGTCTAAAGATGTGAAGGCCGGAATTTTTTTTTATTTTTTTTTTAAGGCTGCTGCCACCACCCCAGACTTTTTTGTGTTTTTCTGAAAAATGGGGGAAATGCAATATTTTCTTTTGGATTAGAAATAAAATATTTAAGAAAAGGTGTTCAAATATATTCATATAGGAAAAGGTGTTCTGACCTTTTCTCTCCCAAGCATCTAGCTTGCTTCAGACTCCTCCATCTTCCTGCAGCATGTGAAAGAAATTGGTCTATGTTTGGAAATACACCAGATCAAGAAATAAACCAACATGTGAAAAGGTAGAGAGACTTGTCTCAATCCAGGCAATTCAGTTCTTATAAGTCATTAAGATGATAAAAATGAAAGATCAGAGGAAGCAGAAAGACAAAGATTCATGTGGCAAAATTGTATCCCATAAACCTTCCCCCTCCTTTTATCTCTTTCTGAAAGTGAGAGGAAGCTCATCACTGCAGTGTTGAGACAATTGTTAATAATGACGTAGCCTCTGCCAGCTTGGTAGAAGTGAGGGCATGGTTTGGGGTTGCAAAGAATGAATGTGCTCGCCCCACTTGGTGGGGTGCTGCACTGTATGTAAACCAGATCTCACACACACACACACACACACACACACCTTAACTTTCTGCCTGCTTCTCTTAATGACAGTTTATAAGAAGCAGGCAAAAAGCTGATGTTGAAATGCTGGATTCCTTGGAGTTCAGCAGATTGCAATCTATTTGCAACAAATTAAATAACATTAAATAGCATTTAAAAGTAAATTGCTACATTTGGACTAGTTGTCTGAATAAATTGTACTTCTAAATGTAATATACTGAACATGATTAATGTTATGAGTAAAGCAGCTCATACATAATAAATGCTCCTAAAGAAACAATGTGACTTTAGACCTGTAAATGGTGCTAAAAAAGTATTGCATATATTTCAGTTTCCCCCAGAATCTGTTTTAAAACACACACACAAAAAACCCCCAGAAAAGATGGGTGGTGGCTCCCCCCCCCCCCCATGGCTTTAAAATTTCCAGAAACCCACTTGTGGAGCCACCCTTCTAACCCTGTTTGATCGTGTGATAGACTCAGTGGGGGGGGGGTTCCCCATAATGCACTGTGCCCTCATGCTATGCATTATCGGAGCTCCATTATTGGTGATGTGTCCCGGCACCCCAATTCTCGGAGCTACTGGCAGGAGCTGGTGCCCATCTGGGTGGGCAATCCACCAGCCCAAGGAAGGACTGCTCATGTGTGGGAGAGGTAGGCATTTTGTGGCTTCCTCTCCTCGCCCTTTAGAGCCCATTCTCTAATCCTGAGAATGGGCTCATAGTCACCCATCCATATGCAAACCCTGCTTAGCAAAGGGGGATAGTTCCTGCTCACTACTGCAAGACCAGCTTAATCCCATAAACCACCACCACCAGAAGCCAGTGAAGGAAAATAAAAAGGTCCTTATTTTGAGGCTTGTGTCTTCATGTGCCTGGGATGGAGAAAGGGATTCTAGATTAGGGTTTTAGTAGGGAATAGGACTAAGCCCCGCCTAATTGGATAAACCCTTCAGGCGCTTAAGATTTTCTTAAAAACTAGATAATTTTGAATTGTCTGGTTCTAAATAATTTTCAACCATTTGCTTAATAATACTGTGTTAATCTCTGTGTGTATGGTACTGCATCTGTGCTTTACCACTACCACCCACCACAAGACAGGAAATCCATAAGGCTGATTAGGTATCAGATTGGTGGCAGTGGGAGGATATTGGGTGACCCACTGATATTGCTAGGATATGTTTTGCAAGAGCAACTAAATGCTACTTGATTTCATTCTACATTTCCCAGGGGGAAAAGAATAAGAGTAGCTAGCTAGATTCACTGCTTTAATAAACTTTAGATATTTGAAGTCACAACACTTTTAATGGCATAGTTACATCTGTCCTAAATTTTAGATTCTAATAAACTGTCAGGCTACAGCTAATCTTTTTGTATCGGCGTAAACCTTTTAACTAGGACACCACAAGCCTCCTTTTCCTACTGGCCGAGGCATGCATTTTGACAAGATCCTTGTTTGCCCAGATAAGCTTTTTGACTTCCCTTTGCCAATACTTCAGTTTTGTTCTCTCAGTAAGAACTGGTAATGCTGTGTTTAAAAAACATATATGGATTATTTTGCAGCTAAGATTAGGTACTGCACAAGAGGGTGAAATCTCCTCCAATAATTGTTGGACATTCTCTAGTGCAGGGTTCTGAACTGAACATGAACTGAACTGAACATCTCCAGTTCAGCATGGACTCCAGCTCTCATCACCCCCACCTGCAGTTTATTCTAGCTGGTGATGATAGGAGCTGTAGCCAAGAACAGCTGGAAAAGCCTCAGGTTGGTTACCCCTGCTCTAGTGTTTGCATAGCTGCCCACACTTTGGGCTGGTCAGGGACGTAGCAAGGCTGGAGTGGGCCCAGAGACAAGATTTCAAAATGCACCTCCCCTCGCTGAAGCTCAGATCATGAAGTAAAGAAATCTTAAATGAGGCTGAACAGTGGTAACAAAATGCATAGTAAAATTTATCTATCTATCACCTATGTGCCACAATAGAACATCATCCTAAATTATTCTTTAAAAGGTTTTGTAAATTGTGGATGATGCAAGTCTTTTAATGGTACTAGAGAAAGACATGCTGTTCTGATAGCTCCAGGTCTTAACACTCCCATCAATTTTGGAGAATGAATACAACTGAAGGAAGCCCGGGCAGGTGCGTGGCTGGGGGAGTCAGTCATGTGCCTTGTCTCGGGGGGGGGGCAGACAACTGTATCCCCTTGCCCTATTATAGTTACACCCCTGGGGCTGGTTCAGATGTAGTAGAACAGCTCTGGCTGTTGGGACTGAGCCTCAAGGTTGCTTTCTCTGTCTGTCCCTCTTGTTCTTGTGCATCCTGATTCCCTTCCTTTGCCATTTGAGAAAGCCATAGGGTGGATTCAAATGAACACAGCCCAAACATGCTAAGAGGGGTGGGGTTGTGCGGAAGCACTCCCTCCCTGACATCACTGAAGGACCCCCTGATGCGCTGTTGGGGCATTCTTCAATTGTGTGTGTGTGTTGTGGTGGGGGGATAGTTGTCCAAATGTCCTCTAAATGTATGCTCCAAAACCCTGTTTTTTGGAGCGTGTCTTTAAGGGCCATTCGGGAACATGTGTTTAGGGGCCATTTGCACGAAGAGCCTCCATAGGCAATTGAAGAGTGCCCTGACAGCAGATTAGGACATCCTTCAGTGACTGGGCGGGAATGCTCTTGGCATGTCTCCACCACTCTTCACGTGATTGGAACATAATGGTGAACTGTGGCTTACCTAAATCAGGAAGCCAGGGAGGGAATAAGTGTACACCAGAGGTAGAGGGAGCGTGAAAGCAAACCTGAGATGCAGCTGTGACGACCAAACCATGTTTTGGCTGTTATATCCAAACAGGGACAACATCTACAGGGGCGTTCAGTTTTTAAAGGGGATTCCTCAACAATTCATCCATCTTCCTGTTTCTCAAAAAATCCATTAAAAATAGTTCTCTCTTAAAAGCTCACATATTTCCCCTCAAACTTCAGTGATATTCTTTTCCATACTTCTTTCATCCTTGATGTGTAAACTTTTATGAAACTATTTAATGTTCTTCAAGTCCCTACAGAATTCATTGAATAGGCTAATCTACTTTCTATCACTCTATCAAATGACTAATTTCTTCTATAGTCAGGCCTTAAATGTACTTTCTGTATATACATTTAAATCACCTTTCTCTGCTTATGGGATTCTTTTTATCTTAATATTTTGCTTATGTATTTCAAAATCTACTTCTTCAATCCTTGCCCTACGTTTAATAATATTAACTCTTTGCATCTGTTGCTCAGTGCAAGTTTTGGGTTTTGGGTTTTGCTTTTTGGTTTTCCTCCAGAATTCCTGTTTGTCTCTTCCAATGCTTGAAGCTTTGTAGCTATCTCATCATCTAGTTTAATGAGCTTTGCAAACCTCCATTACAGGAACTGATTTGTTTTCTTCACTTGAGAGCCATAGCTTTCGTTTAAAAAAGAGGCAGGTTTGAAACACATGTAGTGAATGCAGAAGACTTTGGAAAAGGGAGTCTGCATGATTACCTACTCACCTTGTGATTTCTAGTCAATTCTCTAACTGTGGCCCATCCTATAGCATTATCTCCTGAGGAAAGTGCAAATTTCTCCTGGGCAGAACCCCAAACCTAACTTACACCAGAAAATGAATGGCTGGTCCTGCTTCCATCTTGCCTTTGGGTTCTCCTCTTGCAATTACACAGGTGACCCTGCTGTTATCCATAATAGTTTTTGCCTGCCACCTTCTTCACCGAGATTCTATAAGAAGTCTAACTAGCACTCTACCTTTTTTCTGGGAAGAGGGAAGGTGTTTAAGTCAACGGGGGGGGAAGCAATAGATGGAAATCTGAAATGTTAAATTAAAAAAAATTGGTTAATTAAATGTTTAATATAAAAATATTCTTATTTCCAACATCCCAAATTAGCATTCTTAGCAGAGAACCTTTAGTAATTACATTTTCAAATGACCGGAGCATACTGTACAGTAAGTAAATCTTAGTACACATCATGGCAGACTATTTACATGACCATGTTCAGCACTCTTTGAATTGTGAGTTATCAGGCATGCTAATTGTTCTGGTAGCGATATCAGCAGTCCTTTCTGTTTCCTAGGAAGACCTGCAAATACATCACTATTGGCCTTATCAGCAGTACTGATAACAGTTGTGGAATACAAAGGGACCTATTACCCATGCCTTTCACAGCACATGGTGTGCCTATACTGGTCCTTCAGTGGTAAATACGTGGGTAAAATGTGCATCCCATAAAATGGTGCAGTTTTGAGAGTATTTAATCTGGAACGCTTTTACTTTGAGCATTGTGTTGTCTGGAGGGCAGCCATACTGTTTTTACACAAATTGAAAATAGGTTTATGGCCAGGATGTCAAGGTGAGAAGGAAAATCAGTTTGAGGCTGTGTTACAGCCTCTGTTGAAACTATTGGCAAACGCAACTTGGACTTCGGGTGTTTTGCAAAGAGGAGCACAAATTGCTCTTTGAGTTGAAACATGTCAACAAAAAATGCGTTTTACTTAAAGTGGAAGATCTTGTGAAAGAATTGCTGCCATTGAACATTTCCCCTCCAGTTTCCTGTAGCCTGTGCCTTGTTAAATGTGGAAGTGTGTGGAAAAAATAAGACTCTGACCTTATGTTTCCTATGTGTAGATAGTACGACAGCGTACTTAATATATGGCCATTGAGCAAGACACTCAGCACTTGGCATTTCCCCATTTTTTAAAATGTTAGTCTTTTCCGTAGCTATATAGCAGGAAATAAGTTTGTAGCTTTTATTTTTCTTTTCTCTAAGCTTCCTCTGTTTCATGGCAAGGTCTACATCAGGGGTGTAGCTATTACTGAGCGGATGGGATGGCCCAGCTCCTGAGGGCCCCCCAGCTCCACTCCTCCGTATTTTTTTCATTATCTCCCTCACTCCAAGGGACTGCCAGGGAGACGAGTGAACAGGGACCCCCTCTCCCCGCGCCACCCCCCTGGTCTACATAAATATAAACACACGAGTGATTGTCCAGATTAGAATGAGTTCAATGGGGAATTCTTTTAACTTCTTAAAACTAGATTTGTTTGGACCAGTAGATGAACTCCGCTTAAATGCCAGACAGAATTATTCCTGCAGTTTTAATAAACCTCTATCATGTCTTCCCATTGTTTTGTTTTTCTAAGCTAAAAACCTTGAAACACTTCAGCCTCTCCTTTTGTAGACAAGGTAATCTGATGCCTTGATCATTTCAGTTGTCCTTTAAAAAAAAAAAAATCATGTGATTCGAAGCCTTACCTCTACTTCTCTTAAGAAGCCTGAAGACTCCCTTCTATTGGATCAACATTCTAAAGTACAGTGTGTAGGTTCCAGCCTGTGAAGGTCTTAAAGCTCAGAACAAGTTTCTTGAATTGGACCTGGAACTCTGCTGCAAGTTGGTTCAGCTGTCCCTTGTTAGTTGATAGCCTAGCAATTTGAAAGGGTAGCCCTATATATAAAGCATTTTTACAGCAGTGGATCTATGGGTTGCAAGGGCATAAATGATTATTGCTACATTCTCCTGTCTGAGACAATGTAGCCTGCATGTGCAATGCAACTAATTAAAAAGGAGCTTTTAAAACAGCTGTTAACACTTTTCAAACAAAACAGGGTTCAGGAGAACCTCCAATTATGTACCTAGTCATAGGAAGGAACATAGGAAGCTGCCATATACTGAGTCAGACCATAGGTCCATCTAGCTCAGTATTGTCTACACAGACTGGCAGCAGCTTCTCCAAGCTTGCAGGCAGGAATCTCCCTCAGCCCTATCTTGGAGATGCCAGGGAGGGAACTTGGAACCCAGATGCTCTTCCCTGAGCAGCTCCATCCCCTAAGGGAAATACCTTACAGTGCTCACACATTGTCTCCCATTCATATGCAACCAGGATGGACCATGCTTAGCTAAGGGGACAAGTCATGCTTGCTGCCACAAGACCAGCTCTCCAACAAGTTTGATACCTTCTATTGGCCTCACTGCTATTTTTCTCAGAACTCATCTTCAACCTGATGACCCTCATCTGCTTGACCAGAGCCTCCAGATACTAGGTTAGGATAGTGATAGCCATTCCTATTACTGAGTTAATGTGTTGGATGCCATTGGCACACAGATATCAGCATGCCAAAGCTATGTATAATCTCTATTGATGGCCTATTGTAGACATTAAACAAAGTTGGTAATAATACTGATTTCTCTGGAATCCCAGAGGTTAGCCTTCAAGAGATCAATGCCTGTTGCTTATGGCTGCCCTCTGGATATGGCCTGGAGAAAAAGGAGCAAAATCATTTGACCCTTGTTACATCTGTTACAGTTAGTAAACCAAAGTATCATGACCCACAGTGTCAATGTTCAATGGGAGATCCAGTAGAATCAGCCAGGGAGATAATCTTCCATCAGTCTCCAAACTAAGATAATTCAACAGTGCAACTTCTTATGTCAGAAGTGGAGTTGAAGCAGGATGTATCATTTGAAAAATCTCGTGTTTTTTGACCCCACAATTTTTGCTAGAAAGGGGATTCTAGAGACTTCTTAAATAAGTTGGCAGTCCTTCCCCACCCAAAGATTCACTGACTATCCCAACACAAAATTGATCCAAGACTTCTTAGCTTGCTATCACCAACGAAGACTGGCACAGTACCAGATTATACAAAGTGACTGCATGCAGTTTTCTCTGTCTCTTGGGGCACGTTTGCAGGAAGAATGTGTCTTGAGATGTCCCCAAAGACAGCTGCCACATCACAGTAATAATTTTCACAATTCCAGTTGAACCTTTTTTGTGTTCAGTAGACACAATTGCAAGAATTGGATGTTGTTTCAGTTGAGACTCCTGTTCACGCAAGATGCATAAATCCGTCTTTGGGGTGCATCATATGAAGGAGAAATGATCATGTGAATTGGCCCAGAGTTTTGCTCATTGCTTGAACAGACAATGAAGGGCTTTTCAGGGGCTTTTCCTCACTTCTCTTGCCTTTTTTGCCCCCATCCCCATGTTTAGTCATTTTAGAATCCAGTCAAGGGGAAAACTGAACCATATTCCTCATAAGACACCACTGTTAGGTCCAACACAGTTTCCTCAGAAAAAGAGCAAGGCTGGAGCATCTTAGAAGTTGGTAATGATTTAACATCCTGGATTTTAAAAAGAGACTTAGGACTACTCATTCACACACACTCTGTTCCCATGACACATGGAGCAACAGAGGCCCCATGTTGGACATTTGTCTGATTGTGTTAGAAGTGGGGTGAACCATTTCATGGTTCCCCTGTGGATATATCTGCTGCCATGATTGTGGGTCAAGTATAGGTGCCTGCTGTCACATGCTGTTCTGAGACATACCATATCCATACCTTGCTACTTTCACATATATTGAACAGTTGTTGAGAGAAGCTTGGCATGAGCAAGCCAGTTTGTTACCTCTACTTTACAGATTTTAATGCTTGGAATAGTAATACGTTTCTCTAGAAATCGATATTGTGCCAATCTCCCATCAAATATTTTTGTATTTCAGAAACTGCATACTTCTAGATAGTCTACTCTCCTATTTATATTAGATTTGAATGCTGGCTAGATATGGCTTTCTAGTCTGTTGTCTCTGTGCCTTACTATTTGTGTTACGCTATATTTTCAAAAGTCTCTAAAAGCTTTTGAGAGCAAATGCAGTCTGCGGGCGGGCACAGGGTTGGGCTTTAGGTACTGTTCTGGGTATGCAAATCACTGCTACACAAGCATCATTTCAAGTTAATTCCACAACTGTGCTTCCAAAATAAACTCCATGGAAGCAGCTTTACCAGCTAATGCTGCAGCCAGCCTCCAAAAATAAAAGCTACACTAACAGCATTGTAAAGTTAATGCCAGCGCATTTGGAGGGAAGCGGGGTGGAGGGGGGAATCTCCCAATAGGCTAGCAGCCTTTGCAAAAGGTTTTGAACGTCTGCCACCTAGAGGGCAAAACCATGGTGAATCCTGATTATAAACTGAGTTGTACAATTCCAAGGTACCTTATTCCAAAGTACCTTATGTACTTTGACCAGACAAAAATTATGATGTCACCCCAAATTGAGATGTTCTGTTGTTTGGATTGGGTATTGGAGTCTAGATCATCGTAATGGAGGTAACACTTTGACTTGTCTGTGTAGAGTACAGAAAAGTGAAATGAAACTTTATTCTACCAAAATCATCTTGATTGTGGTGGTCTGAGTCAAAAGTGGACTGTAATGTGGCCTTTCTTATCCCTTCTGTGCTGCTTTCCTCTTTCTTCCCACGTTTACACCATGCTTAGATTTGAATTGTTGCTACATTTCTTGTCTATTAGATTAGCTTTCTACTCTGTAGAGTTTTGTGCACAAGGATTTCAGTTACGAATTGTTTTATGTTGAGGAAAACATGTTTCTAGAGATGGCATTTTCCTGTTCTGAATGACTACTGCTTAAGCTGAATGTGTCTTTGTCTCTTACTGTCCACTTCTGGTCCAGTTTTTGAAGGATAGAGAGGCAATAGTTCCGACACCCTTTTAAAAACTGGAAGGCTCCCCCCACTTTTCTTGGGCTACTACTTGATTACTTATGTGCTCTTTGCAAAAAGTAATGAATGATATGGTTCCATACCAGTTCCTTAAGCTTGTGAGTTTTTTTGTTTTTTAAAAAAAATCTTCATAGTTCTCCTCTGGATCTTTCCCAGCAGTTTTTTTGAATTGTAGTACCAAAAACTGAGCACCCTTTTGCACGCGCACACATGCTTTGGACCCGTCTCAGGAGGAGGTGTCAATATTAATGTGGCATGAAGGTTTTAAAGGCATGTTTTGTTACACATTGGCCATTGTCTTTTGGCACTAGGCTGGATTTGGAGTTAAATCAATGCTCATTTTCCTTCTTGCAGGCTCTTTAAAGGCTTGCTTATAGAATTTGGAAATTGTTATGTCATGGCTCCGATTTAATGTGACTCAGTTGTGCTTGGGATGCAAGTCCAGAGCTTATGTATAACCTGCTCATTGTTCTGTGCATAAATGAGCTTGTCCTTTCCCACTTCAGTACTGTATCACTAATACTTTGCAATAATGTTGTTACTGCCTTTGGTCTTTTTATATCTAGCAGCCCTCTCAGGTAGCCGAGAGAAATTCCAAGAGTGTAAAAGTGAAATAGTCTGTGAAGTTCCGATTCAGGTTCACTAGAAACTCATTTCACCTCGCACAGTACACAGACCCTGTTTTCTGTATCTCGGCGTTAATCCCACGCTGAGCCAGATTAACACGGGCATATCCCGTTAACAATAGGTGCAAAGGCTCTGCAAGGACAACAGCTGTTGTCGTATTCCACTTTGGGATGCTTGCCCTTAATACTGCACCGCTCACTTAGGCACACAGAAGATCACACGGCAGCCTGCGAACTGTGAACATGTACTCCGAGCGTCGCTTTGATAATGGCAGTCAAAGATGACTTCTTGCAAGTCCTCTCTCTTACCTTACAGGGTGGATGTAAAGCGTACACTGGTAATATATGCGAAGTGCTTTGCCCACTCAACAAATGCTGTACAAATGCTGCCATTAACATTAGATGAGCCAAGAGATATTGCCTGTCAAGAGTGGCAGGAGATAGACTGTCATTCTGTGCCTGTGCTCTGCAGATCACAAATTCCTTCTAGCAGCATCCAACTGATTGGGAAGGAAAGCTACCAAGCTGATGTCCAGATCATTTCATTAGAGCCCAACTCTTGCTTATTTCTATATGCTGCTCGCCTCAGTGAACTAGGAGACATCTGTTGTATGCGTGCAGCTTGGGAGGAGTCCTCATGGACCTGATGTTGCTCCTAGAGAAAAGCAGGAGGTGGTGCTGGCCAAGAGTCCCTTCACACCTGCTTTGGCTTCTACACAGCCTTTATACCAGCCGCTCCCCTTCCTCAAGAAGGTGGATCTGGCTTTGCCACCCACTCCTAAGACACGTCACGTTTGGATTATTTCAATGCACTCTACATGGGACTGCCCTTGGAAATTAGTCAGAAACTACAGATGCTGCAGAATGCAGCAGTCAGATTAATATCTGGAGTCTCCCAGAGTGAGCATATTGCTCCAATCTGGAAGGCACTGCCCTGGCTGCCAGTCTGTTTCTGGGCCCAAAACAAGGTGCTTGTTGTTAATACCTTTAAAGTCCTAAATGACTTTGCCCCCAGGTAACTTAAAGACCACCTGCTCTGGCTGAACCTACTCCTCCAACTAGATCAGGCAGGAGGGCTCTGTGCTGACGCCTGCTGAAGATCTTGGTTGAACATGCGGGACTGGGACTTCTCAGTGATTGCCCCCTTGTTCTCAGGTGAGCCATATGGCTTCCAATCTTTTGGAGAGAACTGAAGACTGTCCTCTTCATTCAGGCCGTTGGATAGTGAGTAGGTGTCCTCTGACTTCCTTTTAGTTCATTTTTGTAGCTTGGTCTATTGGTCTTTAATCAAACATTTACATGGAAGGCTTGTTCCGCTTCCTTTGATCTCCCCCCCCCACCCCGAGTAGTCATGTGGAAAGATTAAAAGCCACTAATATCTCTATTTCATTAGAAATCTAGAGGACTGTCCTGTGTTGTTTTTTCAAAGAGCATGAGGAGTTGTCAGGAAAGCCGGGCATGTTGATATTCTGTGATCAAACTGCATTGACCTCAGGCATGAAATTCTCAGGGCATTAATCCATCTTTGAGCAAAATTAATATATTCAATGTATTTGTTTTATTTATTTATTTTTTTGCATCCATAGCAGCTCAGTTTGAAAACAAACTGCCTCTGCCACTAGCCTTTTTCATTAGCAATAACTTATTTGGGGGCTCTCATTCAGCTTGCTTGGGGAATCAAACCTAGATTATAAATTTTCCACGGCCCTTTTCACTCAGTATTCTCCCTGCATTCAGCAAACATGTGACTGGGACAACAAGAATGTGTGTGCTATCTGTGTTTGACATTTGTCTGAAAGGAGCAGAGTTGAAGGGGTGGGGTGGGGTTCCTCCACATAATTTGGGACCCTGAACAGCCAGGATTTCAAATTGCGTGCAGGTTCTCTCCCACTGCCTGCATTCAGCTCTGTGCCTTTCGGACAAATGCTGTATTCTCAGCTGCTGGGGTTGTGGCCAGTGGACACACTGGTTGGCCTTGGGAGGGCGCGGGGAGTGCAGCTAGCTAGTGCCTTTCCACTTACCCCTCATGCATTTGCTGAATGCCAGGAAACTATGGAGTGAAAGGGGTTCATGACCTTCTAAGATCCATAACTTTTCCCATAAGGGTTCAACTCAACAGTGTGAATAAAGAAAATGGTAATTTCAGGTATTGGTCCCCCTCTCCCTCCTCATCCCTCCCACCCGCTCTCACACCTACACACATACTTTGAATACCCATGTTATGTGGATGATTGCACCCCTAATTTAGTTATATGCAAGCATAGGTTGGGAAGGTTTTTTAATGAGAAAAAGTCCTCCATACCTAGCTGTCCAAGCTACACACAGTTCTAGCATCTCGGTCCAGAACTTGGAAGCGTGTGTGTGTTCGCATGCGCTCTCTCTCTCTCGCTCTCGCTCTCAAATCATGATCCTTGAATTAAACTACAATTAAGGCAAAGCATGTGCCTTCTGAATTCAGCCTACACACCGTCTTTAATACGTTCAGCTTAATTTATGTGGAGGATCAGACAGCATTCCCCCTTATGAATGGAACTCCCTGCCTGAACCACTTACAAGCTGCCATCCTTCTCTTTCTTGTCCTTCAGATCCATTCATCAAACTTACCTCTACCGTGAAGCCATTAACCAAGGCGTTCTCATTAATGGAAACAGAGCCTCAGTACTTGCAGCTCCTATTCATCCCTTGTGATCCTATTTCGAAGAGTCAAAACTGCTGTGATGTTCTTCTTGCACAGATAGCCAGTGGCAGTTTTTTTCTATGGTCAAGAGGTGTAGGGGTGGGGACTCGGGATCGGGGCTGCAATGGGGGCAAACATTAAAGCCCACCTCCCCCGCTGCGGCCCCAGCCTGGATCAGCCCTTCCTTGCCTGTGCGATTTAAGAAGGGGAAACGAAGCACACAGTTGCATAGCACATCTGCTTCGAGGAATACCTAGTTTGATCCACTGTACTATAACTTCCTCACATGTCTCTTTGGGGGGAATAGCCTGCTGTGAATTTGCTGGGCTTCCTATGTGTGCTCAGGGCTTTTGATCACGCCATTACATTTCTAACATTTGGGTGGAGAGGCAGGTTTTTCCTTCTATATAAGCAGTTACAGCTCCTACTTTTGGCACACGCTTTATATTTTGACAGTATATTCCAAGGCTCAGAGGGGCCACAGCCCACTTAATCCTTTATGGGCCATCTGATGAGACGGTGGGGTTCAGATCCTGTCATAGGAACATAAGAATCTGCCAGATACTGAGTCAGACCATTGGTCTACCTAGTTCAGCATTGTCTACACAGACTGGCAGCAGCTTCTCCAAGGCTGCAGGCAGGAATCTCTCTCAGCCCTATCTTGGAGATGCCAGGGAGGGAACTTGGAACCTAGATGCTCTTCCCAGAGCGGCTCCATCCCCTAAAGGGAATATCTTACAGTGCTCACACATCAAGTCCCCCATTCATATGCAGTCAGGACTCTGCTTAGCTAAGGGGACAGGTCATGCTTGCTACCACAAGACCAGCTCTCTTCCCATGTCATGAATGGATTGGGTGAGTGACCTTGGTCCAAATCATCATCTCTTGGCTTCCATTCCCTAGAGAACTGACTTTCGTACCAAAGAGAGAGATAATGAGGGCAAGCAAGACAATGTTTATGTTCATATTATTTGGAGCCAGTTATATTAATTGGGTTTTTGTATTCCTGAACTGACTGCATCTACTTTCCCTCTGTCTTTAATGTAGGAGAGGAAGGGAATTCCTACAGATTCAGGTTCTTCTCCTGATCCTGAGGCAGAACGATATTTAGGATGCTCATACCGCCATCTTCCATAGAATATCATGCTGAATCCTAGATTGTTTCTTGCCATCCTTTGGATTGGATAAGTCAGAAATGAAATTAATGATAGCTCATATTTGGATGTCCAGCTATACTAAGCTACTTTGTCATGCTACTCCCCTCCATTCTCCCTTAATACACTTATTTAACTGCTTTCCTTCCACACCTTACTCTACCTCCTTGTTCCTGCTCTCCTCTTGATGGTCCATCTGCTCTCTTCTCATAATCCGTAGGAGTTTTGCTTTTAACATTACATAATTGCAAGTCTCTTGCCAAACATCTCTTTTAATTCTTCTGCAAGTACGTAAATTGCAGTTTGGTAAGTAATTTGATTTCTGAGGCCATCACAGATTTTCACTACCTACATGAATAGAAAATCCAGGAATAAATTTAATTTAGGAATATCAAATATGACTTTTAACACTTGTTCTGTGTTTCAGATTAGAACAATCTTGGGTGATCATTAGCTGGTTTTAATGTCTTCATTGTGGACTTAGTAGGATCTGACTCGCTGATTATTGATCTTTTTAACTGTGAAGGGGTGGTTCTAAGAAGCTAAGCTACAAAGAGGGTGAATCACCTTTACCTTCAGGGCCTATACTGAGTGTGCTTTTAGATCCATGTAGGACAAGATGGGATGCCTTTATCACACAGATTTAGAAAAGTTTGGATTCTTTGGCCAAAGATTGTTCCAGTAAACAGGGTGCCTGGAAACATTTGGCCCTTGTGACTGCACTGTTATCTTAGTTCTCATGTTACTCTGCCAATTTCTCATGGTTTATGTATCTAAGTGAAAGATTCAAGGACTATTTCTCTCTCACCTAATTGCAAGGAAATGAGTCCCATTTTGAATCTGTCTTGCAAACATCACTATTCTGTTCATGTCTTGTATAGTTCCCTGCATCCTTGGCACTTGCTCCTAGTTTTGAGTTTTCCTTCTGCTGCTGTTTGGAGATAAGAAGAGGAGCTAGTGATAACAGTTGCTTGTAAGGAATTGATGGTTCTTGCCAATCCAGACATGCTAATTAAGCATGAAGGCAGATGTATGGACAACTGCCATGTTTTTGGCCCACATCTTTAGCATGATTTCTGATCCGTGAGAGATTCAGATTCTTTAGAGATGTCTATCTTGGGCAAACAGTCCTGGTCCCTACCCTACCCACGTAGGCTAGAGTAAGTTACTGCTCCCCATTTGCTCTTTGGGGTGTCTGGACAACACCATGTTTTTAAAGAGGCATGGCAGCTCACGTGTTCCAGAATGACACAGTGACACTGCCCACTTATGACTCTCCCCGCCTCCAAGTGGGAATGATCACGAGCCTGTTCCAGATGACTTTTTCTCCAGATGCAGGCAGAGGCCCTCTTACCTCTGGCAGAGTGATGCATCAGGATGCTGGCAAATCCTGGAACTTGGCAATGGATTTTTCCACAAGAAATCTGTTCTGGTTACAGGACAAAAAATCATATCTGGAAAAATAATATAGTAAAATCTAAATTATTTGCAAATTACAATTAAAGCTTGCTCCTCCCATCCATTTATACATGCTATAAATAAGGGAGGAGAGCTGGTCTTGTGCTAGCAAGCATGAATTGTCCCTTTTGCTAAGTAGGATCCACCCTGGTTGCATTTGAATGGGAGACTACATGTGAGTGTTGTAAGATATTCCCCTGGCATCCAAGATAGGGCTGAGAAGAGACTTCTGCCTGCAAGCTTGGAGAAGCTGCTGCCAGTCTGTGTGGACAATACTGAGCTAGATGGACCAAGGATCTGACTCAGTATAAGGCAGCTTCCTATGTCCCTATAGGAGATTACTATACTCTGGTGGGTGGGGCTATGCTGCATCATCAGTTTAAGGCAGGCTTCCCCAACCTGCGGCCCTCCAGAGGTTGCTGAACTACAACTCCCAGCATCCCTAGCCACAATTTATTGTGGCTGGGTATGCTGGGAGTTATAGTTCAGCAACCTCTGGAGGGCTACAGGTTGGGGAAGCCTGGTTTAAGGTAATGGAGCTCTTTGAAGAGAATTCTTAAGTAAGGCACCTCCATGTTTCTCAGTGTTGTCACAATTCAGAGAGCCTATCTGAAGGCCCCGAGTATCCCAACCTGATGGTTAATACATCTTAAAATGTATTTGTGCATTACGTCAGGAAGTTCCTATCCTTGAGCTTGTCCACCCTACAACTTAAACGCGAAACCACCTACCAAAGTATGTAAAGAGAGATTCATCCCGTTGATGTCACATTTTACACAGTTGCAACTTTAAAATGGACAAAGTTGCAGGGAAGGATAGGTGAGCAAAAAGTAACTGCCCCTTAAAAACACAGTGACAAATGCTGCTCTCTGTTTATGTGGACCTGGGCTGTTGCTGATTCTGATGCATGAACATGTGATGGGTTACCGTCTTCACACAGCACACTTAATGTGTACCCATGAAAATGTTTTTGTGTGTGTTTCTAATGGCAACTACTGGGGTTCATTCATTCATTCATTTATTACATTTATATCCCGCTCTTCCTCCAAGGAGCTCAGAGAGCAGTATACATGGTTATTTTTATCCTCACAACAACCCTGTGTGGTAGGTTAGGCTGAGAGATACATGATTGGCCCAGAGTCACCCAGTGAGGTTCATAGTTGAATGAGGATTTGAACTTGGGTCTTCCCGGTCCTAGTCCAACACTCTAATCACTATGCTATGCTGGGTTGTGTTATAGGTTATAGAGAGCCAGCGTGGTGTCGTGGTTAGTGTGCTGGACTAGGACTGGGGAGACCCAAGTTCAAATCCCCATTCAGCCATGAGACTTGCTGGGTGACTCTGGGCCAGTCACTTCTTTCTCAGCCTAACCTACATCACAGGGTTGTTGTGAGGAGAAACTTAAGTATGTAATACACCACTCTGGGCTTCTTGGAGGAAGAGCGGGATATAAATGTAAATAAATAAAAAATAAATATAGGTGAGAGAATTTGCTAGGTGCCTCTCATTAGTTACATTACATTATCTCACTAATGTAATCAGACGCTGCAAATATTAATAGTCTACCACTGCCAAGCTGAACATACTAAAGAGTAAAAGCCTGAAACTAGGCTTGGAAAAGAATATTCTCCTGCTTCCTTTAGAATGGGAGAGAATATTTCAGATAATTATTCTACCCATTCTATTAAGTGCTTTGGAGCATATTCTTTTACAAGTCGATCTGAAACTGATGCTGAACATTTGATCTCTAAAGGTGTCTGCTAATAAACCTACTTTTGTCGTGCATTTTGATCGCTTCACCCATCTCCTCTTTGATGTTCTTGAATAGTACAAAGTAATAAACCTATAAATGAGCTGCAGAAGATGAAACATGGATATATTTATTTTTAAAAGTGGATGTTTGGTTACCTGATACTATTTTCTTAGTTATATGTCAAATACTCTTTAGACTCAAACTTTAGATTGAAGGTAGTTACCAGTTGGTTCAGTTGAGATGGTGGTTGCTTTGCATTTATCTGGGGTGCTACAAGTGTACATTCATACAAGGTTGTAGCTGACAAAACTGACAGAATTTCTGGTGTTCCTTAGAATATTTATGCTTCCTTTTCAAGTATCCCAAGAGAAAATGAGGAAAACAGCCTTTAACTTGTGTCTTTTCTTCCCTCTCTGCTTACAGGTAAAATCTGTAATAAATCTCTTGTTTGCTGCCTACACGGGTGATGTATCTGCTTTGAGAAGGTAAAATTAATATAATTGTGAGACCTTAACTAGTAGAACACATGTGTTTGGTTTTTACATGTGCCCAGAGACCCACATCTAGTAGTGTTCTTGTTTGTGCAAGAACAAATAAAATCCTCCATTGGGATGAAGACATTCCAATATGAAAATGGAGAACATTGAAGGTGCTGTTTGAGCCCAGCTCCCTCACAGCTTTGCACTTGAAATGACAGACGTGCATACCTGGCCCTATCCACCCCCAGCACAGTACTTCCAGTGACAGTTGCTGTGTCTATCTTATGTTTCTTTTTAGATTGTGAGCCCTTTGGGGACAGGGAGCCATCTTATTTGTTTATTTCTCTGTGTAAACCGCCCTGAGCCATTTTTGGAAGGGCGGTATAGAAATCGAATAAATACATAAATAAATACCAGCAAACTGAATGCTGGCTCAAATGTCGGTCCTTCTCCGCCCCTATGGACTGTTCAAGTGAACTGTTCCCACTTTGTTTTCCTTAATTTTTAAAAGTGCTATATGAACACTTACCTGAGTATCTATTAATTCATCATCTCATATTAACAAGTTTCCTTTAAAAAAAAAATTAATACAAAACTGCCCTGAGAATTGTGCCTGTCAGGTGTGGTGGGTGGGGATGCAAAGGTGTCTCTATGTGGGAGACGGGGCTTCGGATTCCCAGCACTCTTTTAGGGCTTGGCAAGGAGAGGCCACAGCTCAAGGGAAGAGCCCCTGCTCTGCACCCAGAAAGTTCCAGGCTCAGTCCTTGGCATCTTGAGGTAGGGCTGGGAACCTGAAACCCTGGAGAGCCGCTGCCAGTCAGTGTCGACCAGGGGTTCCCCACCTGGGTTCCTCCAGATGTTGCTGGACTACAACTCCCATCATCTCCAGCTACAATTTATTGTTGGGTTAGGGAGTTTTAGTTCAGCAACATCTGGAGGAACCCATGTGGGGAACCCCTGGTGTAGACGATACTAAACTGGATGGTCTAATAATCTTACTCTGTATAAGGCAGCTTCGTATGTTCAACTGTGAGGAAAGAGATCTGGATTAAATGTAGTGAGAGTGCATATGAAAGGGAGACTAGAGGTGTGAGCACTGCAAGATATTCCTCTCAGGGGATGGAGCCGCTCTGGGAAGAGCAGAAGGTTCCAAGTTCCCTCCCTGGCAGCTTCTCCAAGATAGGGCTGAGAGTGATTCCTGCCTGCAACCTTGGAGAAGCCGCTGCCAGTCTGTGAAGACAATACTGAGCTAGATAGACCAATGGTCTGACTCAGTATATAGCAGCTTCCTATGTCCCTAAGCTTCCAGAGTGATCTTTCTGCTCTGACAATGTTGTGTCTGTCTTCATCTTACTGCTGTGACTGGTCTACTCCTTCTGTATGTAGTAGTCAATTTTCCCAAAGTATACTGTATTATACATGGGCATAGCTAGGGGAGAGGGGGCCTGTGTTCTCCCCTCTCCCCAGTGGCCCCTTGGAGTGAGGGAGATAATGACGAAAATAGGAAGGGGTGGAGCTCTGGGCCCCTCAGGAGCTGGGAGGTTAGGGTTCTTTGAACCCATCAATTCAATTATAGCTACACCCCTGATATTATATTTAGAAAACTCTGTCCCAGTTCTTCTTCACTTCACTTATGTCTGCTTTTTCCTGAGATGTGTTCTTCAGGCATTAGTTTGAATGCCTCCATGAATCCCCAGTTCCTCTCCTTCCAACCCTTGCTGTTTCCTGGTTTCTCGCTCCTTTTATCCAACAAATCAGCAATGCGATCGACCATTAGTGTCAGGAGGGGAAAGGAGACACTCCCAATTGGTATGGCAGCCCCATCCTCCTATACAAACTTCCAAAGCAGGAGAAACCAGTCACTTCTCCCTTATTTCAAGGTGGCCTGGAACACTGCATGTTCTGCCTTATTATAGTTTGCTTGTATTTGTGACTGGATTCTTCCCTTACATTTCCCAACTTTTCTTTTTAGATTTGCTTTATCGGGCATGGATATGGAGCAGAGAGACTACGATTCTCGGACAGCATTGCACGTAGCAGCTGCAGAAGGTTGTGGCAATGAATCATTCCTCAAGTAGTGATTACATTTTAGTATGGTTAATGAAATGAGTGCATGAAATTATTCCTTTTTGTATTGTAGGTCACGTAGAGGTAGTTAAATTTTTGCTGGAAGCCTGTAAAGTGAACCCTTTCCCCAAAGACAGGTGAGCATCTGCACTAAAGGTAGAGTATTAACAATCCATTAAACAATACCGACATTGCTGCAGAAGCAGTGGCGACCAAGGAATTTGTGGATTGAAATGTGGATGGCTTTTAACAAGAATTCTGTCTCTTTGAGGTTTAGCTCAGAGTGCTGCCCATTTAAATTGACCATCTGTTAATTCTTTTATTGGGGGTGGGAATAAAAAAATTCTAATCCTTCCCAAAATTTAGAGAACAAGATGTCTATATATGCCCTTCTGGAAGAACATCAAGGCGATAAAATTGTAATAACAGATCCCACATAGATGTTCTAAGGTCTTCTCTAGATGTATTTCTCTATGAAAGAAGCAAACCTGCAGCCTGGCCTTATGCACAGTTAAGTATGCCCAGACTCACTGAACTCAATGAGGTCGGGCACACCTAACTCTGTTGGCTGTTAGCAAGACTTTGTGTACCTCGTAGCTGGAATGTCCTCCTGCTAAGGTTCTGAGATCTGTATCCACTCACGTTGCTGTTCATGGTTTACTATAAAGAATCATTAACTTCCTTTACTTTCACCTTCGGTTTTATTGCTTTTAGTGTACCATGTATAGAACACTCTCGATTAGAATGAAATGTTTAGTTCTCTGTTATAGAAAACAGACTTGTGGAACTTCACGTGGCCTTAGCACAGTTTCTGGACAGGACAGAAAGGCACGATTTGTTTTTTACGTCATTTACAACGAATACTTATATACTGCTTTTCAACAAAAGTCCCCCAAGTGGTTTACATATTTATTTTTTAAAATGGTTCCCTGTCCCTAAAGGGCTCACAATCTAAAAAGGAAACATAAATAGACATTAGCAACAGCCACCGGAGAGATGTTGTGCTGGGGATGGATAGGGCCAGTTGCTCTCCCCCTGCTCAGTAAAGAGGATCACTACTTTAAAAAAGGTGCCTCTGCTCAGCAGAGGAAATTTGTGTGTAGATGGTTGAGTATGTTGACCACACATGAATGCAGTCTGAGTGCTTTTTCCACCCACGGGTATCAGTTGCCCTCACCTGCCTGAAACACAATTCTTTCTGTATTCTGCTTTTGCTCCCTGTGACCATTTCTGAACACCATAGAGCATTGAGCTTATTACTTACACCTTGAAAAAATAGCCATAACTGGTGGTGCTAAAAACAAAAATGCAGTTAACTTAACAAAAGTTCACATTGGAAATAACTGTCTTGGGATGAGTAGGAAGATGGGATGTTTTAAAGACATTATTCCTTGCTGGGACCTTTTAAGCTCTTCTCCAGCTTAAGGGTTCTGCAGTTCCAAAAAGCTGATTTGAAGGTTAACATGGTGGGAGAAAGGGAAATTTCAGAAATCTGCCGGATTTATCCGGTGCTGCTTTGCTGCTGCATATAGGAAGCAGAACTACACATTCATATGTTCATGTATTTAGATCAAGAAGCAATGATAAAGATTCTTGTAGCCTTTACGCAGTGATATATTAACTAGGTGAATGGAGTAGCAGGTTGTTTCAGATCTTGCCAGGCCCTGGGCACAGTGTGTGTTAGTGCCTCAGATTTCACTGTGATAGCATAGGGGACTCTCCCACATATTTGTGCGACCCATGGCCCCTTTCCAACTGTGCCTATGTCCTTTGCCCTATAGCAGCAGTGGGGCCCTCACAGGTCAAGTTGCTCTAAGAACTCCCCAAAACTTGAAGCAGCCATGAATGGCAAAATGAGAAAATGGATACATTCCTGAGGCTGCAGTCTTGTGCGCACTTACTTGAGAGTAAGCCTCATTGAACTGGGTGGGATTTGCATATGAGTAAACAAAATTTAAAATTGGTCTGTAAATATATTTGGGATGTTTCCAGTTATTTCAGTGAATGAAGAGTTCTTATATGCACAAGAATTAACATAAGATAGGCCAAGACCTATCTGGTCCAACATCCTATCTGGTCCGATATCCACTGTTGAGGGAAGCATGTCAGAATAAAAGCATTTTCACTGAATGGTGAAAGGTAGCCAGTAAGAGCTTCTGACAGATGTCCAAAGGGAAGGTTTTCCACAGTATAGGGGCCAGAGCAGAAAAGGTCCCATCCTGGGTCACTATCAAGTGTGTTTCCGAAAGAGACGAGACCTGGAGCAGTAACACAGCCACTTAAGGTCATCCAAGCTAGTGATCATCACAACTTGTGGCAGCAAATTCCATAGATTAATTAGGCATTGTGTCTGCTTCTCTATCCTTAATCCCTTGCCATTCAGTTTCATTGGATGACTCCTCATTCTAGTGTTTGTTTGAGAGAATGGGAAGAAAGACCTCTTTTTATCCACTCTCTGCACACCATGTCTTACATCATAAGCTTCAGCCATGATCCCCTTAATTGCCTTTTTTCTAAACGCGCAGAATCCCCAAATGTTGTAGCCTTCCTCATAAGGAAGGTGCTCCAGCCCCCTGATCATTCTGGTCCCCCTCTTCTGCACCTTTTCCAGCTCTTCGGTCTCTTTTTTTAGATGCTGTGACCAAATATGCACCCAGTCTTCCAAATGTGACTGCACCATAATTCCATCATGATGATTCATTTATAAAACACCTATCATTTTCTAGATGCTGTACAAAGATGAAAGAACAAAAGCAGGCTCTTCCCACAGGCCTGCAACCCAACAGACATGGTGCAAAAAGAAAAAAAAAGAGATGAGGAGAAAAGAGGAAACCAACCTTTAATGAACCCAAAGCTTGTAGCACCTAATGTACCTTGCTGCTTGGCACTGACAAACCAAATTTAATAATGTTCAAAAAGCAGCTGGGCAGATAGTTGTGGGTCTAGGGTGTGGTACACTGAGAAGCTTGGAGATTCCAATGATGTCCAGAAGCTTGAATGAAGGCTCTGATGCATACGTGGGATCCTGCATGTTTTCCCCGCCAGCCATCCCCCCCACCCCCACCCCCACCCCCGGCCATCCACCACCCAAAGCTTTCCTTTTCATATCAGTGGAGGGGAGGGGACAGTTCTTCACTCTGATCTTCTTGCATGTGTGGGGTTGTTCCTGATTCTAAGGTTAATGAGACATCCACAGGCACAGCTGCTCTGTTGAAAAGCTAATGGAACTTACTGAAGCTGACCTATTGTGCAGCATCCAGATGTAATTAGTTAGGCCTAAGCACCATGGAAATCAATGAGATAAATTGGTCCTGACTAGCCTAAGTCCCATTCATTTCGGTGGGACATAGTCATGACTAATCTAGCTTGGATGATACCCATAGTTATGTTTTCATTCTGGAAAAATGCAACGAAGTCATTCCTTCCAGAGTTTCCATCTGTGAGCCAGTATGGTACCAATACTGCATTTGGTCAATACAGATTCAAATCTTTACTCATCCAAGTAGCTGTGCTTGGGCAAGTCCAATCTAGCAAGTCCTCACAAGGTTGTTGTGATGGTTAAATTCTGCTTGAAGCTCCTTGGGTGAAAGGTCGGATTCCAGTGTAACAAAAATCAATACATTGACCACATTATTTGAGAGCTTTCTATATAGAAAATTAGATACCCCAAGCCTCTTATTAAGCTTGGATATTCTTTCCATTGCAGATGGAACAACACACCTATGGATGAAGCGTTACATTTTGGACACCATGATGTATTTAAGATTCTTCAAGAATATCAGGTCCAGTACACGCCTCCAGACGATTCCAGCAATGGAAAGGAAAGTCAAACTGTACAGAAAAACCTGGACGGCTTACTATAACCCTCTTCTTTTGATCCCAAGAATCGAAATGACCTATTTAATTGTGGAAAAATGATTATGAAGAGTGTGTGTGTTTCTGTTGGATAGTGATGTATGTTTTACAGAAGTCTCTATTTGTTTCAGTGTTAACAGGAGTTTTCTTCGTTATGCGCACAGGACAAATCTAGTTCTTTCCGGAAAAAACAAAACTCCTCCCCCTCCAAGAATCTCCTTCATAATGTGAGAAATATTACCTCGTGCTACATATAATGGATAGAAACGAAATATTAGCTCGTTAGCTTTGTGCACTACTTATTTTTTATTCTGCGTGAAGCTTTACTCCGTGGTCAAGAACTTTTTTCCCTTTTTTAAATGAAGCCATCTGGAAAGTGTGCCTGGGTGGAATCACAGACTACTCTTGAATGAATGCAAGCTTAAACATGGTCCTGCTAGATTTCAAGAGTTGTTGCTGATGTGGATTTACTCTGGGTGTGTTGAGCATATCTGCACTTAAAATGTGTGTGAACGTGTTTGTTTATTTCCCATTATACCTGTTTACATCATGTCATTCTCAATGTTTAGACTGTGTGGTCAATGGTCTAGGCTTCGCTTTTATTCAGAGTGTGCATTAGGGAATCTGTTCAAAGGTTTGTTTGACCAAAAAGGTATAGAGGAATGTAATTAGATCTACGACGTTAGAATTGAAATGCTTCTTCCAAATCCCCTTGATTTCTCCTCCAGGGTTGTTCCCCTTTGCTTTTAATATCCAGCTGTTTCTTCATTTGCCAGGGTAAGCTGCTTCCACTCCATACACATGCACACATACTTGGTTTTTGCCAAGACCATGGCAATGACAGAAGGGTGTGCTTGCTTTAGCAGGTCAGTGTGTTGAATCTGGTCAAGCACAAAACCTGACAACTTTCAGAAGAGTAAGTTTAAATTAAGCTGTTTGGTGGATAAAGGCGAGTGGCAAAAGATCCATAAATCGCCATGCTTTGCATGCAGTTTGTGTATTGGGTCTGCTCTGCACCCCTTAAGATTAAAGTAGTAATGGTGACATTTGCCCAGGATGTCACTGTTGACATTGGGCATACATGTCATACCAAATCTAAATACCAATATATGTTCTGGTTTGTTTTTATGGAGATGGGGCTAGACAACATCTGTGTGAAGCTGAAATGAATATAAATGGTACTTCTCTGCTGATGCTACACACCCTTTCTGTAGATCAGCTAGGGTGAGCTGTTGTTCCTATTGCATTGATCAGGTTTGGTTGAAAGCTTATAAAAATGACTTTTAACCCCAAAGATAATTTCCTGGGAAAGCACATATAATATGGAAAGAGAAGTTTGAGATTCAGCACAGGAGAGGCAAATTTAGTACTATACCTCATTGTGCTAGCAAAGTGGTCCTCAACAACTAGATCAGGACTCAAAACTGGGTTGTGAGCCAACTTGAGGTGTGGTCACACTTATTACATTTTTATACTGCCCCATCCAAAGGTTCTGGGTGGTGCAACTACCTTTTAATCTGTTTTATGGTGTGTGTGTGTGTGTGTGTGTGTGTGTGTGTGTTTTAATTTGAAAGGAAATAAACAGGAAGATGGAGGGCATGGAGATAAAGGGGCTGTAGGAGGGAGGAGTAGAAAGGAAGACATATAGGAGACCGTAAACGGGTCTTGTTTAAAGGTAGGTCTCCATCCGACAAGGTTGAAGACAGCTATACAAGCAAATCTAAACCAAAACCCCTCGTGTTCTTATTGGTGGAAACAAAAACATGTCTGACATTAGCTCATAGAATGGTGTTGGGTTTTTAAAAATGCTCCACAAGCTTTATTTTTTGCTGCATGCATCTGTTGGTTCCTTCATGTTCTGTACCACATTCCTCCATTGTTGTTCATTTAGCTAAATTAGGATTAGAATGTGTGGTGGCTCGTGGCCATTCAAGCCACACCACTGAGGACTCCTCTATTGATCCTGTAGGACTAACGCTTAGAGGCATAAAGATTGCAGCCTAGGAGAGACTTTTTTCTCCGGAACTGAACATCTATGTGTATTTCTGGGTTATAGGCTATTAGAATTAACTTGGGACAGTTAACATTTCAATAGACTATAATTATTATTTTACTCAAAACAGTTAATTGTCATTCAAAACAGTAATACTACTCCTTTTTTTTTAAAATGCTTGAGCAAATAAAGCCATTTTACCCAAATACCTTAGAGGTGGTTTGATTTGCTTTTCTGCTATTATATAGGAGCTGTTTTAGCACTAGCCTCTTTTGCACAGGTAGATTTAGTTTTTCCTCAATGTAAGAGAAAGTTGCATTCTGTATAGCATTTGCGTCCATTGGAGGGAGTTCATTTGATGTATATTTACTTCCAAGTATGCGAATCTTCAGTTCTGCTGCTTACTGTTGCTCACATTGACACTCAGGTGTGTTTTGGTTACCAAATGCTGATATTGTTTTACTCCAAAGAGATCCTCCTTCTGTTATTTTGAAGTATATGCATTCTACTTATTTATCACAGTATCTAGAAGTTATTTAAGCCAACACCATGCTTTGTACACAATATTGCAATGAACTTAGAAATGCCTCTCCCTGTCCTTTTTGTGGATGTGTTGTATTGGACTGATGCCCTTTTAAGCTTCAGAGCTTGGACTATCAATGACTGCTTTTTAGTAATCCTATAAGTAATTGTAACCAATCTGGCTTGATATTTGGCAGATTCTTTATAGTAGGGAATAAACCGTGATGAATGTATTTGCTGATAGTTTCCCATGACTGAGTCTTAATCTAAAATACTTGAGCTATAAAAGTTCTGAAAACAAGATGTCTTTTCAGGACTACAAATCAGATGGTGTTGCTTTTTACAACATAATAAACCAGAATACAAAAAGAAAGTGTGTTTAGCTTGCTATGTTATTCCTCTCTCCTGCCTTCTAACCTTATCAGTTGCAACTGAAGCATGTCAGTCTCTTACATTTGTTTAATGAGGCATACAACAAACACATGTCGTGGTGGCTTACTGACTAGTTCAGTGTTGTGTTTCTCATCACAGCAACATGAGCATTTTACGATGTTTATATCCCCTTTTTCTATCACACAACTGACATGGGGTTCCCAGGCAGCAGTCCTTCCAACATGACCAGACATGGATCTGCTAGTCTTCAGCAAGTGACTGTACTATGTGACTTTAACCATGCCATAGGAGTGGTTATCGGTGTTTTGTATATGCCTGCTCAGTGGTGGCTAGAGTTAGGGCTGTGTAGACAAAACCATCACTACTGAACCATGTAACATGCACCACAGAGCCTTAGCTCTAAAAGGATTACTGTGCTTTCAGGGTTGCAAACAGGCATTTAAGACTGCAGTAAATACACTTTGCACGCTAATCTTTCTGGCACCACCATGAGGCACACAAGACCCATAGCCACCACTGCACATTCCCTGAACTAAAATGAAATAGACTAGAAAAGCTCTTAACTTGCTGCACATGATCCAGATCTTCATGCACTTCTAATTTTTAAGTCTTTCTATCTTCACATCCAGAAGCCCTAGAAATGTATATATAAACACCAAGATTTATTATGCCAAATAACATGATACAGATATCTACCAGCTGCTGCTTTTAGGAAATAGCAGCTTTGGGAATGAGCTATTTGAGACTGAAAGGGGGAGGGAGAAATAGTTTTAACCTCACAAACACATCTCTACAAGCTGCAGAATGAAGCACAAGCAGCAGAAGGGTTAAGCCACTTCTCACACGGAGAAGCCAGCATCTACAGGGCAACATGTAGCATAGCTCTATATTATTTCCACACTGCTCTTGATAGAATTAGCCAATTCCCTCCCCACCACACACATGCCACTCTCTCCCCCCGCCCACCCCCAAATGTGCTGATGCATCAGTTCTCTAGCTCCCTCCCCATTGTCTCTATGTCCCTGTCACAAAGCTAACCCTCTCCCTTAGAGAGGCAAGAAACTGTATATTGTGATCAGTGGCTGACATGATGCACAAGAGTAAACCGAGCTAGAAGACCTTGCTGCTGCGTCCACAGAGGCAATGGCGCCACTGTCCTGACTGGTAGCTGCAGCTGGTGCCACTGCTGTCTTCCCTGGCACATCGTGTCAGCCACAGCAAACTGACAGGGGCTAGCTCAAATGCCATGCCGACAGTGGTCACGCCACTCATCCTGCTTTGCTTGAAGTCGCTGTATAACCAGCTCCCATCTTGGCAGGACCAGGCAGCTTGTGCTCCAATTCATGCAATTTGCAAAAGAATGTTCACTTTTACGGGAGGGCGGCATTAGGCAGGCATACAGAAGCCCCTTTATTTTTTGGAGTTCTACATGCACACCTTACAAATGAGTTTAGATCCCTTTCCACTTACATAATGGGATAGCAGCAAACTATGTACAGAACAGCTCGCGGCAGAACTATTTTAGGAAGCAACTAAGCATGTCTGTTTCCGCAAGCCGGTGCATCACGTACTACAATGTTTGGCCTCTTCTCAAAAGACCAGATGATGAATACGATGGAGTTCAGAACTTCAGTTGGCCCTCAACTAGCTGCAGACTGGTAGGCATTCTGAAAGTGACATCGTCTTGATGCAGGCCTACCCGACAAGCACTTACGATGCATATTCTGAACACATCTGGGGGGGGGAAAGGACATGTTTTGTAATGAATTATATGTTGCGCCCTTACAAAGCTGTCTTTACTACTGAGCTATGACCTTCCCCAAAAGGTTGGTAGAGCACCTCCTCTACACGCAGAAGATCCCAGGTTCAATCCCTAGCATCACTAGGTAAGGCTGAGAAAGATCCCCCTCTCTGAAACCCTGGATACCCACTGCCAACCAGTGCAAATGAGTACAGAGCTAGATGGACCAATAGTCTGACTCAGCCGAAAGCCACTTCAGAGGTTTAATCCCAACTGATGTATGTATGGCCTTGTACTGGGCTTAAGGGATCCACAAATTTAGGCTGAGCTCACCAGCCAGCCATAATCTGTGATCGCCAGCAATCCCCTCAGCTCCTTTTCGGGCACATGTGTAAGCAGGGGCCTCTGACATTTGCACTGGGATATGGGGATGGTTAAACAGTGGCAACAGTCTCCTACTGCTCAGGAAGCATTCCTGCTGTTTCTTCTCAAAAGTGGCACTGGAAATGAGATCTCTGGTGAGGAAATCTCTGTAGTCTGGGTGTCCTGCTCGCCAGAGGGCAGGGGCTACTTGTCACTGGTGAGCGGGCAAGAGGATTTGTAGATACCTGACTGAGCACCACCCACTGACCTACTGGTGATCTTGGTATTCAGATCTACACAGAGGACTTGATGCATGGGGTATACACATGTATAGACAGGGCAGCACCCAGTCTAGTTAGTCTTGAGTAATCACCATTGAAAATCAATGAGACAAGTTAATCTAGACCAGGCTTGCTCAATTTAGGCCCCCCAGCTGTTTTTGGACTGCAACTCCCATAATCCCCAGCCACAGTGGCCAATAGCCAGGGATTATGGAGTTGTAGGCCAACATCTGCAGGAGGGCCTAAATTGAGCAGCCCTGATCTAGACTAAAGTCTCATTAATTTCAATGGGACTTGGTCATGACTAATTTAATCTGGATGCTGCCCACAGAGTCCTGTGGTAGCCCAAGTTGAGAAAAGGCAAGGAAGGAGGGACCATCATTGCACTAAATTGGTTCTTTGTCCAAAGTAATCATCAGAATGTAACAAACCTAGAATTGTGAGGGGAGATATTTTTTTCCCCTGGAGGGGATAGCCTGATGTAAGAGCAGGTGTGTGTAGGACACCTGCAGGGATCTGATTAAAACACTGTGGAGCTAGAAGTATTTGTTCACAAAGATCATGCTAACCTCTCAAGGACTATGGCGTGGTCCTTGGGAGTTTCCTTTCCTACGAGAGCAATATAGAAGGGGCACACACTTCTATCCATTACAAAAGCAGCAGATGGTGCAATAGTTCTCAGAGCACTGTGCTCCAGAGGCCACGTTCTCATGATGCATAGATACATGGGTAGATCTGACCCTACACCAGTTAAATGCTGGTCAACCACACCCATTTAACCAGGATAGCCTGGGAATTTCAGGTTCTCCATGTTCTTTAACTGCATCATTCGCATCATGGGAACGCAGCCCTATTTACTCACCATAATATCTGCAGGGCTTATCACTCGAGAGACCTCATCAAATTCTTCTGGAGACATGGGCAAGAGGTTGTCTGTGTTCTGTAGTCTAGAAGGGTGTCTGGAAGACAAGAAGGGACAAAAAAAATGACTGTTCTAGTGAACTGGCAGAAGCAACACATTATCGGTGCTGGGGCAGTTCTCTCTCAAAGGAGGTGGGGGGAGGATTAGCTCTATTGTGTTGGACACATGCATCTTTGCTCCAAAACAGAATTAGCTTGCCTCCAGCTGGGAGCATAGTATGATAGCAATATCTTCCACTGATTTTTTCCAAGATTCCTCCCCGCATTGGTCGACATGGCAGCTAAGCATTATCTTCACCAATGACTAAGAGCCACTTCCTAGGGCTAGAAGATATTTTGTACTTGAGCTGCAAATACACAGATACAATTACATGAGTGGTACATCAATGTGGACCGAACCCAAGTTTGATATCCCTATTCCTAACATTGGGAGGAGAGCTGGTCTTGTGGTAGCAAGCATGACCTGTCCCCTTAGCTAAGCAGAGTCCTGATTGCATATGAATGGGGGACTTGATGTGTGAGCACTGTAAGATATTCCCTTTAGGGGATGGAGCCACTCTGGGAAGAGCATCTAGGTTCCAAGTTCCCTCCCTGGCGGCATCTCCAAGATAGGGCTGAGAGAGATTCCTGCCTGTAACCTTAGAGAAGCTGCTGCCAGTCTGTGTAGGCAATACTGAGCTAAATGGACCAACTTAGTATATGGCAGCTTCCTATGTTTCTATTCCTCCTTACAAACACACATGCATGGCAGCTTGATTATTGGTCATGCTTTAAGGAGGAATGGGGATAACACCATATGCAGGAATGGTTCACACGCAATGAGCCACTCAGGCAAATATAGTACTCAGGTATTTAGAGTTCACAGGAACCAGCTCTGATAGAAGATCTACATTGCAGAGAAACTGCATAAATGTTGGGACTTTGAAAGAGGGGTGGGTGGAAATCAACTGAGTTGAATGCTTCCTTCTTTCATATAAAAGAAGACCTCCCTGAAAAAGAGCATACCAGAAATGCACCTAGAAACTCCGCTAGGTTCTTTCTACAGCAAATGTATTTTGACCCCTTGCAAACATTAGGAAGCATCTCTTCCTCTCTGCTCGCATAAGCCTCTCTGTAGTACTAGAACAAGTATTACCAGAGGATAAACTGCAATACACAAGTAAGAAGCACGAATGCAAACCACTTTAAAAGGCCTTCAACATTAAAAAGCCATCCATAAATTTAAATACAGCATTATAAATACCAGAACTGGGCATGAAACCAAAAAGCGAGGCCCTGCCCTCTGGCTCGAAATCCAAGATGACGTGCAGAAGGGAAGGAGAGTGGAGGGGAAGAGGAGAAGGGAGAGAGTGCCGGAATGAAACAAAGAGCTTTTTAATTAGCCATTTTAATCTGGGTGGAAGGAGGTAGCTGAAGGCCAGAAGGCAAAGCATTTTGATGGTCGCGTGGAGAAAGGGTGCAGCTGGGGAAACGGAGGAGGCCATGTTGGGCTCTGGGAGCAAAGAGAGTGAGGTCACTGAGAGGAAGAGCATGCACCCGTGGATGCCAAAAGAAGTTTCAACAGCATCCAAGACAGATCCAATGTCTAGAACAAAAAGGGAACAGGGAATCGTGACAAGCGGGAGAGAAGAAAGCAGACTGCTCAGAGAACACAGCCCCACCCTGGGAAAGCAGAAGGGTGGGACAGAGGGAGGGCATCCATCGCAGGCTCTTCTCCCCCCACTGACAAGGAGCAGGAAACATGGCCACTTGAACCTGACCAGGCTTCCTCTCCTGCTGAGCCACCATCGCATCCACATAACCTTTCCCCAGGTGGCTCTCAGCCCCATTATCCAAGGTGCCCCCACTCCAGCTTTGGGGGCTGCCTCAGCCTCTTTTAAAGAAAGAAGCCACCTCCTTCCCAGCAGCAGCAGCCGCTGCCACCTCCCTTCCTTTACCCCCTGCCACAGTCCCTCTCCAGTCAATAAAAACAATGTAGCCACATCCCCCAACTTTGGGCAATCTGTTCCTTCTTTCCAGTCAGTACTGCATTAAATTAAAGAAGCACATTATACTGATATTCAACATGAACATTTTATTGTGACATCTATCATGCAGGCTTTGTCAAGGGTAAGAGTAAAGAGTAAAGGGTGAGTGAGTGGGTGGAGGAGGAGGAGTGCTCTGGCAGGCTACCATCATTTGTGGGAGTGGGTGGACTGGGTGGGTGGAGAAATAGGTTGGACCATGTTGTAGCTGTCGAAATCAGCACATACATGAATCCACCATGTCATAGAGCTGTGATTGTTCCTGGAGGCCATTCTGAAGGCATGTCCGCACTGCAAGAGCAGTACAGAAGGAGGGCGGGGGGGGGGGGGGGACGTCTGCCCTGTCCCCCTAATTCATAACAATGTGAGAGCTCTAAAAGTAAGAATGCAGTGTGTGAAAGTGCGCTCAGGTGTCTTCTCAGCAAACTCACACTTCAGATACAGAGATTAATTCAGTTTTGATGTATCCCTTTTCTCCGCCCTCCACATCCATGGGCTCCGATGCTGAAATGAAACAAAACCAAAACAATTCTTTAGTATCACAGTACTGATCCTCACTGGCAATCTAAGTCAACGTGCTCAGCCTAAGGCAAACCACCCGATTTGTAAGGTATTCATTAAAATTAATTTTAAACTGTTTATTTTATTTATTTAGCTGTTTTTATTCAATGAAATTGTTTTAATCATTTTACTCTGTTTCATATTTGTTGTGATTTAAATTTGTACACTGTCTAGATATACACACATCAAGTGGTATATAAATAAGATAGATAGATAGATAGATAAAATAAATACGTACATAAAATTCCCCAACTGATTATTTACTAAGAGAAAGGAAAAGAGGAGACAAATCCCCCTTTTCTCTCCACCGAATCAACATGTGCTGGAAATCACACCAGATGCAAAATGAATAATCAAGTCTTGTCATTACACCAGAGCAAGAGGACACACAGCCAACTCATCTTGTCTAAACTTGGACTGGCTGCCTCTTCTCTTTAAAGAAGCATTGGTGGCAGAAAGGATTGTGGTGAGTTAGAGGGAAAGTCCTTCCCACACCTGCTGCTTTCCTTCCTCCATTCCTTGTGGATCCCAGACCTCGGTTTTGGATCGGAGGAAAAAAACTGGCACTTAACTTATACTACAATTGTAAACCGCCACCGCTCCAACACACATTTAGAAATACCAATTTGACCTGCAATCATAGAAACTTGACTATTCCTAGAACCTACTACAGGAAGAGCATTTAAAATTTTGTTTTTATTCCGCACACTGGGCTTTGTTTTCCCCCCGATTTTGATTTTTTGGTATACTGTCCTGATATCACACAGATCAAAGGAGGATGTTATAGAAGTGTGTGAAATAAATTAAAGACTTACGATCTTTGGGCCTGGAGTAGTATTTTCCAAAAGCATTGTCTTTGAGAATATCTGGATAAAGGTATTTCAAGGGATTTTCAGGAATATTTTCATCTGCCATCACCTTGTAACTGCGAATGATATCAGGGAGACTAACAGCTGTGAGTTCCTTCCTTGTGTAGGGTTCTACGGAATGGAAGGATGGATCTGGGGGAGGGGGGAGATAGAAAGCGTTGGTTAGCTCTTTGATTAAAAGCTTCATTTTCAATGTGAACAGTTTCCCCCCTTAAATTCAGGTTTCCAGCTTTTTTTCCACTGCCCTTGTTCCTATGCCTTTAACAGAAACTTGGCATGTAGACGTTTAGCAGGTGAAACTTCTCCTGGCACAGGAAATAAAATTGGGGGTGAGGCCATGGTTCAGCAGTAGAGTGTATGGTCCACTGAGTCTAACTCGACAAGAAGGCAACTTCCGATGTACAAAGTTATGAGGAACGCATCTCCAACCAAGTCTCTATATATTAAGCGGCTGTTAAATGCATTAGAGAGAAGGGTCAGCAAAGAGGAAGCAACCTTCCCTTCAATGTTGATCCATTCTCAGCATTAGCATGCAACCTTCCTCAAAACCCTGTTCGAGCTTGCTTAAAAGATTGGGAAGAACATAAGAATCCTGAATAGCTGAGCAATGCCGGGGGCGGGCAACCTCCCCACAGAATGCAGGGTGAGCCACCACTGGTACCCAGAGGCTACTGGGCGCCTGAAGTAGCAAAGAGCAACATTTTTTAAAGGAATTGTGCACCACCCTTGCCCCCAGCCCAAGCCAGCCACACCAGCTGCTAGTGGAAATAAGGTATTTATTAGACATTGGAGGTATATGCAAGACTGCACATACTCCATGCCAAAACATAGAATACGAAATTATTTTTCATATTTTCACTCTATATTCTGCAAGAAGAAGACTAAATTCCGCAATCTCTATATATTATGCAAACTGATCAAATCTGCCTACTTCCTCTTGCAATGTTTACTCCTTTGTGTACTCTATCCTGGCTTTGCTAGTCACGTGAGCTTCTCCCAGGCACTGGCAATCTAATTGGGCCAGCTTCCTGGCTTCCCAGTAGATTCATGGTCCACACACACACTCAGGCATATTTTAACCATGAACACTAGAAACATATATAAAATACAGGAAGTGGAGATTCCTGGGCATCTGATTTCTACGGTCAATACCACATCCTCTATTCTACAGCACACGCGTACAACAAACAGCCCTGGCAAACAAGATTTTCACTGTTTGCAGAGCAATATAATGAAAAAACTGAGAATATGAAAGGGGCACAGTAAGGTTAATTACTCCATTTCAATACTATTGCTTCCAGTTTTACAGGAGACTGATCTAGCATCAATAGAGTTGCCAGCTGACCAAATCAAACTGTCCAGGTGTGTTCCAAAAAGAAGACTTTTTGTAGAAATCAGCAGCTGCATTTATTCATGGTATGGAGAACCACCCCATGTTAAAGCAGGGGCCTGATAAAAAGAGGGTTTTCTCCCTGTCTCACAACACTAAAAGCAGGAGTCATCCCATGAAACTGATAGCCTGGAAATTTAGGACTGACAAACGGAAGTACAGACGGAAGTACAGGAGAACCCTGTTATCTGCAGGGGTTCCATTCCATGGCCGGCGGGCACGGATAGTGAAACTGTGGATAACAAGGCACTAGGGCAATGGGAATGGTGGTGGGGGGGGTTAAGTTCCTGGGGCAGCAGAAAAAGATTTTAAAAAGGAATGAAGGTGGGGAAAATGGGGGGGGGGGAGTGCCCTACCATGCTCTGTGTCCCCAACTGTTCAGCAATGCCCCCCCCCATCTAAAATTGCAGCCCACCCAAAAGATCACATTTTTCTTTCCCCTCTCCCACAAAAACGAACCACAAAATGGCTCTTGCCCTCAACATTAGCACAGAATTAAATAACGGAATTCTCTGTCATGGGATATAGTGATGGGCACCAGCTTGGATGGCTTTAAAAAGACGATTAGACAAATTCATGGAGGACAGGTCTATCAACGGCTACCAGTCTTGAGGGCTATAGGCTATTTCCTGGCTGAGAGGCAGTCGGTCTCTGAATACCAGAAGCAAGGGAGCAACAGCGGGAGAGAGGACATGCCTGCATCTCTTGCCTGTGGGATTCCCAGAGGCATCTGGTGGGTCCCTGAGAGAAACAATATGTGGGACTAAATGGGTCCTGGGCCTGATCCAACAGGGCTTTTCTTATGTTCTTAAACTGCACACTACTCAGGGCTCCACTGATCACAGAGTGAGATTTACTTCCAAATGCTCACGCGCACACACACACACTGGATGTCTACTGCCACCAAACATGAAAGCAAACTAGTTTACAGGCTTTTTTTTTTTTAAGGAGGGGTGGTGGTGAGTACAATATAAAATTTTCCATACCGTTTGCCGGCCCTTCTACCCAGGTAAAAGTGATTGCTCCTTCTCGGCTACTTTCACTGAATCTCAAGAGAAATGTGCCACTTTGCTTATCCTTCAGCAGATTGCGCTCTCGCTCTTTGCTGATAAAGCCCATGATACTTCTGCAATGGTAAAAAGCACATTAACATCTACCTGCACAAAAGAAAGAAAAAAAGCACACACACACACACACCCCCAAATCACCATTAAAGTCTCACAAATTCCACCCAGCTGCTCACATTTAGCCTATCACAATATCGGAACCCAGTATTATTTGGTTACATTTTCCTCCACATCCATAACCATTTTGGCAATTTAACCTTCGCTATGTAATTTCGTTGGAAAGCCCCATACTCACCGAGGCGGTTCCCACGATCAGTGGGAGCCGCCTGGAGAGGGTTAGCAGGGAGAGCGGGCTTAGCCTGCTCTCCTCACAGAGGAGCAGTCAATCTGCTTCGGACTGCCACAGCGGCCGCCCGCACCACTGCTGGCTCCACCACGGAGCTGGCGGGGGCTTGGGAGTTCGGAGGTTGCGCGGCTCCCAGAAACTCCAGCATGCCCTGCACGAGCGCGCAGGGCATGCTGGAGAGACCCCCGAGCCGGAGGCTGCTTTTCAGCCTCCCGGTCATGGATCTACTCGTGAGTTGCCGCGGTGCAGAGCCGCACCACGGCAACACACGATTAGAAAAACCGGAGCGCTCGCTCCGCAAACCTGGTTTAAGGGCAGGGGTAGTTTAGCGGGTGAGCCGGGTGGTTCTCACGATGGGAGAAGGCTGGGCTAGCCTCCGCTAGCCTGATTTTCCTCCATTGTGTGAATAGCCTCATTATCTATGTTCTGTAATGAAAACAAGCTTAGGTGAATTTAAGAAAAAAAGTACATTCTTGTAGATAAGAGGCTACAATCGTCTGATGTAGAGACTATTTCTTGTATGAGGTTTCTACATTTGCTTTGGAATACTTTGGCTTCTTCTGATTTACAAGTTTGTTTTGTTTCTTACACATATGTTCACAGTTTATTTTAAAAACAGAAAACTTCAGGGGGAAAATGTGGGGGGCGGGGGGAGAACCCTGCAAGAAAATGCAGTCCTCAAAATCCAACTAGAGTGACATGGCTTGTTTTCAGCCCGAGAACCAGGCTTTCATGGTAGAAAGCATTACAGTTGCTAACTCATTAAGGTTATAACTCTATGCATAATTACTTGTGAGTAAACCCTACACATTTATTCAATGGAACTTGCTTCGATTGCACTGTAAGACTAATCCTAGGCACAATTATAGTAAGTTTACTTCTGAGTAAATTATGCATAGAATTGTGCTGCAAAAACTGAGTTACTATTTCAAGTTGTTTGTGAAGGAATGACTTGCTTTTCTTCCATGTCAGCTTCATTTGGCCTCACTTTGATTGCCACTACCACTTTAATAATAGGACATCAAACTGAAACATGGTCAAAATTGCAATCCCGCCCCCAGCCCCGGTTACAGTGTTTAGAATTAAGATTCCACTGTAATCTAGATTCCTTAAATTCCTTTGATCTGGGATTCCAACAATCTCCTCCCAATAGAACCCCCTGAAATCCTTACCCATCATTCCAGAGGAAAAGAAGATGTTTCTTAATAAGTTCAAGGATCCCTTCCACCCACAGCCAAAAGGGAAAGTTCTTATCATTTATGTTTTCCTGAAAGTAAACATGACAAAGTGTTCAGACTTTCCAGTTTATCTGGCTGCAATCAAACTTGTATTCACTATGTTCAAGAGCATTTATTTTAAAGTTTCCTTTTTCCTTGCCATTCTTTTGGACTTTTCAATGTTTATATATCTATTCAACACCATGATAAACCCAAAGTTCTCAGGGCTCTGTGCTATTTTATATGAGAGATATACCCAGCCATACACAAAGGCAGCAAGGAACTGGCGTCAGGAGGCCCTGGAAAGGAGAATGACTGCCAAAAACAACTACTAAAACTGAACCATGTATAGTTTTCAACCTTGCTGCTGAAAATGATCCAGATTACTGCATGCACTTGAAAGTGAACAAAATCCCTGCATGCAAACCTGATCTCTCCTCCTGTGTGAGTGGCGGATGTTGCCTTATGGGGAGAGACAGCAAGGTCTGGAAGCAATGCAAGCAAAAGGAAGGCAATCTTTCCAAGGTGGTGGAGTACAATCCTTGTGCTCAGCTTCACGAAGAAACCCGGGGGTGGGGTGGGGTGGGGGTGATGGGAGGAAAGAGCAACCGTGTCACACTGCCTGCTCCCTTTGCACTTTTAGGACTGTAGCCTAAGCCTAACTTTTCATGTGCAGGCGTTCTGTGGCTGCAAGCTCCTTTCATTCACAGAAGGATCCTCGTAAAAATGTGCGAGGATCCCTTCTGCTTGTGGGAGGTCCAATGCATAAGAACCACTGAAGAAGCTTGTGTCCACAGAGCACCTCCATGTAAAAAGGTTAGGAAAGAACTCTGCATTTTCCAAGAATAAACCCATGTAACTATTTGACAAGTTGCCTCTCCTTCATCCGCAATTTAGCAAAGTACTTTCTGAATCTTGCCATCTGTATTTTTTCTTTCTTTCTTGCTCTGACTCCACCACCCCCAGTTCATCTGCCCCCATGGACACCACTATTTTTATCAAGTGATCATCTTTTGATCCCCACCTTATCAATCCAAGAACCTACCCACACAATCTACAAAGTGGAACGTACCCCAAACACACTGCATTACTGCTATGATTTGGATACAGCACCTCACCTATTAGTGATAAACGAATTTTAATAAAAACACAAGCAGTAAGTGCATGGTAAGAGTACATCTCCAGTGATGGTTAGGTACGTACAGATATGAGTCTGGCTGACTTTTTGAGATTACAAGAATCCTCCCTTAGGTATCCTTTCCCATCCATCTTCTTTTTCCTGTCTAGCCTGTTGCTCCCAGAAATGAGTCAGTTATGCTACCACTGAAATTGGCTTTTGCTTGTGGTTACACCTCTCAGCAGGAAGCAACTCTAGATTTCTTTACTAGCTACTGCCCTCTGCTGGCAACTAAAAAGATGACTAGATGAAAACAATACAATACATAATACAGTTGTGAAAACAGGAGGCTCGGTAGTTGTTTTGAATCAGCCACAGAAGAAAGGGTTTCTCCAGGCCTCCAATAGTTGAAAGAGGTATGTCGGAGGCATAATTGCATATTCATTCCTCTAGTCTCTGTTCATAGATTTACACACTCCCACAGTGGCTTAAAAATATGTTTGGATATATATTTTTCTTTGTTTCCAAAATATATCCTGTTTTCCCTTGAAGCTCCTAGTAATCTAAGAAGTTCCACTTCGCTTCAAGAAAGGCATGGCATCTAGCGACTAATTCACTAGCCCCATCTGACCAGAGATGACAAGTGGGGCACAAGGCCAGTTGCCTTTCATAGACCGCCTCCATCTCTCTTAAAAGTTACAGTCTGCCCCCATCCTAGGTAGCAGGGCCACACAGGAAAACAACTATTGCCTGGGCTAATACTAGGTGTGATCCACCCCCTTCCATATACACAGCTGTTTTCCCTCTTGGCATTACTGATCCCTCCCTGCCTCCCCCCCAGCACCTCTTTCAGCCCAATGCACAGCAATGCGTTCAGCCGTTACAGTGAATGAAATGTTCCTTGCAAGGATTCTCAACGTTGGGTCCCCAGATGTTATTGGACTTCAACTTCCATAATTCCCAACCAAAGGCCACTGGGCTGAGGATTATGGGAGTTGAAGTCCAATAACATCTGGGGACCCAATGCTGAGAATCCCTGTTCTAGAGAGCGATCCAGCGGCTCGACTCCTCCCCCAAGTGCAGGCTGCTCTTCTTCAGAGCAGCCAGAGTAGCTGTATCTGAGGAAGAGCAGGTCTTCTGGACCCCTCTGTTGGAGGAGCAGGCGGGCCTTTCATTCACTGCAGTGCCTAGCTGCCCAGCAGAACTTCTGCCACAAAGGGCAGCCAAGTGAGGAGCTGGTAGGGGGGAAAGAGAACTAAGTGGTGGGCATCCTCTCTTGTCTCCATCTTTTGTACTGTCTGCTCATCAGAGCAAATACCTCAGAGCAGTATAAGAAACAAATGCATGCGGGTGAAAAATGCTCTGCTCTACATAGGTCAAAACTGCTTTTTACTTGCAATACAGCCAAAGTTCAGCACCATTCAGGTCCACTGATTTAGATGGGAGAAAGGGAAAGCCATGCTTCATTCTTTCACTGAAAAAATCAACGGGTCTAAGTCAGTGTTCCCTGTAACAGGGATTCCCAGATGCTATGGACTACAGCACCCATAATACCCAGCTGCAATGGCCATTGGATGGGGATTACGGGAATTGTAGTCGACAACATCTGGGAATCCCTGTTAGAGGGAACACTGGTCCAAATACTGCTTTACTTTGGTTGACTTCTGCTCCATTTAATGTGCTAAAAATAGCAGTCCCTACCTTACAGAATCTTGCCCAACTAATGAGACCATCTGGAATGCATTTACCGAAACCTAAAAGGGGGAAAGTGATCAAATGGAAATGTTACTTACTTATCAGACAGTAATTACTTCAGCTTACATACCTCTTCAGAGCACAACGTTGCGATGAAATCCTGTGGCCCAGCACAAAAATTAAAGTTAAATGCCTGTTTCGATTGCTGTTTGTGCAGTGATAATGTGTAAGAAAGCATTCCAGGGAAAACTCTCGGCAGAAGGAAAGGGGGCGGGCCACAGAGATGAAGGCAATGTTCCGAGAAGCAACAAAACGAATGAAGGCAGTGTCGCATGACCCTTCTGCTCTGGCAGCACATGCAGTGACCACTGTGCATTTCTCATTGGTGCACAGTGACTCTGCAGACACTGGCTTTTAGTATGCCACCCAAACCATACAATTCTATTTTGGTATCTGCTTGCGACCAAGCCTTTGGTAAGAGCCATGCGACCAGTCATGCGACCAAGCCTTTGGTAAGAGCTGGGCAACTCACTTGTAACCTTTAAATTCCAACAGGCATTTGGTAAATGATCTCTGCTGTTCTTAAATTACTTTAGGATGGTCTTAATAATGCTGATGACTGCATTGCTAGGATTGATTTTATTGTCTTAAATGAATTGGGTTTTAAAATACATAAATATATAATGATACCTTGATCATATTTGTTAAAGCAGGATAGAAAAAGATGAGATCACACACACACGACAACATACTGAGTAATGTACACGTAGAATAATATTTCACATGTGTGCAGGTGGAGAGAGTCCACCCCTGCTAATTAAGCAAAGAGACATCTCTTAATGTGGTGATTCTCTTATATTTAGCAGGGGGAGAGCAACTGGACCTATCTAGGGATGTGCACGGAACTGGCGACTTCACAAAAAGTTGTGAAGGCAAGCACAATAAGAAGGGGGGGGGAATTTTCACGTACCAAGCAACTTCTCCCCCAACATGTTCAGCTGATCTGTGTCGAGCCCCCTTTTTGTGACAGAAGAAAACTGCCAGCTCAGCACATCAGAAAGCTGAGACCATCTTGCACATGGTGGATTCAGAAAGAAGGACAAATTCTAACAGAGAAAACAACATGATGGGAGGAAAACAAGTTTAGAACTTGAATGTGAAATGGCTGGGATTCAAAATCCTACATGGAGCGTTTCCACAAATGCAGCAGGATTTCTAAACCCTAACCCACTCACTCTTCTGAATGTCACACCCCATCCCATTCTGCAAGCTGTTCCTACGATTTGGAACATTTTGGGATGGCCTATGGAGCAGCAGGAAGCACCGGAGGTCCAAAATTTGCCTATGTTACTAATATTGATAATTGTATTTCAGTTTTTGTTTTGTTTTTTTAATAGTGGTTGCTTGTACAGGATTAAAAATGGGGGAAGTATGAAAACCTACTAATGTAAATGAAATAGAGGTACCACCACTAAAGAAACCAATGAGAATACAATCCAGATCATAGACATAATTCCTAAATTTAAAAAACTTTTGTAGAGTGTGTGTGTGTATAAATATATGCATATAAAGAAAAAACAAATCGAGAGTTGTGAGACATTAAGGAATACTTGAATTCCTTGACAATTCCAAAAATGTTAAGATGAAAAACTGCTTTTGGGGAAATAATTTAAAAGGAATTGCATTCAGGTTAAAAAAACCAAAACTCAACTGAATATTTCCCCCCCTCAAGTGAAATAACTTGCTGCTTTAAGTGACTTGGTTTGGATACAGATTGGGGTTGTGGGGTTGGTCTGGGAAGGCAGAAGTTCCCCTCTTCCTGGGAGTAGTCATTTCAAGTTGCTGATCCTGCTGACTAATCCAGGTGGCAGCACCTTCCCAATGATTTAGAACGCATACCAGGAGCCACCGGAGAACCACAGTAGAGAGGGGGAAAGTGATTCGACCTCAAATCAATTTGGGTCAAATCAGGCCCATTTGAGCGTTTCAACCTCAAATCAAATCACTCTTAAAATAAAGGGCCTGATTCAAGTAGAATTACCTCTTTTTTTTGAGCTGGAAAAATGGGGCTCAAAATGGCACTTTTTTCCCCAGGGAGAGCTGGTTTACCAATTGGGGTCAGTGGGCAGACCCAGCCATCCTCTCTGGATTTAACACATCAGCTTGCCTCGGAGTATTGGTCTGATATGCTAAGTCTGGAATAGAGGGCTGGCTGGTCTACCCAGCAGCCCAAATTGGTAAACCAGCTCTCCCTGGAAAAATAGTGCCATTTTGAGGCCCGTTTCCCCAACTCTCTCTGGAAAAACAGGCCACAAATTACTCGAATTGATTTGAGTGATTCAAGAGTGATTTGTTGAGACAGCTGGCCAAGCCGGCCATTTTCGATTTGAGTTTTTGTTATTTGATTTCAGCTTGAATCGAATCACAGAAATCTATTCGCGCACATCTCTAAACCAGAGTTTGTCATATTCAGATGCAACCATAAACTATGGTTTGCTGCAAACTAGGACAAGAAGCTTCTAATTTCTACGTACAAGGGGAGCCTGATGCTGCTTCTAACACTAAATCATGATTTAGAATCATGTCTGAAGACAGCCATTGTTGTTCAACTGCAAAATAGCGTTAATGTCATTCAGTTTCTGCAGAGTTCCTTTTAACACTTTCAGCCTTCTTTTTCTTGCACAAATGTTGCCTGGTAAAATACCTTGGGCTCATTAGTCAGCATGTTGTACCATAAAATCGAAGCCCATCCACTCGGCAGCTGACTGACATTTGAAATCACAACAATAGGAAGGGACATGGTCTAGAAGGAAAGATTGTGGGTGAAAGTTAGGCAAATGCTAATGTATGAATTGTACAAATCAACTAAAGTACACATACACACACAAAAGGTGAGACGCAATGCTATAAATCCTTTGCACAAAAGTGTTACTTCATCACCAATGTAATTGTTGTGTAGTGCAATCCAATGCATGCTGACTTAGAAGTAAGTTTCACTGTACCCAGTTGACATTTACTCCCTAGTAAGCAAGTTCAGGATGGCATCCTTAGAGACTCAACAAAGCATGACTGGATATTCACCATGCAAGGATATTAACAGATACTGTCATATATGAACTACTACAACTTTATTTGATTAAATACATTTTTTTAAATGGCAGGGAGTACAGGGGAAGAACAATGAGGCAACTCCACCCTACAGCATTCTTTTAGCTCTGAGGTGGAAAGAGAGGATTGTGCTTTAACCCTAAAGTGGTAGAGCAGAAGGTCCCTGGTTCAATCTTCACACAGGCCTGGACAAGACCCCAGCTCTCAAAGAGAGAGTTGCTGCTAATCAGGGGAACCAATGGCTGGATTCAGTAGAAGGCAGCTTCATGTCTTCACCCTGCACTGTTTGGGAGTGCAGGACAAAGCTATTCCCGTTTACTATTTCAAAAATAAAACACAAAAATGCAGAGCCGTGTAACCAGTCTAAGACCAATCAAGGATAAGTAAGCCTCTTCCCCAGACTCGCCCTGCAATAAAAGCAAAAACTGTGCACTGGAATAGCAATGCTGATGGCTGGACCTCCACCCCTACCAGTTCACGAACCCAATGAAAGGGTGCCAGCTAACTGTGAAAAGCAACTAACGGTAAAAACAATACTTATGCGAGTGTTTATTACGGCCCCTTGCCCAACAGCTTCCCATGCATGTTTACTCAGAAGCAAGGACCACTACATTCAATGGGACCTACTAATTTACAATTTGTGCCCCTGTACTGTCAACCAAATTCAAAGCAATCTTGCAACAGAGCACTGGACTGGCTAATTAAAAGGCCCCACCTCTGAACTTTTTAAAAGGCTCTTAATTAGATGTACAATTTTTGAATGGTTCTTTTTAACATTGTGTTAACATTTTAATTGTGTTTTGATTTAATTGTGTTTTATTGTAAACTGCCCAGAGATAGGGATGTGCACGAAACTGGTGGGGGCCAGTTTGAAGGCGGGGGGAGGATAACTTTAAGGGCAGGGGAGGGTGCACTTAACTCCCCCACCCCGGCGTTTCCCCTGCCAGCACTCACGGGGAAAAATGGTCTGGCGGTGCAGCAGTGTACCTCCTTGCTGCCCCGTCCACTCCTTGAACCTGAAGTAGTGCGCACGCCGGCAGGGGAAGTGCGTTGGGTGGGGATAACCTCCCCCGCTCTTAAAGTTATCTCCCCCGCCTTTGAACTGCCCAGTGTTCTGAGGTCCATAAAAGGGCCCCAAACAGGTTCATGCACATCCCTACCCAGATGTGCAAGTTTTGGGTGGTATAGATAGATAGATAGGGGGGATCCTAGCCCTTTCCCCACCCCAAGTCCTGCCCAGGTTTTTCACCCTGCCCCCAGGTGGCTTTTCTTATTATAATGAGTCCATACGGGTACTATTATACATACCTGTGTGCAACATGCAGTTTGGCCTTTAGTGCCAGCTAAACGTTTCTATTTTTTACACTTTCACAAAGGATTTTAGAAGAAAATAATACTTAACGTAGTCCTTCACAATGTGGATAATATTCCATTTGATGTCTTTGTCTCTATTAACACACTTACCTCTAGATCAATTATCAGTGAACTCTGTTCCAGCGTAGTTTCAAAACAAAGGGAATGGAGTTCTTCTGTGACTATTAGCGGTCCCTTAAAACAGAACAAGCAGCAACGTTTTGAACATTTAATTATGCTCAAATATCTAAAAGCTTTGTATAGCTTAGAAGCCATTAATGCCATCTGTAATATCAGAACAACATACAGATGGTGTATGAAGTTGTTTTGCAAATAATTGCATAATTATATACTTAGAAAATCCAAAGTATATCATTATGCAATTATTATTAAGAACGCTTCTATATTGCTTTTCAACAAAACAAGTTCACAAACTAGTTTATGCAGCCAAAGGAACAGAATGGTTCCCTACCCCAAAGGAGTGCACAGTCTAAAAAGAAAGACAACAGACAACCCTGCAACAGCCACTGAGTGGGACATGGTGCTGGGCCAAACAAGGACAGTTGCTATCCCCATGCCAATTTTAAAATGTGCTTCTTTGCCCAGTTAAGCAGGAGTTATTTACTAATCTAAGCAATATCAATCTCATCATTTGCAGGGTAAGGTTGGTGACAAATCCATCTTTGTTAACTCTAAGTAAACGAACAAACCAAGAATATTCTACCTTATAACAACATCTATCAAATGTCAAGGCTAAGTGTGTCTCAAATCCACCGGCAGCACCTGCTCTCCAAAAGGTCATACGTGGCTGCGGTGCAGTTCCACAGCAGTGTGCGGCCTTTTGGAGAGTGGGTGCTGCTGTTGTAAAAGTGGCACGGCAGCAGACAAGCAGGTAAAGAGCTCCTTACCCGCTGTTTAAAGGAAACCAGCTCAAACACCGGCACCCAAGCTGGTTCGGCGCTTCCCAGAGGAGGCACCAAACCAGCTCTGCACATCTCTACATTCTTCCCTTAGCAACCATTGCTAAGCCCAAATCTCTATCCTAAGACCTCAACAAACACACACAAATGATTATAACGTATCAAATACTCTACAAGGTTTAAGCAGGAGGATCTTCTTAGCTAGTGATCCTAGGAGGTCTGGCCCATTAGTAGGTTTTTAATAAGTCATGTGGTCTAATTGAAAGAAAATCAAAGAAGGCAAGTTGTATAGTTCTAGTTTCCTCTTACCTCATTAGTTCTTGCAGCATTTTTCTGCTCTTTTAATTGCTGCAAACAAGAAAATAATTCAATGGCATTTATACTAACACTTTTCAGTGTGGTACAAATATCACATTTGACTCCCAACGCATCATATGGCACTACTTTTGATAAGCAGACAAAAGGCAACATCCCAAGGGAAGTTTCTTTGTACCCCAAATCCATCAACTTATAGAGAAATGAGAAATAAGTTGATGTGAAAGTTTGCACTGACTGAGGATCATTCTCATTATTGTGTTCTCGGTCAGAAGGTAAAATCACAATTTAAAGAAACAGAAAAGAATACCAAATGTAGCATAAGTGGTTACTCCACTTTGAAAGTTAGAGAAAGGGCGATTCCTCCCAATGCTGGAGAAAGGTCTTATCAACAAGTTATTTCCTCTGGGGTGTGTGCAGGGGGAACCCCTTCTAGGTCAAAATATCTAGTTCACGTAAAAATAGTTTAACTAACAGGATGTTGGAAAAATAGAAAGGGGGCACAGAAGGGCCTCCCCTAGACTCAAGATAGACCAGACTGAACTCTCAGATGTACAGGAAACCAAACCAAACCAAACAGGAGCACTGGCATTTCTACCCAGGAGACTTAAGAAGAATAAGTCTCCTTATTATGTGCCCAACTGTGCCTTAGAACAGTCGGTTGAATCCAATAAGCTAGAAAACCTAGGAGGACTGGCATCCTCCAAAGAATCCTGATGGGTGACAATATGAGGACTGACAGGAAATGTGTTACTAGGGATGTGCAATTGCCCTCTGGATCAAAACGCAGAGTGACCTGGAGTTGGAGAAGCAAATCAGAGAAACGTCAAAGAGAGACAGATCTGTAATAATGGGTGACTTCAATTACTCTCACATAGACTGGGCAAATTCACGAGCACCCATCTTTGTGCCAAGCTTACATGAAGCTTCCCAGGCAACCCTCACAATTACCCCAAAAAGTTCAAAGAAGAATTCACTATAATCTGCCTAAAGGTGGCTTTGGACTCAACATGATGCATTAAGTGCAAGGGACTCCCACTGTCTTTATGGTTCTGTTTGTTGTTTGATGCTTTTCACATCCAAAGCCACTCTCATTAGAAAGCAGCTCCTTTACGTCTCATAAGTGGACTTTAACCACAAAAACTCAGGCTACAACAAAATTGTTTTGAAAGTGTTGGAAGACTCATGGTTGTTTCTGATGCAACTGACGAAACACAACTACTCTTCTGGAATTTGCTGCCAATATATTGGATTCTCCAGAACAAAGCTTTGGGTGAAACTAGCCATCAGCTTCCTATTGAGGATAGTCATAAATAGCATCAGTGCCAGCAGCAGCCCTGTTTAGATGTTCTTCTACTCGTGGCTGCTCTACAGTGTCCACGAGAGCACATCTGTAAGCCCTGTCTTGACTCCGTCTTTAGCTCTGCTCCCTTGTTCTCCGCAATTCCTCCCCCACTCCCTTCAGCCCCTGTCCGTTCCTCCTCCCCACCGTCCCTTCAGCCCCAGTTCTAAATATGTTTACTTGGAAGTCAACTCTATCAAAATCAAACAGACCTTTCTTGGGGGGGGGGGGGCGGGCGGAAATACGTTTAGGATAGGACTTTTAACGCAAAAGTCACTATTTATCTTGCAGAAATCTACCATATGAGACAAAAATTGTGCCTCTTTTCCCCTTTCTGACATGCACTTTGGCCTTTATGTGACATAGATAGATAGATAGATAGATAGATAGATAGATAGATAGATAGATAAAATTTATTTCTCCGGGGTGCTGCCACTATTTAACAGGAGGAAGAAGAAAAAAGTGTAGGTTTAAAGTACTAAATTGGAGCCTTAGGACCTTTCCAGTGCCCAAGCTCATCCTAGAACATGTGGAACAATAAGAGAAGAGGGAAAGAGTGAGAGATGTTCTTTCTACTGTCACCCATGGAGGGAAAGAAAGCCTCTGAGCATATGCAGGGAGGCTCTCTACTGTCACCCACTGAGGGAAAAGTGCTTCTGAACATATGCAGGGAGGCTCTCTACTGCCAACCACTGCAGGGACCCACAGACACTTCTGAGATTGAAGCTAGTGGGTGTTCCTTATAGGAAGGTGTGAGCCCTAGAAGCTCTCGTTTTAGTCTGGAGCAGAGGGGAGGAGGTTCCCTGCCAGGCTCTAAGGGCTCCCCTGCACTGGCCGCGCGCTGCAGCTCTGCACACTCTGGAGGGGCGCAGGTGAGCACACTTGGCTGCCCTCTCAACCCTCTGGTTCTCCCGCAGCATCGGACACCTTCCCCCATATCCCACTCTCCTCGGCCCAGCAGCAGTTGCAAGAGGGGTCTGTAGGCGTCTCTCATTGCCAGGGTAACGGGCAGCCACAAAGGGGCCTTGTGGTGAGTCGATGGAGCCTGAGGGGACTGCAAGGGACAGAAAGGGCTGTTGTTGTCTCCTATGTTTGCCCTGCTGCCACATGAGGTGCCCAGCTGTGCTTCTTGAATGGATTGCTGTTAATCAGCGTCATCATCTTGCTTCCCATATCTAAATGTTCCAGTTTAGTCTTAGGTCAGCCTCAGTTCGTTCTCCACCCCCACCCCCTGCACGTCAGCCCCAGTTCATTTTGTTCATTTGTTCTTTTTTTAATGTACAACACTTGCTCTCTCTCCCCCGCCCCCCAGTTGCTGGCCGCTGCTTTCTCTCCCCCACCAGCCAGCTGTCCTGGCCATCCACTGTCGCTTTCCTCTCCCCATCCCCTCACTCGTGAACTCTTGCAAGAGCTGCCACACATGGGATTAGCAACAGGTATGACTTAGAGAAATGTATATAAAGAAGACAGATGGCTCGCTGTCCCCAAAGGGCTCACAATCGAAAAAAGAAACCTAAGACAGAAACCAGCAACAGCCACTGGAGGGATGCCATCGTGGTCTCAGGGATGTGGCAGCCATATACAGTATCCACACTTTGATAACACTTTAGCACAAAACTTGACAAATCCAAGGCTCCAAGGAGCCATGGTGCCTAGAAATTTAACTGTGGTGTCAAGATTCGGATATTCAGCAGCAGAGTCATTGAATGAAATCTTTATTTGTCCCAGGCAACCCTGTTTCTGATCTCAGTATGTTACTTGTAAAGGGGGTGAAAAGAAGCCCATTTACCCTCCCCAAATAATGTCTACCATTTATAAAGTTCCCTTTATAAAGAGATGAAGGGGGGCGGGGGTTCAAAGAAGAAGCTACAAATCCACTAGAAAAGGGGGGGGGGAGAAAGAGGAGGGGCACAAGTAGAGAATGATGAAGAGAAACCACAGAAAACTTCCAATCAGACCAATCCTGCAAAAATTGCTGAGGACTGAGATTTTCTGCACGCACCTGTGCCTGCTTGCACGCGCACACACACACACACACACATACACACACCACACAAACTGCAGAAGCTGAAACACAGACAGATTGCTGGATGCAATGGATATATGGACTGTGTTCTCTCCTTACACAAATATCAGAACCACAAAGTATAAACAATGTCCATGGTAAATGCAGTCTCAGGAAGTGATCTCACAAGTCAGAATAATAAATTAAATCTCTCTCACCAGGTGTCTGAATTCTGCTGACAGGCTTCCATTAGACTCCTCCATGTTCATCACTTTGGTATTTGTCCCCAAGATGTTAAATTTTCTAAATCTGCATTTGGAAAAGTAAAATGAATGAATGAATCTGCAAGACAAAGCCATTTTATCAAAAATGCATCATGCACAAGCATGGGAGTCAACCTACCCTCTTACTGTGTTTCTCTCATTCACATCTCTGAAAGGGAAAGAAGAAAAAAATATATCAGATCTACGTGAAATACAAAGCATGTTTATGGGGAACTGATCAAGAGGGGGGAAAACTGAACACAAAAAGATTGCATGCCTAATTCTCAGATTATGTTTTATTCCTACTAGATACATTCTAGTAGCAAGAGGATGTCTTTTTAATTTGAGAAGTGCCCTTCCTTTTAGTCCATGTTAATGAAAATGAAAATTGTGAAACTGGGTGCAACAGGGGATTTATTCAAGTAATTTTGGCCCAGTTCAAATGCCACGTGGAACCAGGATCGAAATACAGTTCTGTATGACGTCCCTGATTCCTAGGGTTGCATACTCCCGGTTTGCTCACCAAGAAGTTTACACAGTACAGTGGTTCAATCCAGGTTTTGTGTGATGTCTAAGCCAGACCACTGACATAGGTGAAGTGGGTGGTTGGGAGAAGGGGATACCACAGTGAAGTTTCCTTTAATCTTATCTGGTGTGCCTGCTACTGAAATTAGCTGAATGCACTACTTTTTACACCGGAATATGCTCACCGAATGGTTGCAAAGGTTTTTGGTTTTTTAGAAGGAAATTCTGAATATAATCATCATATTTTAACTGTTTTATTGTCAAAAGATTTTTAACACTCAATGATCAGATCAATAATTCCAAAATGACATCAAGTCCGAGAAAAGTAGATCTGTCTCACAATCAAATTTACGATGATTCCAATTTACCATATATGATCACTATTCAATAAAATGAATAATGTTTGTCATTCAAATCCTACAAATTCCAAACTATTCTTTTACTTCCCTTTTACAAACACATTGATCAAAAATACTCTATTTCATATATTTAATTTCCTGTAAGTGTAATCTATGCAAAATGTCTTTGCCATGTCATTGACGGGCCTCACCTACTATTTCTCTCTAAACAAAGGGCTGTGTAAGAAAGCTATGAGGCTGTAGTAGCCCAAAGGGAAAGCAATAACGGCTGCTCTAACAAACAGTCAGAAGAGAGCACAAGTAACAGAGCAGTGACAGCTACTGGGTCTACAAGAGTGATCTTCTCGAGCACAAGGTCAACATGTCTAAGTGCTGATTCAGACTATACATCTGTTGGCCGGCCTAAACGTCCCCCCTGTTAGCAAAGAGGCACATTTTTAAAGTGGTGAGTCTCTACTTAGCAGGGGGAGAGCAACTGGCCCATCCATCCAGAGCACAGCATCCCTCCAGTGGCTGTTGCTGGTCATCTTATGTTTCTTTTTTAGATTGTGAGCCCTTTGGGCACAGGGAGCCATCTTATTTTTTTATTTCCATGTAAACCGCTTCAGGAACTTTTGTTGAAAAGCAGTATATAAATATATTTGTCGTATTCATATTCCCCCACCCAACCAATGCACTATCCTGCTGCTGCCTAATCACACAATTAAATATAAATGTAATCTGATGGTCAATTAGGCATGATTAAATGGCAGCAGACCACCCAGACCCCTCTCCGGGATGCTTAGGATGGGCCCGTAGATCTAGCATCCAAATTGATTCTAATAGGTTACTTACTTATCAAATACAACCTGGACCTTTAATTTGTAATTCAATTCCTGTAGTTTCACCAGCAATCTAGAAAAACAAGTAGCACAGATGACTCACAGAATAAAATTATTGCACTTTATTCTTATCACAAGCCTCCCATCTTCTTCAGTCTCCAAGGCCCCTGCATAACACTTCCTCCCAAACCTCTTCTGTCTACATAACCATAGGAAATGTGGTTCAGGCATTATACATTAAGATTGTACATAACCCATGCCAGCCCATATGAAGGGGCTATGTCTACTTGTTTCACTAAAAATAAACATAGCACAAATGTTTGTAAGAACAATCATGTTCTTACAGCTGCAATCCGAAATCTGGTCTCGATGTATCCACTGAATCAGGAAAGTAGGTGGTGAAAGCGAGATAGTACAGTACATAAAGAATCAACAGAAGTTTACAGATGTGATTAGCATCATAAACCTCTTTTTAAAAATAATTTGTGTTTTACTAAAGTTGTCTCTCTTTGGGCACCAATTTCCTCACTGGTTTGACCAAGGTGTGTTGTAATTAAGTTATAACATCATGTTTAAGTTAAAATGGTGTGTTTCTTCAAAATAGTTTGCTTCTTCAAACTGGGCAAACAGGCACTTTAAATGTGATGGCTCTCTTATATTTAACCATCCTTATTCAACTCAGCAAAGCATTCCTTCAGTGGATGTCACTGGTGTCTCCCTTGGTGTTGTTTTTTTTAGACTGAAAAGTGCTCTGGGATAGGGAGCCATCTTCTCATTCCTTTAGCTATGGAAAGAGCTTTAAGAACTTTTTGTTGAAAAGTGGTATATAAGTGTTAATAATAAAGTGGTATGGTCACAGATAGGAGGAAGTGATGTTAAAAGGGTGCTACAAAAAAGAGAAGGAGCAGGGTTTTAAGACCAGAGTTACTTAGACACAAATCAATGCCTGTTTTTAGAAAGAAAATTACCTCAATTTTACCGTAAATTGCACTCCAGTCTTCAATACCAACGGCCTCTGAGGATGTGTGGGCATACAAGGCTGCCTTTCTACTACAAATGAACTGGACAAGGAATAAAAAACAGGCAACTCAATTTTGCTCAGGAAGAGGGTATGAAATGTATAACAAAAAGTACACCAGAAGGCATCAAGAGGTTTGATCTATTTTTAATCTTCTTTTTACAAATTATTTGGATAAAATGATACCACAGCCAGGAGGACTGACCCTTCAAGTTACCCCTGCTGACCTGACAATTGCCTTGCCATGAGTAAGTATGCAAATGGAAACTGCAAATTTATGCAAATGGAAATGGCTAATCCCTAGGGCTTAAAAAAAACAATCAGCCCAACTCCACATTTGTTCAACAGATCTCTGTCCCTGATTTTTCCCCCCTCTAGCTGGATGGGATACCAGCAGAGAGGCTGTAAATGTATCATTTGCAAGAAACTATTGCAAATGGCCAGAGAGCTCAAGAGACTTCTGTAAACAGCTGGAAACATCTGCCAGTGGCACCAGCCACCATGGCACAGTGGCTTGCCATGGCACCAGCCACTTGGTTTGCTTTGAGAAGTCTGCTATCACAAGTAAAATACCTGCTTCAAACAAGCATAAGAAATATTGTTTACCATTGAATAAGTTGCTTGAAGAGGCCCAGTGTCCGGTCATGCAATCCTTTTTTGTGTTGTGTGATGGGGTCTGAATCATATGTAAACTTCTGCTCCAGCTCCTCCAGTTTCTTAAGCTGCTGGCGAACTTGCTGAAGACTCTCTGCTACTGTTGTAAACCTGCCGTGACAAAATTTACATATTTCTTTTATGTGCTTATAGAACACATAATAAGTCAAACAACCCAAACCACAGCAGTTAACAAACAATGCTAAAAGCAATATCACAGTTAACATTAAAACCGGCAAGTAAAAGCCTTCCACCAGATCAGGAATGTCTTTACTTGCTTTCTGAAAACAGCTATAGAAGGAATTAGTCTCCCAAGGAGGAAGTTCTATAAATGAGGCCCCATCACTGGGAAGATCTCTGTACTGAATTGTGGATAATGGTGGGCCAGAGAGCAAGGCAAGACGTTGAAATCTGAGCAGGTTCATATGAGAGAAGGTGGTCTTAGGGCAACTTAGTCCCATATCATTTCAGGCTTTAATTATTAAAACCAGCACCTTAAAACGAGCCTAGATGTGTACTGGTAGCTAACTCATGTGGGCCAAAATAGGCGTGATATGCTTCAGATGCCCTGCTGCCATCAAACATCTGGCAGCCAATATTTTACCACATTTGAGGCATCCAAAATGGCCATTCAAAAGCATTGGTCCAGTCTGGATGTCACCAATGCATGGGTCTGCTTTCTCTAGAAAGGTAGTGTTCAGACACAGAAGAAAGCAGGCTCAAGATCTCAACAGCAGTGTTGCTCACGGTCTTCGAAACTGAACATTTACTTGACACTTTCAAACCCCCCAATCCTTTGGCAGCCTCCTCCTTGGCAGATGAGCCCATAAAATACTTTCACACAGCTGCATGTATGCACATAAAGAGATGTGGTTGGGATGTGCCATGACATGATTCGGAAGCCGAATCACAGCACAAGCCCTTTAAAATCGAGGGCTTTCCCAGCCCCTTATAATGCAGAGGAGAGCAGGTCCGTCCCTGCCCCTCTGCTCGCCGCCATTGCTGAACTGGCAACGCTTCCCCCAGTGATCAGTGTGTGCCAGCGGTGCTCTCTGCCCCCACACGGCGCCAGCACGCAAATGGCCTCCGCACATTTGTGTAGTCAGCAACCGTGGTCAGCGTGGGGGCAGCAGGAGGAGAGTGCGGTCAGCATGCACGGATAGCTGGGGGGGGGGGAGTGCTGCCAGTTCAGCAATGGTGGTGAGTGGAGGAGCAGCAGCAGCAGGGATAGGCGTGCTCTCCTCTGTGTTAAAAGGGCTGGGAAAGCCCTCAATTTTAAAAGGATTGTGCTGTGATTCTGCACACATCCTTAAGGTGTGGACTGGTGCATTAGAAGACATCTAGTACTAATAAAGCTGCCCATAACTACCCTGACCCAACAGGATGGCCAAATTTTGTTTTACTGCCCAGCAAAAGCGCCCCTGATCCTACATTATCCCCTGTCCTCTATACTATACAAGGCTTCTCTCTTTATGTTATTTTTTTTCTCTTTATTTTATTTATCAAATACCCACCCACCCACTGCCAAGAAAATCCCAGCGACATACCAGTTTTGAAGCTGGTCTAAGCATGCATTGGGTGGGCCACCAATGCAAGCAATTTGTTGTCGGCCCTTCCATTCAACCAGTTCTTCTCTGATCAAATCATTTTGTGTGCGTTCGGTTAAATTCAGCAAGGCTGTTATTTTGCGTACCACATCCTAAAGTGAGTGAGATCACACAGTTTAAAACACACAGGAATTTGCATTCTAAAAATCAATGTACAACAGCAGAGGTATTTCAAATGTCAGTCATAGAATATAATTCCATTAGACAGAAAAAATAAAACTCAAGCCACAGACACTGATGTAGCCAACAACAGAAATCTTCCACATTGCAAACTCAAAGATATGCGAAACCACAAATGTTCAAACATTCTAAATTCAGAGAAGCATTTCCACAACACGTTTTCCGTAAGTAAACATCTCTGTGTTGCAAAGCATTGTGGAGAGTGACCCAGGACACACAATCAGCTCATACAAGGTGCTGAACAATCCCATTCAGTTTAACGGTAGCCCTTTGCTATAATGGGCTTTAATCATGGTCCCTAGAACTCATTCAAAACAGGGATGGGCAAGCTCTCTTGCAGGGAAATATGTCTGCCGCTATCCATTTTCTTTTTTATTCATTCTTGGGTGGCTTCTGAGAAGCTTCAAGCTTCTCCAGAACCCACAATTTGAAAATCATTATACTACTACTTTGGACACATTATGCAAAAACCCAGCTCCCTTGAGAAGTCTATAATGCTGGGGAAAGTTGGAGGAAAGAGAAGAAGAGGACAGCCAGCAGCAAGGTGGATGGACTCGATTACGACAGCAACGAATGTACCACTGAGAGACCTAAAAGGCCAAGTTGAAGACAGATCATCCTGGAGAGAAACTATGTGGTCGCTAAGAGTCGATACCAACGTGACGGCACTTAATCACTCAATCAAATCCAGTTGAGAGTGAGAGAAAGAAAAAGCAGGCAACAGTTTAGGTTAACTTAAGGAGGGCTTGCCACTATTAAACCAAAAGATCACCTGTCTCAGGACGCCAAGGTGCAAATACATTGTATGGAGCTGTACTTTTTCCTTTCTATAGTCATCTTGGGTCATACCGTTGGCCTCACCTTCTGCAGAACAAATCAAAGCAGAAATGATGCATAAACTACGCTGCATGCATTTTAATCTTTTGAAGGCACTGAAGAACTTGCAGAACCATGCAGGTGTATCATATGCCTAGCAGCTGAGGATATTGAGGGTGGGGGAGCAAGTTCTGTTCTTACATAATGCATTCCTCTCTTCTTCAAAAAGACAGAACGACTGCCAAAACCAGTAAGCTGTGTTCCCTTGGTTAGTATTATGGGGCAAGTTTGACTGCCAGAATAACAGAACTTCCATCTGTTCCCCTAGGCAAGCTTATAGTCTAGGCAAGCTGTGGAATGCACTCCCAGCATATATCAAAATCAGAATCATTTGATTTATGGCCATAAGCCAAACAAAATTAAAACTTTAGACTGTTACCAGGCATAAATATACAGCATGAAATAACTAAAAGATACATAATCAGCCTCATAGAACCCCATGACAAGAGGTCAGTTTCATAGCCCCATATTAAAATTTAGCAACCAGTTTAGTAATACCCACATTAACATCAGCAAGATAAAATGAGTCAGGCCTGCCTGGAAACTGAACAAATAAAGGGGTCAATAGTTCTTTCCTTGAGTTGCAGAACAGAGGGCAGTACAAAAGTGCCTGAGCAACTGTTTCTAAGCAGCCCTCTCCACAAGAACATAGCCCCCAAACAGAGGAATCCTTATAAAACCTTCTAAGGAGCAAGGCAGAGGGTAGGACATTCAGCCTGGCTCTTGCAAAGGCTGACCTCAATTTGACCAGATGGAGCGTGGAGAGATATTTAGCAGGATGATTTCGAGCAGGGAGGGAAATACCAAGATATATGGGAGAACAACATCTATTCGCTAGGGAGACAAGGCATTAGTATTCAGTGTCTCCAAGACGTTGGGTCATAATAGCCTTGGCGCTGGTAAAGGGACAGGGACAATAAACTGGAGGAAGAAAGCCTCAAACTCAGCACCTTTTTGGTAACCACAGATAACCAAGAGTTAGGGAAATTGTCCCTCTACATAAGCTGAATATACAATGATCCCTGAGAGCCAAGGCAACAGTTAAGCCAGCAAGTTAACATAAGCTCCCAAGCCCGACAGACAATGGAATAGGAACCTGACTCCAAACACAAAGTGCCCTAAGAAACACATTTCGGCACTCTAAAGATAGCTCTGAGAAATCTGGACTGAATATTATCCAGCTCCGACTGTATCCCCTGAATCCATAGTGGAGCCCCAAAGAGCATTTGAGCTACAATCCTGACTCGGAACACCCTGAGAGCCATAGGTATGTATTGGCCACCCTTAGGGAAGAAAAAAATGAAGAAAAGCATATAATGTGGAACGTGCAGTATGGATCGCATGTAAACGCTGAAATTTCCAATTAAGGTTTGATTGAGAATAAATACCAAGATATTTAAACTTTAAAACCTGGTCAATCTTAAAATGGTTGATACTCCAGCTGTAAACCTTCCTGGCGTTCAAGAACACCAACACCTTGGATTCAGCAGAGTTGATAGAGAGATGGTTATCATTACAATATTGGGCGAACGCTCTCAAAAGTCTAAGGAGACCAATTCGGGTCTGGGACAAAAGGATCGAATCATCAGCATATAGGAGCACCAGAACCCAATGGCCTGCCAGCTTGGGGGAGTGGCGTCTACCTTATTCAACTCTGAGGCCAGGTCATTAATAAACAATTAAAGAGGGCTGGGGCCCAACATATATCCATAGCCTGGGCTCGTTGCTGGCCTTCAAGAGAACCCTAAAAACTGAATTGTTTGGCCTGGCCTTCCAAGGTTTTTAAATTGTCCTTAAGTATTTTTAATCGGTTTTGAAAGACTTTGAACTGCTTTAAATTTGTTTTTATTCTGTTTTAAGCAGTTCAATCAATCATATTGTTACAGTCTCAGACCAGCAAATTTTAAGCAGTTTATTTTAAATGGTGCTTATTCTTGTTTTTTAATTGTGCCTTTGGGTGGGGAGGTATAAAAATGTAATGAATGAATAAATAAATAGAATAACTGAAATTTCTCAAAATGCATTGAGTGTTAACTTCTGGACTTACATGAATTTTTGACCTCATGCCCTCAAATCAGAGTTTCTGACAAGCAGCATGAACAACTGAATTAGAATAACTAAGAATTCAAACTTCTTACCTCTGACCTGTAAAGTTTTGTTTTTGAAGTCATATTCATCTTGCAAGTCCTCCAAATTTTTGATGAGTTGTTCTATTTCCTAGGAAACACAAAAGCTTTTTTACTAGATATGTTAATATAGTAACAAGGGGAGAAAAAAATCGTAGTGATCATCCAACTGTTACAGTAACATTATTGTAGGGAGCCCCTTTCCTAGCACTTAATTATGGGTATCATCAGAGGCGTATCTAGGGAAAATAGCGCCTAGGGCAAGCACTGAAATTGCACCCCCTGTCCAAACATCTGACACCCATCTTTCAGATAACTTTACCTTAAAGTCAGCTGAAAAATACAAGTCAAGCTTGTTAATCTTTTAATATTTCAAAAACTATTTAGCAGTGGACGTAGCCAGACCAAGAAGATGCTGGAGAACTACTAATTTCAGTATGCTGAGGCTCATGAAATCCTCAAATATTATGCAGAGGTGTACTTGGAAAAACTAAAAGAAGTGCCTGTCTAATTCTCTGCTATTCATTGTAGCATCATGATTACATAAGTTTTAAAAATAAATGGAGAATTTGACTTTTCCCAGATACTCTGAAAATAATTTAACGATATGCAGAGTAAACTGTGTCACTGCTTGGAATATATTCTAGTATTTCAGAAAGACAGTAAAAATGAGAGAAAGAGCAAGAAACTCCCAGTGGGCCTTAATACTAAGGATTTCACACTGATTCAAAGACAAACTCACCATTAATAGCCATATTATTAAGACATCACATTTAACTCACTTATCACAAGAAGCAAAGTAAGAGCAACTGGATACAATCTTAGCTCATAAACTTCAGCTCAGTATTCACAAGCCCTGATTCTCTGTACATAGTGCCAATCTGAATATGTGTACAGTGACATTATATTATTTTTTTTAATTACCTGTAGCCCCTTCGGGGGACTTCTTAAAGGCTGTGGGGGGTCTGCAAAGTTTTCCCCTCCTCCCACTGACCTCTAGGGCCTCACAGGCACCATTTGAGCATGTGCGGGGGTCATTTTTTAAAATAATTTTTTTTAAAATGGCCACCGAAAACAAAATGGCCACTGGGCATGCTCAAATGGCCTCTGCGAGGCGTGGCATGCCCTAGGGCCTCACAGAGGCCATTTGAGCATGCCCAGTGGCCATTTTGTTTTTGTTGGCCATTTTTTTTTTTTAAAAAATTAATTTTAAGAAATTGCGCCCCCCTTCAAGTGGTGCCCGGGGCATGTGCCCTGCCTGCCCCACCCCTAGATATGCCCCTGGGTATCATTAATCATGGTTGTTGCTTCAATCCTGGTTAACAGTGAAATCATGCTATAGTTTACAGAGCTAAGCACTACCACCAGAGAAAATATAGAGAACCACTAGCAAGATCTGTTAGCACTCTGCAAATCAGAAGGCAGCAAAATTACCGTATGATAATTAAACACACACACTAACACACCAATACTGAAATGGGGCAGTTGAGTGCCATGTTTGAAAGTGAATAGTGTTACCCCAAAATAAGGTAATAGGTGCTGCATACTCCCAGGGACTCCCTAGGTGTGAAAGTTGATCAGTTAAAAGAAAATGACTCATATGAGCTTTCAGGACCTAGAGAATGTTAAAGATGTCACGTGGCAGGAGAGGAAAAGCAAGCAGAGCAAATCCGCTACTCAAGTCCTTAACCGTTTATAATGAGGCTATTCACACGATGGAGGAAAGCCCAGTTTTCCATCTTGGGGAGCCCGGTGGTTCAATGGTGGCTAGCCCACCAAAGTAGCTCTCCCCTTAAACGAGGTTAATGGAGCAAGCGTTCCACCAACCCCAGTTTTTTTTAATCTTGAGTCGCTGAGGTGCAGCTCCACACCAACTCACAAGGAGACCCTCAACCAGGAAACAACAAGCCTCCCGGTGTCGGGGGTCTTCCCAGAATGCCCCGCGCACTTGTGCGGGGCATCCTGAGACTTCCGGGGGCCAAATGGCCCCCAATCCCTGCCTCCCCTACTCCCTCTGTGACGGAGCCAGCCACTCATGTACAGGGAGAGCAGGCTTGACCCGCTCTCCCTGTCAATCCCCTCCCAGCTCAACACACCAATCATGAGTAGAGCCTCAATAAGTATCCTGGAGATGTGGACTAGGATAGGAGGAGTGAATGCCATGAGGTTAAACAACTCCCTTCCCTATACTATACAGGCAAGCTTCAGGAAGGAGAAAAGGGAAAAGGACACCAGCCCTGAACCTGAGCTCTTTAGCACTACAACATTCCTATTCTCCGCTGGCTGGAAAACATGGGATACACGCCAACGTTTTGTTGCAGGTCTCTGCTTGTGCTCAGGTCTGCATCTGCCTGCTTTCAGCAGCTCTGTACTCTCAGGCACAAATGGATCATTCCTTGGGCTCATCCTGCAGCATGGTAATGGAAAGCAGTATTTGCAAACCCGTTTTAAATGATGGCTTCATATCCTGATGTTTGGTCAATCTTTAGCCACTGTTCCAATATTTTTTCAGAAAAGCAAAACGTGGTTAAGTGTTATTTCTGCAAAAGACTAATGTGTGTTCACACGATCAGGTTTGTTGCTTTTCGCTGTGCCTCCTCCCCACTACTAGCAAACCCGAACCACCTTTGCATGGCAACTGTGTCAACATTTGCTCTCACCAGGTAACAAGGCCACAAGTGCATGTTATGACATAAGCACTGATGAACTGCTGTCTCTGCATGGCTCACTGTCCAAATGGTGCTGGGTTTTGCTCTTACCTATCTCAGCACATCCACTGACATTTTCCCCAAACAGGATCCAGTTAGCCAGGATACACCAACAAATGAAGCCGAAGCTACAGGGCTTTTCACTTACTACGACATTGTCCTTCACGTTTTTGACTTTTCCATCCAGCTCCTTCTGCCTACCCAGCATGACAGTATTCTGCACACTCCCAACTTGCATCTGTAATTGGAATGGAGGGAGAGAGAGAAAGCAAACAATAATGCACGTCAGGGCAGAGCATCCAAATGGATGGCAAGACGAGACTTCACCCCCAGCACAGAGTCAACAACAGTGTCTCCTCTTTGGCAGAAGGCAGCAACCAAGCAACTTGCTTGAGACATCCAAGCAATGCACACTTCAGAGTTGCTCACCAATTGCTTTCAAAATACAGGCAAGGGAAACACAGGGCATGGGGCATTAAAAACGCACTACAAACACTGACAAGTTCTAGTGCAAATTCCAGGTAACATCCTTCATCTGCATCCTTAATAATGAGGTTTTGTTTATTGTACCCTGATATTCAGTTACCTAAACAATGTCCCATTGATTACACGTAAGTAATGTATAGCTCTACATTAAGCTAGATGTTCAGAAACAACCCTACTGAGCACTTAAGAGTTTAGAAGCAAGTCCTGCTGAGCTTCCTTTTCACTTATCTACTTGTTTCTGACTCTTTAGTACTTTTCACCATTTCCAGATGCATCATCAGCACAACTGCAGGAACCAGACCTTTCCTCCCATGAACTTGTAACTGCTAAAGTATTATCTGTGGCCTGATAACCAGAACATATATAACCCCAATCTTATGTAACTTACACTGGCTACCGATTTGCAATAGGCTCAATTTAAAGCACAGGTCTGAGTCTTTAAGGCAGTCTTGTTTTTACTACTTGCCTAGTTCCCACAGGTAATCAGAAATCTATGTCAGAGCAAGTGGCACTGGCAGGGCTAATTTCTTTTTTAACTGTGCTTCCGTGGGCAGCGGCAGCTTTAGCCATGCTGGAAATACTGATAATGCTCCCAATGGCCGGCTTCTGCCAATCACCCTTCCTGCTCCGAATCAACCCATTCAATGTAGACACGCATGTTACCAAGCTGGTCTTGTAGTAGCAAGTATGAATTGTCCCCTTTGTTAAGCAGGGTGTGGTTTGAATTTGAATGGGAGAAATGTGTGAGTGAGCACTGTAAGATATTCCCCTTAGGGGAGGGGGTTGCTCTGAGAAGAGCATCTGCATGTTTCCATGCAGAAGGTTCCAAGTTCCCTCCCTGGCATCTCTAAGATAGGCCTGAGAGAGACCCATGCGTGCAGCCTTGGAGAAGCTGCTGTCAGTCTGCGTAGACAATACTGAGCTAGATGGACCAACGGTCTAACTTGGTATAAGGCAGCTTCCTATGTTCCCATGGCCGATGATGAGATATGGACTGGTGCCCCTGACCCTTGTGTCAGGCTGTCAGCCAAAGCCCAGCACCAATCTGAGGCTGTGGTGTTATCCAGACACAGGCAGGCACTGCCTGGCTGCCTTCTCTGCTTGTAAGATGGTGTTGTGGCGAGAAATGGACAGTGGCAGCTTGGCTCTCTTTCTGTCTGTGTAATATTTTCTTTGTGATTGCTATGAGATGAGCTCCATGTCTCGCCCTGGACTAACTTTTGCTTCACTCCCTGCTCTGGTCTGCTCTGCAATCTGCATTGCAAAGTGTACTCACTCAGTCAAGAGGTAGCTGAAGACACTGCTGTAGTTGAACTTATGGCTATACTTGCTGGCTGCTAAGAATCCTGCTGTGGCAGCTACTGCAAGTGAGGACAGAGTCATAATTGCGTGTGAGAGAGCAGCTTGTGCCAAACTGATGTTACTGCAGCACAGGTATTGTGGCTAGCAGTGGATTCTGGGTCAGTGATTCTTTTTTTGCCATCTTTGGACTGTGTGTTTGGCAGAATGTGGTATTCTGTGTTGGGAGGGACTGTGTGTGCTTCTGTGCTGCAGTGTTCTTTTTCAAGGCAGGCTTGCAAAATGTATGCACTCTGCTTGTTTAGCTCATAAGGAACAATGGGGAACTCGAACCACCCCATTGTTCTCCATGAGTAGGTCCTAGGGACACCAAAATGGGTTATGTGGTAGGGCATGACCCAACCAACTTACCACCCAACCCACAAAACAATCAGGCAATCAGGTGATTTTTAATTAATTTTTGAATTTTATCTGGGTCAGTGGGTCACTATCCGGCTATGGCCAGCTGGTTCGACAAATCAATTCTTTCTTTCTTTTGCAATTCGATTCAAGATCAAATTGAATCACAAAAAAACAATTCGTGCGCACCCTTATTAATTACATGGCCTCCCATACAAGCCTGCCTGAATTTTAAGATCAGAGGCTCTGCTCTCCATTCAGTCAGTACCTGAAATTAGCTGGGCAGATGTAAGAGACAGAGCCTTCTCAATTGTGGCATCAAAACTGTAGCATGCCCTCCTTATGAACAGCCATTTGGCTCCCTCTCTTCTTGTTGCTGCATGAACATTGCAAGCTTAATTTTAGACTCTGTTTGGCCCTCTGCTCGTGACAGAAGAAGATTAATCTAAGTCTTGACATATAGGTCTCAGGATTTGGGGCAGTGCTGTGCTGAATGTAAGCTTCACAAGGTCACCCAACCCTGAGTCTAAAAAGGCAAGGAAGGAAATTTACCTGATCTGCTGACTGGGCAGCTTTGAGGATTTTCCTTTCTTCATGCAGACACTTGGAAATCATCATGGCCATATACATGGGGTCTTCCTCAAAAGTATTCTGGGTAACAGAACAAATAACAGAACTGCATAAATGACAATGCTTGGACATTCTCAGGCTCCAAGGTACACCGAAATCGGGGGTGGGTGGGTGGCTATTACTACTCAACTACATTACCTCAGAATTTGACAGGAAAGCAAACTGCTTCAGTGGAACTTCCAAGAAGCGGAGACAGAGCCTATTTACACATCCATCGGGGCATGCAGAAGCACCAGAAAATGTCTATGTGCACATGTGCCTCTTGTCAATTTTTGAGTCTCTGTGCCTCCATTTTTATTTACTTTTGATTTTGTGGACCTTTCAACTTGATACTGCTGGGGTAAGGCTTAAAGCTGGATCATGCACACCCATCTCACTGCACAGAACTAGGTTGCCACATTTGGGAAGCCAATACACAGAAACTTTACAAGCAGGTTTCCTGCAGCTCAAATGGTTAGAAAAACAGGAATGTTATATCCAGATTGATCCTGGAGACTTTTTGCAGTACCTTGCGATACCAAATTTGTGTGAATAGTTCAACACACATTCAGACTGTGAGCCAATAAGAGTTGAACAAACAAACCAAAAAATCTGCCAAAGACAGCCTTTGACCTGAAAACATGCTAACCTGTTCCCAAGATCATTATACACATAGAAATCTATCAGTGACAGACTACAAACATTTGTCTTGTGGTGTGTGCACACCTATGACAGAGAGAGTGTGACTCTGCTGATCCTTTAGGATCTCTCTGCGGCTTTCGATACCATCGACCATGGTATCCTTCTGAACTGCCTGAGGGAGGTGGGATTGGGTGGCTTTACAGTGGTTCCATTCCTACCTCTCTGGTAAATTGCAGATGGTGTCACTTGAAGACTGTTGTTCTGCAAAGTGAGAACTAAAGAGTAGAGTTCCACAAGGCTCCATATAGTCGCCAATACTCTTTAATATCTACATGAAACCACTGGGAGAGATCATCAGGAGGTTTGGTGCAGGGTGTTATCAATATGCTGATGACACCCAGATCTACTTCTCCATGTTGACCTCATCAGGAAATGGCATAGCTTCCCTAAATGCCTGCCTGGAGGGAGTAATGGGTTGGATGAGGAATAAACAACCGAGGTTGAATCCATATAAGATGAAGGAACTGACCAGGGGGGTGGGGTTGGGACCCAAGAGATGGTTTAGATCTGCCTGTTCTGGATGGGGTCCCACTCCTCCTGAAAGATCAGGTACATAGCTTGGGAGTGCCACTGGACCCAAAGCTCTCCCGGGTTTCTCAGGTTGAGGCAGTGGCCAGGAGCGCTTTTTATTAGCGTCAGCTGATACATCAGCTACGTCCCTTTCTGAAGGTAAATAACCTTAAAATCAGTGGTACATATGCTGGTAACCCTCAGGCTTGACTACTGTACTGCACTCTACATGGGACTGCCTTTATATGGAAACTAAAATTGGTGCAGAATGCGGCAGCCAGATTGGTCTCCAGGACAACACGAAGGGACCACATAACACCGATTTTAAAAACTGCACTGGCTGCCGATATGTTAATGTTGGTTATTACCTATAAAGCCCTAAATGGCTTGGGCCCAGAATTTTTAGGAGAGCGCCTTCTTTGTCATGCACCCTGCTGCCTGTTATGATCTTCTGGAGAGGTCCAGTTACGGTTGCCACGGGCTCATCTGGTGGCAACCCAGGCTTTCTCTGTGGCTGCCCTGGGGCTCTTATTTCCCTGCTGAAATAAGAGCATCTCCTTTTCTGTTTGTTTTCAGGAAGACCCTCAAGACTCACCTGTTCTCACAGGCTTTTAATTAGAATTTTAATAATTTGTTTTAATAACTGTTTTATGCTATCGTTTTTATTGTGTTTTGTGGATTTTAATCTGTGAATTTTTATATTGTTTTAAATTTTGTACACCACCTAGAGATGTACATCTCAGGCGGTATAAAAATATGATGAATAAATAAAATAAAAATAAATAAATGTATGTTTGTGTGTGGCAGGGTGGAATCTGTCCAACTGAAGTTGAGGTACAGAACTGCATTGACTCAGGCAAGCTTTTAATTTAGAGTCTGAAATTTTAATTTATTTATTTTTAATGACGCTTACCCACCTGGGTTTCACAGCACAGATAGGCTCTTCATTTTGTTGTTGTTAACAACAATTTATACATTTCTTAACTACAGCATTCAAAATAATATAATGTACACAACAATAATGCACTGTCTTACCCTCAGCCTATAGCTGATCCCTCAAATCATATGTCCATTTTAAGCCCACACACAATCACATGCCATAAATAACCCCCATATTAATATTGGTTCTCTCCCTTGCACAGTAAACAAAATATTTTTTTTAGAAGAGCTCTGATTACAGTGTCAAACAGTGCTAGTTTATGCAACAGAGAACCATCACAACACATATAACACTAAGAAATTATTCCAGATTCTCTGAAATACATCACTTCCTCTCTTAAAACAAATGCCTTTTTCAAGTGCTGCCAAAATCAGTAAACGGGAAAATTTCCCTTTCCTGTGAATTCTTTTTAATTGCTTGTCTGACAGTGGTCCAGGACTCTGGAATTCTCTTAGTCTGCCCACTAGAAGGTAGGTTCCTGAGAGAAAGACTTGCTCAGAGATGTGGCCTAGGAGAACCCTCCCACTTCCTCTCAGAGCCAGTCCCTATGACATGGCAGTGACAAGGAACAGATTGAACCCCTAAGCCTATATACACGCTCTATGAGTCTGGAGACTAGGGGGGCTGAATAAAAGGAGACCCAGGCAGATAAATTAATTTAATGATGATGAATTGGAATTCTTCTGGTTCTCTTGTCTGTCTCACTGCTTGTCCTTGGGTAATCAATCACTGGACCTACAAGGTCACCAAAATCAGTGCTGATACACCCCAGACAGGGTGCCCTCCACCTGACCCACCCCAAAGTGCCTGTATGCTAAGCCTGTCCTCTATGCAACCAAGGAGCTACCTCTATACACCTCCCAAGTACATCCTGGCCTTTCATCTTTTGGGGAGGGGGATGCAATGTCTCTCCAGGCCTAGGCCTCTATGCTTCTCCTGCCATGCTTCTAGTCAATGTGCATAGAAAGGGATAATGGAGCTTGTGGGTGGCCACAGGAATGAACAGCAGTCCACACTGCCCACAACAGACCATTGTAGTATCTCCTGCAAAGTCCCCCAACATGAGGTTTCTCAGCCACACTTTATAAATGTTGGCAAAATGGCACCAGCCAGAAGTAGGGTTTCCCCTTCAATATGGCAATGCCCACTGCAACGCCACCACTCAAATGGCATTCATCTGCCTGAAAGTGGGGCTTTCCCCTAACACAATAGCACTCATTGCTATGCTGCCACTCAAATGGCATCCATATATCGCAAGAACAAAACAATACAAAACCCTCAGCAGGCCAGCACTGATGCTATCAGCCTGGGGAAAGGGATGGGGGCATCTGAGGATGTGTGTGTGCGGGGGAGAGAAACTATTTCATCCATCCTCACCAATTTACTCCCTCGTGGCTGAGGCACACTTAGGCCAGGGCCAAACAGGCTGATGACAAACCTCACTTTGTCCTTCCCATTACCGGCAGATGAGCCTGGTCCTGGGCCCTCTTCAGTGGAGTTCTGTGCCACTACCAAGAGCTAGAAAACTGTGTCTGGGCATGCTCACCCTCAGTGCTTCCCAGTCAGGAAGGGAGAGGGACTCACTGGGAGTTCAAGAGGCAGCACTGATCTGGCCCAAACTTCAAAGCAGGCAACTAATGATTTAAACTCCTCAGATCTTTCTCAGTCACCGTGGGGGGGTGGAGATAAAGAAATGGCTATAGCCAGCCCCTTTGACCAGGCTGCAAGTGTGCATCTTAGTCACTGTGGAAGCAGTAGAAAGACTGACTTTGAAAGGAAGTGGGAGGCACTCCTGAGGCCACAATCGAAGATGCCTTTCTTTAGAGAACCTGCCTCCCAATGGATGGTCTGGAGAGCACCTCAGATTCCTGGCCCACTGGGTGGCAACAAGTAGAGCAGAGCGTAATTCACGGCTCCGCCTTAAGAAATTCCTTTATATTTCCAATTTTGAAATACAGTATTAGATGCTTTGCCAATATCAATGTTCAAAGAAGTCACGCCGTTTCATATTTGGACAGTTTCCATTCACTCAAAAGTAACCCTAATATTGTTATTTCTGATGTAAAAACAAAGCTGATATTTATAACCATATCATAACCCTTTCTAAAACATCTTTCCAGAAGGAGCACACAAATCTACATTCCCAGCATAAGTAATTCAGCTACGTGTATATTACATATCTGACAATCATCACGATTTAATCATTCAAGAAAGGAATCACATGCTGGAATCAAATAAGCTTTAAGTATTTTTGTTTTGTTTTTGTTGAATCAGTCTTTGCTGAAAATCAAATTAAGCCTTACTATTAGCCAATGCCACTGTCCCCCTCCCCCCGCCCCTTTTAGTATCAGTTCTACATTCACATCCTTCTTCCATTTATCGGTCTTTATGCAGAGTTGCTAAATAATTTGTTTTAATAAATACACAAAGAGATTTACTGACTGTCCCTAACCGTCACTCAACTATTACCATTACTAACTGTCATTCAAAATCTTATTAAATCGGGAAACTCAGTGGGCCCTTCAGAGCATATAATCCAATATCCTTGTGCCAATCTCGTTCATTTGAAAGAGGCTGTTAAAATGGGAATTTCCAGAGCTGCTAAAGATTAACTAAAATAAACATACCTGTAGGTTACGCTTGCTCTTTCTTATATTGTGCTGCAGTAAGAAGTTGTTCTCTTGTGTAAAACGGCTGTACTGATCATCTAGCTGTGACAGAAGGTTCTGGAAGAGCAAAGTAGCTAGAGAAACATCACTGGCAGCATGGTCCCTAGGAGACAAAAGCATTTGAAGAAGCTGCAACTTGTATGTTTTCACTTTCAGCCATTTATTATTTTGCTGTAATTCTTGCTGCATGGAGCAATCTTGCAAAGCTTCTCTAAGCACTTCCCTCTAGCTACAACAGACAACTGCAGCAACACAGTGGACTGCACCATCCCCATGTCCTGAATTGGCTGGTGACAAAGAGACACCATGAGGAATGTTGTGTAAGTAAAACAGTCCGTTCCTCATCTTACACAGTTGTTTGTTGTTGATGTGGGTTTTTTTTGCCAATACGAGACCTACAATCCTGCTTAAATCTAGATCCTTAAGCTTAACTGGGCTGTGAATCAGGAACTTAAAATGCAATGTGAAATGTGTTTCGTTACAATAAAAAGTTGCATTTATCTTAATAGAACTTATTTCCTAAGCAAGCACAATTCAGTCTATGCTCCACATTTTCAAGCTCCACTGATCGCAAGAGAAGAGTTTCAGGAATCGCACCCTTCCTTAGGACCACAGTCTTATCAAACAGACATATTATACAAGCTAGTCTCTCACCAGTCTTGGCTTTCCAGCCATTGGGCCAAATACTGTCTGATTTCCATGGGAAAGCTGTCATCATAGAGCTGGTGAACTTGTTCCAAAAACCTGGAATCCAACTGCTGTAGTTTATACCACTGACTCATCCTGTGGAATAAAACTGCATCATAATAAAACTGTACAGACTGCACTCTCTTTTTAACTCTCTGTCAGTAAAGATCTGGGCCTGGTTCAAAACTTATGTTCATACTCTAACCCTCCTTCCTTCGCGCCCCCACCCCACATGTACTCCTCCCCCTCCCTCACCTTTCCCCCCTCCCTTTCTCCACTAACGATAACTATGGCTTACTACTGATATCTGAATTGCTGCACCCAGTTACAGTTAACCAGGGTTTGCTCTCAAACTGAAGACTAAACCAGGGTTGGATGTCAGTTTCAATCTGCTGTTTGAGAACAAACTGTGGTTAGTGGCAACCAGGGCTGTCTCTAGCTTGTGCAGGGCCCATGGCAATAACAGTCTGCTCCCTGCTCCGCCATCATGAATAAATATTGTTTCAGCCCTGCCAAAGCCAGAAGAGCCTCTGCTGTGGGTAACCCGCCTAACTACTCCTGCCCTAAAACCAGGTTTTCGGAGCGAGCACTCCACAAACCTGGTTTTAAAGACCACGAGCAGCCACGGTGTGGCTCCATGCCACAGTTACTCACAAGTAGACCCCCGGAGAGGCGGCGAAAAGTCACCTCCCGGCTCCGGGGGTCTCCCCAGTATGCCCTGCACACTTGTGCAGGGCATACTGGAGCTTCCGGGGGCCGCGCAGCCCCCGAGCTCCCCAGCCCCCACTGGCTCCGTCACGGAGCCGGCAATCATTAGCCCGCTCTCCCCGCACACCCTCCAAAATCGGGTCTCACTGATCGTCAGACCCGGCTCATTGAGTAATGGTCTGACTCAGTTTACGGCAGCTTCCTGTGCTCCTGGGGAACCACGGCTTGACAATCATGGAGTTTTATGTTTTAATTCGGCCAATGAGAAAACAAAATTAATGGCTGTAATCAAGCACCACCTTAAAGATTCAATCTATTGGCGGACCACGAAGGCGAATCTTCCACTTGGAACAACAAGGGGAAGCATAGTCCAAAATCTGAATGCTGCTTTGTTTGTTTCAAACTTGCACATTACAAAATCCATATTTAAAAAGTTGAGAAAAATAAATTTCAGCCCTCCTGCATTACACATAGACCACAGAGTGTGAGAAACTCTGGTTTCTTCGCCCCTTCTATGGAGAGTCTGCTAGCTACCAGAGCTGGCTATGCTGCAACCTTAAAAACCAAATAAACAAATCGAAATTGTACACCAAGAAACGCTGGGTTTTGCAATCAATTCCAAGTATTCAAATAACAGACATCTTAAACAGAAAGTGAAAAAGCTTGCAGATGGATCATAAGAAAAGGATACAAAACTGAACTGAGCAAGTGCACTTAGGTCATTCTGAAGAATTCTATGTAAAGCAGCTATTATCCTTTGTGTTAGCCAACAGGTCAAGAAGCTCTTAGTTATGGGTCAACTATGAAATGTTTTCACCTCCAGACATACCCGAACAAGTCTAGAAGTGCTCTGTCTCTTCAGGCTTGTATTATTTATTTTATTTGTACAGTACCCCAAACTTCTGTCTCTGGATGGTTTACAGCAATGTAAACAAATTAAAACAGAAATTAAAACCTTAAAACAATTTAAAACCACAAGTCTAGTTTAAAAGCTTGGGTGAATAAATGTGTCTTTACAGACATTTTGAAAGATGTCAGAGATGAGGAGGCTCTTCTTTCAGCAGGGAGCACACGGCAGGAGTTTCTCTCAGCCCTATCTTGGAGATGCCATGGAGGGAACTCAGAACTTTCTTGCTCTTCCCAGAGCGGCTCCATCCCCTGACGGGAATATCTTACAGTGCTCATATGTAGTATCCAATTCAAATGCAAACCAGGGTGGACCCTGCTTAGCAAAGGGGACAACTCATGCTTGCTACCACAAGACTAGCTCTCCTCTCTACAGTTAAGGCCCGTCCCTGTATTAATTCAGCAACTAGAATTAAGGGGCATAATCTAGCTCCCATTAATGTTCTTTAATGTTTCACTAATTCCAATGAATGAAATTTAAGCACTTGCTCAACAGTTGCACACTGAAATCTGCAGGACTTAATCAGCACTTAGCTTGGACAGGATGGAACTCAATGCATTTTTCCATCAGCCCAGGACAAACTGCAGTCTGGACCAAGAGACCATTCTGGAAATCACCAATTAAATCAAATATCTTTACAGCCATTCTCCCCCTGCTTTCAGATCACATCTATGATTTTACCCCTAAGAAATGTATGAAGTTTGCAACTATCAGCACCAGACTCCGTTGCAATCAAATGCAGCTCGATCTCCATGTTTACTCAGGAGTACATTCTACTGAGCGGACTTACCGCCACAATAAGTGTGCGCTGAATTGCAGCCTGTTTATTTACACGTCTTTGTATGTGTGAGACGATGCACACACAACCAGGAAGAAAACCGAACAGAATAATGGATTTATTCTGCCATACCCAGGGAGAACTCTGCTACCAGACTTGATCGTCAGGAACCGAGAAATCCCTTCTCTCATACTGAGAAAAAGAAAGCTTCACACTCTCCTCCTGCATATTTTGCCCCAAATCCAATGAAAGTGGAGAGACAAACATGACAGCAGCGTAGGCGCGTTTGATTGCCCAGATCTGCGGTTCGTACCCTCCCTAAACCGCAGATCCGAGTGCTGATCGCGAATATTTGGGGAGGCAAGGAAATCGTCTTCTATACTAACATACCCTGTTAACATTTACTTTATAGTTACCTGGCCGCTCATACAACGACCCGTCGCTTCCGTCCTACCTTCTCCAGCAGCTCTGCAAAAACGAAACTACTTCTGATTAGGAAATATAAGGCAGCGACAGCCACTCACCAATTGGCGAGACACACTGGAGGATGCCTTTGAGCGAGCAACCAATCAGAAGCACACATCCGCTTTGAGAAATGCGGCTCTTACCATAATGTCTCTCCCTCCCTCGGCTGCTTAAACCCGCTCAACCCCTTCCTCAAACTGCGTTATGGTGGTTTAAGGAAGCGGGCTTGTTTGATCTTTTGTCTCTGTGTGTGGGAGAGTAAATGTCCTGAAGGTATTGCCCTTTCCCTCTTTTTCACTTAATATCAGTTGGAGGGCAAAACAGACTAGATTCCCAAGTAAGGTTGCAATGGTATCCACACTTACTTGGCAGCAAGAAAACATATTGAAATCAGCAGGATTTCTGGGGGCGGGGGGGGGGGGGAAGAGATGCATTTAAATGATTGAATGGGGCTGCAGGGCTGCAACCCAAGGCGCATCTTCTGGGAGTCATCTCCATTGAACACTGTGAAACCATACTTCCAAGTAACCATGTACAAGATAGATCTGGATGTAAGCTTAGGCTCACAACCTTATTTCCTTTTTTACATTTACTTGAAAATGTAACTCACTTGAAAATTCATTTTACTTGAAAGAACGTCTCATGGATTCAAGTTATCTAACTTCTGGCTCAGTCAAAGTATGCCTGAATTGTATCACAGCTCTAGTTAGGCCACTTTTAAATTTTAGCCTGCTAGAAATTTTATTATACATAATCCCTATTCACACACTGATATTAAGCGCACATTCAGTAGCACATTTCCCATCTGCACTGGAGAGTGTGTGTACCAAGGGTCATTTCTAAAAATCAACAGACGTGTAGTCGTTCACACAGCACATACATCTATCTGTACAGACACCTCTACACACATTCAGTGTAATGTCTGGAGAGGGTAGGTATATATTACAAACTTGCTACTATGGCAGAGACAGTCCTGTTACAAAAATATAGAATTGCCATAGAGCGACAGTGCTACATGGAGTGCTATCACAGGTGGGCAGAGAGGTAATTTTGGAGCTTGGATCTAGTGGGTTTCTGGGGGGCCCCTTGCAAAATAAGCATCCTTGCCACTCACACATACAAATTAGCCCCATAGTTTCACACAGCATTCTTGAGCGCACAATTCCCACTGTTTAAAAGTTTTTAAAACTGCCCGAAAAATATTAAAATTTAACAGACTAACCAATCTGCTTCAGATTAAATATACAGAGCACTCCCATTCTGCCCTACATCTGTGCCCAATATCATCTGTGCCCAAGGCTTGGCCCTAGGCCAAGCCATTCCAGGAGATCTAAGGGATTGGACAGAAAAGTGGGGTGCTTCATCCTTTTTTACAAAGTTCAGATTCCTCCACAGGTGGGTGAAATGATGGCCCTGGTGTGTGTAGGGGGGTGGGCTTCAGTTCCATAAGATTTTGTAATTTTCTGCCATAAAACAATCCACTTATAGGGCTTTTTTTTAATTAAAAAAATAAATATTTTAAAATAAATGGATTGATCAATCTGCTTTAAATTAAATATACAGAGCCCTCCCATCCTGCCCTACATCTGTGCAAAATATCAAAGCCCTAGGCCAAGCCATCTGGGAAATACACAAAGTGGGGGATAACCTATACAAGACCCATAGAGTCCTACCCACGCATCTTCTGCATAGATTCCACAATGAGGCAGGCACCAGGGGGAAGGCAGGGCAGAGGGCTTGCACAGGTCCAGGGGCAGCCACTACTACCCACTGCCTCTCAAGATCATCCCTCTTCTCCTGGGCAGCCTTCCAGCCCATGCTTCAACAGAGACAGGAGGCAGGAAGAGGCCTATGTGCTAGCCCTGCCCATCCACCAAACAGATGGTCAGGTTGGGGGAGAAGCAATAGCAGCAGCAGCCTGCCCCCATGCACGGAGCGAGTCTCCCAATGGCCAGGACCAGGCTGCCATGCCAGGCGGGAAGGCATTGTGGAGCCCACACCACTGCCACAGGGAGTAGTTGGCAACCTGATGGGGCCCTCTGGAGGAGCAAGGAGGCCAGACTTGCACCCAGAAGTCCGGGCCTAATGGTGCCTTTGGGTGCTATTCATCCCATACGCTAGTGTGCTATTCCTGGTTACAAACTTGAACAGTAGCTATGTGCAAAGACAATTCATGCATCTCTCGCTATGGATGGATGGATGGATAGACAGACATATATTTTGTACAAAAATCACACTATGATTGCAACACTTTTGTTTAACTTCATTCTTTGAACAGTGAGGTTATGAACAACTATAACAATTTAAAGCCAGAATCCTATGACACTTCCTAATAAACATAAATAGGTCTGGGCTCAAAGAACCTACAACTACAGAAACATAAAGAGGCTCTCCATACAAGCCGTGTGGAGAGCCAAGGAGGGTTTGGCGAGGAGAGTGGGCATGGCCCACTCTCCCCACACATGAGCACTCCGCCCTCCCTGGGCAGCCCGATCAGCCACCCACACGACTACCGGCTCCATCACAGCAGGGAAGCAGGGATCAGAGGCCACCTGGCCCCCGGAGGTCCCAGAATGCCCCACACAAGTGCATGGGGCATTCTGGGGAGATGCCCGATGCCGGGAGGCTTGTTGTTGCCTCCCAGTTGGGGGTCTCCTTGTGAGTCACTGTGGCACAGAGCCACGCCGCAGTGACTCACAATCAGGACAACAGGACTAGCGGAACACTCGCTTCACTACCTCATTTTAGAGCAGGGCAACAGTGGACATGCCAGATATCCCTATTCGTTGCATCAGCAAACTTCATAGCCTGGCCATACCACCGAGTTATGAGCTTTAATTTGTAAAACAAAGGCTTATGTGGTCTGCTATGACTTCAAGCAATTTTCAAGTGGTCCACTGGGGCGGGGGAGGGATTGAGAATCTCTGCTCTGATTAGTCTCCATTTTTTAAAAGATGAGTGAAATTGGTCTACTTTTGTCTGCTATTCAATTCTAACAACAACAAAAATGTGTTAAGGTGCAGAACACAATCCTGTGCATATTAAACAAGATAATATAGGTGAAATACCTTAAACATCCCCAAAAGCTGTCATCTTAAAACAAAGGTTTTTGATATTTTAATTTTCTTGTTTTTCTAAAGGATGTAAAATCATGTCAGAGATGCAAATTATTTCTTTTCTTCAGGAACATAATAGATAGAACTTCCTGTTCTGGATGAGGTTACACTCCCCCAGAAAGAACAGGTTCATAGCTTGGGAGTGCTCTTGGAGCCGGGTCTCACCCTGGTGCCTCAGGTTGAGGCTGTATTTACCAGCTGTGATTTATTCGACAACTCCGCCCATTTCTCGAGCAGAGTGGCATGAAAATAGTGGTACATCAGCTGGTGACCTCCAGGTTGCTCTGAGCCTTTTTAGCCTTTATTTGATTCTGTAATTGTTCACGCCTCCCCTTTTACTCCTTTTATTGGTCTTAACATTCAATATAGTTTTTAACCTGACTTTTATAGTTCTATTATCTTATGTTTTTTAACTCTACTATTTTATGTCCCGTTTTAATGTCTTTTATGCATTTTTATGACTTTTAAACATAGCAATAGTATTATCATATGCATTTACATTTTCAGTATTTTAGTACTTTTAGCTCTTTTAGCATTCACATTTTTAACACCCTCATACATTCTAAGTGCTATTAGCTCTTTTAATGTTAATATGCATCATCACATATGTAACTACCTTCCATTTCCACTTTTATTTACTCGTATTCTCTAACATGTATTTTTATGCTGGTCTATGACTATAATAAAGGATGATGATGATGACTTCAAGCTTGGACTACTGCAATGTTCTCTGTGTAGAGCTGCCTTTGCACATAGTTCAGAAACCTCAGTTAGTTCAAAATGCGGCAGCCAATTGGTCTTTGGGGTATCCCAGAGAGACTACAGTATGCCTGTTCTTAAACAGTTGCACTGGCTGCCAGTATGTTTCCAGGTAAAGTACAAAGTGCTGATTATTACCTTTAAAGCCCTGAATGGCTTAGGCCCAGCTTACCTGAGAGAACACCTTTCTCTACAGGATCCCCACCACTCAGTGATCATCAGGAGGTGCCCATCTTCGAGTGCCACCAGTTCATCTGGTGGTGACCTGTGATCGGGCCTTGTCAGTTGTCATCCCTAGGTTGTGGAGCACACTCCCAAAAGATATGATTATCTTCCTTGGAGGCCTTCAGGAGAGCCTTAAAGACCTTTTTAGCCTGGCACAGCAGGGAAGTAACCTGCCTAGATATCAGGAGGCTGAACATAAGAACAGCCCCTCTGGATCAGGCCCAAGGCCCATCTAGTCCAGCATCCTGTTTCACACAGTGGCCCACCAGATGCCACTGGGAGCCTACAGGCAGGAGTTGAGGGCATGCCCTCTCTTCTGCTGTTACTCCCCTGCAACTGGTATTCAGAGGCATCCTGCCTCTGAGGCTGCAGGTGGCCTATAGCCCTCCGACTAGAAGCCGTTGATAGACCTCTCCTCCATGAAGTTATCCAAACTCCTCTTAAAGCCATCCAGGTTGTTGGCTGTCACCACATCTTGTGGCAGAGAATTCCACAAGTTGATTATGAGTTGTGTGAAAAAGTACCTCTGTTTGCTGGTTCTAGTGTTATGTGAGAGGGAGAAAAATTTATCTCTATCCACTTTCTCGACACCATGCATAATTTTATAGACCTCTTTCATGTCTCCCCACAGTCGTCTTTTTTCTAAACTAAATAGCCCCACGTGTTGTAGTTTTGTCTCATAAGGAAGGTGCTCTAGGCCCCTGATCATCTTGGTTGCCCTCTTCTGCACCTTTTCCAGTTCTACAGTCTCCTTCTTTAGATGTGGTGACCAGAACTGTACGCAGTACTCCAAGTGCGGCTGCACCATAGTTTTGTATAAGGGCATTATAATATTAGCAGTTTAAAATTCAACCCCCTTCCTAATGATCCCTAGCATGGAATTGGCCTTTTTCGCAGCTGCCACACATTGAGTTGACACTTTCAACAAGCTGTCCACCACGACCCCAAGATCCACAACCCCACCACAGCCCCAAGATCCTTGTCAGTCTCTAACAGCTCAGATCCCATCAGCATATACTTGAAGTTGGGGTTTTTCATTCCAATGTGCATCACTTTACACTTGCCAACACTGAACCACATTTTCCATTTTGTCGCCCACTCCCCCAGTTTGGAGAGATCCTTTTGGAGCTCCTCACAATCAATTTTGAACTTTACTACCCAAAAGAGTTTGGTATCACCTTGCTGCTTACCTCTACTTCTAGATAATTTATGAATGAATTAAAAAGCACTAGTCCAAGTACAGATCCCTGGGGGACCCCACTTCTTACTTCCCTCCACTGTGAAAACTCTCCATTTATACCTACCCTCTGTTTCCTGTTCTTCAACCAATTAACAATCCACACATGTACTTGTCCCCTTATCCCATGACCGCTAATTTACTCAAGAGCCTTTGATGAGGAACTTTGTCGAAAGCTCTTTGGAAGTCCAAGTATACCATGTCAACTGGATCACCTTTATCCACACACTTGTTGACATTCTCAAAGAACTCCAAAAAGTTTGTGAGGCAAGATTTAGCTTTGCAGAAGCCATGCTGGTTCTCCACCAGCAGGGCCTGCTCTTCTATGTGCTTTACAATTTTATCCTTGAGAATGCTTTCCATCAGTTTGCCTGGAACAGACGTTAAGCTAACCAGCCTGTAATTTCCCGGATTGCCCCTGGATCCCTTTTTGAAAATTGATGTTACATTTGCTACTTAACTGTCCTCCAGTACAGAGCCTGATTGCAGGGATAAGTTATATATTTTGGCAAGGAGGTTGGCAATTTCACATTTGAGTTCTCTAAGGACTCTTGGATGGATGCCATCTGGCCCTTTGCTAGTCTTTGATTTGCTAGTCTTCAATTTTTACAGACAGTTTAGAACATAATCTCGTCACTTCTATCTGACACAGTTCTTTAGCCTCCGTCCCCAAAAAGCCTGGTTCAAGAACTGGTATATGCTCAGTATCCTCTGCCATGAAGACAGATGCAAAGAACTCATTTAGCTTCTCTGCAACTGCCATATCCTCCTTAATAATCCGTTTCACTTCCCCCATTGTCTAACGGTCCAACCGCCTCCCTGGCAGGTTTCCTGCTTCTGATATATTTAAATAAGTTTTTGTTATTCTCTTTGATGCTTTTAGCTAAATGTTCCTCAAACTCTCTTTTCGCCTCCCTTATTGTCACCTTGCATTTCTTTTGCCAGAGTTTGTGTTCCTTTCTGTTCTCCTCATTTGGGCAGGCCTTCCCATATCAGAAGGAAGTCTCCTTCTCCCTTATGGCTTCCTTGACTTTAGCTGTTAGCCATGCTGGCATCCTCCTGGACTTAGTGATACCTTTCCTCCTTTTTAGTATACATTCTAACTGGGCTTCTCACTACCCTGTTGGTTCAAATCCCCACTGGTGTGTTTCCGAGAATATGGGAAACTAATATATCAGGCAACAGCAATATAGGAAGGTGCTGAAAGGCATCATCTCATACTGCATGGGAGATGGCAATGGTAAATCCCTCCTGTATTCTACCAAGAGAACCACATGGCTCTGTGGTTGCCAGGAGTCAACACCGACTTGATGGTAGAACCTTTCCTTTGCTTTAATAATATCTAGTTTTAATTTTTACGAGTTTTAATCTGGTTTAAATGTTTTATCTGTTTTATTGTGCTTTTGAATTTACCACACTGAGCCACTTTAGGAAGGGCAGTATATAAATTGAATGAATGGATGGATGGATGAATGAATGAATGAGTAAGTCAGAAACAGATCTGTTGCCAAAATAAATGGCTAGAGCAATGGATTCTTTTCCATTTGCATGGTAATACTATGCTAATGCATAATAACACATGCTATTAATGTGTCTTTTCAGATTTGAAATATATTTCTCTTCAATGCTTGGGAGGAATCAAATATTTCATTTAGCTCTTTGCAATTCCTCCAGTTGTGAGCAAACTGATGTCAAACTAAACAACTTTCCAGAGCTGAAAGTACCTTTAGAATCCATTTAAGGTTATATTTAAGGACTGCAGCTGGATGCTGTAAGAGTGCAAGTGTATTGAATGGAATTGATAGCACATTCTCTTAGCAACCGGTTTGCAGGTTGCTGTGTCACAATGCATCTGGCAGGAATCCATCAAGCGCATCTCTAACAAGTGATTGTGGATGACAGAAAATGAAATTTTCCATTATTCCAGAGTCACAGGACTATAACAGTAGGGAAATACATTCACATTTAGAAGCCTCTGCTCTTCACAGTAGTTAGTTAACACTCAAAAGAACAGGTCTAATTGTTAGTTTTTCAAACATCAGGCTTTTAATCTAATGTTAATTATACTTTTTTTCTCTCCTTCATTTCCATTATTTATTGAAGATAATAATCTTCAGAAACTCCCGACATGACTAAGAACAGCCCACTGTCTCTCCCCTTCTGTTTCCACCTTATCCCCCCAACTATATTTATGTAGGGGGGGAAAAACAGTTTCCTATACAAACATTTGTTTCTCATGAATGGCTCAGTTTCCTCTACAACTTTGAATCAGAGGTCTGTACAGGACTTCAATTTAATATGAGTAAACTTTGAAGAAACCTTATAGCAAAGTAAAAATTTTGAAGCCAGAAGGAGACCCTTCGGCGACCTTAAGTAGATTGTCACCGCCCCTTCCAGTAAGAGCAGGGAAAGAAGCGAACGAAGCGCCGCCTCGGAGAAAGGCAGGAGGGGAGAGCTAACAGCGGAACAGCAAAGCCACGTGGTTTCTGAGAAATCGGCGTGGTACCCGAAAGCCAGCCGGCGAGGAGAAAGCGAAAGTTAAAACGGACTGCGAGCGGGGGGGGGGGAGGGGTGGGGTGGTGACCTGTTTTGTGGTAGTGGAAGTGGTGGTTGGCTTGTTTTCGCACTTTGTCCTTTAGTTTCAAGTGTCCCCGGGTTTTGTGATCGAAAGAGAGAGAAGAACCATTTTCAAGCAGAGAAAATGCAGTAAATCGGATTGTATTAGTTGCAGAGCCGGGAGGAGGAGTAGGCGAGCAGGGAAACTGCCTGAGGCGCAGCACGCACATGGTGACATTTGGGGTGCCACATTCGTCGCGTCAGAGAGGATTCTTGGACACAACTGTGTGAAGGGGGGGAGTGGGGGTACAAATATTAAAACGCTCATTTTTATTTTTATTTTTTGCCTACTTTCCAGTAGGCTTATGAGATCACCCAGCATGCTGTGTGTACCCTCCAACCTCAGTGCCTGGATCAATATGACCTGATCCACCAAGAGGAACTATGAACGTGTGAACGATTGAGATGCAAGTGCACTAACTTGTGGACTGTCTAACCAATTTGAACCAAAGTTTTACTTTGTACTGTTGTAGTGAGTGACACACAGGGACACCTCAATGGTGTAGTTTATAATGATGTCATCCTCTCCGATCCAAGATGGTGGACACGTGAACGTTTGAGGCACAAGAGGTCTAACTTGTGGACCTCGATTTGAACCAAATTTAGTCCAGTTGTAGGGATAATGCAAGGAAAGTAGGCAGATTAGTTCTTACTAGAACGACTTGTTTTTAAAAATAATAATAATCCAGGATTGGAAAGCGTGCTCAACAATGAACCTGGCGACTATTTCACACATTTCCCCCTATAGTGTGGTTTGTATAGAAGAGACCAAAGAAGATAGGTGCCCATATAGTCTGGGAAGTAGTAGCTTGGGGTGTCTGCAGTCAACTTCATCTTTTCATGTTGTAACAATAAAGGACAGTTGTGATTTGAGGCCTGTTGTTCTTTGCATTTCTTCCTGCTGCTACAGGAGATGCTTTCTGTTGCCTAAGAGGAGCCCTGACGAGACTGCAGGTGCTGCATCAGGCAATAAGTGGGGCCCCAAGAAGGTCACTAGAGAAAAGGGAGCTCTCTCTGTCCATGCACTTCATAGCTAAACCCAAAGACCCGCTAACACCCTAGCTAACTCTAGAGATGACCCAGAAAGAAGCGGGTTGCTGAGCCATATAGAGAAAGCTAACCGAAGCCACTTGGCGGCACTGGGCACTTTCCAGATTACCTGCTAGAACTGTGGTAAAATGCTTTGGCTTGGCAGGATCAAATTGAAAACGATCCCCAGAATCTACAATGGAAAATTCAGCTACTTTTTTGCAACAGACATACAACATTGTAGCATTAAATTGCAGTGATAAAATCCAAAACAAGGCATCCGAAATGTGAACAGCACCCTGCTGACAGTGTAGGGACTGCGGTTTCACAACACAGGAAGTACGGAAGCACACTTAGCAGATACGTTGTAGGGGTTAATCTGGAAAGTGCCCTGGTGGCAGAGAAAGGGTAAGTATGTGGGGCTTTTAAACATTGAAACCATGTAACTACGATGCCTGAGAGAAGCACCTGGAAAATTGGTTAAAAAATTGTTAAAGCAATCTTTTTGCTCAAATTCCTGGACTTTTCATATCCAGGATCATGCCACTTTCCATCTATTCTGAATAGGACAGCCGATTCCTGGACTGCCCAAGCATGTGGCAATCCTACACAAATGACAATGCAACACATGACATTTTTTTACCTATTAAATGCCCTGCTTTATAAACATATTTAATATAAGACAATTCCTCCATCTGTGGCACCTGTTTTGTGATGCTTCATGTCACAGGCATTAATATGAAGACCCAAAACCTTTTAGGGGGCAGTACCACACATCAGACAGTACCATATTTGGGGATTTGCATTGTGCGGGGTGGGTGGGATTACCCAAACCATAACAAAAGGCAGACAGATATAACTACAATGCAAAACAAGGAAATGTACATGCAATCCGACTCATTCATTCATTCGATTTCTATACCCCTCTTCCAAAAAAGGCTCAGGGCGGTTTACACAGAGAAATAACAAAAAAATAAGATGGAACCCTGTCCCCATAGGGCTCACAATCTAAAAAGAAACATGAGATAGACACCAGCAACAGTCACTGGAAGTACTGTGCTGGGGGTGGATAGGTCCAGTTACTCTCCCCCTGCTAAATAAAGAGAGTCACCACATTAAAAATGTGCCTCTTTGCCAAGTTATCAGGGGTTGGCTTTCTCTTCTCAAGAAAGCTATAAATATGTAGTTTATGGAAGGAAGATAGTTATGGAAAGAAGGGTTCACATTACTGCCTGAAACCAGAGATTCCTGGAGAGTGCACAATCTGGCAGGGGTGTTATTCCAACGGCTTCTGGTTCCCGTGCCAGTTCCTGACCTCTGCCCAACTGTCATCCAAGACACCACTTCAAATGTAAGTGACAAGTTGGTTGGAGAATCTCTGGCAGAAGTTGAGAACTGGCACAGGAACTGGTTTTGAGAGGTAAAGTTATATACTTTATACACAACTTTGTACACATAGCAGCATTGCTATGTGATGTGCCTTCACACCTTACTCAGCCCATTTTTGTTTGAGGTCCCATGGCATTTATCTTCTAGCTTTCAGAGAGATAATTAAAATCCACCTTTAAACTAGTTTTGGGGGGTGTCATAGCAATTTTATCTGCTTTTATTTCATTCGTTGCTTGTACATCTTATACAACTTTAGGAATCTAAGGTGCACTCCAGGCTTGTCTTTGGCTCCAAAACCTGGAGTTTTAACCAATGGATGAAACTGGACAGCAAATCTAGAACTATTCTTGATATTTCAAAAGGGACACACACACACACCCCACCACCATTAGCTACATTAAGGGGAGCATGACTTGTAAAGGCAAAATGATTATTGGGTGAATAAGACTTGGAAGTTGGTGATGAGGATATTCAGAGGTGGGATATTATGTCTTCTCCATGCTTCTTGTTGTTTTTTAACTGGATTCTTAGCTGTTGTGTTTGACCAGTTTTTGACATTCTTGCCCACCCCCCTTTTTTTCTTTTCTGAAAGCTGCTGATAGGCAGATGAAATTAAGGCTTGACGTTCCTGTTTGGCTACACTCCCCAAAACAGGCAGCAGCCGTGTAATAATTTGACCAAAAACAACTCTGATACAAGTGGTATATAGTACTGCTGTGCAGGAGTACAGCAAAAGGGGCACTGGGGAAAAATATTTTTCTGTGTCCCTAAGGAAAGCAGTGACAGCAGCATGCATAGATGCTGTGAGAAGGGAAAATTTGTTCAGTGGGCAATCTGTGGTGTTCTTGTGTCAGGACTATGTCACTATTAGTACACATGACTCAACATTGTTTGTTCTCCCCAACATTGTTATGTTATGCATATTTTTATTTGACAATTTAAAAAAAAATGCTTCATCTAACCTCAGAACTGCTAGGCCTCAGTGCTTTTACCACCCTCCAACCTTGAACCTCAAAAGGGGAAGGGGCTGCTGAGTTCCTTGTTAGGGCCAGAGGGTTCAAGATTTTTAATAGTTGCATGACAGGCAGACATTCTATAGTTGCAACTTTACAGAGCATATGAATGGAAGCAGTACCTGTTGTTCAGGTGAATGGCAGGCAGAACTTCAACTGGTGAAGTTCTAAACTCCAAATATTTGGTCAATACCACCTACTGAATTTCTGCCTGTCATCCAGCTGCTAGACGCAGAATGACAGGCAGAAACTATCCTTGATGTCTTGTAACATAAACCCCAGAATTATTGCATCTATTTAAGTGGGGTGTGTGGCTGTGGGGTTGTGGCTGTGGTGGCGTGGGCATGGCAACGGGGCATGGCTGTCAGGGTGAGTGTGGCTTTGGGGGGCTGTGTGCTGTCCCTGGAGCAGGCAGGTGTAGGTGGGGGGCAAAAAAAAAATCCTGCACCTATGGCGCCGCAAAAGAAAAGACAAGCCCACACTTCATGCCAGGACTGATTTTTCTTCCCAGTCTGTCACTGTCAGTGAGGCCCAAGCAGCTTTATATTACAGATGCCAGGTTCAAATATAGGAATGAACTTAAGCTTTGTTTGTTATAGCTGGGAAAGTTCTCACTAAGAATAACCTTTGCTCAACATTGGTTCTTTTCACACTAGGGCCTTTTGGCACTACTGAAGCATTCTTTTTCTGCACCCAGCTGGAAACAAACAGAATTAAAACTATGATTCCACATGACTTTAAATGTGAAATATTTGCTGATGCTGAGTTGTGTCCAAAAGCTTACTTATACAACTAGAAGGGACTTTGTGGGGGTGGTGTCAAAGGAGGGTCCAATTTTTTTGCCAGTTCCTCCTTCACTACATCCTAATCCTGTTCCTGGATTAGCACCCTCAGAATCAGCTTTCCAGGGGACTGCAACAGAAATGAAGAGGTAGGAAATCCCCATTCTACAAGCAGAACTCTGCTTCTGGTTCTTAGAATCAAACCCGCAATTAACAAAGAGGTCATGCTGACTGTGACAAATTTTGCTTTTGCAGTTCCAACTACCCACACAACAGACAGAAAATTTGACCTCTGAAATTACATTCTGTCATTGTCATGGGGTGCAGAGAAAATTGTTTCATTGTTCCCCAGTTTCCTACAGGAGTTTCCTTTGTGCATTGCCACTGATGTGTTTTAATGTATTTTGTAATCCTAAATGTTGTTACAGTTTATGGCAAAGATGAATAATCTTAAACTCATTTGCTGTACTTGTTTGTACTGTAATATTTTTTCATTAGTTATATGGTTTTTTTTTTTTAATTAATCTTGGTAGCCACCTCAAACATCATATAAGGAGGTAAGATAGAAAGCTACAACAGATTCAGAAGAACAGCTGACATGGCGAAGCCATTGCTGTATTATTTTCTCTTCTTTCTTTTTTCTTTTGGCACAACTGTTGGCTTCAACACTCTGAATCTCCTAGAAGTTCATGGAGCTGGTAACCTGGAATATTCTTTATGAATGCACCCCCACATGGTGGCAGCTGGTGTACATCACACCAGTTACCATATTTAGAATTAAGGGTTTCATATGGCAAAGCTCCTCACAGGGGTTCATAGACCTTCCTAATGTTGCTTCTCCCTCTCTAATATGTCTCCCTAAATTGGAGTTCAAAAATCTATGTTCACTATTCCATGAATGCAACATCAGACCATATATGCAGTGTTCTTCATTGTAAGACATGGGGACCAGTGGTGGTCCGCATCAACTCTAGGTGTGGCTCCCTGACTAATTGTTTATTGGGCCTTTTCAAAGCTCTGGTCAAAGCTGAATACTCTGCACAGCTAGCACCATGCTGGGATGACCATTCTCACAATGCAGTGCTGCACTTTGCCCAGAACAAGGGTCTCCTTTAAGGGAAACAGAGCCCTCTAGAGCATCTTGGAAGGTGGTGTGCATGGAATGCTGGCAAGTGTAGCCATTTCCAGTGCTTTCCTCCTAGAGCTCCCAAGAAAGGGCTCTGTTTCCCTTAAAGGGCCCTCCCAGCACTGAGGAAATCACAGGACTGTGTGGAGATCAGCACAATGGGAAATGCCTTTCACACTTAAACAAATAGTGATGATCACTGATGTATTGTATGTTTGAAATGGCTTGCAGGAGAAACATGGGACGCAAGCAGGGTTTCCCCTGCCCCAACCCATCTCTTTGCCTTGCACCTTAGTCAGTTTATCTTAAACTGTGGGTAGATTCAGGTGACCTGTGAAAAATAAGCAGGAAGGAAACAGTAGTGTCTGACGGAGTCGAGTTCACGAATCCCAGAAGATGCTCTAGCTCTTGATGGAGTAGTGCTTGCAACACAGGAGACTCTAAAGAAGACATTACTGGAAAGACTGGTGAACAATGGGGAGGTGAATGTGCAGGAGTCAAAGTTTGAGAGAATAATGGGTAATGGTGCTGCCAAACGAACAGGTGAAATTCTAAGGGCAGCTGTAGTGGCAATCGGCACCGACAGCACCAAAGAAGTCGTATACATTGACAGCGTCAAGGTCAGAACTCTCGATGATGATGAATGCCTCGGTGCTGAATGTTGATTTGACGCTGATGGAGCCAAAAGGTCTGGACATCTAGACCTGATTGATGCCGATGGGTCAGAAGGTCCTGGCGCTGACGAAGTTACTGGCGTCAAAGGTGGAGCAGTAGTTTTCGAAGACAAGAGATGAGGCGAGTATGAATTTCGAGGCTGAGCTGATGAAGGCGATGGTGTCTTTGCCGATAGAGTCGAGCCCCTCAGCACCGTGCCTAGCTTGCTACCTCTGCACAATGGCTACCTAGCTGGCACTGCAGTCGAGGTTAGAGAAGAAATGTGTCTCTCCTTTTTCTTGTGGGGTTCTCCCAACAGGGAGCGATGGTGAGCATGCTTATGTTTATGTAATCGCTCCCAACCTCTTTCCTGAGTTTTTATAAAGGCAGTCGAGTCCAAATTTGACAGTACCGAAGCCATGAGGCCAACACTGACTGTGTCAATAGGCTGAGCGCTGTGGTTTTTGGCAGGAACTGGGGACTCAGTCTTGGCGTCCCCGGGCGGAAAATATTTTCATATAAAGATGCCTTGAGGTGAAGTTTGCGACTTAGGTGAATTTTCTTTTTAAAAGATAGGCATACTTTACAAGCACTGGTATTGTGTGAGTCACCCAAGCAGATGAGGCAATCAGAACGCCCATTGGAGGAGTGCATCATGCCCTTACAAGTAGCGCAGCACTTAAAACTCTTCAGAGTAGACATAGCCAAGTCCCAGAAACAGTCCCGAGTCAGCCAAGAAGTCAGAAGTAAAATGCTAAGCCAAAGGATAAAACTAAGCTGAGTCCAGAAACAGTCTATGGTCAAAAAGTCGAGCAAAAATAGTCAAAAATCAGTCCAAAACACAAAGAAAATGGTCAAGTAACAGTCCGTAGTCAGACAGAAAGATAAAAACAAAACCACAGTCTCTTACAGGAACGAGGGGAAACGGGAGCAGATCCTTCCAGAGGCAATGTGAGCAGCGGGCAAGAAGGAACTGAAGAGAGAGGTGCTCTACATCCATCTTGTAGGCTCTGATAGCACTACACCTTAAAGGGCCAGTGATGCTTAAACAAAGCTATAGATTCTTCTGAGGGCCTCCTGTGCAGGCGCAGAAGACCCAGTTGTGAGTGACCATGGATCCCTACAGAGATGTATTGTTATTCCCATATTTCAGCAGAGGATGAGAAGGAGTGACTTGCCTAAGACCATCTTATGAATTCCTGACAGAAATGAGATTTGAACCATGGAAGTTTCCGTTACACTCTTCAGCATTAATAGTATTCATAGCCATCTAGTTTCATAGAGGTTATTCTTACTCTCATTTATGATAATTTTGTCCAGTCAACAAGAAAGCCTTTATCGTTACCCAGCTGTTTGTTATAATTACTCTGTTGGTCATAGCTGCTTAACTTGCACTTTATCATGATAGTCCATATTTTCCTGTGCCATTCTTTCACTACTGGCTTTTTGTCACATTTCTCTCTTTTTAAGAAGCATTCTTGCCCCTGCTGTTCTATGTTTTCCTTTACAGTTTCTTGAACCACTCAACAATACAACCCGTTGGTGAAGAATATTGGAAACATGCCTTAGAAGTTGTTAAAGAAATTGCAAGAAATATCCTAGAAAACAATCTTTAAGGCATGTTTCCAATATTCTTGTATCACTTTAATACATGAATCCTGCATGCATAACATGGCACCTCCAACATGTACCTGAAGTGCTGTTATTAAGGTGTGTAGGACTTGCAGGCATAATATCCTGTTTCATAATTCTATCACATATTTTAATTTTTGTATTAACTGAAATTGCTGAACCTGCTATGCATATGTATGTCCACAGCAGGCCTATTCACATGTTATGTTCAACACTCGTACAAAGAGCGCACACTGTACACAGGTACAGTCATTCACATGTTATGCTGATTGCAGGTACAGAAGTACACTTTTTGTCTGTGCCATGCATTTGAAGGGCCCATATCAGGTTCACTTTTAAAGTGAACACAGGTACAGTCATTCACACAAACACATGTGCGAGTGTACAGACATCTGTACACTCGTACAGTATAATGTCTGAATCGGACTAGTGTGACAGGGATCTTAACAAAGTTCTTAAAGTGGTTACATAACAGTTATGAGAAAATGGTTCCCTGCCCCCATCCCCAAACCTCACAATCTAAAAGGTAGACAACAGTAACAGCCACCAGGGAAGCTGCACTGGGGTTGGATGGGGCTGTTATTTTACATAGAAACATAGGAAGCTGTCCTAAACCGAGTCAGACCATTGGTCCATCTAGCTCAGTATTGTCTGCACAGACTGGCAGTGGCTTCTCCAAGGTTACTGGCAGGAGTATCTCTCAGCTCTATCTTGGAGATACTGCCAGGGAGGGAACTTGGAACCTTCTGCATGCAAGCATGCAGATGCTCTTCCCAGAGCGGACCCATCCCCTAAGGGGAATATCTTAGTGCTCACACATGTATTCTCCCATTCAAATAAAAATGAGGGTGGACCCTGCTTAGCAGAAGGGATAATTCATGCTTACTATTTCAAGACCAGCACTCCCCACTAAAAATATAAAATCTTTCTCACTGCTAAATATGAAAGAATCACCACTTTAAAAGGTGTCTCTGCCCAATTAGCAGGGATATTGAATGTGCTCTATGTACTTAAACGTGAGGTTCGTGATCTGCAAGTACTGAAACCAATTATAATTATGAATTTTGATTCTGTTAATGTCAAAGACATGTCTTCTGTTTCTGTACCATCTGAACTTTTCAAGGCAGTTGAGGAGGCTTCTATTAATTTTACTCTGTTACACAAATCCAAAATATCTGTTTATCAGTAGTATATGGCACAAAAAAGGTAGTTTGGTTGGTACTTCTAAATACTGAAACCCTCAATATAGTGAGCAGAAGAATTTTTATATTGCTAAGAAACCAGAAATCACATGGAGGTTTTAGAGACAAGGCTGTTACTTCGAATCTCCTCCTGAAGAGAGTGTGTGCATTCACACACCAGCCAAACTTACCCCAAAGTCCATTCGAGATCCTTGGAAGCACTCCACACACAAATTGGGTTTTGTCTTCTGAATTCTAGCTTATCTCCATGTATTTCCGGGTTATTAAAATGCTGGTTTTAAGAGAGTTTTTCTGAAAACGCCAGAGCAAATAGGGAGAGGCACTGACATAGAATCATTGTGTTCCTATCCAAGGAGCACTCTCTCGCTCTCCCCATAAGCTGGAAGGAGGCATGCAATGCGAACAGTTTCCAAAAGAAAACCTGAGAGCAGAGGGGAGAGGCTGCTTCCCTCAGACGCCTTGAGTGTAATTCGAAGTGGATTCACTCAACATTTGCCCCACAGCATGAAGCCATGTGTGAATAACTCCATGGCACCTTTTCCCGAGAGCATCATTAGTCTGAAGATTCCCAGCAACAGAAGAAAACTCTGGAACTCTTCAGCCCCCTCCCCTTGCACAGTTTTTGATGGAGAAGGGGGCTCTTATCCTCTTGCTTCAAGAAATACAGAAACTGCCCCAAGCAGTACCACAATGGTGTGTGTGTGTGGGGGGGTCTAACAGGGGTGTAAAGTGGCACACTCAACCCACCAGATACTCTGCAGCATTAACACACTGCACTATACCAAAGTGAATGGCCCTGCCCCTGAAACCTAACTCTTAAGGACTGGATAAAAAGACAAAAGGAGATGATGTCTGCTTGTGGTGGGTATTAATTTTATGTTTCACTCCTGTGCTGATTAGTTCAGTTACCAAGCTAGTGAGTGGAGGGACTCCCCATTGACTATAGGAGTAGGAGAAGGCTAGCAGGCCTGCTTTGCAGCAGAGACTTTCTCACTGCCTTTGCCCAACGTTTTGTGCATCAGTATTATGACTAAAAAATAAAGTGCTGCCCCAAAATGGGCACCTTTGGCATCACGAGGATAATTTTTCAGAAGAGTTTGGTCTGCTGGCAGTCAAAGGGATGTTGCTCTCTGGTCTGGGATGCTTGTCCACCTTGCAAGAAATAAGACCAGGAGCCCTCCTCCTCTCTGTGACAAGAGCTGGCTTTCTTGTCTCTGCCAGAGAGGCTCTGCTGCAAATTCCAATCAGGAAAGAGGATTCTGGCGAGAAGTCATATCCACAGAGGGAGATGATTACCCAGTTGGGTGAATAGAGTTCCTTCCTTGCCCCCACATTCTTACAAGGAAGAGGTTGGCCAGGCTTGCTGTTTTGTCCTTGTGGGATTGCATGAAGAATTGGTCAGGGACACTTGCCCTTATTGCTAGAAATCAGTCCAGGAACTCTGTGTGACCAGAACTTATATTCTCTTCCTTGGGGCATAAAGCAGCAGTTGGCAGAAGCTTCTCATGTTGTCAGTAAACTAGTGTTGAATCTGGCTGCTACTGCTAGCACAATAAAAATGCAAGTTCACAGAACAGGGGCCCTACACGTGTCTGAAGTGGTGGAATCTTTGCATGGGGTAGTAGGGACATACTACAACATTTGTATTGCATTTGAACTTTAGGCCCTAGCCTCTCCAGACTAAAATACACATGCATGCAATACATATTTGATTGCTGACTATATTTAATACTACAAAAAATGTCAGCTGATACCAGTAAGTTAAAATGCTTTTATTTAAAATAAATGCCTTGTTGTAACTTTAAGCACAAAATCAGTTATTGAGATTGCTAGACACATCCTAAATCCACAGAGAAATTCAGAGGCTGACATCCAGATTAACATTGTGCACATCCCTAGTGCTTTGTTAGTCTGCGTATCAGCTGTTGTATTGTTGTTTTAAGGCTGCTTGAACAGTTGTTTTCACACATGGTCTGTTCAGGATTCCACTGCATCACTGTTTAAAATATTTAAATATAAAATGATGGTTTTGTGTAAAGAATTTAAATATCACAAAAATAAAGAGATTGTGGAAATATAGAACATTTGTTGATGCATGTGATTCATAAGATTAATTGAAAGTATGGATTCTGGAACGGTGGCCATATGTTTTAGATTAGGATCCAGAAAGGATCAATGTTTGGAAAGGAGATGTTGTAATTCTATACAACTTCTATTTACAAGAATGTAAATAGACGTAAATTCACAAAGATGTAAATTCACAGAAGTTCAACCATTATTGTCCATAATGTATTGATAGAGCTACAGTAGGCACTGGAGTAAGATTATTAATCCCAGTACACCTAATTTATGCCTAGCTTGTCAGTAATACATCAGTTTCCTCATTTTTCCTTGCCACTATTTCCTTGTCAAAGATCTTAAATCCTGCTCTGACCACCTTAGTTTCTATGTATGGATTTAAACAAGTTATGAAAACAGAGCTAGACCCAGGAAGAGAACTGTGTTTGTCTCCAGGAAACACATATTTACAAGGAAAACAAGAAAAATATTCTTTTAGGATATTTTCAAAAAAGAAATCTGCACTTTAGATTCTTCACAATCTGAATGTCAGTCAGATGAATAAGGAGAACTCAACTAGAAGAGAAGAACAAACACATATCAGTTAATAGGAATTCATTGCTCTTTGTTTTTCTTTGGTTCATCATTATTGCAAATAATGAGAATGCCACATGTACAAGCTATGCAAACTGAAAGCTGAAGCAAGCAACATTTTTTTCTCCTAGCCAACCCAATATTGCTATATGTGGTGTTGAACTCCAATAATGAGATATAAAGTAGACACAATAATACTATTGGTTATACCAATTTCTGCTGAAAACTGACAATTCCAAAGGGTATAGGCCTAAGTTTATCTAAAATATCTAACACCCCTCCCCATTTTTAGGAAGCTACTGCTATATTAGTCCTGCAAAGAAAGCAATGCTAAATAGGCAAGGTGATATATTTTCCTTGATTAACCTTCATTATACAGAATGAAATTATAGCTTATTCTGGTATACAGACACAGCAGGGTTGTTTATAAATGCTGATTTTGTTGGTCCACTGAGATAGATGGTTGCCTAATTGAAAAAGATTCTTGCATTGTACAGATAAGTCTAGTTCATCAGTATGTAATATGCAGTTCAGCAATACATAGTTGCTTTAATCATCATCTTAAGTAGTTTCTGGAACTGCAACTTAGCAAAAACACTACTTCATAGGCATATGTATATAAGGACTGTAAGCATTATCTCCTCCTCACTTACTGCCCAGACTTATATATGAAGCTGGTTCAGCTGGAGTATCAGTATTCAAGAGTCACTCGAGTACTCTGAAAAAGCCTCAAAGGGGGCACTTGTGAAAGCAGCCTGCATCACACACCACACACTTTCCCCAACTGCAGTGTCTTCCCCACACTCTCCACATATATGGAGTAGGGAAAGGGGCTAAAATTAGGGAAACATTTGAAGAAGGAGCTCAAAATTAAACTTTGCCTATGGCGGCAGCCATGTAACTTGAGCTAGCTCTGCAATTCAGAACATACTGCTTTACAACAGATTGTTATGAACAGGGCTGGACTGTGAACAAATTTTGAGGCAACATGAACCTGTCTGTATTCTTGCAAAGGAAACTTCCATTCTCTTGTCTGAAGAGTTAAAGGTAAGGTAAAATGTGCTGTCAAGTCGATTTCGATTCCTGGCGACCACAGAGCTCTGTGGTTTTCTTTGGTAGAATACAGGAGGGATTTACTATTGTCTCTTCCCACACAGTATGAGATGATGCCTTTCAGCATCTTCCTATATTGCTGCTGCCCAATATATACAGCGGGGATTCAAACCGGCAACCTTCTGCTTGTTAGTCAAGCCACATTATGTGCCACATAAGGTGAGCCTTGCTTATTTTCCCGGAAGTTCTCACCTCAAGACAGTAACACTTTTGGGCTCAGTCACACTCCTGAATAAATATAAATCAACCCTAAGTGTGTGTATTCAGGCTGCTGTGGTGTCCCTGACAAATACAGTTCCAACAGCAAAATATTAGCAGCATTTCAATACATCTATGGTAACTGAGCCAAGTAAATTACATCATCAGTAAAAAGGTAAAGTGTGCCATTGAGTCAGTGTTGACTCCTGGTGCCCACAGAGCCCTGTGGTTGTCTTTGGTAGAATACAGGAGGGGTTTACCATTGCCATCTCTCACATAATATGAGATTATGCCTTTCCGCATCTTCCTATATGGCTGTTGCCCAATATAAGTGTTTCCCATAGTCTGGGAAAACACCAGCGGCGATTTGAACTGGCAACCTCTGGCTTGCTAATCAAGTCATTTCCCTGCTGCACCATTAGGTGGCTGACACATCATCAGTACCTGATGCTAACCTTTTGAATCAGTGGCCAAAACATAATAAAACATTGCATGTTGCATAAACTGTCTGTCTAGCATCCAATGGGCATCTGATTACTCCTGAGCTCGTTTCCTTAGAACTAGTTTATAAATTTTTAAAAATGCAACATACAGCAGTCTCCATAACAGTAGGATTTAGGTGTTCTCTCAAGACAGCGTAGACACTTGGAGACATAGGGAGAAGGTCTGATGGAGAAGGTGGATCTGTGGAATCATTCAGGCTTCAGAAAAACAAACCAAAACACATATTTAATGAGTAATAATAAAAATAATAATGGAAAACTCTCCATTATTTGTTTACATCCTCCTCATCTAGTTATTTTAATGCAGACTGTAAGTTCTCTGGCTGTGGACTGTATCACTTGTATGTCCTGTGCGGAGTCTTTTCTGTAGTGGCACCCTCACCGTGGAACTCTTTTTCCAAGGACAATCTCCAGCTCAGCTTGGTTTTTGTTTTCAGAAGAATAAAAATCTCTCTCTCTCTCAGGACGAAGTCCTACTGAATAAACAGCCGGCATAATTTTTTGTATTTTCTAGAATTCTGGATGTTTCTTATAACTTGTGCTGCTGCTTATTTGTAGTTTATATGATATATTGTTCATGTTTGTATGTTTATACTGACATTTGTTTTTATACTGTTGTTTATAGTTTGTGTTGTAAGCCACCCTGAAATATTTATTTCCAAATAAATATTGGAACCAATCAATACTACGTAAGAGCAGCAGCATACCATACATTTCACCTTCCTTGCATCATGATCAGTAGGGCAAACTGTAGCTTAAAACACCGTGTGTGCATCTGCCTCCTACAGCAAGAAGGGGCCCAAGTCTCCACTGGCATTGCTATTGATCTGTGATTTATGTATCTTATGTATCGTAATTATGTACTGAGAGGGACTGCAGCTCAATGGTAGAGCATCTGCTTTGCATCCAGAAGTCCCAGCTCACTCCCTGAATGGGAAAGACTCCTGTCTGGAACTCTGGAGAGCTGCAGTTACATAGTGTGTAGGCAATACTGAGCTAGACTGACCAATGGCCTGACTCCACAAAAGGCAGCTTAATATATGTTAATAAACAAGCATTTTCACAATAGAAGTGCTTAAAGTGAGAAGTGACAGGGCTCAAGCTTGCTGTAAAAAACGACAGCTGCTGGCCTAGAAACTCCCCCCCCCCAATCCTAGAAGCTTGTGGCTACTTAGGGGCAACTTGTGGCTACTTAGTGGCAAGGAGAGTCACTTTACATTGTGCATGCACTCAGAGGCATGAAAGCATAGTCTTCATTCATACTTCACATATTCCAGGTGAAGCCTTAGTGAACACGTTCTGGAGCGCAGCCCTTCAATAAACACCTGTTTAAAACCACCCAAATGATGAAAGCTTGATTTCCAAATGAAGGGACTGAGCTTGTCAGTGGGCTGAGAGTGCCTTACAGACAGATTACCCATGTATTAAGAGTGGGTGCACAGACAATGCCATTAAAGGAATTTCATTTTGCAGCTAAAGGACAACATGTTGATGGTGCTGGTTTTCCGGATTTCCCAGGCGGTGCTGGTTTGCCAGTCTAAGATGTTTGGCAATTATTAGCTGAAATAATTAGTACAATTACTCACATTTTGGAGACTGGAATAAATACAGACGGAACGTAACCTTTGGTTCCTCCTTCCATAGGTCTTGATACTAAATAGAGAAAACAAATTAAAGATTACGGACATTACCTCTGCATCTACAACAAGAAACACAGAGTTGTTCTGCTTCTCTGCTTACAGTAAGATGCCACTTTGCATTGCACATTCAGTAATGCAGCACTGTGAATTTGCTCTTTATCCCACATGTAACAGGATTATATGAAGAACAGTTATGCTTTGTTTGCACATGGGAATTCACTGGATGAAGGCGGGGCTAATTCCATGAAAGAAAGGAATAAAATTATATTAAGCTAATCAAAATAATATTTCAAGAGCATTTACATTATTTTTCTGTGTGTATTTAGTAGTCCAGTATTCAACTAGCAGCAATCATTATAACTCATCTGCTGCTTTCCTTAATGTACCCTGTATGTGTGTTTACATGTGACTGACTATATGCATGTTTATTTAATAATTTAAAGAGTTTTCCAACCATTCATTGGCTTCAGCTCTCTCAAACCTGATTTTTTCTGATTATTTTTAAGCTCCTGCCTTTCTTAATGATTGGCTCTCCCAAAGGCACTAGACTTCTGTGCTGAATTCAGAAGAAACATATTGTCTCCCCTGATGAGTTTTGGTGCTCCAGCCAGATGCAGAGCTCCTTCATTCCCAGTATTTTCGAGTGCTGCCTGTCAACCAGTGCTAACTTTCCCATTTCTGTATGTAAACCGCTTCGGGAACTTTAGTTGAAAAGTGGTATGTAAATATTTGTTGTACTGTCGTATTCGTATCCCTTTTCACTCTCACTGGAAAGTTGTAAGTAAGGCAGGAGCTTTAAAAGATGCAGAATAAACCAGTGTGTAGAAAAGCCATAGAAATTAGGAGACGGGAGCAAATCACACACAAAGCATGTATTTCCACCACTCCCCTCTAAATAAAAATCAGCCTTATGAGGATGAGATATTTAGTGAAAGAGTAGTAGAATAAAAGGAAATGCTTAACCCCTGCTAACTGGGCAAAGAGGCACCTTTTACTGTGGTGATTCTCTTTATTTAGCAGGGGGAGAGTAACTGGCCTATCCTATCCTATCCTATCCTATCCACCCTATCCTATCCATCCTATCCACCCCCAGCACAGGACCTCCAGTGACTGTTGCTGGTGTCTATCTTATGTTTCGTTTTAGAATGTGAGCCCTCTGGGGACAGGGAGCCATCTTATCTTATTTGTTGTTTCTCTTTGTAAACTGCCCTGAGATATTTTTGGAAGGGCGGTATAGAAATCGAAATAATAATAATAATAACAACAACCCCTACCTGCTGGTCATTGTTCACTCAGAATTGCTCTCCCCGCAAGCTCTCTCCCTCCAAGCAGTGGAAAGTTAAAAGCAACCCCTTCGGTTCTTTCCCCCTGCTCCTCCACTCAAAACCATGACTTTCTCAGGTGGCTTTTCATTTGCTAAAGAAGCTGAGGGACTGAACATATGAACCTGCCCTGCACTTAGACAGACCATTTGTTCATTTGTTCCATCTAGGGCATTATTATTAATTATTATTATCAGGGGCGTAACTACCATTAGGCAAGGGGAGACAGTTGTCTTGGGGCCCCACTGCCTCGAGGGGCCCCCCAGAGGCACATCACATGACTCCCCACCCGCCCATGTTGCACCCCCTATGAATTATGTTGAGTCTCTTGGAGATCGGCAGGAGCAGAGAGTAAAAAAAACTAGATTCAATGTGAAATAGATATTCACCGTATTCATAATGGAGATGTGAGTGTGAGTGCACTATATATTGTGAAGTGTGTTTGTGTGTGTATATCAGTGAGGGGCCCATTTTAAAATCTTGTCTCTGGGCCCCCTCCAACCTTGCTACGCCCCTGATTATTATTATTATTATTAAATTGGATTTCTATATCACCCTTCCAAAAAATGGCTCAGGGCAGTTTACACAGAGAAACAAAAAATAAATTAGATGGCTCCCTGTCCCCAAAGGGCTCACAGTCTAAAAAGAAACATGACAGACACCAGCAAGTCACTGGAGGTACTGTGTTGGGGGGTGTATAGGGTCAGTTACTCTCCCCCTGCTAAATAAAGAGAATCACCACATTTAAAAAGTGCCTCTTTGTTAAGTTAGCAGGGGTTATCCACACTAACTGGCAGCAGTTCTCCGTGAATTTTGATGGGGTCTTTCCCAGCTAGCACAAGAGGCTAGAAATTGAAACTGCAACCGTCTGTATGCACAATATGTGCTCTGCTACTGCCTCTTCTGCTCATCTTCAGCATTTTCAGTGTAATACAAGGAACAAACATTCTTCACAAGAAAATGTATTCAAAGCATGATCTAACCTTCATTTGACTGAGAGCTGTAGTGTTTTCCAAAGACTTGATCTTTGGGCATATCAGGATAAAGATACTTCAGTGGATTTTCAGGAACATTATCTGCCATAATAACTTTGTAATCTCGTAAAATGTCCGCAAATGGCAGTGCAGTTAAACGACCCTTGTTATATGGTTCAACTGAATGGAAATGCACTTCTCCTGCAAGGACAACGTCGTTGTTAATAAGAAGATAGATAACCAGGTAATTGTCTCAGTTTGTTTTTCTTAAATATAAGAGAAATCACAACTCGTGTAAGATAATAAAAATGCCAGATACACAAACAGAGCGCAAAACGAGAATTGAAGCAAGCAATAGATCCATTTCCCCCTGGCCTGCTAAAAGGCTAAACTAATGTGTGACATAGTGGGCTATTGTGGCATGGGGCACAGAGAGTGAGGTATAAAGTCCGTACAATGGTACTTATTTCATCTTGCATTCACAGTTAAAGTCACACTGAGACTTAAGGTATCTACCTGCCAAACAAAATATTCTGTGGGAGGCCCCTCTGCTCCATGTGACTCAGGCTAAGCTACAATGGCCATGCAGGTGAGACAGGGCCTACTCAGTGGCTGCCCTCAGATTATGGACCCCACTGTTGAGACCTGCTCTCTCACTTCCCTCATGGGCTTCCATAAACAGGTTAACGGCCATCCTCTTAATTCATGAGAGAAGACTGAAGCATGAGAGAAGACTGGAGGGATTTTAGCTGTGGTTGAATGTGCTTTGCTCCGCTCCTGTGCTCTATTTCAGTGTTGGTTTTTTAGTGTATATTTTAATCTATGGTCTTTAATTTGTTTTGAATTAGTATGTTTTTCTGTTAGGGGTGAGCTACCCTTTGGGTCAGTTGATGAACAGAAACAAAAACAACCAAAAAAGCAAACAGACATAAAATAAAATAGAAACACAGCATGACCAAAAGGTCATGATGCGCAATGGCTACTAGTCTTGATGACTTTACGATGCCTCCAGGTACAGAGGCAGGATCCCTCTGAAAACCAGTTGCAAGGGAGCAACAGCAGGAGTGGGGACATGCCTTCACCTCCTGCTTGTGGGCATCCCAGAGACAACTCATGGGCCACTGTGAGAAACAGGAGGTTAGACTGGGTAGGCCTTGGGTCTTATGTTCTTATTGCATCTATGTATGTTCTACGCATGCACCTAATTTTGTTCCGCAGCTGCTTGTTCAGAAGATCCTTTTGCCCCTCTCATTGCTCTTATCTCTTTGCTTCTCCCTTCCCTCCCTCTAGCATCTCACACACTGTTGGAATCTAGTGCGTTTTCTGTGTTAGGACTTGTCATGTCATGTCTTTTGTATGTTATTCTCTGTAAAGCACCTTGTAAGTTCACAGTGAGGAACAATAAAGCTAACTCTCTCGGTTCAAAAAGCCATTTGGCATTGGCAATTTGGCAGGAAAGCTTTTCAAAAGAAGAAAATGGTTGGGGTGCACATCCTGTGCTTATATCCAACCGCTTCTTGAGCTCTGAGGCAAGGGGAGGAGAGCAAAGTGTTCTGCACTCACCATTATAGCACTTACCATTTTCTGACTGGTTTACCCAGGTAAAAGTAATCCCTCCTAAGTTGCTTTCACTAAACCTCAATAAAAATGTTCCAGGCATCTTGTCCTTGAGCAAGCTCCGTTCCTTCTCTTTGCTCACAAAACCCATTATACATCTGTAAATACACCGGAAAAGAAATGACAGCTTTATGTACACAGAGCACATGCCTGTCAGAAATATCTGAAGAATTCACTTTGCAAAATGTTATGCAGCAGTCCCAGATAATTGCTGGTCTAAGGGTCAAACCACACATGAAGTGGGAGATCAATCACTCCACTTTTTAAAAACTTTTGAACATGTGCAGGAAGCTTTGAATTTGATCGGGACAGTGACATTGAGGGGGCAAAGTGTTTAACTCTTTCCCCTTGTACTGTTTCAGTAATCTAAGCCCTGCCCTCAGAGATGCATTCAGCCTAGCAGGGAAAAATATTTTCAGGGAGGCAATTAGATTAGAACAAGATGGGGAGGATTAAATACTACCTCTTTGAATGCCTAATAAATTTCAAAGCTTCTTGCACCCATTTAAAGAGAGAAAAAGACAGGAGATTTGATCACAGGTCTCCTACATCACATGGTTAGGCTCTAATTTTCAAGTGCTCAGATAAGAAAAATACTTAAAGCTGTGATATTTGATGGGTCAGCCCTCAGCTTACATAGTCAACTCTGCAAGGTAGCAGTGTATTAGAACTGAGCAGAAGTTATTGCTACTGTGCATTGTAGTGAATTGTCATGCTAGACTGGTGCAGCAAAACACCCAGGATCTTGTCCTCTGGATGACCCATCTACACCAGTGCAACTCACTTGTGCAAAGCCTTCCATGATTCAAATGCAGGTAACGTGCTATGACAAGTGGCAAAACCTAACTACGTCCTCAGTTATGCTGTTAGAACCAGAACTCCCTCTATATCATTACTCCCTGCATATGCTTAATTCTCCCACTGAAATCAATGGGACTTAAAAATGACTAACTGCTCTGGGCCGAGCCCAATATCTGTACTATTGATTTCATAAACAAAAGATACAAACAATATTCTCCATTGTATGTGAAATTATCAAAACTCTGCTCACCCATCAATCCAAAGAGGAAGAATGTGCTTTTTAATTAGATCCAAGATTGCTTCAAGCCAAATCCAAAATGTAAATGATTTACCAGGCAAGTGTTCCTGTTTACAAAACAAATTAGATATACAGAAAGATTTACTAATATTTTAAATACTGTACTAAGAACTATATTTACTTTTGCTTTTATTTTTAATAGCTCCATGGTTTCTCAGACTCCTGGAGGTCACTTACAACAGTATTACTAAACAGTATGGAATTTAGTTTGCCCTAAGAGCATGAGAGATTGCAAAGATTTTGCACATCAATGGTAACATACCAAACCTTCTGAAATCAATCTTCACAATATAGATTTTTGCTGCTCATAGCAAGTTACCTACTAAGATCTAGTATCTCTTTCTTACACAGCTATACAAAGTATTTCTGGCCTGATCTACTGCTATTGCTGCTGCAGCTGCAATAAGGGTTTTGGGGAAGTTTACAAGGGTTTGGGGGAAGCGTAACTTATTTATTTATTTATTATTTATTTATTTGATTTATATACCGCCCTTCCAAAAATGGCTCAGGGCGGTTTACAATTAAAACAAACTTGTAAAACAATGAAAAGCTAAAACAAATTAAAAACAGTAACACAACAATTAACAATTTAAAAACATTTTAAAACAAGAATTAAACATTGTCCCCAGACCCCAGCTCAAGACGACACGTAGAGTTAATATGGATTAAAAGGGCCACAACTTTATTAACTATTACATAGACATGGCAGACTGGAACACCAGGTGATTAATCACCCTTAGAGAACAGTGCGGGCCAATAGAAGCAGGTCAGAACTCTGAAGTCCTACTCATCACCCTACTGGGTGACACACCCTGGCTCGGGAATGGGCAGGTAAGCCCCACTCAATTCCGTCAAAGCCAACCCCCCCTTCTGTAAGAGAGGATCTGGATACTTCTAGGCATTCGTCCACCCCTGACCGCACAGCCCAAAGGTTGGAGAAGTCCTGAAGCAGGTTTCATGGCAATCATTTTCCCCGTGCCGCACAGGCCACAAAGGAGCGATTAACCAATCACCCTTTTACATATCCAAGGGTGCTCACCGATATTCTAACCCTCAAATTACCACCCGGCCTGCACTGTCACTGCCATTGTGGCCAACCTAACTCTAACTACGCACCCAGAACACAGAACGGAGTAGGCGGAAAAAACCTCAACAGTGGCCAATGCGTTGGGAGCAAAAAGTTCCTACTCAGCCCCTTCAGGCGACCAGTCGCTAGACCCGCTCTGTACTGGGGAGGGAGGGAGGGAGGAAAGAGCTCCTTCTCCTGCGACTGCCTGGCCCCAACTGAAAAGAGAATGGGGCGGGGAGCGGCTGATCCTGGCCGAAACCCCGCCCCTTGACCAAAAGGGCCAAACGGAACCCTTCTTGGGCCTCGTGCAGAGAAGGTTGGGACAAACTCCTTCCCTTCTGCACAAGGCCAAGGGGGGGGGGAGTTAAGTAATTAAAACCCCTAAATCAAGTTAAAATTTAAAATTTAGAAATTTTAAAATTTTAAAAACCCGGAAAAGCCAGGCCAAACAGATACGTTTTAAGGACCCTCCTGAAGGCCAACAGGGAACTCAAATTACGGATTTCTGCAGGGAGCGTATTCCACAGCTCCGGAGCAGCCACAGAGAAGGCCTGCCTCCGAGTCGCCACCAGACGAGCCGGTGGCAACTGGAGACGAACCTCCTCAGATGACCTTAGTGTGCGGTGCGGATTGCGCAGAAGAAGGCGCTCTCTAAGGTAACTTGGACCTAAGCCGTTCAGGGCTTTAAAGGTAATCACCAACACTTTGTATTTTGCCCGGAAACATATCGGCAGCCAGTGTAACTGTTTCAAAACAGGCGTAATATGGTCTCTCCGGGTTACCCCAGAGACCAATCTGGCCGCTGCATTCTGAACCAATTGAAGTTTCCGAACTACGTACAAAGGCAGCCCCACGTAGAGCGCATTACAATAGTCAAGCCGGGAGGTTACCAGCTGGTGCACCACTGTTTTAAGGTCATCCTCCTCAAGGAATGGACGCAGCTGTCGAATCAGCCGAAGCTGATAGAAAGCACTCCTGGCCATGGCCTGGCCACCTGAGAGACCAGGGTGAGGCCTGGGTCCAGGAGTACTCCCAAGCTGCGCACCTGCTCCTTCCGGGGGAGTGTAACCCCATCCAGCACAGGGAGAACTAACTCACTCCTCAGATTCTGAGCCCCCACCATGAAAACCTCCGTCTTGCTTGGATTCAGCTTCAATTTGTTCTCCCTCATCCAGCCCATTACTGCCTGTAGGCAGGCATTTAAAGAGTGAGTGCCATTTCCTGAAGATGAAAAGGAGAAGTAGATTTGGGTGTCATCAGCATACTGAAAACACCCAGCACCAAATCTCCTGATGACTTCACCCAGCGGTTTCATGTAGATATTGAAAAGCATTGGTGACAGAATGGAGCCCTGAGGGACTCCGTATAGCAGCTCCTGCTTTGAGGAGCGACTGTCACCAAGCTCCACCATCTGGGATCTACCCGAGAGATAGGAACGGAACCACTGCAAAGCAGTGCCTCCTATTCCCAACTCCTCCAGGCGACCCAGAAGGATACCATGGTCGATGGTATCGAACGCCGCCGAGAGATCCAAGAGGACCAACAGAGTCACACTCCCTCTGTCGATTCCCTGGTAAAGGTCATCCATCAGGCCAACCAAGGCTGTCTCAACCCCATAGCCCGTTCTAAAGCCAGTTTGAAATGGGTCTAGATAATCAGATTCCTCCAAAACCGCCTGGAGCTGGTTAGCCACCACCCTCTCGATTACCTTGCCCAGCCAGGGGAGATTGGAGATTGGCCTATAACTATCCATCACTGAGGGATCCAGGGTAGGCTTCTTAAGAAGAGGTCTAACTATTGCCTCCTTCAAACAAGGAGGCACCCTACCCTCCCCCAGCGATGCATTTATGATATTAACCAGGCCATCCCCAACAATCTCTCCACTAGATCGAAGCAGCCAGGTCGGGCAAGGATCCAGAGAACAAGTGGTAGGCCGCACCACTCCAAGCAGCTTGTCCACGTCATCAAGAGTCACAGATTGAAACTGATCCATCCTAACACTGCAAGAGGGATTGCTGGATACCTCCCTCACGGACCCTGCAGAAATAGTGGCGTCGGAGGTTTTATTCATCAAGAGTCACAGATTGAAACTGATCCATCCTAACACTGCAAGAGGGATTGCTGGATACCTCCCTCACGGACCCTGCAGAAATAGTGGAGTCCAAGTCGGCCCGAATACAGGAGATTTTATTCGCAAAGAACCCACTAAAGGCATCACAGCAGAGTGTCTCTGGGAACTGATTTGAGGCAGAAGGAGCAGAGATTATACTCCTCACCACCCGGGATAACTCTGCCGTACGTGAGCCTGCAGACGCAATTCGCGCCGACCAAAAATGGGTTTTTGCCACGCGCACCGCCATTGCATAGGTCTTCAAATGGATTCTATGCTGCATCCTGTCAGATTCGAGCCGAGTTCTCCTCCACCTGCGTTCCAGTCGCCTACCAAGCCGCTTCTTAGCAGCGGTGGTGGCAATTTGGAGAGATCTTTGACAGCTGCACTGACAGCCACCATATTTCTTGAGCTGTAATGCAATTCCCCAGCCACTGCATCCAGCAGCAAGGATTGGGGGATTGCATTATAGATTTAAAAGATGGCAGCCACCAGCACAGCTGCATTGCCCCTGGGCACAAAGGGGGCCTACCAAGGCACTTGGCCAAGTAACCATGCAAACTAGCACCAACAATGACTCATTTCTAGTGTCATTTAGGAGAGCTACTTTGCATGGTAAGACCTAAACTACTCCCCATTATATCTTGCATTACTTTTGTAATGGTTGTATTACCCCATTTTGCCTCCCTCCCAAATATGTATGAAATTAGCTTTTTCTTTTGGCATTTCCAACAGGTACTGCCATTTAATCTCTACATTTTGTTAGTCTTTACTGGAGTATAGTATCACTGATAAATAGTCTTACAAATTGTTTTCTTGACTGCAGCATTAATGTCCCTATAAAGCCTGTTTTACATATAAAACTCCAGTCCTTTTCTGATAAATTAATATGAACATTGAATTTTCATTTTTCTTTGATACTTTGTTTTTTGACAACAGCTTCATTAAGATGGGGCAATCTCTTGATAAATATTTTATGTCTTTTTAAATTAATCAACCTTTCAAACTCTGTTAAGTATCTCATAACATTATGATCCCAGAGACCCAGGTTTGGGGCAGTATATAAATATGTTAAATAAATAAATAAATTTATCATTCCACCCTCACGTGGCAGAATCTGCCCTTTGCATTCATGAAAAAGGGGAAAAATATCCCTGTTCCTCCAACCTTTATATTTCTGGAATGTCTTGGCATAGGGCTTTGAAATTGGCCAGACATGTAGGACAGGATGGCAGGAACATGTGAATTTAATTTCAAGAAATTTTGTCAATCCGTGGATATTTAATGATTTTTTTCCCTACAGCAATAAAACTGCCAGAGAATTATCTCTATCTGTAGAATACTTCACACCTAGTGAAAGTGGTACTGTTACAGCTGAAAAAACAATTAGGGATGTGCAGAACGATTCTCAGTCGGAATGTTCCAACCGCAAACTGGGCTGTTTCAAGTGTTCTGAGCTCAGAACAGAATGTCCTTCAAATGAAGGGCCTGCTCCGAGCTCAGAACAGAACGACTCCATTCTAGTTCAGAACGCTTGAAACTTTCTGAGTGCCACTTTCTGAGTGCCACTCAAAAATGGTGCTCTTCTGGCCTCTGTACACACACAGCAGCCATTTATTTGATCAGCACCAACATGCAAATGGCTGCCGCCAAGTTGATTTGTGATCTGGGTGTGTTTTTGAACTGTGAAGCAAGGAACATGTGTTGTGGTCTTTACCTTCCCCTCGCCCTTACAAATGAACCAGATGTCCAAGTTGTTTGTGATCCAGAAGGGTGTGTGTTTGAACTGTCGAGCAGCAAGGGACATAGCCCAAACTAGATTCTTTTTTTCTTTTCTTTTTTAAACAAATGCATTGCTACTCAAGTTCCTGGTTACCCCCGAGATAACCCCTTATCTGGGAAATGGATTGTTGGCAACCTTAATTCTTTTTTGAGATTTTTCCAGGGTACAGAGCAAATAGCATCAGCTGGTATTTCCTGTTTTCCTGCATTTGGTCTTCTAATTCTATTAACCTTTATTTAAAGTTAGGAGCCTACATTTTGAATATAATTTTATTCATTTTAATTGTATTTTTATTTAATTTAACTAAAACCAGGATTTTTAAAAACATTAACCCTGCATTATAACTGTTTTAATTTTACTTGTGGAGCTGCTCTCCAAATGCAATTCAGTTTGGTGCACAGCACATTAATTTTTGGTGCTATGCACCAAACTAAATCACAAGCTAACATTTAGATCGTTTTTGAAACACACAAACCAGGATGATTTTTTTAAATGGGACAGCCACTTCACAGGAACCGTCAACCCAAGCTGGGAGCCACCAAGTGAGTTCTCTTGATAATAGGAGAAAGCAGGGTACAAATACATACATATATACATACATGTTAACCACCCCCAAACACACACACATATCCCTGTACTACCTCTAAAAGACTAAGTTCTAAGATTAGATTCTTATTTTTATTTATTTTATTTAACATATTTTTATACCACCCAAAACTTACGTCTCTGGGCGGTTTACAACAAAGCAAAACAAACAGAAAAAATTAAAATATTACATTTAAAGACTTTTAAAACATTGTTAAAACTATTAAGACAATATATTTAATTAAAAGCCTTGGTGAACAGATGCATCTTTAAAGACTTTTAAAAGCTGTCATTGATGAGGAGGCTCTTATTTCAGCCGGGAGCACATGCCAAAGTCTCAGGGCAACAACAGAGAAGGCCTGTCCCCGAGTAGCTACCAGATGAGCCGGTGGCAACTGTAGACAGACCTCTCCTGATGATCTCAATGGGCTGTGGGGTTCATGACAAAGAAGATGTTCTCTTAAATACCCAGGGCCCAAACCATTTAGGGCTTTATAGGTTATAACCAGCACCTTGTATTTTGCCTGGAAACTTATTGGCAGCCAGTGTAGCTCTTTCAATATGGGAGTAACATGGTCTCTCCGAGATTACCCAGAGACCAACCTGGCTGCTGCATTGTGGACCAACTGTAGTTTCCAGACTACATACAAGGGCAGCCCCACATAGACCGCATTGCAGTAATCCAGTCTGGAGGTCCCAGCTAATTCATTTCCTGGAACAAGATTATCAGGGAACTAAAAAAGTATTGTGGAATCAAATTACTCTCTCCTTTATGGGCAGCTTCACACCTCACAGGAAGCAGCAACAAACAAATGTACAGATTACGTATACATCTGTTTTTCAGATGATGTGTGAAAGGTTAGGTCATGCATCCCCTCCATGGTAAGATGTGTGAACTCCTGAGCAGGGAGTTATTCACACTTGGCTTCAGGCTTCGGGTTAAATGTGGATAGAAGCCACTGCAAAGTATACTTGTGGCATTGAGGGAAGCAGCCCCTCCCCTCTGCTCTTGGTTTACTCTAGAAACAAGTACACATTGGCAGAGACAGTATTTTCCTTCCTAGTCAATGGGGGGGGGGGGACGGGAGGGGGCGTTCCCTGCAGAGATCCATCTGCATTTGTGAAGACAGGTAAGACGTTCTCTTATCATGCTAATGATTTTATCATGCTAATGATTTTATGTCAGCACCTCTCCCTGATTGCTCTGGTGTTCTCAGGAAAAGTAGATTAAAAACAGCATTTTAAAAACCCAGACATACATCGAGATAAGTTGGAATTCACATCACAAAGCTTGATTTGTGTGTGGAGTGGGTCCAAGGATCTCAACAGCAATTCAGGGTAGGTTTGTGAACATACACACACTCCTGAATGAGATTCAGGTTATAAGCCCCATGTGTAAAACCTCCAGGAGCACAAACTCCAAGTCCTCACCGATTGACATTAAATTCCTAGACCAAACCATGAAAGACAGAAACATGCCATTTTCGCACATATGTTCCAGATCTTACCAGACTACCAAAAAATATCCACCATCCCCAAAATTCATTACTGTCCTGGAAAACCCAGAAATATACTCCCAGTGCAGACATGGGGAATGAGACAAAGCCTAGAGCAGGGATGGGGAAAGCAGAGGTTTAAATCACTTGTGTGTCTGCTTCCTGTAATGTAAGGATGTGCAAACCGGTTCAAATTCGAACCGGTTCGATGGCTTGAATTCGAACTGAACCAGCCATTAGGTTTGAGCTGCTGGTTCGAATTAAAACCGAACTGGGGGGGGGGGTGATTGGAACCAGTTCAAACCTCCCAAAGTGGGTGGGGTGGTAGTTGGCACCCAAAGCAATTGGACACTCATACAATTTTTTACCAATTTTTGTAATTCATAAAAAAAATCTGCACCACACCACCACTCGCTACATCACCACCCTCTGCGCACTACATCACCACTTGCTCTCGGCCACCCCAGTGCCCCCAAGTGCAGTTATGGGGCTGTTGAAACCTCCATTATTCCCTATGGAGAAAAACCTTAAAGATGCGTAAACTTCAAAAATCATTTAAAAATCAGCCCTTTTCCCAGTTCCTTTAAAATAATTCTGGTAGTTTCCTTGCCCCCCTTGGGCACTACCACCCACCATACTCTGCTCTAAGCCACCCTTTTCCCATAGACGTGAAGCTATACATTTGCTGGAATCCTCATTATTCCCTACAGGGAATTCAAAAATACTTTAAAAATTCACCAATAATCGGAGGAGTGTCCGATTGCCTTGGGGTTTGGTGGGTGGTGGGCACCCATGGGTGCCTACCACCCACCTTACTTTTGTGCCCCTAGGTACTCCACATAGGGGATAGGGCTGGTCTGAGTCCCATTATACCCTATGAGAAAAATAATTTAAAATATTTCAAAAATTCATAAAAAAATTGTAGGAGTGTCCGATTACTTCGTGGTTTGGGTAGTAGTTGGCACCCATATGTGCTCCACAATATGGAATAATGGGCTGGTTCGTGTCCCATTATACCCTATGAGGAAAAAATAAAAAAATTTCAAAAATTCATAAAATTTTTTACTAGTGTCCAATTGCTTTGGGGGTTGTGTGGTAGGCACCCATGGGTGCCAACTACCACCCCACCCACTTTGGGTGGTTTGAACCAGTTCAAATCAGTTCAATTCAAACCAAAATGGGGGTGGGGGTTTGAGCAAAACCAAAACTGAACCTGCTCCTCCCATTTGAACCTGGTTCAAATTCGAAATGAACCAGGCAAACCAGTTTTGTGCACATCCCTACTGTAATGTGCAAAACCAATCTAAAACAAGTTGTTTACATATGATGTTTTTGCATCACCATTTGAAACTGGTCATTTGCAGTCCATTGGTTAGACATGGGAAATGTGTTTCCTTTCAATCCAATAACATTTCAAAGTATTGTCAATCAAGGTCTAATTCTGGAATATCCTTTTTTCTTTCCCAAAGAAAACCTCATGGAGGAATACATATGTAAAGCATTACAATGGGTTGTATCCTGTGGGCAGAATGAAGTTTGCACAAATCCCTCTCCCCAACGTCAGTCCCCTGAAAAGGCTCTCCTGAGAGTTGAGAGACTCTCAGCTCATGGAATGTGCTTGCAGGGGCATAGCCACCATTGGATAAGGGAAGGGTGAGTGTCCCTAGGGCACCAGGGTCTGGGGGTACACCAGGGAACCCCCTCCCTCCCTCCCTCACACACTCAGCTGGCGAATGAAGTGCTCGCTGTCTAGGAGCCTGAGATGTAGCCCTCTCGTACCCAAACCTTTCCTGCCCAACCAGTGCTTTGTTTAAGTACTGGCTAGCCAAGATGGCTACCCACCCAACACTGAAGCAAGGCTGCCCCATCAGTTTACTTCCAGATGAGATATTGCATTTTTGCCACTGAAAAAGGTACATGTGGCAGTATTCTGCTCAAGCTGAAATGGGGTTGGGGCCCCATGATGCAAAATAGAATCAAGATGTTAACAAGGAAGAAAGCAACAGATATTAACAAAGACATACCTTACAAAACTTTGACCAGGAAAGCTGATGGTCGCTATAACTAACTCGCAGACCTAAAATTTAAGAAGAAGAAAATGTGTCCAACACCCTTTTCCAAATTCTGTTGTTTAAAATATTATGAAACAGTTTGTGGTTTTTAAATAAGTGAAGCATGATTTCTCTATTGGGTCTATAATCCAGACTGCAGTAGTATGAAGCAATCTAGGACTTCCATATTCCTGCCAAACAGTGAAGGGAAAAATGAATTTGACACAAGTCTGAACAGTCTAATAATTAGAAATAATTAGTATCAATAATTAGTAGCTTCCAACTGGTCAGAGTTTGCCACAGAGGTCAATGTTGAAAAGAATGTTTTATGTTTTCAGAGTTCCTACCTATAAGTTTTTCTGCCAGCATGCCAAGTTGATCAGAATTTAGTCCACGGCCAACGTATGATGAAAACTGCCAGCTCAGCACTTCCAAGAGCTGACTTAAAGTGATAGGTGGTGGGTTATTAAAAAAAGCCAAGTTCTGCAGCCAAATAAAGGTTAAAAATAAAATGTTAATAAATGACTCTTATTGCTCTCTTATGTTATTGTGAGCTGCCCTGGAGGCTCTGAGGGGCCAAACATCAGGGATAGAAATGCAATGAATAATAATGTTTTTTTTTTAAACTCAGTGACAGTTCAAAACTTATCAAAATAGTCAGCAGCCTATTTGGTACATAGAGACCTTCTATAAGAGTAAAAGTAGGCTGTAAAGTTTATATAAGACCTGTGCACCATTCAAGAACTTACAATAAGAACACACAAATAAGTGTTCTCACTGACTGTCAGAGAACCATGGAAATCCTTTGCAGACCAACAACAACAACAAGTATTTATATACCGCTTTTCAACAAAGGTTTCCAAAGCGGTTTACATAGAGAAATAATAAATAAATAAGATGGCTCCCTGTCCCCAAAGGGCTCACAATCTAAAAAGAAACAATCTAAACAGACCAGACATGATAGGATCTTTTCGGATGCACAGAATGCTGTTACACTAGCTGACATTTAGTAAGGGGGATTAAGGGCCAAATTATGTGTTACTTTAAACATATGCCATGCAGCTATGTGCTCCTTTTTTCTTTGTTTCATAATGTGGGGTGTGTGTGATCTAGAATGGGACCGCAGTGAGAGAGGGTGCGTTATCCCTTTCCCCCTGCGGTGGTCGTGATCCAGATTGCCCACCCCACTCTCTGTGGCTGCTATTTAGAAAACAAGCATGCAGCTGTGTAGTATGTGATTAAAGTGATGTGTGGTTTGACTGTAAATGGCCTTAGGATGGTTTTATACTGATATTTCATAGTGTAATGATCATGTTGTTTTTGTTAATCATCTCAAGCTTTCTGAGGTAGTCATTTCAGTTTTTGAGCTTTCTGAGCCAAGGCCTATTACAGCTCCCCAGCACATACAGATATGCAGGTATTTGCAATACATTGGTATATGGGTATACCTGCTAATATTGTAATGTGTGCAACTCCTTTAGCTCTTAAGTAAACTACCTTCCAACCAATGGAACTTTTCTTCCAAGTAAATGCATTTAGTTAAATCAGGCTATATAAACCAATCCATCTTCAGTTAGACTCTATTAGTAAGAAATAAAGGAAGAAAAAAGGTAAGGGAAGCTGCCATACAACACCTACCTGGGGTTCATTTGTTGACAAGTTGTACCAAATAATAGAAGCCCAAGCATTAGGCAATTGGCTAACATTAGAAATCATCACTACTGGCAAAGAACTTGTCTGGTGAAAAAGATAACAGATTATTTGTTTGTTTATCGTATTTCTATACCGCCTGATATAGAAATCCCCAGGAGGTGTACGAGTTAACATAATATTAAAACAATATTTATTTATTATTATTTGTATTTATTTAACATATTTTTATACCGCCCAAAACTCAAGTCTCTGGGCGGGTTACAACAATACAATAAAAACAACAAATAAAAAGGTTACAACATAATTTAAAATTTAAAACAAGGTTAAAACTATTAAAAACCACCAAACTATTAAAAGAGTATCTAATTATAAGCCTGGGTGAACAAATGTGTCTTGACTGCCTTTTAAAAAGTTGTAAGAGATGGGGAGGCTCTTATTTCAAGTCAAGTGTCTTGACTGCCTTTTAAAAAGTTGTAAGAGATGGGGAGGCTCTTATTTCAACAGGGAGCGCATTCCAAAGCCTTGGGGAATATAAAACAATTAAGAATGCACAAAAACAGATAAAAACCATCTCAGTAAGTAAAAACATATAAAAATTTAAATTTCATTCATTTTAAAAGCCTGGGAAAACAGGTTCGTCTTGAGGTTCTTCCTAAAAGCAGACAAAGAAGGAGATGCTATTATTTCAGCAGGGAGCATATTCCAGAGCCCTGGGGCAGCCACAGAGAAGGCCAAATTCCAAGTCATCACCAAATGAGCCAGTGGCAATCAAAACAGGACCTCTCCAGATGATCTTAACAGGCAACAGGGTTCATGTCAGTGTTGACATGATACAAAGCATATGATAGCTGCATGGTGAATGCGCTGCTGTATTAAAATGAATGCACTAGAAGTACTGTTGTAATGGCCGAAAAATGCTGTAATCAGAATGCCACGAAGTGCATGCATTCTCAAGAACAGGATTTCTGCAGGTAACCAATGTTCAGTTTCCTCTGTCAGACTCCACACAGAAGGGTAGTTGTGGTCTGTGCCAACCCACTACTCAAGCAAACTCTGAATATAAAACAATACATGTTAATATATGCAAATTGGCTTATTTTGTGACTAAGTTTGCACACTGCCTTTTCAACTAATTTTAGATTTTACAGAATTTACAAAAACTGTCACTGAGCTCTGTGGCCTTTATAGACATTTCCTGCACGTTTTTAAATAGGCATTGCTAGCAATGATTGCTAGAAACATACACCTCACAATTCAAATAAACATTCTGAGCATTACAAACCAATTTAAGAGCACTGGCTGACATGATGTGCAGTGTACCATGGGCAGCTCTGCACCACCTGCATTGCTGCAGGTGTCTAAAACAATGCAGGTGCTGTTGCACAAGACCACTCTTGCACTAATACATAAAATTGCATAACTGCACTTCCATGACACTATGGCTGTTGGAAATAATGGCTGTAGCATTGCACAAGTGCGCAGGCACAATTTTACATATTAACGCAAGAGTGCTCTTGTGCAACAGTATTGTTTTAGACACCTGCAGCAGCATGGGTGATGCAGAACCACCAGTGGTACAATCCACATCATGTCAGTCACTGTCATTGGACTCTATAGGCTTCATGATGTCGGACGCAATGGACACTGCCTGCAGTTTTCAAACAGGCTTCCCAAAAACAAGTTGCTCACCTCCATTGCAGTCATAAGAGTGGGTCTTGTGCCTGCACGAGACCATTCGGTCAGAATTGAATAGCTCCTCAAAGTGTTTAGCCCTGCCCCCTGTATGAGGTGCACTTCGTCAGTTTGGGTAGGCTAGCGTTTTCTCCTCAGTTTCTGAAGGACTGACATTTGGATTCAATCATCGTATGGAATTAGACCACAGTTCAACAAAGTAAGTAGCACTCCATGTTCTATAAACATATGTATTATCACTTCGCATACTGCAGTGGGGCCAGCGGGAGGGTCTTATGACTGCAATGGATCACTTCCAGATCAATAGTTATAGGTCAGGAACTTGTTTATCTGGATCATGATCCATTGCACCCATAAGAGTGGGTGACTAATGAGCTGTCAGTATGGAGGCGGGTGTAGTATGCTAAGGTAAGTCCCTTTTCAGCACACCCCTCCAGAAACTGGCCTGAGCTGCAGAGTGAAGATCTACTGCATAGTGCTTCACAAAGGTATGCTCAGAGAACCAGGTTGCTGCTGTGCAGATGTCTCTGAGCTTGATGCCAGCCATATGGCCTGCAAAAGTAGTGTACAACCTGGTAGAGTGAGCCTGTATAGTCTTAGGGGTCTCCACCTTTTGAGGTTTGTAGGCCAGGGAAATGAGTTCCACAATCCAGTAGGACAGCCTTTGTCTAGAAATCTAGCAACCTTTCACTTTACCCTTGTAATCCACAAAGAAGTGTTTCATCTTTCTATAGGGCTTGGTCAACTGCAAGTAGAACAAGAGCGCACACCTCACATCCAAAGAATGCAGGAAGAGTCCCAGAGCCATCATGGGATTCCAGAAGAAGATAAGTAAAATAATGTCACTGTTGATGTGGAAGTCTGTAACCACTTTAGGTCAAAACTCAGGGTCCAGGTGAAGCACTACCCTGTCCTCATGAAATTTAGTATAGGGGACATCAATGCAAAGGGCATTTAGTTCGCTGACCCACCGAGCTGACGTTATGGCTAACAGAAAAGCCATTTTTAGGGTCACAAGTTTAGGAAAGGCCATTGCCATGGGCTCAAAAGGAGGCTTCTTCAGAGCAGACAGAACAAGGGACAGGTTCCATTGTTAAGTAGGCAGTTGAATAGGCGGGTAGAGGTTGCTGTTTAAGACCTTTTAGAAATCTTTTGGAGTCTGGATGCGAGAAAGCTGTCTTTCCATCCCATCTGGGATGATGAGCAGAAATAGCGGCCAGATGAATTTTGATAGAAATGTTAGCCAGCTTTTGCTGCTTCGAGTTCATAAGGTATAGCAGACTTTGGAAAGAAGTAGCAGAAAAAGGCAAAAATCTATTCCTCTGGGCATACAACCTAAATTGCTTCCACTTGCTGTTGTAGTTGATGCGAGTAGATTTCTTACAGTCATTGGGGAGGATATCATTCAAGAGCCTATTCTCCAGGCAGTCAAGTTGAGAGTTTTCAGGTCAGGATGGCGGAGTCTTCCACCCTCCTGTGTTAGAAGATCCTCGCGTTGAGGCAGACGTCTGTGGCGACCCTGCGACAGTCTGAGTGCCTATTGAAACCATGGCTGCTGGGGACACAATGGAGAAATCAATATACCATCTGCAGATTCCTGCAGGATTTTGACCAGAACTCTGTTCAACAGGGGGTAAGGAGAAAAAGATGTATAGCAACTTTTAATCCCAGTTGAATTGGAAGGCATCCCCTCTGGAGATGTGGCCGATGCCAGCCCTCGAGCAATACTGAGTGCACTTCATGTTCATTGAGTCATGTACAAGTCAACTTCTGGGATCCTCCAGGTCCTGAATAACGGTTGGGATTATTGCTGATAGATCTCATGCTGTTGTAGAAAGAGTTGTGATCTGCTGAGACAATCCTCCAAGGTATTCTCCACTCCTTTGATATGGATTGAGGTCAAGGTTATCTGCTGTGCTATGGCCCAATTCCAAATTTGTAGGCTTAGCATGCAAAGGGAGTGGGGAACTGCCCCTCCCTGGTGGTTTAGATAAGCAATTGCCATAAAATTGTCTAAGCTAACTTGGACCACCTTGCCCATCAGAGCTGGTAGGAAGGATTTGAGTGCCTGGAACACTACCAGCAGTTCTAACAAGTTAATATGCATTTGACACTGGTTCGGAGACCACAGATCCTGTGCCTGAAGATCCTCAAAGTGCACTCCCCAGCCTCACTTGGAAGCATCTGTCATGACCCAGGTAGACAGTTGAGGCACTTGGAAAGAGACTCCCGAGAGCAAGTTGACTTCCTTCGTCCACCATTGGAGTGAAAGCAAGATCGGGAAAAGAATTGTCAGCAGCATTTGAGAGCTGTCCACATTTGGCCGGAATACTGACAAAAAACAGAGCTGAAGGTCTCTGAGTCGAAGTTTGGCATAGTGTATGGTGGAGTTGCATGATGCCATGAGGCCCAGAAATTTCTGTATCTCGTGAGCCTTCTGTCTTGGTTGCACCATGAATGTAATTATCAGGGTCTTGATGCGCAAGAAGTGCTCCTCGGGCAGAAAGGTCCTCTGTGCCTTCACATCGAGAATGACTCCTATATAATCTATGTGCTTCATTGGCTGGAGCTTGGACTTTGACCAGTTGACTTGGACACCCAAGTCCTCGAGTAAACTTAGGACTGTCGAAACCTGTGAAGCTAACTGACTTTTTATCCTTCCTGCCAGGAGCCAGTCATCGAGAAAGAGGGTAACTATCAGTCTCTGCGATCGGAGGTATGCTATCATCACAGCCATGCATTTCGTGAATACACAGGGTGCCATTGCCAGGCCAAATGGGAGGACGTTGTACTGGTAGATTTGGTGCCCCACCATGACCTAGCGGTACTGCCTGTGATTGTGCTGGATCCCAAAGTTGAAGTATTCGCCTTGGAGATCCAACGTTGAGAACCAGTCCTCTCTGTGGAGGAGAGAAAGGATGCTCTCCAGTGTCACCATGTGAAACTTGCACACATCCACATGACGGTTCAGCGAGCGTAGATTCATGATCAGCCGTAGACCTCCATCCCATTTCGGGACTGGGAAGTAGTGGGAGTAAAAACCCCGCTACTGATCTGTCCACTGAACAGGCGATATTGCCCTTTGTCCAAGAAAGTCTGAACTTCTTCCATCAGTAGTGGGGATGCAGGCGTGTACTTGATCCCATTGAACAATGACAGGGTCGTGAATTCTATTGCATAGCCCATCTGGACTATGTGAAGGACCCAGAAGTCTGATATTATGTTGTGCCATGTGAAGGCATGACTTGCCACCCTGATGGTGGGGACTCCTGGACAAGAAGGTTTGGTGGACTGACTTTGGGATCAAAGGTGTTGCTTGCCCTGATCAGAAGTCTTCTGGTGGGCTCCTGAGGCCCTGGACTTCTGGTTAAAGGGCTTTTTGTTGAAGCGCTGATACTGCTTTCAGAAACCCCTTCTGTCAGTCTGTTTATAGGAATACTGTCTCCTACCGTATTGGCGGTATTTAGAATTTTGGGTCTGAGAAGGAGCTGAAAAAGTTGTAGCTGTAAATTTTGATTTCTTGATGGACTTAATGGTGGTGTCCATGGTTTCACAAAAGAGACCTTGCCTGTCGAAGGGTAAGTTCTCCACATGGTCTTTCATGTCCAGTTGAAGTGCTGTGGATCAAAGCCAAGCATGCCTCCATAAAGAAACAGCAGTTGCCAGAGTCTGGGACTCTGTCTCTGCCAGGTGCTTGGCATTACTCAATTGCTGTCTTGTCAAGAGGGTAACTTTGGAATGGATGTCATTGAACCTGGCCAGAAATTCTTCAGACTAGAGGTCAGCCTGTTCCTGGGCAAGTTCATCCCAGAGGGAGTGAGCATGTTTGGCAAAACATGCTGTGTAATTCACAATTTTGACAGCCAGGCAGGTAATAGGGTAGATCGTCTGAACTAGAATGTCCAACTTTCGACCCTCCTTGTCCCCTGGTATGGTATGTTGCCTGCCGGTTTTAGAGGAAGAGGCGCAATCCACCACAACAGAGTATGGAGGAAGATGTTTTAATAGGAAATCATTTCCCCCTTCCTGAATTCTTGAAAGTAGGAGCAGAGGTTTGGAGAGCTTCCCAAGCAGACTTCACTGTCTTTGAGATTACAGGTAACACTGGGAAGTGCACTGGCTGGGTGGCAGCCGTTGAGTTAAAGAACTTATAAACAGGGTAATCCACCTCTTGAGCCTGTTCCTTCAATTCCAATCCAAGTGCAGATTTCTGAAATTTGTCGGTGATAAGAACACAGCTCCTCATTAGGAGACACGTTGTCACTAAGTTGGCACTACCTTGAGCAGGGGATCATCACGGTGTTCATAGGAACTTGTGCCAGTAGAAGATGAATCTGAGTCATAGCCATCCGTTAAGATTATGGTTTGAGGTCCAGAAGGAGCAGAAGCTTTCTTTTTGGATACTGTTTGTGTAGTAGACGTCCTGGTGTCAAGAAGCACCTTCTTAGAGGGTTGAGTGTTTTGAGGACGTGGTTTAGGTACTTCCCACAGTCTGTGTGGAAATGCAGGCAAGCTGAATTGAATGTTTCGCTACCGAAACATCAACCTCTCTTGGTGGCGTAACTTGAGTCGACAACTGAGATCCTAGCTGTTGCAGGTATCGGTAACGGTGTGACCTGGGTCAACATCAAGACCATAGTAGTAGAAGGTTTAGTTAATTCTGGTGGAGGCGTTACTTGGGTGGCTATGGAGCATCGAGGCAGAAAACTGGTGCTGGGCCTTCCAGAGTTTATACTCTTGATAATCCCCTGGAAGTACAGGAGAGCGAAGGTGAATTTGAGAAGCATCTCCCCAACCGCCTCTGCGCACTAAGCCCTGTGTGGCCATGTAGTCCATTGGAGTTTTCCATGTATACGGGCTGGCAGTCTGCATGGACTGAAAAGGCTGGAAAGCTGAAAGTGTGGAATGAGCAGACAGTCAGGACCGATAAGGCAAAGTTCCTGGAATCCTTGGTATTGAGAGCGCCGCTCCATCCTCTTTGGCATTGAGACCGTGGCTAAGGAAGCCGTAAAATGTTGATGCCAAAGGAGTGCTTTCAGTGGAATCCAACATATTTAAGAGGCATTGGGCATCGCCAGGCCCTAAGCTGGCCTCTAGATTATCATCCCCAGCGTCAATGTCGAAAGAGACGGGCAAGAAGAAGGGCAGAAAGCAAGCTGTGCACGGAGAATGGCTGGAGACAGATGTTGTCTTGGTGTCATAGCAGGAGACAGGGAGTGCTCCTGGTGTTGAACAGTCAAGATTGTGGTTGGCACCAACATTGACATCCTTGTCAAAGATGAAGCAGGGCGTTGAGTCATGGGTATGGAAGTTCTATGACATCCGGTGTCAATGGACAGGACCGAAAAGCTATTGGGGTTGACTGGAGAGTCACTGGAGAAGATGTAATCTGCGCAGCAGCAGTAGTCTCTTCACGCCCAGACTTGGTACTCTTCTCCTGATGCTTCTTGGAAAGGGGGGGGGCTTCAACATCCCTCAGTGCTGAGACCCTTGATGTTGAGAGTTGTGCCGCTTATGATGGGATGAGTCAGAGGGTGGCTTCAGAGTTTTAAATGTGTCAGAGACAGACGTCGTAGCAGTTCGTGTCGAAGTTTTAGTCTGCCCAATGGCAGATCCTGACACTGACTTCGACACCGAGCCCAGTGTTGACCTCGATACCGTATGAGGAGAAAACACTAGACTGCCCAAACTGAGAAAGTGCACCATGTGCAGGGGGTGGGGCTAAGCGCTTCAATTCTAAGAGCTAGTCAATTCTGCCCGAATGGTCTCATGCAGGCTCAGAGCCCACTCTTACGAGCGCAATGGATCACGATCCAGATCAATAATTGCTAAAAATATTCACTGATATCACAGTTGGGATCCATGATGGTTATACCAAAATTCTACTGACTCTGAAAATAAAAAACCTGCAGTCGTGTATATCACAAAAGTCTAAAACAATTATTTGCCATATAGTTCTGTTTAATCAACAAAATGGTATTGCTTTTGGCCATTTTACTAGCAACTTGGTTTTTACTTTTCTCATGTTTGTGTTTTGACTATAATACCTCTGTTTTGTAGTAACAACATTCATATGTGAACACATGTAGCATGGTCAAAACCCAAACATGTTTAGATTGCTATGTGTGAAAATGCCCTTTGTTAGCCTGCTCGACCCATTTGATGCATATTTTGGCCTTTTTCATATGTAGAAACTTGGGTTGTTATATAGCTAAGAGTCCTACGTTGGTCAAAATGCTCATGTGAATTGCAAATATTTCTCTTCTACTTTCTCTTTTGCATCAACAAATATTATATAGTGAAAGAGGGAGGCTAAGAGAATATTAAATATGAAAATGCTGTACAGTGGCAATTTCTTGCAGTCAGCTTTTCTCACAGTCATAGTTGGCACCCGAAGAGCACTGGGATATGTACGTGGCTAGGTTGCTAGCATATGAAACATTGTTCATGGTTGTTAGCAGACAGCCTTCCCCGCTTTCTTTGGGAAACTCTGACTTGACAGAAAACAATGAAAATGTAGCATGAACAAGCACCTCTCTGTCTGGGAACCCTAGTGTTCCTCTGCTAGCTGTGGGCATGCATAATGGACAGACCTTAATGCCTTTCCTTGCTCTTGTTTTAGCAACACCTTTGCAGGAAACCCCAAATCTTCTCCTGGAAGTTATTCATTTTGGCATCAAACACAAGCCAGCAGACACAGACAAGTATTAAACTGCTCTTAATTGGCTCTGTGGTCGCCAAGAGTTGACACTGACTCAACGGCACAGCTTTACTTCTCCCTCTATTGCTTTTCCTCCCCTCCCCTTTTCCTTTGTCCACATTCCAATGCCAGCCACTAGGCCTTGCCTGCTCAATTTGGGCCCCCCAGCTGTTTTTGGGCTACAACTCCCATAATCCCCAGCCACAGTGGCCAATAGCCAAGGATTATGGGAGTTGTAGGCCAACATCTGCACTAGGCTATTAGAGCAGAGACGTAGCTAGGGGAGAGGGGGCCCATATTCATCCCTCTCCTTGCGGTCCCTTGGAGTGAGGGAGATAATGAAGAAAATAGGCAGGGGCAGAGCTGGGGGGCCCTCAGTTGCTGAGAGGCCTGGGTTCTATGAACCCATCCATTCAATTATAGCTATATCCCTTCACTTCCTCACACCCCTTCCTTCCTTATCTAGTCCTGGGGAGCTGCCTTCATTACCTGTGCAACTGTGACAGTATCAAGGTTTCCAAATACCACTGTTTGCATTGTGCCTCTGCTTTATCAATACACTTTATTTCTTCAGAATAAAGAAATAAAAGCCTTGTATCTGAGTCTGTTGCCTCTTCAGGGTATCCTAATGTTGCCATTTGCCTGTTTCCAGACTGTGGTCTGTTTGCTATGCACACCTGAAGTTTGGTTTTGAGCTAAATTTCCCAAGTTGATATAAGAGCATGAGTATACATGTGTGTAGTGTACAGGTGTGTGAGCAAGTGTGACTACTTGACTACTGTTCAAGGAAGCAGGCAGAAGAAGCAAAGAATATATGTGACTGTGTGGCTATACAGTACACTACATATACATTACAATTGTATGATGAACCCTATAACAAGAAGGACCCTGTTAGTTTGGGCCAAAGCATAATCTGTCCAGCATTCTGGCTTGCAAAATTGGTCAGCCAGATGACCCCCAGACATCTATAAATGTTTTGAATGCATTATATCTGCCTGGGGCAAAAAAGAGAAGTACACACTCTTTTTTGCTTAGCAAAACTATAGACAGAAGATAAAAGTAACCACTTTTTTTAAAAAAAGTTCTAAAATAATATATGTAAAGCTAGGGGAATAATATAGTAGCTCTGCAGATTTCTGGGAATCTATTCAAATTAATGAGTGGATAAACAATAGCTGTTTAAATCATGTAAAGCAGGGCAGGAGACAGCATACAGAAAGATTTGGCATCCATGTTTTGATGGTCTGTTATTGCTTTTTGATGATTTTATATTGAGAAATTATTTTGTTTGGCTATGTTGTATATTCTTACTTTTACAGTCTTACTTCTTAATTTAAGTATATTTTGCATTTAATTTAAAAAAAACAACTTCTGGGAATCTGCTGGTGAGTGGTAGGCATTGTTTTTAGATAAATAATTCCTTTGCCTTGGCTCACTCAAAAATATACAAAAAGAACTTACTTCCAAGTCTATGGTCAATCCATATAAGCAGACCTGTGTTTCAAAGCTGATAGAGTGCAGCTCTTCAGTTACCATTTGAGGGCCCTAAGGAGAGAGAAAAACTTGTTAAGAACTATGAAACACGAACTTGATACTGAAAATGAGAGAGTTGGGCACTGACTTGAATAAATCTTAAGACACGGCAAGTTAACACTTCTTTCTCATTAAGAAAACAAGGTTAGCTATATAAAAAGCATTAATCATTCTGTCTCCCTTAGTCCTCCTTCTTAAGTGTTGTTCCTTGAACATTTGATTTAAATTCAAGAATATTAAAACTGTTCAGTGCGTTACCACTCTCACAAATGAACAGAAAGGTCCAATCTATCAGAGGCGTACCATCAAGAAGACAAAGGGAGACAAATGTCTCCTGGCCCTGCCTCCTCTGAGAGCCCCCCAAGGCCAGTCCCCACAACAGCACTCAAGAAGCCTGGCAGTCTGTGCCCCACCTCGATTTGCACTCACTCCATCAAGCAATGCAATTTCATATCTCCCCACCCCTCTTTTCCCCCACTTGCAGGGAAGATGGTATCTCCCAGAATGCTGCCTATGTTTGTGGAAGAGAGTCGCTTGCTGTCAGGTTCTCCTGGGTGGAGACAGCAGCGGTGGCTCTGTGGAAACTGCTGTTCCTGAGGGGGAGGTTGGGGAGGAGCAAAGAAAGCAGCGTGAATGAGAATGAGCTGTTGCTGAGAACCCTGAAGGGTGAGAGGATGGCACGGCATGGGGACTGCGCCGCAAGTTCGTGGGAGGTGGGAGAGATGTGGGACGTCAGGTGCAAGGAGGCGTGGGTGGAGCTGAAGTTTCCCTGCTCAAATCTTCCAAAAAAGCTTAGAGAACCACCCTGACCCCATACTGGGAGATTCCCCCTTTTGATGTGCACAAGCATTCACAATGCGGTTTGGGGGCGGGGGGGCGGGAGAAAGCAGCAGAGGAGAAGAAAGAGAGCAAACAAGAAAAGACAGGATTAAATGGAACATGTGGAAATTGGGCTGCTGTGCATCTGCACTGATAGAGGAGTTTCCAAGATACTAAACAAAGGAGTTTTCACAAGAGGAGGAACTATATAAACACTCACTTTATGGCTTAAAGTTTCTACAATAAATCAGATCTACTTAATCCAATAAATTATCAAATTGGAGTCCACAGATGTTGCTGGATTACAGCTCCCACCAGCCTGAAGGCCGTTGTAGCTGTGGATAATGGGAGCTGTAGATCCCACAATAATTGGGGACCCAGTTTGACAATCTCTGGGTCAGATATAATTTTTTTTTATCCATTTCTAAATTTGAAGGCATGTGTTCTTTACTCATATCACTGGGCTGGGTGCACTAAACTTGGTTCCAATTCAAAAACTAAGCATAAGCACGCTACACGTTTTAAACTACACCCCCCACCTCTGAGCTTCAGGCTGCATTCAGAAGGGGCTGTTGTTGCCTGTTTAAATAAGAAAGATCCACTTTTAATTTAAGAAAAAAGGGAAAATTTGAGCAGAGATCTCGTGCCATTTTTACTCCCCACTCCCACACGCTCTCCTGACCCCCAGATCCTCCATTCCCTGGTCCTTCATTGTTTCAGAGACAGAAGGGGGAGTGGGTAAAGAAATATGTGGTAATTCTCTTTATTCAGCAGATAGAGAGCAATTGGCCCTATCCATCCCCAGAACAGCATCCCTGTGTTGACTGTTGCCACTATTGGAAAATGCCATAAATATAAATATACCATGAGGGGCCCATTTTAAAATCTAATCCCTGGGCCCACTCCAACCTTGGTACACCCCTGTATCTGCATTGTTTATTATTATTAAGGCTGTCTCCATGGTTAGTCAAAATTAAGGATGTGCATGAATAGATTTTTGATTCAATTTGTGCCTCAATTGAATCACCCCTGATTTGTTTTGTGTCCAAATCTGTCCCCCCGAATCACCCCAGATTCAATTTGGATTTTATTTTATTTTATTTGGATCGATTCAGACCTCTTATAAAGGTCCTAGAGGTGCCAAATTTGGGTCATGGGTAGGTCTCCATGGGTGCCACCTACCATCCAAACTTCAAGGCAGTGGGGCACTTGGTTGATTTTTAATGATTTATTTTAGTTGTTAACTGATTTTGTATATTCCACCATAGGAAATAATGGGGATTTGAAGTCATCCTATCCTAACCCTAACATGGATCCCCAGCACTTCAAAAATTCCTAAAAAATAAACTGAGTACCCCAGTTTATGTGTGTGTTTGTGGTGGGGGTTGTTGACACATGGTTTCAGGAAGCCAGGCTACCAGGAACTGCAGCACACAACCCTGATTGCACACATGATCAGGGCAGCAATGGTAGGACGAGGCTTTGCCCTTTTAACCTGGGTTAGAGGGTGAGTTAATTCTCAGGGTAGCCCTACTCTGGACCAGCAGGGAAGGAGCAGGATACGAGCCTCACAACCCAGGTTTTCATGTTCCTGCCCTGCTACAGCTGGTCATGAGACTAGCCTCATTGGGGCTGTTCTCACAATTAGCAAAAATTGGGCTAGGAGAGCCTAGTCCAATTTTTGCTAATCGTAAGAACCACTGGGCTCGGCTGTGAGCCCGGTGGTTCTTGAGCGGCTAACCTGCTCAAGTAGCCCGCCCCTTAGCCCGGGTTTGTGGAGCGAGTGCTCCGCAAACCCGGGCTATCAGATTGTGAGTAGCCACGGTACGGCTCCGCATCGTGGCTACTCATGAGGAGACCCCCAGAGGGGAGGCAAAAAGCCGCCTCCTGGCTCCGGGGTTCTCGCCAGCATGCCCTGCGCACTTGCGCAGGGCATGCTGGAGCTTGCAGGGGCCAATTGGCCCCTGCTCCCCCAGCCCCCGCTGACTCCATCATGGAGCCAGCAATCGTGACGATACCGCCATCCAGGGCTCCTGCAGAGATCGTCTGCGGGGAGAGCAGGCTTAGCCCGCTCTCCCCGCATTTTCACCAAAAGCGGGTCTCATGGATCGTGAGACCCGCCTCATTGTCTATCCTGCAGAGATATAGTCAGAGGAAAGTGTTCTGAATGCCTCTGTAGAGACTTTATTTCTTTAGTTAGTGTTAGTACTGATACGGAGAACCTGCAACTCAAAACCTTATCTGAAATTAAACAATGTTCTCTCTGATAACTAGTGGCAATAACAGTTTAAGCTTCAGCATAATTAGATCCAAAATCCAGAGTTTTCTTGGTTAAATTCATAGACCTGGTTCAGATGCAACAATATGCAGCTGGGAATGACCCATATACTTGCATGCTCCCCCTTTCTCATGCATCTTAATTAGTTTGTAAAACCAAAATTTCCCGTTACATCCAAACAGGGAAAGTGGTTGAGTGATCCTTGCAAACCAGTATCAAACCATCGTTAGACACCCTGCTAAATGAGCAAAGAGGTACCTTTTGAAGTGGCAATTCTCTTGTATTTAGCAGGGGGAGCAAGTTTCTCTACCCAGCTCCAGTACAGTACTGTGGTTGTTCCTAGAGTTTTATCTTCCTTTTTAGATTGTGAGCCATTTGGGGACAGGAAACCATCTTATTTATTTTTCTAGGTAAACTGCTTTGAGAATTCTGTTGTTGCTGCTGAAAAGTGGTATATAAATATTTGCAGTAATATTAACAGTTTGATATCCTTCTTTGCGAGGATTGTTTAAGCCTCAGTTAGTCTTGCAGGGTGGGGTGGGGGGAACAAAACAAAAACCCATCTGCTGAAGTTCCCTGTCTGGACTAGCATATGTGAAAAGGATTTTCCAGCAGGGCCACTTGGGCCATTCTATCTCCTTGATAGAAGCCAAGTGTCTTGACAAATCCCACTCCCTTCTCCAAGTGACCATGTGGCAGAACAAATTGGTTGACTGGGGTGTATTTTGTATTAATTTAGAACAGGTACATATTTTGCAGATATTGTTGCATATTTTCATTTTGTAGGTCTCAAATGGAAGAAAATGATTTCCCAGAAGGGAAAGCTCCAAAACTAGTTTTCTACTATCCATCCATGGGAAGGAAGGAAAACCTTGTTTTCAAAACTACCCTAGAATCACCCAAAGTTCATCCTCATTTATATTTGGATACATTGTAATTTGCATCAAATTTTATTGTTTCACACAGGGCATGCTCCAGGTTTCAGAGGCCCTCAGCAAACTCCCCTCCATATGGTCCCTCCTACCTGGATAGGCCCCAAGAGAGTCACTCTGCTGCCATTACAAAAAGGCTATGGGCACAGATGTGGCTCCAGGGATCAGAAGTGGGCCCTGGGTCCAACGAGGCCTGCCCCTGACACCACCGCTGATTTTATATCAAAGCCTTGGCAATCCTGCTCCTAGTACTGCCAGGATTTGTGCTTGCCACCAAACTATCCATCCCAAAGAGTTATTTAGCGATGCAGCAAGTCTTAGGATAGGACCATTAATAACTGATATTTTGCTACTAGACAGATGCTTTGCATCTCCAGGGAAGGCTGGGAGAGACTCCTGCCTGAAACCTTGGAGAGCCACTGCCAGTCAATGCATACAATGCTGAGTGAGATGGACTAATGGTGGACTTGGTACAAGACAGTTTCTTATACTCCTAGAGACGTGCTCATTTCAAATGATGAAATTTTATGTAATGTAAATAAAATTCCACTATGCCATGCTGCAAATAGTCCAACTGCTCACCAACTCAGGCTCTGCTTTGGGATCCACCTCTTCATGAAGCGAATGGCTGTGTGGTTCAGTGACATTTATTGCCCCAAGGTTATGAAATGGCCTCCCTTTTGAAGTGCAAAAGCCTCCCCTCTCTGTGGGCTGCTTCAGATGATAAGTCTGAATTGGCTCCATCAACTCACACAGTAAAACGGGCTTGCCCTGCTCCCCCTTCAGGTGCACCTTTCTCCTCGTAATCTTAGGCAGGGTAGTTTACCCAAATGGTTCTCTCACATACAATCTCACGTCTGGGCTCCTCCTTCTCGCCTTTAAGTGAGGCCAGCTCAAACATATCCGTCAAACCAGTCCTGTGCTTTTTGAAAGGGGTATTAATTGCACTCCTTCTGCCTGGCCTTTAGTACAGCTGGTACATTTTCTTTGCTTTGGCATTCTTTTTCTTATGTCAGTTTTGCAGTTTTAATTCATTTTTATCAACATATGTAAGATGCCTTGAGGCTGGAAAGGCAGTTAACAAATGTTTTTAATATGGCTACTGTGAATACTAAATACTTTATTTTACCTCATTTCCCTTGTTTCCAGCACATGATTTCATTTCTTTTGGTTGCTGAAGAGATTAAAAATGAAGATTAAGATTAATATACTAAGAGAGTTCACTGACAGAAACTATAATACTTTATGTTTAATGGTGATTATTTAAAATAGCATGATGCATAACACCTGGTAGAAATGGAAACTTGAAGAAATCAGTATTATTCTGGTATTTTCCTGTGTCACCAGATCAGCCTTCTAATGGCACATCTAGGGGACTTTTAAAGCAGGCTTCACAAGATTAATGAGAAAAGCTAATCATGAGCACCCTCTTTGTATTTTAACATATTTGCTGATTTTGGGTTTAAAAAATAATAATTAACATGGGAAGATCTGGTGGACTATTCCAAGGCTAATTTTATGATATGAAAGTGCCTTAGGTGCATCAGAAGATAAGTGCTGCAGAGACACCTGGATGCACTCTTGCATAGCCGACATGCTCAGAGCAGTGGTCAGTATGAGGGAAAGTACTCAAGGTAGTCCCACTGAAATAAGCTTGTACTATTAATTTAAATGGGACCTACTTTGAATAATTCTCATCATGAAGTGTGGAGCTGCCCATAGAAGATGGTATTGCTCTCTGCTGCTATGCTTTCACAAGGCATGCTGCATCATGGCCAGGCCATTCATTCCATCACTGGCCTTTCTGTGCCTCCCCAACAAGCATCCAGGAGAGTTTCCCCCCTCCCCATCAGGCACCCAGTGCACAAGCAGTAGTTGAACAAAAGAGCTGGGGAAGAACATGCTCCAAAATGCTCGCAGGGAAGACCCAGAAGAGTCTGCCCTGGAATAAATGGCCAGCTCATGATGTTGCCTATCCAGGAGAGAAATGGCACTTGGTGGAGGAAGATACTACCGGCTTATATGGGGCAGCTCCACACACTACTGCATTTGTGGGCTGTACTGCTGCAGACTTGGACTCACACTTTTAGCCAAGGTTCTGGCTTAATACATCTACAGGAAAACCCCATTATTTGTGGGGGTTCAGTTTGGGTGGTGGAGGATAGCAAATCTGTGAATAACGGGCCATTAAAGTGATTGTAAATTGCACGGGTAGGTTCCCGCATCATCCCAAATCACCCAAAAATCACCCCCAAAAGGAAAAATGGGCCAAATAAAGTGCCCTACCATGCCCCACTACCCTTCTGCAGTCCAAAGATGCAGAGGTGCACCTAGGTAATTTTGGAGCCTGGACCTAAAGGCATTTGGAGGCCTCCCTCCCCTACAAATTAAGCATCATCTTGCTCTGCCGGGTGACCACACCACCCTGGACAGATTAAAGAGGATTTGGGGGCCCCAGGTGCTGTGGAAGCCCTGGACTTCAGCCCAGAAGTCCAGGGGTAAGAGCACATCTGCAAGGATGCCCCCCAAGAATTAAAGTTTGGGTGGTATAGAAGTTGAATGAATGAATGGCCAAAAATTGGCCAAAAATCCCCCCTGGGTTTTATGACCTATAAAATAGCTCCCAATCTCAAAATGGAGGACAGAAATGACCTCCAAGGTCATTTCCAGTCACCCCGACCCACAGATATGCGGATTTAACCCTTTTAATGCTGATTTTTTTTTTGCATATACCAAGGTCGGGTGTACATTACCTGACCACGGATATGTGAAGCCACAAGTGCTGGACCCACGATTAATGAGGTTCTCTTGTATTTAACTGTTGGGCTTACTGAGGTGGCCCCCCTTTACACAAAAAGTTAAATCCACCTATGATTATAATACACAAAAAATAATGCAAAGATCATCATTTAATATTAAGACTTCAAATGTTGTAATAGCTCAGTGTCAGTTCCACAGAGGAAGAAATACAAAGGAAGTACGGTGATACCTTTAAATGGTGGGACTATTTATCGCAGATGTTCAGAATTTTGGGTGTGTTTTTTTGGGGAGATAACAGAGAGATGTCCAAAGCAAAAACTAAAATGTAAAAAAAGGGCAGAGGATATCTCTGGGCTTGAAGCAGAAATTATTGACATGTGCACCTTGTCATGACAAATGTGTTTATTGCTTTCAAACTTCATATTTTTTTAGGTACACTTAAAAAGTGCAATATGTGAAGAGCACAGACTGGTGTGATTGGAGCCAGCCAGCCACAGAATGCTTGATCATGTGAGCTTGCCCAAGGGAGCCAAGAAAACGTTCTCTGAGAGAAGCTCAGTTAGTGACTAATTTGCACTGGTGGGAAGTTTGTCCTCAGGGGTCAATGACCATGGTGGAGGCTGCGATGCAACTTTTACTTATATCATGCTAAATTCAAAGGGACTGATACAATGTAATTGATTATGGATGTAACTGATTGCATGAATTACAATGTAATTGATTGCATGTCTAAGTCTTGAGAGAAGATAACAACTCTTTTTGTACTCCCCCCCCAACCAACAGTGAAATAATTAATGAAGTATTATCTTACCAAATGTCGAAATTCTACAGAAAGGCTCCCATTAGCAGATTCATCCATGTTCATTGCTTTGACATGAGTGCCACAAAGAACAAATCTGCGGTTGCTAGAAGATAAGTCCCAATAAGATTCACGGCAGCAGGCAACAAAAAAATTGAACTATATGAGTTTACTGAATAAATTGCATCATTTAAATTTTCTTACCTTACAACAGAAGCATTCCTGGATTTAAAACAACAAACAAGAATGAAAGAATATATATCAGTCTTCATACATACAGAATAACTACTTAAACATTTTAAGGGAGACAAAGATTTAATAATGCTTCTGATTTCAGGATTTTTAAAAATACAAAAGCTGCAAATCAGAAACAAAAGGAGGCCAATACCAATGCAACCTTGGTGCTCGTGCATTGTTTTTTTTTTAAATTGATACATGGAAAGGATACAGCAAAATTAGGTAGCAAAGATCCCTTCAGTAACTGGTAATGGATAACTACTAGGGATGTAACTTTTCATAGGTAAGCACATAGGATTACATAAAAAATGTTCTCTTTGTGATCAGCACTATAATCAAATTTTAATATGAATGTATACACCTAGTTAAGTATGATAGGTTGGCAAGAATCTATTTATTGTTATTCATGCCATATGAGAGCAATTATAGGTAATAGTAATCAATATTCTGCTCATTCGTATTACTGAATTAATAACAAACGGCTAACATACTGTGCAAGGGTATGTTGTCAGCCCAGTAATGTCGCATGTATGCAGGATGCACAAGTTAAGCAAAAAAGTGCACACGTTACACAAGAGGAAGCCCATTATTTCCAATGGGCTTATTCTTGTAACTTACATATATACATGTAATATTACTGGGCCAATGTACTCTTGAGCAGTATATCAGCTGGTATCTTTGATGAAGGACAGTACTCAAATATATAACAAAAAGCCCCATTTTTAAAATACAACACAATTTTGTAAAGCCATCCTAAATTAGAGGCCTAAGTACCTGACAACCAATTTTTATGCCATCATAACACCTCATTTTCTCACATGACCATGGTTCAAATTCAGGATCAATAACAAACCAAGAAAATATTTATTCAACAATTAATTAAATATTTAAAACAAATCATCTAGACAAATATTTCTAAATTAAAATGTTGGAGTCATAACTCTAATAAAAAGCTGTCATCAGTTTGCTGTACAAAATGTAAGAATTTGTGTTGCTGATGAATTTAAAGGACACTGGCTGACATTCTGACTAAATTACCTAACAGAAGTCCCACAGAAATTAAGTAGTCCTTTGAGTCCCCTGCTAAATGGGAAAGAGGCATTTTTCAAAGTAGTGATTCCTTTTATATTAAGCAGAGTTGAGAGTGTCTGTTGCCATCGAACCCCAGCTCAGTATCTCTTCAGTTGTTTGTGTTACTTTTTAGACTAAGAGCCCTTGGAGACAGGGGACTTTCTTCTTGTTAGCAATAGCAATAGCAATAGCACTTACATTTATATACTGCTCTATAGCTGGAAGCTCTCTAAGCGGGTTACAATGATTTAGCATATTGCCCCCAACATTCTGGGTACTCATTTTACCGACCTTGGAAGGATGGAAGGCTGAGTCAACCTTGAGCCCCTGGTCAGGATCGAACTTGCAACCTTCTGGTTACAGGGCGGCAGTTTTACCACTGCGCCACCAGGGGCTCTTTGTTGTTCTTTTCTGTGTAAACTGCAGAACTTTTTGTTGGGAAGCAGTATATAAATATAATAAAGTAACTCTTGTGTAGTATTATTGCATAATTTAGTCTGGATCTGAACCATTGCTTTTTGAGTTTCAGTTCTGGAAGCTCTCTTGAGTTTAAAGTAAATAACACTAAGAGAACCACAACCCAAACTGCCCAGTTTTGTTGTGGATAAATTACATCAGCTCAGATATGTGGAAAAATGTTCATGTGCCACACTGCTACAGAGTTGATTATTCAACCACCACCTACACTAGTGGAATCCCGTTGTAAGACTAAGCCAGCATAAATTTGCTTTACACCTTTTGCCCAGTTTTCACAGCTCTGTTTGTGGTATTCCTCATGCTAACTGATAAAATTAAGGTCAATATGCCAAAACAAAATAAGAAAACAATGGCAAAAACCTGATCTTTAAAGCAAATGAAGAGTATCCAGTTGCTTAAACAGATGTGTGACAAAACATACTGATAATTCTGTTTATTATTTTACATAGATTTTAAATAAAATATACCCATGGAGGCCTCTAAAAACAGACTTTCAGTTTGTTCACTGTTTCCAGATTCAACACTTAATAAGTACAGGAACAACACTACTCCTTTCAAGAAGTAGTATTAGAAAATGTACTTAAATAAGATATCTTCATGATTTAAAGAGTAAATGACACATACAAAGCAACAACATAAAAACTCTGCAAGAAATAAGTCGGATTTAAATCTGGACCATCACTTTAGCCTTCTCTCCTTGCACTAATTTGAGAGAAACCTATTGGAAAACTTTAGTGAGACAATGGCCTGCTTCAGACATAATTCTAAACTGTAATATAGTAGTGTGAGAATTTGCCATGTTGAGCTTCAGGCTTGTGCTCGTTTGTACAAACCGTAGTTAACTAATTAAACTATAGTTTTCTGTATTTTGGCAAGCACAAACAATAGTTTGCCAGTTCAGATGTAAAGGCAAACCACAGTGTGTTGAGAAAGAAGATATATATGAAGGCACCAAGGGAAGAGGGAATGCAGAGAAGGAATGTGTGAGCCCAGGCTTACTTGCACAGCTACAGTTTGATGTTACATCTGAAAAATGTATCTCACACCATAGAGGTTAAAGTTGTAAGCCTAGGCACACATACTTGGGAACATGTCATATTAATCTCAGTGGAACTTCCTTCCAAGCAAGCACGCATAGGATCAGACAGCATGGCTGCCATCCAAACCATATTTACTTGGAAACAAGTCTCAGTGAAAAATATGGTGAGGCTGTTGATACCCAGCCCTGGTTAGGCTGCGCATGAGAACCGCCATGATCAGGCTCAATCCCAGCTTGGCAGTGCCGCCTAGACCCACTATTTACCCCGGCTGTTAGCCGAGGTAAAGGGAGTGAGTGCTCCCTTACCCTGGCTACTTTCTTGTGTGCAAGCATGGGCTGCTTCCAGCCCAGACACATGCAGAGACGGGTGCCTAGAGCGCCCATCTTGTGGGGAAATCCCCCAGTGCATCATGTGTGTCGCATGGTGCATTGTGGGATTCATGGAGGCCTGGGGTCATTCATATGACCTACTGGGCGGGTGGGGGCGGGGAAGGCTTACCATATCCCTACATTGTGGGATTCATGGAATCACTGGGGTCATTCACATGACCTACTGGGTGGGCGGGGTGGGGGGGAGGCATCCCATATTCTTGCCTTCTCCCCAGTCTATAGTTGTTTGGTTGGTGGGAGCACATACCACACTCCCACGTGAACAACCCTGCTCCGTACGGCATGATGCTCCATGAGCGTGGAGCAACATGCTGTACGGAGCAGGGCTGATCACGTGAGAACGTGCTGTGTGCTCCCACCAACAAAACAACTATCGTCTGGGGAGAAGGCAAGAATATGGGATGCCTCCCCCCCACCCCGCCCACCCAGTAGGTCATGTGAATGACCCGGTATTTCCTTCAGAGTAAACACGGTTAGGACTTGGTTGTGACAGTCAGGTCAGAGGCACTGAAGGGTTCAGAACTGCTGTAAAAATAATAATAATACTGGGATTTGTATAGTGCTTTGGAGTGTTTGAAGAGCCTCACATTATATTATCCTGTAATCTTTACAAGAACCCTGTAAAATAGGTCAGTATTATCCATGTATAGCAGATGAGGAGCTGAGGCTGACAGAGAAATCCTTGCCTAAGGCCATGTAGTGAGTTCAAGGCAGAAAAGAGTGGGGCCTCTAGATTCACAGCTCAGTCTTTAAGCCACTGTGTGCTACACCAGCTGATACAATACAGAGTGACAGAATCTGAGCTACGAGAAGCCCATAAAGTGATCATCCTGGGAGAAATCAGAAGTACATCAAGGAGGGTTGATTATGCACTGATGCAACATCTTTTGAATAGCAGCAAACATCAGTATTACTCAGTTTTTGAAAGGTCAAAGGATTCCACCAGCTAAGAAAAATTTGCAACTGACAATAGGAAAAATGTACAAACTGGTTAGAATAAGTGGAGGAAGGTGTTTTCTGATAACTTGAAAATCGGTGGAACCCATCATGTATTTATAGACCAGGTGGATTTCACTTGGCATCTCAGACTCTCAATAAGAAGCTGAGAAATAAAAGAAATGGTAGGATTCCCCACCCCCACCCCTAAGTTACCTACTTGTCAATAGTAGCTTTCACTCTGATCTGGTAGTTCAGCTCTGGCAGTTTAATAAGTAGCCTAGCAAATTAAAAAAAGTGTAAATTTTAGGTTTGGAAGCAAGTAATTTTTTTTATAATTGTTTATGAAAAGGATTGTAATTGCCTAGGCAAATTAATAATAACCGTTTTTATGGAAATCAATATAAGAAGGCAAATAAGGCAGAAGACATGGCAGTTCAAGTACAGGCTATTAAACCATCTATGATGCTTGTGGAACCTGCCACCAAATGCATGAGATTTCCAGATGCTTTGGTAGAGACTTTGGCTACAATCCTGGGAACATGAATATTCACATGAATGAGCTCAGTTTCTGCAGTTAGGCTTGTCCATATCCTTTTCCCATTAGCCCAGCTAACCAATTGCTCTATCAACACAAACCTCAATGGAAGTTTTGATATACAGCACAGGTTCCCAACCTGTGGTACTCCAGATGTTGCTGAACTACAACACCCATAATCCCCAGCTACAATTTATTGTACAGTCTGGAGTACCACAGGTTGGGAACCTCTGATATACAGGATGCTGCTAAGACTTTAATGTAGGATGCATGAACAAATTAGACGACTACAACTACTACTATGAATATGTATATACTGCTCTTCAACCAAGGTTCTCAAAGCAGTTTACAGAGAAAAAGAAACAATGCATAAATAAGATAGTCCCCTGTCCCCAAAGGGCTCACAATCTAAAAGATTGTGAAGAAGAGACATGCTAGGAAACTAAGCAGATTTTGGAGCATAGAAATTAAGTAAATGGCAAGTGATATTCTTACTCACCTAAGTTTAACAGTAAACTGTATTAAAGTTTTAAGAACCAAAGGCCTCTGAGGATGGGTTGGCATGCAGGGCTGTCTCTCAACTACAAAAGAACTAAAATGAAAGGAAGCACACATATTCATGAATACCATGCACAAACAAACCTAGTGAAATACTGAAGGATAAGCCAGATACTTTAATTTCATGGAGACCCACTTCTTCAGCATGGCATGGCAAGAATACATCTTTTGCATATATTAAACATTTTCATGGTTGGAGCTATAGGAGGTTAAGATGCCTTTTAGTCTAAACTAGCTGGCCTGGGCACAGAGCATCTGCACCTCTAGTTCTCCCCCGTTCTCAGCCCACATTCCTCGTTCTCGGCCCCTCGTTCTCAGTCCTTCCCCCTCCAATGTTTTTTCTCTCTGGCTGGTCACCTGGCCGGCTGCTTTTTCCGCCCGCCCACCCACCACTTTCTTTTCCCCCTGCTACTGCTTTCTCTCCCCTCCGGCCGTCTTTGCTTTCTCTCCCCCGCTGCCACTTTCACTTTCTCCGCCCGTCACCGCTTTCTCTTCCTGCCCACCGACCCGCCCATTCGCTGGCCTGTCCGCTGGCCTTATGTTCCCCACTACTGTCGCTTTTCTTGCCCTCTCCCCTTGCTCACGAACTCTCGCGAGAGCTGCCACACATGAGATTAGTGACAGGTACGTCTAAGAGAATTAGAAAGATAGATAGACAGACAGACAGACAGACAAATAGATTAAACTGAAAATATAAAATAGTAGATGTACCTCTGGAAAAGGCTGTAAAGCAAAAAGTTCACTCTTTCCAACAAGTGAGGTCTTTGCAGTGGAATGGGGTCTCCCTCATAAGTGAGTTTGACCGAAAGCTCATCCAGCTTTTCCAGTTGCCTTCTTATTTGAAAGAGACTCTCTGCCAATAGTGTGAAACTGGAAAAAACACAAAGAAAAGTTTGCATGCTCTCTCTCTCTCATGCGCGCTCTCTCTCTCTCTCTCAACACTCACACACACAGAAACTCCATATCTGAATGCAAAGATGAAGGGAAAATTCTTTGTAATGTACACTGTGAATCACTAATTTTGCTTTGGACCCTAAGTATGTATCAAATTTGCCTTGGACCTATGTTGGTCAGGGGGAAAATTAAGAGAGAAGCTTAGCTATGCTTAAGTACCATCCTAAGGGTTTTGTGTAAGGGCCTAAGGACCTGCTAGAACCTTTAACAAGAAATTGCTTTTATACTTAAGAAGCCCCTTTTAAAAGGTCTAGTGAGGCTATGAAGGCCACTTTTACTATTTTGGAGATGTACAGATAAAATATGTCAAGTGCACAAATGTAAAATGTGAATATTGTGGGAACAAACCTGTGTACACAAACATGCACAGCATACATACAGAGAGAGGCTCTACACATGATCAATGTGTAGAGCCTCATGAGGTTTGGCAGAGAGAGCGGGCTTAGCCCACTCTCCCTGCACACAAGTAGTCGCTCATTGCTGGGCAGATGGATTAGCCACTCAGACGAATGGCGTCTTCAACTGGGCGCTCCTGTGCCCAGCCGTGGTTCACCGGGGAGCTCTTGGGGAAGGGGAGCAATGCTGTGTGGCGCCCTGGCCCCCTGGAGCCCAGGAAGGAACCGCAAGAGTGCGTGGTGCCTTCCTGGGGGCCCCCCTCCCCCTACTTCGAGTGTTTCAGCCACAGCAGACACACAATTGCAAAAACAAGGTTAGCCTCATCTAAGGGGAGGGGTTTTTAGGCAGGCTAGCCGGTGCGGAACCACCGGGCTCACCTGTGAGCCTGGTGGTTCCCGACGATCACTGGAAACCAGTGATCGTGGGAATAGCCTCAATCGGGGGCGTAGCTAGAAGAGAGGGGGCCTGTGCAGTATCGAAAGGTATTAAATTAATACATAAATGATGATGAAACCAGACATTTTGCTTGTAAGGTTCTTCATTTAGGGCTCCTAGGCTGTCCCCAAAAGTTCTATTCAAACCTTGATTAAAGCAGTCCAAGCAAACTGTAAACATGGAAAAATTTGCCTGATGAGCCTCATCATTACCTGCCCATCAACTGTACTATTCACTCTACCTGCCAAAGTTAAGAGTGGCAGTCACCAGAAGGAGCATGGCAATAAATCCTGCATGCAGATTAAACCTCCAAGATCAAACTCTTGTTGGGCTGCAGAGAAGCAGCAGCAACACACTTCCTGTTTTCACTCAGGAAGCAAGTTAAAACCTTACCAGTTTTGCAGCTGATCAAGCCCACTATAAAGAGGGCCTCCAATGCAGGCAATTTGTTGCCGCCTCTTCCAATCCAATAATTCCTCTGTTAACATATTATTCACCAAGGCTTCAACTTCCTTTATTACTTGTGCCATCTTACTGAGAACTTCCTACACGAAACAGAATCCATATCTAGTTAGGAGAAATAGGTAGCTTTGGAGTTGTTTTTATTTTGGTCTTATAGATTTATTTTATAAATTCATACTCTCCTTTCAGGGCTTGTGTCATGGGTTGATCAAGCTAAGCCCTGGCTCAGATGGAGCCCTGGTTCACAGCCAACCTCCAGGGCTCAGATGGGGAGGATGCCAGATGAAGGAATGGCCACTGCAGGTCTCTTGCATGGTGCCACTGCCCTTTCCCACTTGCTTCCTTATCCACAAATGGGACCCCACACATGCACATTTGAGGATGGGACGGAGGTAGGTGGAAGAAAGCAGCAGCACCAGAAGAGATGAATGGCAGTGCATAAGAGACTTGCACTGTGGCCACTGCAAAGGGACTCCCCCTCTTCCGCGTCCCCGTGACAACACAAGGGAATCTGGGAAGAAGCCTAAATGTGTGGAGGGGAGGAGAAGCCACCCCTCCCTCTCAGTGAATGGAGGGAATGTGACAGCTCCTTCTCTTTCTCCCATTCTCCTAGGGTGGGGAGAAAGAAGAATGGTTGCTGCCACCCTGCACCACACTCCCCCGTTCACTCTGGGGGAGAACGGGAGGGAGCAGCCACCTACTAGCCTACTCCCTGCTCCACCATCACCACTCACTCCTGTCACTGTGACCCCTCCCTTTCCCCGATTCAGGAAAGCTAGGACTTAACCTGAATGCATGGAGGCAGAGCAGGGCAAAGGGGGATAGGTACATTGGTACTCACCGTGAAGGTGTCTTCTGGCTGGTGTAGAAGAGGTCACCCAAGCTTGGGATTACATCCCCCCCACATGCTCCAAAAGGCAGGAAGTAGTCATACTTGAAGATCCTTAACCCAGTGCATGTGGGCGGATCTCCTCAGTGCTTAAAACAGCTCAAGCTACGGAATGAAAACCACAGAACACAACAGAGAATATACAACAATATACAAACAATAATGTGGAGAAAGACAGAAAAACTGTCCCCCTACAACCAGATCATCAGCTCCAGCCTAACACAACCCGGGCGGGCCTTGGGTGACCTCTTCTACACCAGCCAGAAGACACCTTCACGGTGAGTACCAATGTACCTTTCTCGGCTGGTGTAGGAGGTCACCCAAGCTTGGGACATACCACAGCACCAACCACGGGAGGGAAAATACCCAAGCTGGAGCTACTGACCCGGAAGGACCTGTTGCAGGACCCTCCGACCAAATGCTGCTCTGGCAGCTTCATGTTCATCCAACTTGTAATGCCTTGAAAATGTAAAAGGCAACGACCAAGTAGCCGCCTTGCAAATCTCTTCATGGGACACCGGTGAAGATAACACAGTGGAAGTGGCTGCCGATGTAGTTGAGTGCGCCGTAATCTGACCAGGCACCGAAAGTTTCTGGGCTTCATACAACATCGTAATGCATGAATGAACCCATCGAGCAATAATGGCTGAAGAGACCTTGCATCCCATCTTAGAAGCCTTAAAGGCCACAAAAAGAGCATCCGACTTACGAAAAGCCTGCGTCCGGTTGCACTCCTTCTCTGCAGGGTGACGAGCATCCGGACAAAAAGAAGGTAATTAAATGACCGCCTCACGATTAAACTGAGACTTTACCTTAGGGATAAACGAAGGATCCGGGATAAGTCTCACAGAGTCCTTAGAGAAATTACACAAATTACTCTGAACTGACAGAGCCTGCGATTCAGAAACCCTCCTGGCTGATGTTACAGCTACTAAAAAGGCCACCTTCCAGGACAGCATCTGCAATGATACAGATCAAAGTGGTTCAAATGGCGGAAACTGCAGACCCCACAACACAATATGCAAATCCCATGACGGAAAACGATGGCAGACCAGAGGAGACAACAAAGCTGCCCCCCTCAAGAACTTGCGTAGAAGAGGGTGCCACGCCTGAACAAACGCTGATGAGGAAACAACATCTGGATCAAGCACGCCGCCTGGTGTTTAAGCGTGTTGGGTTTCAGACCAAGCGCAAGGCCATCCTGAAGAAAAACCTAGTAATCCCCTCGACCTGCACTTGTCCAGCTGCAGGGAGAGCTTTGCTGTCCAGCGCAGAAAACTACGCCAAGTCGATTGGTAAATCTTGTTGGCTGAACACTTTCTAGATGCAAGGATGGTAAATCGGACCTTGACACAGCAGAACTGGATGGTCTGGCAAACTGAGTGGATGACCTACGGTCAAGTCGACGATCTCAGAAAACCAAGGCCCTCTGGGCCAAAAAGACGCAATCAATATCAGGGATGCCCGGAAACCCCGCAGCTTCCTGAGGCAACGGGAGAGCAGCGGCACTGGAGGAAATGCATTCAGCAGACACGGACGCCATGGCACCGATAGCGTATCCGTCTCTTCTGCCCCCAACATCGGGCAACGTGAGTAAAACCTCTGAATCTTGGCATTCTGAGGATATGCAAACAAGTCTATCTGGGGACACCCCAGCTGCTCTGTCAGCCACCTAAATACTTGAGGGTGCAGGCCCCATTCTGCCGGCTGGATCTCCTGCCGTCTTAGCCAATCTGCCCGAACATTGGAAATTCTGTTTACATGATGGTCCAGAATGGATATTAAGTTGTTCTGTACACATTAAGATATTCCTTCCCTTCACCAAGGGCGTGAAGGCTCTTAGGGCCAGAAAGACAGCCCACAGCTCGAGCCAGTTTATGCTATGGAGCAACTCTTCCACCGACCAAAGCCCCTGGGCAGAACTGTTCCAACAGTGAGCCCCCCAGCCCGATAGACTGGTGTCCGTCGTGACCATCACTCTCTCGGGTTCTATGAACAGCTTGCCCTTGTCTAGGTTCCCCGGGCCGTCCAACGAATCGACTCGCGAAGAGACACCTAGAGAGGAATGTTCTTGTCACGTTTGAGGGCAATCCTGTGCTGGTAAAGGAGGAAACCCCACTGTAACTGGCGTAGATGAAAACCTCGCCCAAGGCACCGAGTCCATAGCCGCCACCATGAGACCCAACAAACTTGCTAGATTGAGAAGGCTGGCCCACAGTCTCGAAGCAATCACACGAGCCAGTGACGTTAAGACCTCCATCCGATCCTGTGGCAGAAACAGTTTGCCTACTGAGGTGTCCATTACCATGCCCAAATGACGAAGGCTCTGTGTGGGCATCAGGTGACTCTTGCCCACATTTATCAGAAACCCATGCGCACGTAACACAGACATTGTTCTGGACAGAGCCGACTGAACTGCCCCTTCTTGAGCAAGTTGTCGAGGTAACAATACAGGTGGACCCCCTCAGTGCATAAAGTGGCCACTAGCAGACTAGAACCTTCATAAAAACTCGGGTAGCTGATGAGAGACCAAAAGGAAGGGCTCTGTACTGATAATGCCTCCCCATGTAGCAGAAGTGGAGTATATGTCGACTGCGTGGATGAATGGGGATGTGTAAATACGCCTCCTGGAGATCTATTGAAGTCATGTAGTCCCCCATCTGCAATGCCTCTGAGATGGTACAAAGGGTTTCCATCCTGAACCTCCTTTTTATCACAAAACGGTTGACTGGGCGTAGGTTGAGAACTGCCCTGGCCGATCCGTCCTTTTTTGGCACCGTAAAATCACAGAATAGATGCCCTTGCCTCTCTGAAGAGGTGGGACCTCCTCTATGGCCCCTATAGCCACCAGATACTGAATGGCCATGGACAACCCCTTGTGCTTTTCCGGTTTCCCAGATCTAGGGGTAAGGAGGAATCTGTTTCCTGGGGGGCTGGCCAGCTCCACTTCGTACCCGTGTAGGCTAATGGAAAGAACCCACCTGTCGATGGATTCTTTCCAAAACAGTCCAAATGGCAGACCCCCACTTTGCCTGAGTGGGAGTCAGAACTGCTGCTTGGGGGCCCCGCTGCTGGTTTCCGAGAGACTGATGGTTCTGCTGAGTGCACCCTTGCCTGCCTTGGCCTCTGGATCTGTTCCACTGTGATCGAAAAGGCCTAAAAGGCTCCCTCTGACAAACTCAGGTCTAAACGCCCTGAAGGTTTGCATCGGTCTATGATTAAAACTCTTGTCCTTCTTCCTAGGAGCTGATGGCAGAGCCCTGCGGTTATCCTTAGTTTCAATGAGGACCTCTTTCAGGGCCTCATTCCCAATTAGCTTTCCCCCCAGCATAGGGAACAGCAGCTAATTTAGCCCTAGACGTATTATCAACTTCCAAAATTTTAGCCATATGTTGCGTCTTGCCAGGACACCTGCACTGACCGCACGTGCCGAGAACTGAACACTGTCCAGAGTAGCATCCGCTGAAAAGGCAGCCGCCCTCTGCAGACGAAGTAGCTTATGCCACATCTTAGACTGATTAGTGGGAGGGTCATTGGGTAACTCGCCAACCCACAAGACCGATGCTCTAGACACCAAGGACACAGTGGTGTCAGCTCTGATGGCCACTGCTCAAGCCTCGTGGGCCCTGCGCAGTGCAGATTCTGCTTTTCTGTTTTCTGGCTCCTTAGAAGAGGAGTCCCCATCCTTGGGTACCACTGTGCTACTAAGTAGGGCCCCGAAGTGAGCAACCGTAAGTGGCACCTTCAGCAAGTCCAGAGTCTCCTCCTCAAAGTTGTACAATTTGCTAGCCAATGTCAACATACGCTTTGGGAGTCGCAATAGCTGCCCATTCCTCCTTGATGGTCTTAGTAAAGCCCTCAGGTATCACTGATTTAATCTGCGGTACCTTAGCCTTAGGCAGCACCAAGGAGCCCTTGGACACAGGAGAGATCTGTTCCTCTGTAACTGGCTACAGATCAAGCGCAGCAATAGCCTGGTTAATTAGTGGCTGAAAATCCACCATAAGAGAGAGCCTCTGACTGTGTAAGTTTGCAGCAGAGTCCTCAATCATCTCCCCCTCTTCCGAGGAGGAGGGCCCCTTGTCTGGGTTGCCCAGCAATGTCTCTGACCCACTGACCCTGGGTCACAATAGATCTGGGGAGTCCTCTCCAGACTCATCTGAAGACCTCCCTCTACGCAAGGGCACAGAGTCCTGGCGTATAGCCACCCTGGGCTGCTTAGCGGGCACCATCTCCTCCTGAGAGTCTGAGGGCGACACATGGATCACAGCCTGCCTTGCAATGCCTTGCAGGCTTCCGCGCTTTAAGCGCCGCTGCCAGTGAGACCTGAACGGCCTCCTGAATCCAGCCCTTTGCAGTGGCAGCATCAGGGGGAACCCCCACATTCCCTGTAGGAGTAGGCCCTGAGGGAGGGGCCACATAGGGGGCATCTGCACTCACCTCCTCCCCCCCGAGCAAGTCCCGATCTTACCGGGGGGAGCTGTTCATGGCCTTCTGGGTGCTCCGACGCCCCATCCACGGGCTCAGCACCGCCTGCCTCATCATCCTGCACGTCTTCCCCGTCTGATTCCGACAGGCTCTGGGGCGGCCACTCCTGCTGACGTTCCTTTCAGCGTGGCCCCAATACTCGCTGAGGCAGTCCTCCTCCTGCACGCCCAACTGCTAGGGAAAGGAGTTGGGGGGGGGGGGCGAGGCCAAACATCACAGGCTTACCTTGCTTGCACTGCCGGGCGAAAGCTCTCTCACCAACGGGGCCTCCTTGTAGGGAAGCCTCCAATTCTGGTGCCGCCACTTGTGTCCTGCTTCGGTGGATTGCTGGTGGCATGAATTGCGCCCAGTCTCCTCACCGGTATCTGGCCACCAACGGGGCCTCCTTGTCAGGAAGCCTCCGATTCTGGTGCCGCCACCTGCGTCCTGCTTCGGTGGATTGCTGGTGGCATGGATTGCGCCCAGTCTCCTCACCGGTATCTGGCCACCAACGGGGCCTCCTTGTAGGAAAGCCTCCGATTCTGGTGCCGCCACCTGCGTCCTGCTTCGGTGGATTGCTGGTGGCATGAATTGCGCCCAGTCTCCTCACCGGTATCTGGCAACAGAGAGGACCGCTGTGGCCTACAGGCGCCAGCAAGGTCATCTGATACATCTGCCATTTTCCTTACAGGATTTGCGCAGTCCCGAGTTTTTGGCGGGAACAGGCACTGATGGGCGGATCTCTCCCTAATAGCCAGGAGTCCGAAGGTCTTTTTAGCGGACATCGGCCAAAAGGTCAGCAAGAGGTGAGGAGAGGTAACGAATAACAGAAAGGACAGTAGAAGAACAGATATGATTTTTTTTTAATTTAAAATTATTATTATTATTTTTTTCTTTAGTAACTAGACAGAACTAATAGTAGTAGAATACCAGGTGAAGAATAGATTGGAAATAGTCAAAAACAATAGGAATATAAGCAGAAGAAAAGAAGAGGCCTAGTTAACTAGGCCAAAGCCAGCGAGCTGTAATGCGAGCCTTCTGGAGCAAAGGCAGGAAGTAGAACTGAGGAGATCCGCCCACATGTACTGGGTTAAGGATCTTCAAGTATGACTACTTCCTGCCTTTTGGAGCATGTGGGGGGATGTAATCCCAAGCTTGGGTGACCTCCTACACCAGCCGAGAAGCATGGGGGTGAGGGGTGGAATGCCATGGGAGCCCACTACACGGCTCTGCCCCTCAGCAACCTGGCACCACCTCTATACACTTTTCTTTCAAACCCAACAAAGTAGCAAACAATACAAACATTTAAAATAGAACTATAAAAGTTGGATTTATTCTATTTCCATCTCTTTTAGCATTAATAGTGATCATTAGAAGGTAGGCAGTGGGTTGTGAAAACTGCTTTTCACTACCCACTGGTCTAATTTTTAAGAGTCAAGTCAAGTCATGTTTATTTACGGTCATAGACCAAAATTTACATACATAATAATACACGTAATATAGTAATAATATATACATAATATAATCAGGAACATGGACTCATCCTAATCAGCAATTTCCCATTAGCATAATCTGATTTACCATCTGTTGTCTAGCCTTCTTAGCTGCCTCACTTAGCAACTTTAAATGTTACTTCCTCCTTCTGATCTGAGAGCAGATAGTTGACATAAAATGCATCTGTATGCCCTGGGAAATCAGTCAGTAAGGAGGAAATATAACAAGTTCGTAAGTCCCTATAAAAAAGACAGCAGAGTAAGATATGAAAGATAGACTCCTGTTCTCCAGAGCCATGAGGACATAGTCTCTGTTCTTTTGGGATCCCTCTAAATTTACCTTCTAATTCAGCTGAAGGTAGCACATTAAATCTGGCCAATGTAAACATCCTGCGATATTTAGTGATAGTAATCTTACCCAGGTAATTCACAGGTTTAGTATTATACGTTTGTAAACCTAGGAAAACTTCTTTAGAGATTAAAGATCGATCAGTCTGCATTTCCATATCATAGATCCGCTGCTTTAATATCAGTCTCGCAATTTTTAAGAGCTACAAGCAACTTTAAATACCCATCTTGATTAAAAAAATAAACTTAATTTCCTGAGGTAAGCTGCTTTCCCACTTTCTATAACACCAGAGTTCCTTTTGACATTCAAGGTGAAGTCACTAGTTTTGTTAACACTTTCACTTAGTACTGGGGCCTGCAAGGTTTGAGATGAAGCAGTATTTGTTAATACTGCTTTAAATACATCATGGCAAAATATAATGCCCCAGCTTGACAGGAATACTTACTTGTACACATCATTCTGTTCAGCAATGTAAGTGAGGAGTAAGAGTTAAAAAGTTAAGATAAGAGTTAGCATGTTGGTCCTAATGTTTCATTGCTCATGGTTAGCAAATCATAAAATCTGAAAAAGCACTTTCAAAACAAAACCCCTAATTATGAGTCTTTATCCTTGAAAGATTCCAGAAGAAAATATATGTTCTTTGATGAAATTAAATCATATGATGTGACAACCTTTCAAAATAACTGAGCATTTAGAAGGGCTGGAACATTTCCAACGTAAGAATTTCCACACTGTTGAACAAAAAATCTGGAAAATGTTAGGCTGCAAGAAACTAGTCCAGGCACGTAACAAAGCAATTACTTAGTATATCTTATATTTAAATTGTTACTTGTACATGACTAGGAAAAGCCTGTATGCTATTCCATCACTCCTTTTACCCAGCACCTTTGGACAGCAGTGAAAGGCTACTTCAAATGTTATGTTCTTAGGTGTACACCTAAAACCCGTAGAGACTGGATGCAATCAATATGCATTTGCAAACAGGTGTATCAGACAGGCTGTAACTCCTAGCAGAGTTTATACTTGGTGGCACTCCCAAGTGTGCTGCAATATAATGTGAGGGTGGCACTAGCTGGAGGCAAGTACTCATTTTACATGGCAAATATATTTGTAGTATGTACATTGGTGTTCCTGACAGCAAGCACTTAAGATGTAGGTGACATATCATCTGTACATAAGCATGTACTTTTAAATACCTGTGTACATGTGTCCAGGATACTTAAAAGTACATGTACATACATGTATGTGTCTGTGACCTACAATAACATGCAGAGCTGTTCCAGGCTGTAGCAAAAACAATGGAGAGAGAAAAACTGTCCACTTTACAACATGGGATTTTGAAAGGGCGAGAAGCACTAAGAAGGCAAAAGATAACAAATACCATCACCATTCCATGCTTTACTTATTTTATTAGCTTGTGTTAGTAGTTACATATTGAATTATAGAGGTTAAGATTATGTGCTTTTGTTGACTGCATGGTAAATAAAAATATGTTGTAACACATATTCACAGGAATCTTCATGTATGAGAATATCAGATACCAGTGGGTGATTTTCAGTGCCCAGCAATTTTATCTCTTTGTAATTTCAAGCTAACTAACTAACCAACCATAATAACAAGAGCAAGTATGTAACTCATTTGTACAGCCAAAGGAATCAGTTCAGTCAAATGAGCCATTTTGGTGTAGTGGATAGAATATTAGATTGGAACTAGTATGGACCTGGGTTCAGATCTATAGTCAGCCATGGAGCTCACTAAGTGACTTTGGCCTAGTCACAGTCTCTCAGCCTATCCTATCCTACCTTCTTTCAGGATGATAGGATAGCTCCATGTTTGCTGCTTTGAGCTCCTTGGAAGAAGGGCAGGATACAAAGGTAAAAAATAATTGCATGCCCTCCCAGTTTCAAGAATGGGGACAATACTTTCACTGTCAGACTTTTTCAGACTCTGAAATTTCCTGTTACTTAACCTCTAACCAAAAACACAGCCCTCCAAACACCTCTTGGGTGTTTTTTGTTTTTTGTTTTAATTCAAGGCAGGAAGGCAGAATGCATACAAATGACAAACAACTTAACCAACCTTCCTCCTGTAGTCTAAGGTATTGAGCATTTCCTGCAACATCAGCATCTCCTGCTTCATGGCAATACTGTTTTTGTCATTCTGTTCTAAAAGAAGATACAAAATAGCATGTGTACAGAAATGGAGGAAAACCCCTAAACAGATTATATGCAAATAGCTGCAAAGTAACATTTCTAGCTGGGAAACTGTGCAGGACAATTTCAAAAGGATATACTTTCTGAACCATTCATGCAAATGCATGAATCAGTTTTCTAGTGTTAATTCAATAAATAAACGGAGAAGCAGCAGCAGCAAGCTCTGGGGGCTGCAAATGGGAGTGGAAAAACAGGGAGGGGTAGTATAACTGTTTCTCCAGTAGCCGGTAATTTTCCATTCAAAATTATCCCCCATGCTGTTTTTTCCCCATTGAAGGGGGGGGGGGATACAGATGCCGATATATTTTCCCCTGAAGGAGGAAGGGGAAAGCATCACGGTGGAGTGGTTTTGGATATAAACATAGCCAGCAACGAAAGCGTTATTCACTGCTCCATACGCAGCAAATCTCTTCTCTTAATTTTAGCCTTGCCTGGTATCTAATACTAATAAACTGGGCAAGAATCAGCTTATTGTCCTCTGGTCTCTTTCCCTTGTTATTATTGGATAGGCACTGCTTGAGCTGGTGGGAGAACTGTGTCAGGAAACTCCATACCTACGGTCTTTCACCTGAGGCAATCCTCTCTGTGGATTTGGACAGGGCCAAAGAACTTATGAAATGGAGGATCTGGGATATTGAGTTTCAGAAAGACCTGTCGAGAAGATCTAGGTAATGCTCAATGGTGGGATTAGAACTCGCCCAGCAGATTATCTATTTCTCTTCACTTTCCCCAAACATAGATGGGGCCCGTATGAATGTCCTCCCTTCAGAATTCTTGGCTGCAGATACAATAGAATCCCAATTGAATATTGCCCCTGTAACTCTGATGAGATTGAATCAGTTGCACATGTGCTCCTGTGATGTGTCTTTTATGTAGACCTTAGGCAGAGGTTAATTTACCCTCTTTTACATAATCTGCCAGGTCGATTGGATGAATTCAGCACCAAATATCTGCTAATAGATGTGAATTCATCTATCACATACACAGTGGCAAAATTCTGTTGTTCTGCAATACGGCTTTGTCGCACTCTGCCCCCTATGGTTAGATCCAATGTGCAGTTAATATGGCTATGTTTAAAAGTTTATATTGTTTTAGATGTCAAAGACTGTAATAAAGACTGACTGACTGAATTTTAGCCTCCCAAGGTTGCCTTTGAATTTTTAAAAAGTTGGGAGAAATTTGCACAAATCTGTGAATTATATCTAGTTTGTCCCTAAGTTACATTCTATGATGATGATGATGATGATAATAGGGCTGCACACAAACAAAAACAATGGAACATAAAATTAAAAGCACACTAAACACAAAAAACTATAACAAAATACAAAAACATTTTTAAAATAGTAAAAAATCATAGTTTCTATTTTCTTTCTTTCTTTTTTTAAACTCTTCATTCAAGAAAGTGTTACAGCAAATCAAGAAAAGGGTAAGTGAGAGGGTCTGGAAGCCTTAAATGATTAAATTGCTGCAAAACTAATACAAATGTCATAAATTCCCTAGGGCCCAACCCAGCAGAAATCAGTCATAGGAACATAGGAAGCTGCTTTATACTGAGTCAGACCATTGATCCTACACAGATTGGCAGCGGCTTCTCCAAGGTTGCAGGCAGGAGTCTCCCACAGCCCTGTCTTGGCGATACCAGGGAGCGAACCTGAAAACTTCTGCATGCAAGTGCTCTTCCCAGAGTGGCCCCATCCTCTTATCTTACAGTGCTCACAAATGTAGCCTTCCATTCAAATACAAAGCAGGGTGGACCTTGCTTAGCAAAGGGGGCAATTAATGCTTGCTACCACAAGACCAGCTCTCCTCATAGTCATAGCTATTGTCCATTGAAAGCAACAGAATTTAAATTAGGTGCAATTAAGTCCAATTCCATTGCTTTCCATCAGACTTAGTTGTGAGATAATTTGGCTGGATTGTGATCCAGTCATTAAGAACACATCATGGCTGCAATATAATGCACACTTACTTGGGAATAAAGCCCACTGAACTCAGTCTCTGAATTTGGTGGGGCTTACTTTCAAGCAAGCATGTATAGATTGTAGGTCTGTGCACACTGGAAAAAGGTCAGATCTGATCTGACTCAACCCAATAGGGCAATTGTTGGGAGGGCCGACAAGCCCCACCACCTCCCACAAATTGTCAGGTTGGACAGATTGAGTTGGAACCCTGATAGGTTTCCGACATTGTGTCAGACCCTTTTCCCACACTTTCCTGCCCTCTCTCCATCCCCCTCCCTTACATGGGATGGGGTAGGATGCAAGAGAGAGGAGGTGCACTGTCCACTTTGTTTCCAGTGTGTGAGAGCCAGTCAGCAACCAGGTTGCCTTTCACCAGCATGAGATATGAAGAGAAAACTCTATCCATACCACTCCCCCTTTAAATCTCGAGTCTCACTGAAGGCAAGGGGCTTGCTACTTTAGCTCTCCTGCTCTGGGAGCATGGTGGGTGGGAGAAGAAGGGCAGTGGACCCACAGAGTCAGTGGGTCCCCCATGGGGAGGTGTCCATTTCCCCTCCCCCCAATTTTGAGGATGCAGCCCCTCAAAAGCAACCTCACACCCTGATTTCCACCCTTCAAGATGGGGAGGGAGAGAGCAACTCCCCTCTGGGGAACACAGAGTCAGAGGGCCTGGTGGACCGACACGACACCCCGCCCTAATAGATAGAACTGTTCATCTTCTTAGCATAATGCCCTTTTAGTTCCTCCAAAAGGAAAAGCCAGAATGAAGTTTTCCACAGACTTCTCACTCTTAGCACCTGCAGTTACTCAGATTTTATAAATCAAAGTTTTACTCACATTAACCATTGAAACAGCAGCAATCCAATGCATGATGTTTTATGGAAAAGCTTACCTATGCTCTGCATTGTTTTATACCTGAAGTCAAACTCCTCTTGCAAGTCTTCTAAATATTTGACATCTTGTTCAGTCATCTGTTTTTCAAATTAAAAGTATTGAATGGCAAAGAGATGTAACATTTACCCCTGGCTTGCAGGGAATGGTAATATTATTCCTCAGGAAGCTTTGGCACCCTCCTCAATGAAAAGTGTCCTTTGCTGCTGCCTCCTTCCCACAGTCACTGATATGACTATGCCCCAGATGGGTAAGGGGGACAGAACCCTTTTGTACCTCATCATTATACACACCTAACTAATCGGAAGAACAAACTAGAATTGCATTGGTTTGCTTTAAGGGGGTGGGGAGAATACATTGAATATCTTGCTGGTAATTATTTGAACCTGGATCAAAAAAGAAAAAGCACATTACATTGTTTGTAGGGTTGTCAACAAAATAGGAGTTGGTTATTTAATTTTGGCCTTTTGCTCCTGTGCTCTGCTTGGCCATACTTTGATCTAGATTGTGGTGGCAAACACAGAGCATGAAAGTCTTATTGGGCTCTTATTGAGTCCCCAGTATGTCCCATGACATACTGGACAAACAACTGAACAAACTGGACAAACTCTCTGGACAAACAACTGAACTATTTTCAGAGCTAGGAAGCTGGGGTCCTTTTTAGATCAAAGGGATAAACTCACCAATGCCACCCATACTATCTTGTGTGTGAAGGTTCACCCTCCTTTTGGGGTGGGGGATACTTCTGGGGACTTCCCAAGACAAAAAGCAAATTGTTCATATGCACAACATTTTATTATTACAATATTATTCCAGTTTTTATAATAATACAATGTTATGCATTTGAACAACTTGCCTTTTGTCTTGGAGGCGAACTGACAGAGCTGCAGAATTATCTTGAATTTTATTGCCCAAGTAAAATGAAAATGGTATCAAATGCAGGTAAAATTAACTTTTTTGGTGAACAAACAAGGCATGAGTTTAAGGCATCTTGATAAGTGAGGAATCTGATGCTGCAGTGCAGGCCATTTGAGTTTTATATCCCTTGCCTAAATTAAGAGTGTTCATTTATGGAGGAAGAGTATGTGGACAACCCAACTTTGGAGGGCATGGTTTTTAATGTTGCCATCTACTACTACTACTACAGTTTTGAATTACTAGCTTTCTAGTTTTAGGATTCAGTCTCAACTGAAACAAAGCAAAACTTTCTCTCTCTCCTTTCCTCCCTCCCCTCTCTTTTGCAGTTAGGTTTACATATGCCATAAGCTGAACAACTTCTTTCCTCATAAATGTGTCAGCTTTTAATAGGGTTACATAAATGACATATATTTATATTATACAAATTATTCTTCATCTAGAATCTAGGATTCCAAGGAAAATGGAACCAAGGTGTTTTTGTTTGTTTGTTTTTGCTTTTTAAAGGCATTCAGAAATAAAGGGGGTGGGGAGGCAAGGAACTAGATGTCTAATATGGTAAGGAAAGGCAGAAAGTGATAGCTGTTGAGGAGGATTTGGAAAGCAGTTCAGGAACTTTGGGGCTCCAAAGCTCCAACTCTTGACCAAAGGAAGTTCTGCCAGCTCTCTGTTCTGCTCTCTATACTCATGACCCTCTTGGATATAGAGTCTACACATACAAAAGAATGAGGTGGGGAAATGCAGAGGTGTTAAGATAGACTGCATATTGGGGATTTTTTTGTAATGCTTCTTATTGTAAAAACTATACAAATAGAAAATCAGCATGATGGGTAAAGGGCTATGCAAGAATCTTCTTCCCTAGTGTATTAGTTTTCTATTTGCAAAGAATTTTTTACATGGGGGAACATTCAAAAGCTTGTGGTCTGGCTCAGTCTATTCTCCCATCTCATTCAACTACGTCTGTTCTGTAAGCTCATAGAACATACTTCTGCATTTTTATGCAAGATTCCTGGTCTTTTTGATACATACGTGACAACCTGTAGTAACTTACCTGTGCACTGTTCTTAATAGCAGAAACCTTGTGCTCTGCATTTCTCTGTCTTTCTGAAACCAAGGAGTTCTGTAGTGACCTTCCTAGTGGTCCCTAAAAAGAATGTAATAGATTAGTTCAGCAGTACTGCAAGCAGGGGTGTGGCACAGTTGGAGTGGGCCCAGAGACAAGATTTTAAAATGCACCCCCCCGCACTTAAGCTCAGCTCATGAAGTAAAGAAATCTTAAAATCAGGCTGAACAGTGGTAACAAAAAGCATAGTAAAAAATTTGTGTGTGTGTGCCACAATAGAACATCATCCTAAATTGTTTTGTAAATTGTGGTTTTGTAAATTGTGAACGATGCGAGTCATTTAATGGTACTAGAGTAAGACATGCTGTTCTGGTAGCTCCAGGTCTTAACACTCATATCAATTTTGGAGGATGAATACAACTGAAGGAAGCCCAGGCGGGTGCGCAGCTGGGGGAGTCAGTCATGTGATTTGCCTCTGGGGGGCCCCCCAAGACAGTGGGTCCCCAGACAACTGTCTCCCCTTGCCATATTATAGTTATGCCCCTGACTGCAAGACAAAGTTACAAAATAACTCAAAGACCAAATCCAGGACTGTATCCTTTAACTTCATTGTTTTCTTTTCTTAGGATTACCTCCCATTTTAATGTTTTCAAGGGAATGCAAAGTGGGACTTTTTCCGCCATTTATAAAACAGACTGTCATATCTTTTTCTTTGCTATGAACCACACTGCCCATTGAGATCATCAGGAGAGGTTGGTCTGTAGTTGCCACTGGCTCGTCTGGTGGCTACCCGTGGACAGGCCTTCTCCATTGCTGCCCCAAGCTTTGGAACACGCTCCCTGCTGAAATAAGAGCCTTCCTATCTCTGACAACATTTTAAAAAGCAGTCAAGATGCATTTGTTCAACCAGGCTTTTAATTAGATACTGTTTTAATAATTTGATTATTTTTAATAGTTTTAATGTTGTTTTAAGTTTTAAGTTGTTGTAATGTTTTAACCTGTTTACTTGTTTTTATTGTTTTGATGTAAATTGCCCAGAGACTTGTGTTTGGGGTGGTATACAAATATGTTAAATAAGCAAACAAACAATACCACAATGCCAGATGTCTCATTCAAGCTATTTCTGTAGGAAAACTAAAAAGCTATTCTCAAAACCTTGCCCCAGGCCACCTCCAACATTGCGACACCACTTGCAGAGTTACCTGGACAGGCATGCTGGCTGCAGCCAATACTCTTCTTTCTTCTCTTAAGCAGTTTGAAACAACCAGAGCCATGTGCATGGGATTGCCCTGATATTTCCCCTGAAAATAAGAGAACAAATCAGCACAGCAATAGCCCAGGTTTCTTCCACATATATCACAAACACTCTGTCCTACTGACTATAGCCTTGCATACAGTTGAGAAAGCTCTTAAGCAGTGCCAATCAGATGTATTAATTATATTTGCCTGCTACCCTGTTTCCCCAAAAGTAAGACCTACCCCGAAAGTAAGACCTAGCAGTAATTTCTGATGTACCGCTAATTGCCCTAGTGCATTTTTGGGGGCTAAAATTAATATAAGACACTGTCTTATTTTCGGGGAAACACGGTATATACTTGCAGGCACGAAAAACCAGCATTCCAAAGAGGGGCTAATTGTCTGAAGGCAGTAAACATCTATGACTCTGCCTTAAGGGAACAGGCCAATCTAGCCTTGCATGGTCTGCTTGAACAGACAGAAACTCTCCAGTCTCACACAAAGGTCTTTTCCAGGCCTATTGTCTATGATGCTTTGAAATGGAGATACCAAGAATTGAGTCTGGAACCTTCTGTAAGAAAAACATATGCCCTACTACTGAGCTATGGGCACTGAACCGAGAAATTCATCCTGTCTCATCTCCACATATTCCTGGTCTTGCTGTGCTTCATGGACACTAGTCTCTTTCAGGTCTTTCATGCCAACCCAGTGCCCAGCCAGTTTCCTCCCCTTTTGCATTGGTTTCTCATAGGGTTGCCAAACTTGCATGCAAAGAAAGTGCTATTCTTTTCATGCTTAATTTAGCGATGACAAAGTCTAATTGAAAGTGATGAGACTTGTTAGTTGTGCTTTTCATCTGGTTTCATCTGGTTTCACGAACAGTGGGAGCCGCCTAGAGAGGTTTAGCGGGGAAAGCGGGCTTAGCCCGCTCTCCCCGCAGATGACCCAGCAGTCTGCTCCAGGCAGCCGAACTGGCCACCCACACGACTGCCGGCTCCAACGAGCACGCAGGGCATGCTGGAGAAACCCCCAAGCTGGGAGGCTGCTTTTAAGCCTCCCAGTCGGGGGTCTACTCATGAGTTGTTGCAGTGCGGAGTCACGCTGTGGCAACTCACGATCATAGAGCCCGGGTTAGCAGAGAGCTCACTCCACTAACCTGGGCTTAGGGGAGGGTTATATAAGTGAGTGACCCACTTAAGAACCACCAGGCTTGCGCAGAGCCCAGTGGTTCTCACAATGGGAGAAAATCGGGCTAGCAGATTTTCTCCCATCGTGTGAATAGACTCTGAGACTTCGTGAAAAGCCTCTGAACTTTTGCTCCATCAGAGCCTATACCCTTAATGTCTCACAGCTTTGAGCAAAACAGCAGATGCTATACCACCTCCACCCCCTTCCCCTTCTCCTCCTCCTCCTCCTCCTCAGCAACAGGAGTCTATTTAGATGTGTTTGCTACATTAGCATAGGCAGTTAAAATAAAAATACACATGAAAACAAACATAAAATAAAGTAAAAATAAACATGAAAGACTTTAGTTTCTTCTTTTGGGGTTTTGCTACTTTTGTGTAAAAAATAATAATAATAAACATTGGTCAATAATTTATAGGAACAGGGGCGTAGCAAGGTTGGAGTGGGCCCAGAGACAAGATTTTTAAATACTGCCCCTCCCCCACTGAAGCTCAGCTCATATAGTAAAGAAATCTTAAATGAGGCTGAATAGTGGTAACAAAAAGCATATAAATATATATATATAAGCACGCACACACGCACACACACACACACCCCTATGTGCCACAACAGAACATCATCCTAAATTATTTTTTAAAAGGTTTTGTAAATTGTGGACGATGCAAGTCGTTTAATGGTACTAGAGAAAGACATGCTGTTCCGGTAGCTCCAGGTCTTAACACTCCCATCAATTTTGGAGGATGAATACAACTGAAGGAAGCCCAGGCGGGTGCGCGGCTGGGGGAGTCAGTCATGTGACTTGCCTCTGGAGGGGCCCCAGACAACTGTCTCCCCTTGCCCTATTATAGTTATGCCCCTGTATAGGAAATCATGGTGCTTTGATTCTGATAGGCATCATCATCATCATCATCATCATCATCATCATCATCATCATATCTACTTTGCCCCTAAGCGTTTTGCCAGCCATAGATTCACAAACCTACATGTATAAAGACATTCACACTGACTAGGAAAAGTAGCCACATAGCAAAGAAAGGAGCTGTCTGTTTTAATAAGAGAGATAGAACAGTAGTTTTATAGAATTCAGACAATAAAAGAGCTGGTATTCAAATACACGCATACCTTTTTTAAAATGGCAATTTTTGATGTGGCATTTTGGCGGGTGAAGGGTTGGATTTCCAATCGTGTGTGTAACGTGGGACTATTACTTTAAAAGTCACATGAATTTTACATATACCGAGGCTGCTCTCATGGGCAACCCAACCCAGGCTAGGGACATCCAGCCCAAGTCAGGCTGCACATAAGAACTGCCAGGATCTGTGTGGATCCCGATGGCATCTTAGAGAAACCCACCAAACTCACCAAAGTAGCCCACAGTTAGCTGAGGCTAAAGGTGTGCTCACGCCCTTAGCTGCGTCTAACTGCTCATGTGTCAGTGGCTGCTTGCAGCCTGTGCTTAGACACTGTAGGGAACCAGTGCTCTTTAGCTTGGTCATAAATAATCTGGAAGTTGGGGTAAGCTGCAAGGTGGCCAGATTTGCAGTTGATACCATTATTTAGGGTAGTGAAATCCAAAAGAGATTGTGAGGAGCTCCAAAAGGATCTCTCTGAACTGGGGGAGTGGGCAACAAGATGGCAAATGTGATTCAGTGTTAATAAGTATAAAGTGATGGATACTGAGGTGAAAAACCCCAACTTCACACACAGGCTGATGGGATCTGAGCTGTCAGCAGCAGCGATATTGGAAGCAGCAATATAGGAAGATGCTGAAAAGCATCATCTCATACTGCATGGGAGAAGGCAATGGTAAACCCCTCCTGTATTCTGCCAAGAAAACCACAGGGTTCTGTGATCGCCAAATGTCAACACCGGACTCCATGGCACAATCTTTCCTTTTTAATGTCCTTTTAAATTCAAGTAGACCAGGGGCGAAGCCACCATTGCGTGAACAGGTTCGACGAACCCAGGCTGCCGCACTTCAGGGGCTGCACCTCGCATCTGATGTCAGACGCAGGGGGCATAGCTTAGCTCACAATTGGGGCCGCACGGCCCCCATTTGTGAGCTAAGTCCAGCCAGCGCCGCATTCTACCTTTAAAAGGCAGGGAGAACTGCTCTAGCCATGCTACAAATGTGGCGCTGGCTGGACTTAGCTCGCAAATGGCCCCATTTGTGAGCTAAGCTATGCCCTCTGTGTCTGACATCAGACACAGGGGGCATGGCTTAACCACGCGTCCTGCATCTGACATCAGATATTTATGTCTGAAGGAGGAGGTGGGGCTAGGGCCGCGGCAGTGGGCTGAACCTGGACCACCACTGGTCTCCCTCCACCCCTGAATGAGACTACTTCGAGCAAGCCATTATCCTATCAGCCATTATCCATTAAGTGGAAGCCTGAGGCTTAAAAGGGGGAAAAACTACTCCATCGATGCTCAGAGGCTACATCACTTGTATATAACTTTTACAACACTCTACTTTCTTGACAGAAGGAAAAGAGAGAGAGAGACTAATAAGTATCATTAAAACATTCCACAACTTTATTAAGAGAAGCTCTCTTCAGGGAAGAGAGCTGGTCTTGTGGTAGCAAGCTTGACTTGTCCCCTTAGCTAAGCAGGGTCCACCCTGGTTGCACATGAATGGGAGACTAGAAGTGTGAGCACTGTAAGATATTCCCCTCAGGTGATAGAGCCGCTCTGGGAAGAGCAGAAGGTTCCAAGTTCCCTCCCTGGCAGCTTCTCCAAGATAGGGCTGAGAGAGATTCCTGCCTGCCACCTTGGAGAAGCCGCTGCCAGTCTGTGTAGACAATACTGAGTGAGATGGATCTATGGTCTGACTCAGTATATGGCAGATTCTTATGTTCCTAAGAACAGCCAAGGCCAGAAGAGCTCATATCAGTGCCTCAGAGCTCAACTGCAGCCAGAGCACAGGCCCTGGAAAGGTGGGGTGGAGGGAGGCTGCTGCTCAAGGTTTGGGCGTCCTGAGTGGAGGAAAGAGAAGAAGAAGAAGAAGATATAATGACTCATATAGGTTTCCTTCCCTTGAAAAAGAGTTGTGGTTTCAAGAACTGTGGGCTTTTGTTCTCTAGGGAAGTCATAAAGCAGAGTATAGGTCACTATAGGGTAAAAAAGAGCACTTCAGAGAGTTAAGGCCTACTGTTTCAGTCAGATTGCCTTAAGGCCTATCACTATTTTGCTGATAACATCATTCTGAAGGAAATTAAATCAATCAGGGGAACTGTGAGGTTTATGGGAAATTTCTAAGAAGAAAATCTGTAGTTTTAGACACGGCTGTTAAAACATTTGATATTTTTAATGATCATTGTTGTTTGTTTGTGATTTTTTTCTTTTTAAAAAATGAAGTACAAATTTAAAGTGAACACAAATTAACTGCTGAATAATCATGAGATGGGATCATACTGCCACTGCTACCAAATCCACTAATTCCATTTAGTGTGTTTTTTGGGGGGTGGGGAGAGTGATTTTATCTCAGTTGAAGAAGTTGCAAAGTGTTTGGTATTCAGCATCAGGAAGTTCTACTTTGTGGTTTGAGCTCACATGACTATAGGGGTGTTCCCGAACTGCAGTTCAAGCATCAGTTTGAACTCTGGTTGGGAGTGGGAGCTTTATGAAAGAGGAGCGCAGATCCTTACCTGATTTCTGCAACCCCATGCAGTTTCCTGCTGAGGCAGCACTCTACCCAAATACCCCCGTGCAACACCAGCACGCACATGGCATACGTGCATGCATGGACATCATTTGCTTGGTCAGCAACACCATGCTCACAATGCAAATAGCACCCTTGTGTGTGTGTGTGTGTTGCCATTGCACAGTAGGGATGTGTGAACAGGTTTGAATCCGAACCTGTTCGAAGTTAAACCAGTTTGGTTTGACATCAGACCAAACGCCCCCAGCCATTTGCAAATATATATATTTTTACTTATTTACCCCCACCAGGGTGTTTCTCCAAAGGCCAGGGGGGGCGGGGTCTGTCATACAAGGCTTAAGATATTACATTACCCTCCAAAGAATACTGATAAAAACCAGCTATATTTCAATAGAAAAAATATTTGCTTTGATCAGAGATGCATCTGGCAGAAAGTCATCAGTGGCATCTCTAGGTAGTGATTAGGAAAGCTGCACTTGTTAAATGTCTGCCTGGATGCATCCCTCCCCAGCCCAATGTCCAATTGAAAGATCAAGGCAAAGTGTGGCTGCATGGAGCCTTATTTCTAAAGCCATCATCATATACCAGACTGTACAAAGTCTACATCTTAAACTGAAGGTTTTTAAAATTACTGAATACAAGTGCTGTTGGGGTGCCTACAACTGTCACTATGTGGCAAGAGAAGAATTTATGCTTTAGCACTAAAAAGAGATGTTGGTAGATGTTCAGCCTTGGCTGGTGAAACCAATTGGTTCCTCATTTTCTTTCCCTCTTTCTTTCCCTTACTTTCTATCCCCCCTCCCCCACACTCTAACCTCTTTGTTTCATTTTTCCTCAGAGACTTTCACCTGGGGAAAGGCTCAGTCCCAGAGCTTATTTGAAGATTTTTTTAAAATAATAAAAGTGTCTTTGCGCAGCATGCTTTTTCTCATCAGGGAGGAGATTCACACGAGCAGCAGAAATTGGGCTAAAGGAGCCCAGTCCAGTTTCTGCTGCTCATGTGCAGCAACGGGAGTCATGTGGCTCCCGGCAGTAAACCTGCCTAAATGCCCTCCACCTTAAACAAAGTTAACGGAATGAGCACTCCGTTAACTCCGGGGTTTTTTGGTTGTGTGTCTGCTGCAGCTGCTTGCAGCCACAGTGCAACCACTCGGGGAGAGGGGACCCCAAGAATGCACCACACACACATTATTGGGGCTCCAGGGCGTGGGGCACCATATGGCGGCGCTTCCCTCTGCCTGACGGAGAAGTCGCCACTGTGAGCAGGAGTGCTTGAGAGAAGCTGCCACTCATCTGGGTGGGCGATCCACCCGCAGAGGCGTAAGTAGGGAAAACGGCGCCCAGGGCAAGCACTGAAATCGCGCCCCCCCCGCCCCCCAACATACATCTGACTGACACACATGTGTTTTTTCCTCACAACAACTCTGTGAAGTTGGCTGGTATCTCAAACATCAGAATTATGATGCAATGAATGTTACATACTACATTACACCTAGGTTTTTCCTCACAACAACCCTGTGAAGTTGGCTGGTATCTCAAACATCAGAATTATGATGCAATGAATGTTACATACTACATTACACCTAGGTTTTCCTCACAACAACCCTGTGAAGTTGGCTGGTATCTCAAACATCAGAATTATGATGCAACGAATCTTACATACTACATTACACCTAGGTTTTCCTCACAACAACCCTGTGAAGTTGGCTGGTATCTCAAACATCAGAATTATGATGCAACGAATGATGATATACATACTACATTACACTTAGGTTTTTCCTCACAACAACTCTGTGAAGTTGGCTGGTATCTCAAACATCAGAATTATGATGCAATGAATCTTACATACTACATTACACCTAGGTTTTTCCTCACAACAACCCTGTGAAGTTGGCTTGTATCTCAAACATCAGAATTATGATGCAATGAATGATGATATACATACTATATTACACTTAGGTTTCCCTCACAACAACCCTGTGAAGTTGGCTGGTATCTCAAACATCAGAATTAGCCTAGAAGACTTCTCAGATATAACATTCCTACACTCTTATTGAAATGAATTGGATAGACATCAAGGTAACAGAGAGGGAAAATGAGAACTTCCCCCACTCCCCTCCCTTCCTTTAGGTCTCCAGAGATTACAATACCAAAAGAATAGATTAGATAGCGAGGAAAAAACCCTAATCACATGATGCAGCTGAAGGCATTTGTTTCAAAGCCAATTGGAACATTAAAGGAGCAGACAATGAAGAGAAAAGGCTCGGAGAGCAAGCAGACCACGAGGGAGAAACTACAGTCATGATTACAATTTGTAATCTCTGGAGACCTAAAGGAGTGTCTCTCTCTTTTACAGTACTAAAAGAATAAATAGCGACTAGCAAGGAAAAATCACATGATGCAGCTGAAGGCATTGTTTTCAATTGGAACATTAAAGGAGCAGACAATGAAGAGAAAAGGCATGGAGAGGGGGAGAGGGAGCAAGCAGTTCGGACCACGGAGGGAGAATACCAAAAGAATAGATTAGATAGCGAGATAGATTTAGATAGCGATTTGGAAAGTAATTATTTTCAGTAAAAGCAATAGTAGGAAAAAGCCCAGAGCCTGAGGATAAGGAAGTGGCAGAACGGGCGGGGAAGGGATTGATAAGTAAGAACGAACGAAGATAGAACAGTAACACAAACACACACCTGAGTGCATGCTTGACGCTTGTAATTAATAAACGGACGCCCTCGAGGTCTGGTTCTTGGCTTCTTCTAGAGTCCGACGTCCTGCCGTCCTCCTCCACCTCCTGCCTTCGCCTGGCTCTGCTGCAGCCCTACCCCAGCCCCCAGCAACACTCTCCTCGGCTCTGCCGTGTTCCACGTGCAGAAGAGCAGGCGAGCCGAGCTGGGAGGAAGCTGCCGACAGACTCACACGCATGCGCAGCGTGTGTGTGTGTGTTTGATGATAAGACCGGGCTAGAGAGCCGAGAGAGAGAGAGAGAGAACGCTGCCGACCAGCCGCGTGCCTTAAGAAGCAGCTCCTGTGCCGCCAATCAGTGCCGTGCTCGCTCGTGCGCGCTCTCTTTCTCTCTTTCCTGCTGGCGGCGGCACGGCACCTGTGTCTCCCAATAGTCCCAAGCCAGGCCAGCAAAGCAATGGAGGGGGGCACGGGCGCCGTGCGAAGGGACATTTAAATTTTTTTAAAAAAATAAAAAATAAAAATTTTTTTGCATCGTCGGGGGTCATGGCGGCGCCCCCCACGTGACGTACAGAGATGGCGCCGGGGGCACGTGCCCCCCCTGCCCCCCTATCCTTACGCCTCTGTCCACCCGCCCAGCAATGGGCTAGTGATAGTCTGCAGGGAGAGTGGGTCAAACCCCCTTATGGCTCTTCACACTAATTGTGAAGAGCCTCACTGAGTAACTGCAACCTGCCCCTCCACACTTTAGGACTGAGAAGCAGGGCTCTTGGCTTTCATTGATGAGTGAATGAGGAGGCAGGCTTTAATGCTGAAGAAGGTGCAGGCAGGAGAGAGAAACCTCCAAATACTGCTTCTCTCATCTACCTCCTTCCTGGGCTTCCCACTTCTTGAGCTTGTTGTCATCTGCTTCTTGATGGTAGATGGGGTTCCTCTGCTTGGCTAGCCATAGGTCAGCAAGGAGCTGACAGGAAGGTCTTTTTCTGTTCCAAATGCTTCCCCTTCCACTGCTGTTACTGCTTTGCAAAGCTTGACTTTGTACAACCCGATTGTCTCTCTTCTCTGTCTGCTGATGGGAACTGAAGTATGCTATAAAAAACCAGGGGATGTTACCTTTTCTGGATTACATAACACTGAGCACAAGGATGCGATCTTGGAGGTGTGGTGTTAAAAGTTATATATAATTAAAAACCTCACATACCGCCCTAGTATTTCTGCAGGCCACAAAGGTTTCTTTTCTACTTCCTCATGAGTGCTAATATAGATGTATATACATGTAACCATATTACATTAAACATCACAAATCCAAGATCATATCCTTGTAGTCCATGTTAAGTAGTCTTGAAAAACTTACAGCCTTTGGTTCTGTACAGCATACAAGTTCTCAATTTAGTTCTGTATCCACAAGCGCTAATTACCACTTCACTTAAAAGTATGCACTGAAAGAAAAGGAGGGGATGGAGGATAAGTCTCCACATCTTGGTTGTGAATAGTGTGGATTAATATTGCTGAGCATTAACTAAACCACATTCAGTTATCTTGAATTGTTTTTCCTCCATTCACATACTTCAGCTGAACCTGGATTTTTCAACATTTGCTGAGAAGGTGCACCCAACTTGGGTTTGGAGATACACCATTTGGTGTTATGCCTTAGGCAGTAAAATATCTTTGGCTGGCCATGAACTGGTTTGATAGTAAAACTCTGGAGATTTCTCTGAGATCAGATTATCATTACTGGAAGCATCTTGCATATATAAATAGAATTATTTTATGTAGGTCAGCAAGAGGAAATGCATTAAAAACCTCACACACAGCCATAGTATTACCTGTAAGCCACAGTTTCCCCCACTCCACCCATTTCCTCAGGAGTGCTAATAGAGGCAATTGTTGCCATGAGGGTCTCACTGAATAAATAAAACAACTTGTTTTACTAAACCAATGCCTACTGTTGTAGGTGGTTGCAAGCTTTTGTGTATAGCTGCCCACTCCCTGAAAATATTTTGCACATCATCCACCTGCTGTTGAAACCTCACATGTTACAGAAATTTGTGGGATGCATTCCAAGGTGCTCTCAGTCACTACAGATATACTGGATATAGAAACTATTTTGGGATAAATGAGATCCAAACTACATGTTACCTGCAGTGCTGTATAACTTCCTACAATGTTTTTAAATGAAAAGGAGCTACAGGTGTCTTGAGAAAAGCAGGGGCTGCTTAACCCTTCAGACTGTTTTTCTTCTCAAAAACCACCCCACACTACAGCTTCCCACTGCCCCACACCTGACAAGTCTCTCTAACTTTTTGCGGGAAGAAAAGCAGTTTGTCGATGTGTGATTATGAGCAGAAAACATACAAAAGAGACTATGTCACACAAGCGTTTGTGTGTTCTAATTAATATATTTTTGTATGTACTAACTTATATACTTAATAATTATAGTGGGGGGTGGAAGGAAAAAAGCCTGAGAGGAAAAGAGCTTTCCCCAATCCATCCCTCTCAAATTCCTCTTAAGTTGCAGCCTCCCACAGCTGCTTTCCTTAAAAACAACACACACACACACACACTCACTCTACCCATGGGACAGTTACATGTGAGTACATGTAATCTGTAATTTGAGAGTGCATCCTAGAAGACTAGCACCCAAATCTCTCATCACTGTGCAGCTGTAGTCCTGTAATGTGTTTTTCTGGCAGCTTGCCTATATATAGATATAGATCTAGATAGAAAGCTGCTTGGGCCTCACTGACTGACTGACACGAAACTCCCAGAACTGTGAAAGATAGAAACATGCCATTTTCCAGGTAGGTTCCAGACCTCGCCAAAATTACCAAAAATTTTGGGAATTCCCCCCTCAAATTATTAATTTGCCGGAAAATATGAAAAAAACTCTCCCATTGGAAAACAGTGGGGAATTATACTTTCTGACAAGCAGTTTTCTTGGGTCCGAACTTTCACTGATTTATGAAGCAACAAACAGGCTGTATTTTTCCAGTTCACTGCATTTCAATCTGTTCTGGATTTCCACGAAATTCACTTACAAAATAGAAAAACAGGAAGAAGCTTAAGTGTTGCAGGCATTTTCCTAAAACGAACTCTTCTGCACATCAACTAGCAATGAGTGAAGGGGGAGTACATGGTCCTTTTGTGGTACAAACGACAAGCCTGGTTTTCTAGTTCACTATTACTAATCTTCTTGTCCCATACCCTTAATAAGGAGCAAACAAAGAGTTGTGAAGCAAAGCCTATCACATACACACCATGATTTAGAATCTGGTATTTTTCCTTTCATGGATAGGAAAGCAAGTTGAAGGAGCATTTTGACTGAGAAATGGCCCTGCTGCTACTCTGATCATTCAGAACTGCCCCCAGCTCTATTAAAATAAGACAAAAATGAGAGAGACACTCTATGTGATTCCCACATTACATCTAATTTAGTCCTTAGAGCTCAAATTTTAGGTGTCACCAGGGTTAATTCATCAAGCAGCATGTCATCCTTCCATTTTGCTTTAGCCTTGAAATGTAGCATACTGGGATATTACAGCCTCCTTTTAGTAAGGAAACCCCTACAACAGCAAAACATTGCAAACAGGGCGATGCAATATGACATGGTGGTTTAGATGATGCACAGTGTTACAGAGACATAATGCTCTGTTCTGGGATTTCTGTGGACTCGTAAGGCAGCCCCAACACTGTTCAGAAGCAATGGTTGTGCAAGCAGAGCTACTGAAGTCTTCCTCAGTCACCACATGGGCGGTGGGGGGGGGCTCAGCCGCACTGCTCGTGCAACGGTTGCTTCTGAACAGCGTAAGGGCTCTTTTACGAGTCCACAGCAGCTCCAGGGCAGAGTGTTGCATCTCTGTAACACTGCACATCATGTAAGGCACTGGTCCCACATCTGTTCACATGGATGAGCAGGAAGCTGATATAGGCTGAGCTCCTGGACTGTGTGGACTGCAGCAACCAAATATATATGGATGAACTGAATGAGTTCAGTTCATCCATTATCCTAAATGTGTTTTGTCTAGATGTTTGTATCAAAAGCTGAAGATAATAAAACTGAGTTGACTGCTAGTGAGGCAGACCTCCACATGATCACTCTTCAAATTCATACTGTGGTGTGGGGGCAAAAATCTCACCTGAAGAACTTTTCTGATTCTCTTCAGGTTGTGTATCAAGAGCAGGTTCTTCTCTTGGGAAACACGGTCTAAGTGTTCATCCAGTTTTATTAGCAAGTTCTGCAAGAGGATGGCTGCCATAGGTTCATTGCTATATGCATTTTCCCTGTGCAATGTAAGAGTATTATATGCAGTGTAAGAGTATTATACGAACAGAGCATGTACATGATGGAAAAATAATGGTAAACATTTTTACAATATAATTTGTTCAAAGAGAAATATTAGGTCCTAAATGGGCAATCTGGAACCAAACGTTTCCTTACGTTCCTCTTTATTTAAGAGTGCAGTTCTAAGCACATTTAGGAAGAAGTCCCATTGAACTCCATGAGGCTTACCTCTGAGTAGATATATGAGCAAGCTGAAACAGAATTCTTACTAGCTTTTTAAAAAGGTCTCTTTTCCAAGAAACATATGGCATTTAATATGTTGAAAGAAACAACAGAAAATGGCAGGTTGCTTACCTGTAACTTTGGTTCTTCTAGTGGTCATCTGGCCTTTTACACTTCTGGGCTTTGTGGGTGCACAGAGACCACGTCAGAAAACATCCACGCTTTCTTGCTCCTGCTTTTTGGCAGGAACCCCACCCCCACCGCTAAATACAGCTGCACCTGCCTGCATCCCCTCAGTCAAGGAGTTTGCCTGAAGGAGATCCCTTTGTGGGGAGGATGGGGTGTAAAAGCCCAGATGACCACTAGAAGAACCAAAATTACAGGTAAGCAACCTGTCATTCTTCAACTCGGTCTCTGGCTTTTACACTTCTGGGCACATAAGAAGCTGCTTTACCTGGTAGTGGGTTCTAGTTGAAGATGGAGTGCAGAACTGCGCTGCCAAAGCTTGCATTCCTTTGGGCTTGTGCATCTATAGCATAGTGCTGGATGAAGGTGGGTTTTATCACCCAAGTGGCCGCCTGGCAAATGACTTCTAATGGCACCACCTTATCATAAGCCATCAAAGTTGCCATGGTCCTGGTGGAATGTGACTTTATAGTAGGCAGTGGCTCCTTCTTAGCGAGCTTATATCAGAGTTTGATAGTTGACACTATCCACTTGAAGTTGGATTGTGGAGAGACCTGAAGTCCCTTTCTTTGTCCTTCATATTTGATTTGATTTATATACCGCCCTTCCAAAAATGGCTCAGGGCAGTTCATAGGAGATAAAGAGGAAGTTCATCTTCCTCCAAGCTGCTGTGCACTGAACATAGAAGCCAAAGCCTGTCTCGCATCCAGAAAATGCAGCCATCATTCAGCTCTGGACATCAGATTGGGGGGAAATACAGGTAAGGTGATGGGTTGAAAGCAATGAAATGATACTTTGGGCAGGAGTTGGACATCAGAGCGGAGTACCACCTTATCCTTATGGAAGATAAGGTAAGAGGCATCCACTCTCAGGGCCTGTAGTTCACCTATCCTGCATGCCAAAGTGATAGTCACACACAAAAAAACCCCCAACCTTCCAGGTAAGTAGTCTATAGTCTATCATGACAAGGGGTTCAAAGGGTGGTTTCAGCAAGTGTGCTAGCACCAGAGAGAGGTCCCATGATGGTGCCATCAACAGGATGTCTAGGTATAGATGGGACAAGCTCTTTAGGACTTTTTAAATTGTGTCATTACGGAACCAGGAGTGGTTCATACCAATGGTGTGAGATGCAATGGCTGCTAGGTGCACCTGAAAAGAAGACAACTTTAAACAATTTCCCTTTAAATGTAACAGGTAGGCACACAGGTGTTGTGCTGACAATGAAGAAACATTAAACCAGTGCTCTATAGCAAACTTTGTGAAACGTGTCCATTAATGACTATAGGACTTAACTGTGGCTGGCTTGCACACCCTCTGGAGTTCTGTGGAGAAGGTCCCTATATCCTCCACGTTGTTAGGTGGAGGGGCCACGTGTCTGGGTGATGTAGGCGCCCGTTCTCTTGTGATAGCAGATGACTGTGGTATAGCAGGTACCAGTAGTCAGTTGCAAGGTCCCATAGGTGCAGAAACTATGGCCGAAGAGGCCACCATAGCACAATCAGGATACAGTTTGCCCTCTCTTTTCAGATCTTCAGAAGAACCCGCAGGAGTAGCGGGATCAGAGGAAAAGGGCACAAGAAGCAGTTCATTCACAGGATGCTGAAAGTATCTCCCAATGAACACCATCCTATGCCTGCTCTGGAGCAGTAATGGAGGCACTGGCTATTCTCAGCAGTGGCAAATAGATCTAATGTGGGAGTTCCCTATCGATGGAACAAATGCGTGAAAGATTTCCTGGTCAAACTCTCATTCATGGAAAATCATAGGGGACCTCTGATCCACTTGGTGGTTTGCATGGCTTCAAATATGGACCGTTTGCAGCGTAATGTGGTGCCTGATGCACCAGTGCCATAGAATCATGGTTAGCTCCAGGAGGCTCCTGACTGTTTTTAAAACTTCATTCACACAACTTTATATCCTAGGCTCCCACTTGCAAAGTAATGTGTAGAAAATATCTGAGGTTCTCCCTTTTAGAAAACATACATTTACTTCAGTAAACTGAGAGCCAAGTTAAAGTACCACCCTGCCTGTTCATATGCTTTTGCAGTGGTATTGTCTGTCTGAACTAACACCGACACATCAGATACAATAGGCAGGGAGCACCTTAGTGCACTGAAAGTGGCCAAGAGCTCCAGAGAGTTGATGTGGCTGGATCTTTCATGTTATTGCCAGTGCCTTTTCATGTGGTAGCCTTGCATATGCACTCCCCATCCTTCTTCAGAGGCATCCATAGTAAGGACTAAGCTGGGAATCAGAAGGGGCTTCCGGTAAATAGGTGATGCAGAAGCACCCATCAATGAAGCACAAACTCTGTGTGGGAGATGAAGGAGTGTGTTCTGTGAGTCTATGTGAGGTTGAAAGCTGTCCAACAACCACTGTTGGAGTATTCACAGTGTGTGGTATTACATATGTGGTGGCTGCCATATGGCCCAGGAGGTGCTGGACTGTCCTGGCCCTGTGAAGTCTGCCACTCATACACTCTCCTGCCAGGGTGATTAGCGTATGTAACCTGGCATCTGGTAGAAAGATCCTGGTGCGTACGGAATCGAAGATCATTCCTCAGAACTGGGTACATCTTGTGGGGTGGAATTGTTGACTTGAAGTTCCAGGGTCTCTAGTTGACTTGAAGTTGAAGGGTCTCTAGGAGAGTAATGGCCTCAGCAACTGCTGATGCAGCTTTGCTCATGGATTCTGCTGTGATCAATCAATCATCAAGTTTTGGGAAAATTTGAAGATCAGATTGCTGAAGATGTGCTATCACGGGAGCCATACACTTGGTAAAGACCCTGAGAGTAGAAGCCAAGCCGAAGGGAAGGGCTTTAAAAAGGGCTGCAACCTCTTCCATGAGGAGTACTGGCATGGGACATGTAATGACCCTCTGAGAGAAGGGTGGTTTTGATGTGAACTCTAGGGCATACCCTATCCAAATTATGGTGAGAACCCAACTGTTGGAAGTTATACATTCCCAAGCAGATAGGTATGGGGTAAGTCGTGTGCTAATGGAGAGGACAGTGAAGTCACTGTTTCTTAGAGGAGGTGGAGGAGTGTTGGTCTGAGAGCAGGGTGTCTTCTTAGGAGGAAGTTGCGTTTTGGATGGAAAGGATCACTCGGACGCAGTCTGCTGAGAGGAAGACTGCAAGGATTGGTAGTGAGGCCTTTTGCTTTGTTTATTCGAATGAAATGTAGCAGGTTGGTGGCTCATGGAACAAGCCATACCCTTTAATTTCTGAACTTTTAAAAAGGTCACATCTGTCTTGTTACCGAAAAGGACCTGGCCCTCAAAAGGAAGGTCTTCCACCCTCAAGTGCGCTTCAGAGGTCAGTCCTGAAGACTTCAGCCAAGAGTGCCAGTGCAACACGATGGAAGTTGCCATAACTGTGGCCGCACATTCAGCTGAGTGCCTGCAGCCTGGCCAAGTAAAGCTCCTGCTTGGCCAATTATGAAGTCTCTCTAAGTAGGACCTTGGCTGGGTCCTTCTTGTCTTGAGGTAGAAGATCCAAGAAGGGTGCAATCTGGTCCCAGAGGAAATGATTATAACAGGCATTATATGCCTGATAGTTGACAATTTCTAGATGTAGGGTCACTGCAGAGTACAGCCTTCATCCGAGTTTGTCCAGCTTCCTGCCTTCCTTATCAGCAGATTGGAGATCCCCTTAGATCACCCCAGAGAGGCCTGAACCACCACTGAATTTGGTATAGGATGTTTATGAAGGAAGGATAATAAATCATCTGCATCCTGAACCCCATAAAAATTCTCCAGTTGCTTAGTTGGTTGCAGGGGTGTAGCAAGGTTGGAGTGGGCCCAGAGATGAGATTTTAAAATGCACCCCCCCACACAAGTCCAGGGCCTCCACACACCCCAGGCCCCCAAGGATTTAAGTCTGATATTTCAAAATAAGTATGCTGCCTGGAAATACATTTCACTGAGTACACACACACACACACACACACACACACACACACACACACACAGACTTCACAATATATAGTGATAGACATTGAGTACTATATAGTTGTGCTACTTTTAATTTGGCCAGGACACTGAGCACTGCCAGGCTGACCTAAGTAGGATCCCAGCCTTCCTATCCCCAGAAAGCCTCAGATACTCTGCCTCCCCCACCGTGTACCTGTCACAGCTAGAAACCCCAAGCCACAGAACAATTCTTACTCTCACCCACTGTCATGTCCTCCCCTCCACTGTACTGGAAGGCAAATACAGAAAGATCCAAATGGCAGAAAGGCTTTGCTGCTGTGGCACTGGTGAGGTAGAAACCACAGAACATGTACTTCTCCTCTGCCCCTTTTACAGAGATGCTTAGGCTAAGCTTATTTCTCCACTGCTTTGCAAGTACCCTGGCTGCCCAAACCATATCTATACCCAGTTGCTGCTTTTAGAGGAAGTCCTAGCCTTCATATTTAATACCGCCAAGTTCTGCATGGCAGTGTGTAAGATCTGTCGGACCATGATGACCAGGCCTTTCCCTCCCATCAGCTCTGCATAGATTTGAACTGCGATCTGTGCCACTATTCTTTAGCACTCCTATCCTAGATACTTTGTTCTAGTCACTGCTATTTCATTATATACATTAGAATTTTAATAATCTCATAGCTTCGTGCAAGGGTAGCAGTTTTAAAGTATTATATAATAGCTTTTAATATTAGAGTAATAATTTTAAAATAACATAGTTTTATGGTTGCATATGTAGTGACTTATACTGATTTTATAATATTGTATCGGAGTTTTAGTAGTAGTTTTATAGTCTTATTTACAACTTTAGAATAGTATTTTAAAATTATTAATAGTTTCTAGTAATTTTATAGAATATCTATAGTATTTCTCTTACAGCAATTATTGTTAATAGCAATTTTAATGTAACATGACTTCATAAATTTTCTTATTTAATGTAACATGACTTCATAATTTTTCTTATGACCATACTGCTTCATAATTGCTTTTAATCACATTCTATTGCACTAACTTATGCTGGTCTTGGACTATAATAAAGATGATCGATTGATTGATTGCCACCAATCTTACGCGAAACCATGGTCAAATAGATCAAGATCACAATCTCGTTCACAGTAACATTTGAGTCCACGTAGGCCATTTCATCATCAAATGTGGAGAGACTAGCTCTAAGCCTACCAAGCTGCTTGACTTCCATCCACAGATCCCAAGATGCCGTTTCTGCCTCTGGATCCACCAAGGCCGGGTCCTTCAAAAGCATCTCCTGATCCAGTTACACTGGACGATCCAGATCACACAGATAGTCAGCATTCTGCCTCTCATGATGATGATTCCAAATTGGAGGAACACCACTCTTCTCACTCAGAGCTAGCTTCCACAGGCTCTTCGCCTCTAGAACTCTTCTCTGACCCAAAGCCTATATCTCCATCTGAAGACCTGAAGTTCTGTTCAGACTACATAACCAAAATGGCCTCTGTTCTAGGGGTGCAGTTAGACCAACAACAGAAGCCTGGCAGACCCTCTCTTTGGCCTGCTAAATGCAGATGCCAAGGTCCCAGCCTCCTTACCCATGAATTCTGCTCTCATGGAAATTATACGGAATTACTGGAAGAAACCATCTTCTCTGTGTCAACCAACCATGGGTGGAACTACCATTAGGCAAGGGGAGACTGTTGTCTGGGGGCCCCACTGCCTGGAGGGGCTCCCCAGAGACACCCCACATGACTCCCCATTGCCCCCTGCCCAGCCCCAAGGCCCCTCAGCCACTTGCCCTGTTTGCCCTCTCTCCTGCTTGTCCTCCTGGCCGGCAATCGAAGCAGCAGACACCCTGCAAAGAGCTCATTTTCTCCCGCCTCTCAGCTGATCGGTGGGTGGGCGGGGATTCCAGGGTGGCCTCCATGTAGGCCACAGTGAAGCCTGAACTGGATTAGGCCTGCAGGCCCCAAGCAAGCCAGGAAGGAGGCAGGCAGGCAGAGTGGCCCGTACAGTTCTCTGCAGCTGAGCAGACCCCAGCCCAGCCCAGCCCAGCATTTGCCAGGTAGAATGTGAATTTCTTTTTGTGGTTAACCCCCGCCCCCATATATAGGGATCTGCTTGCCATAGGGCTTTGATATGGGGGTAGGAGTGGAGCCTGAGAAGTCTCTGAATATTTAATTTAAAACAGCTTGGAAAATTTGCTGACCTAGTTCAGCCTGGCAGTGCTCAGTGTCCATTATCCTCTGCTTGATGGCTGTTGTCGCCTGATCATGGCCCATAGCAAGTAGGACAGGGGGAGAAAAGCCCAGGAGCAGCAGTTTAGACCACACAGCTCTTTTCCAAGAAGACTGAAAACTGTCCTGTAAGGTCTGAGGCGCCAGACCCCAAGGGTTGAAGGATAGCTTAAGTCAGAGGTTAAGAATGGCCAGCCACACTCTGGTCTCAACCTTAATCATGCCTATTTCCAAGCATAGGGCAGCATTTGACACACAACCCCTGCTAACTTGGCAAAGAGGCACCTTTTAACGTGGTGATTCTCTTTATTTAGCAGGGGAGAAAGTAACTGGCCCTATCCAACCCCAGCACAGTATCCCTCCAGTGACTGTTGATGGTGTCTATCTTATGTTTCTTTTTAGATTCTGAGCCCTTTGGGGACAGGGATCCATCTTATTTGTAGGCATGTGCACGGACCGGTTCGGAGGCCATTCTAAAGGCCTCCAGACCGGTCCGGACACGGGGTGGTTTTGGTTCGGGTGGGGGGTTCTAAAAAGAATAGGGGGGGCTTTACTCACCCCTTCAAGAATTCTGAACGTATATATTCGAGTAAGCGGGCGGCATACCTCCCTGCCGCCCGCTTCACTCCCCCTCCTCCGGCGGCGCGCGTTTCTCCTTAAATTTCCGGCTTCAATTGCAATCGGGCGGCAGGGTAGCTCCCAGTCCCTGCCGCCCGGCTCTTCCATACCCCCGTGTCTCGGCTGGCGGCCGCCCCCGCTTAGTCACAGGACCCCTGCCACCCCCTTCCCTTCCAATACACAGGCGGCCGGCAGGAGAGCTCTCCTGCCGACCCCGTCCCCTTCCCCGGCTCAGCTGCAAATGGCTTCTAGGAAGCCTTTTGCGCGCCTGCGCAAAAGGCTTCCTAGAAGCCATTTGCAGCCGAGCCGGGGAAGCGAGCGGACGGCAGGGAGTTCTCCCGCCGCCCGCTCGCTGAAGTTAACGTTAACTTCAGCGAGCGGGCGGCGGGAGAACTCCCTGCCGTCCGCTCGCTTCCCCGGCTCGGCTGCAAATGGCTTCTAGGAAGCCTTTTGCGCAGGCGCGCAAAAGGCTTCCTAGAAGCCATTTGCAGCCGAGCCGGGGAAGGGGACGGGGTCGGCAGGAGAGCTCTCCTGCCGGCCGCCTGTGTATTGGAAGGGAAGGGGGTGGCAGGGGTCCTGTGACTAAGCGGGGGCGGCCGCCAGCCGAGACACGGGGGTATGGAAGAGCCGGGCGGCAGGGACTGGGAGCTACCCTGCCGCCCGATTGCAATTGAAGCCGGAAATTTAAGGAGAAACGCGCGCCGCCGGAGGAGGGGGAGTGAAGCGGGCGGCAGGGAGGTATGCCGCCCGCTTACTCGAATATATACGTTCAGAATTCTTGAAGGGGTGAGTAAAGCCCCCACACACACTCTTTTGGAACCCCCCACCCAGTGCCGGACCGCAGCTCCGCGGTTCCGTGCACACCCCTACTTATTTGTTTGTTATTTCTCTGTGTAAGCCACCCTGAGCCATTTTTGGAAGGGTGGTATAGAAACTGAATAAATAACAACAGCAACAACAGCAACAACAATAACAAGGGATTTGAAGGGCCACTCTTAGAAATTTGGACTGCACCCGCTCCAAAGGGGCAAGATTGGAGGGAGGGTCCAGAATGGGCCCCATAGAGGAATTGTGCCTGCGTCTTGACCTCAAATAATTTGAGTGTGGCAGGTACGTACTGTCCCCCTCAGGTCCGTAGGAATTTTAGTATGGCGTTGGAGGTCCTCTGGGCAGTGAAGGCGATATGGTTACAGTGGGCAGGACTGGTGGCTGTAGCAGTCTTGGTACAAGCCTCTTTTGTCTTCCTCCTTGGTACCATTGAGGTCTGTGATATCGATCCTCCAAATACCAATCTCTATACCTAGACTGGTATGGATGTTGTTGCTAATAGTCTGAACCTATGGAATCCGAGGATGAGAGGTCTCTTTGGCTCCAAGAATAATGGCGTCCATAAGGGTCTTCATATCTGTTCATATCTTGGATTCGATCTCCGAAGCCAGATGCCCAGTTCCTGCCAGATTGTAGTTCTTGATCCCAAGGATAGTCTGGTTGTTTCAGCATCGTGAAGTCTTGGGCATTGCCTCTCAGCCTCGGGTGTTTACCTGGATCTGGGTCCGATTGGTCCAGGGAGTGCAGACATGAAGGACAATACTCTGGAGAGCCCTTTGGGTCCAATATTGTGTCTAGTACCAAGACAAGTGACCTTGGATGGGACAGTGCTCTTGGGACCAATCTGCTCACCCTTGGTGATGGTGCTGTTAGGACCGAACTGCTCGCCTTTGGTGCTGATGCGGGAGGCTGCATTGGCACTTTGAGTGCTTTCTTGGGCTTTAGTGTAGGGGTCTTTGAGCCCGTAAGATCCAAATCTGGGTGTAGCATTTTCTTCCTTTCTTAGTTAAGAGGAGCTGAATCCTTGTCAGACATCTTCTTCCATTTTGGAATGTGAGGGAGCTGTCCCAGAGTCAACACGGTTGGTAGCCCCTCCTCCTCCTCCTCCTCCGGTGCAGCCTCCAGCCAAGTAACTGGTATTGGTGATGGAGCTGGAACAGCTGGATTTGAGATTGGTGCATTCAGCATCGGGCACAAAACTTTGCTTGGTACCGAGGCCCTCAATACCAAGGTTGACTGTGGCGAGTGCAGTGTCACCAAGTCAGAGACTGCTGCTGGGGATCTAGGAGGAATCTCTGTGGTCGAAGGCAGTCTTCTGAAGCCACAAGTTTCTGGGAAGAGCTGAGGGCTCCCAAAGAGCCAAGCAAAGGTGATACACCCTGTTTTTTCGAGCCTGTTCCATCAATTTCTGGCAATGGGAGCAGGTCTCGACAACGTATGCCTCTCCTAAACAGAGAAGGCATCTACTGTGCATGTCTGAGGATGGTAACTTAGTCCCACAATGGACACACTTAAAAAAAAACTATTTTACTTGCCATACGAGAAAAATTAAATCTCCTCCCCAGCCTGGGAAAGGGAAGAACAGACAACCGGGGGCAGGGGGCAGGACCCAAATAAAAATGTAAATGCAAACACACAGCAGTAACTACGGGAAAGAAATAATAAGAAAATACTGAGGCAAGAGAAACAATGGGAGGAAGCTAACAAAGCATGTTTTCTTTTTTATTTGCAGAAGCTCAGAATAATTCCAGCTAGGTCAACTGAAGTGCAGATGGTAAAGGACTGAAGGGATGAGGGCAGGCTCAGCTGTAGCCACATATAGCAGTGAGGGTGAAGTTCCTACCAAAAAGCAGGAGCAAGAAAGCGTGGAAGTTTTCTGACGTGGTTGTACATGCGCAAAGCCCAGGAGTATAAAAGCCAGAGACCATGTCAACCAACAGGATGTACTGTATTACTAATTACATGTACACTTTTGTTTTGTATAAAATTTTCCTATAAAAACTGAAAGTACAGTATTTCAGTATTATCAATACTCTGTCTGCTTTATTGGGGAATGCCTACAAAACCTTTGGAATTAATAAACAAAAAATATTGGAGATGAGATATTTATTTATTTAAATAATTTCTGCCGCTGCTCCTCTAGCACACTGTTCTTGAGGAAACTTACAATAAAAACAATAAAACACAATATAATAAACAAATAAAATTAAATATGTGAGCCTTGGAGCTTTGAATTTGGAGTTCAACTACAACTCATTCTGGAAGTCTAGCCTGAGGTCACTCTATCTACCATGGTGCTGGACATTAGACTGAAATGTTTATAGTTCATTCTTTTCCATTGAACATATTGGGCCACACATTCTTTAGGAAAGGTTGTTGCCATTGTAGTGTATCAGATGCTGATATAATTCATACACAGTAGTGCTGTATCTAACAGCTTTTTTCAGGAAATTACTGTTTTACATAAATAGTATGTTAGGAAGATCATTATACCTTGCCTTCAAAAATAATATTAACATGCATGTTATTTTTTCACTTGAAAATGTGCTTTTAAAAATTTTTTACACTGTACTTAGAAAATTTTATGTGTTCTAATAAAATAAAAACACATGTGTGTTAAATAACATAGTTTTCTTACAAAATGGTCCATTTGTTCACTGCCACTTCTGTAAACAAATTTTACTTGTCTAGTGACACTTCTGTCACTTAAAGTGGCCGCCCTTTTAACAGCAAAGAACATAATATTAGTGGCATAAAACAATACTCTCAATCTCGAACTGAGTTGTGGCTAGCTCTAGTGACAGAAGTGGCAGTGAACAAATTGACCATTTTGAAAGAAAACTAGACTACGAGTTTCTGCAAACATCTTCTCCTGTTTTGAAATTCTGTTGTAGGAATTAGGGCAGAACTAGGAGAGAATTATTTAATAAGAAATTATGCATGGCCACAGTATTCAGGATACTGAATATTTTGTGTCATATGGAATTAAAAAACCAATTTATGTATTCCAATTAATACTAGAAATAATGATTGTGATTTGTTATTGTGATCATTTTACTAAAGTGCATAAAATAATTAAGAAAATGATGTTAGCCTACCTTATGTTAAGGCAATACGTTGTCCAAATAATAAAAGGTTTTCTATATTCCTAAAAGGTAGTCTTTTTTATTTGAAAACAGTTATATTTGCTATATTTTGCACACAGTAGTATACATAATAGACTAGACCCCAGTTAGTACTTCTGTGAACAGAAAAAGTTCCATCTGCACAAGGGAGGAGGGGCAATTTTCACTGATCCTCCTTCCCTCTGCTGCCCCCCATCAGCTTCTGTGGGTCCTCACAGAAATATATTCTCAGGAACACATTTTGGAGGGCACAGGGGGCTACAGAGGAAAGGGGTAATTGGTGAAAATGTGTACCTCAACCCCTTAATATTCAAGCCATGGGAGAGAAAAGAGCTTTTATTCTTACCAGTCCTGGTTTTCAATCCATTGTGCTAATAGGTGTCGGACTTCCATGGGAAATTTATCGTCATAAATCTGGTCTATCTGCTCCAAAAATTTTGTTTCCAGTTGCTGGACTTGATTCCACTGAGACATACTTAAAAAAATAAATAAATCTATGTTTATACTATTTTGTGATGCTGTAAGCACATCTATAAGCACATCTATTGGGGGCGGAGAGGAAATTAAAGAACAAGCAAACAGCAATAAAGCTATCTTCTCATTTGGTATGTTCCAACAGAATTCCACACTACTGTTAGGGGTGTGTATGAACAGTTTGTTGCTGAACTGGATCACCTCGAATCAGGCCAGTTCAGAGCTTTGAATGTGGACCGAACTGGGGGTGGTTTGGTCAGTGATCAAACTGAACTATGCCCGGTTCAGGAGAACTGGTTCAGCAATGGGTGAACTGGTTCGGCAATGAATGGGTAGCAGGGTGGCGAGAGAGGTAGTTAAATGCTTACCCAGCTGGCACAGCTGCTGGTGCTGCCGCCGCCGGTGCCACCCTTCCCCCATCTGGCATGGCCCCAAATGCGTGCTCTGCCCTCTTTAGGAAGCCACCCACGCATCAGCAGAACAGTTCTGGCGTCCGTGCATGTCAGGATGCCATGCAAACGCCCTCTGGAAATCCATGGAGGCCAAACCGGTGGCCATGCCAGATGTGGTAGTGGGGGTGAGTGGGGGTACCAGCAGCTGCACCAGACGGGTAAGCATCTAACTACCTCTTTGCCGCCACTCCCTCCCAGCTGCGTCTTCATTGCTAACAGGGGCGTAACGATAGGGGGGCAGGCAGGGCACATGCCCTGGGTGCCACTTTGGTGGGTCACATGGGGGGCCCAAAAAGTGCCACGACCCCCCCGATCCCCCCCTGGATAGCACGGCGGTGGCGGGCGGCAGCGGATCATCATTGTGTGCCCCTGGGATCATCATGGCTTGCGGCGGTGAGCGCGGCGGCGGCGGGCGGCAGCAGCGGCGGATCGCCGCGTGCAGCAGAGCAATGCCGAGGCCTGCCGTCTGGCCTGGTGTCGCTTCCCAACTGCACAGGTGCACCTGCACAGTTCATAGGATGAACTGCACAGGCGCGCCTCACAGTTGGGAAGCGATGCTGGGCCAGACGGCAGGCCTCGGCTTCGCTCTGCTGCACTCAGCGATCCGCCGCCGCCCACCACCGCCGTGCTCACTCCCACGCCGCCACAAACCATGATCCCAGGGGCACACAATGACGATCCGCCGCCACCCACCACCGCCGCACGATCTGCCGCCACCGCCGCGCTCACTCCGGCCAGGGCGCAGGTATGTGGGGGGGGCACAATTTCAGGGGCAGAGCTTGCCCTGGGCACCGTTTTCCCCAGCTACGCCTCTGATTGCTAGGGTCCCCCACACCTGTACTTGTAAAGGGGAATCCTCACTGGATTCCTCTTTATAAGTATTAGCCACCCAAACCACTGAACCGGTTTGGTCAAACAGACTGGACCGGCCAGTTGGTTTGACCGAACTGGTTCAGCAGCACATGGTTCGGCTTGAATTTGATTTGAATTTGAGCCGAAAGGCAGTTTTTGGTTCATGCACACCCCTAACTTCTTTTGCTCAAACATAACTTCCACAGATATTAAAGAATGCTGTTGAGACACACTTTTGAGTGTTCATGCAGAAAGACCAGTGTAGAAACTACAGCTACAGCCTGTCACGACTATTTTAGGGTTCTCTCCATTAATCTACAATCTCTTCTATTGTGGGATACATATTATTCTGGCAGTTAGTTTCTGGACCCTAGGTCCTGATTCTCGCAACTGACAACCTAGGTTGAGTCCAGCTTTGAAGTAAACAAGGAATGATGAATGCACCACAAACCCAATAAGTATTCAAATTAACAGTGAATTATGACATACTGAGGTCATGCACACGACCTCTGGTGGCCGCTATGAAAGGCTGTGGGGAAGGTAGAAGTTAACGTGCCTTCCCCGGCAAGCCCAAATGAGCAGTTGCAGGTAACCAGCCTCAAAAAAAAAAAAAAATTAAAAAAAAAATGGGGGTGGGGGTAGGGATTGCAGAAGTCAGAGGAGGCAGGTTATAAAATGTTCAGTGAAAACAATCAGTAAGGCTGGGGAGGAAAGAGAATTGTTTGGTGTGGCAGGTACACACCATGCCACCAGCTGGATACGGGGCAGAGCAGGACTTCCTCCTCCCACATTCTAGAGTGCCATGTGGCACAAGCACGGGGGCTGCTCTCATTAGAGCAGCCGCCGCACTTGGCATTGCTGCTCCTCCTCCCCACCCACTGGAAATGGTGGCAGGCCAGGCAGAAGCCTTTTAACTCGGCAGTGATCGTGCACAGGATCACCTGCCAAGGTTAAACAAACCTGCAGTTCATTTAACTTCAACTAAACTCTAGGCTAAAAAGTCAGGTAAGCGGGGGCAGAGGCGCCGGGATTGGGAGTGATCCCTGCACTCCACATGAGCAGTCCAACCCAAGCTGGGCTGCCCTAACCTGGCTTGGGCTGCTCATATGAATAGCCTCACAGGGTCCAGTCCTGCAGCTCCTTTATTTGAAAGATGAAGAAATTTTGTCAGCCCCATGCTAGACAGTTCCCAGCACAAGTGGTTCCCCCTCCTTCATGATATGGTCCACTATTTACTTAATATCCTGACTCCTGGTGTCAAAACACTCTATATTTTCTTGCCCCCACACTACACAATTGACTGTTTTGATGGTGGCAGAGAAATGCATCATAAACATGTCAGGACGACGGGGCCAATTGTACTAAAATATACATAGGAAGAGGGAGGAGCTTGATACAAGGTTGCTGTTTCTTGTAATATGTAGCACCATTCATTGTCTCACTGTTTAAATAAGAACAGGAGTGCGGACAGAGCAAAAGCTTGAGGAGCAGCTCCTTACCTGGTTTTGGTGGTAAAGAAAAGACAGTGTTGATTGAGAGATATGAGTTATTAGCAGGGGCATAGCTAGGGGAGAGGGGGCCCATGTTCATCCCTCTCTCTGGTGGTCCCCCAGAGTGAGGGAGATGATGAAGAAAATAGGGGGGATGGAGCTGGAGGGCCCTCAGGAGTTGGGGGCCTGTGTTCTTTGAACCCTTTTGCACAAATTATAGCTATGCCCCTGGTTGTTAGGCTTGGCAGGGGAGGAGTTGAATAAATTCCTTCAAATGTTTAGGGGTGAGATCTGCACTCCTGAATAAGAACAATATCTAACTCTCTGATTAGAAAATCCCTATCTGTTGTTATAGCCATATTTTCCATCCTGCAAATGCAGGTTATATATGTTATTCATGTTTCACATCGGTATTCTTTGCATTTCTCTTCTCTTTAGATTTGTTAACCCAGTTAATCTGTTTTTAAACCCAACACCCCAAACCTCCACAATACATTTCATGTATCTGATGTAAGTAGAGTAGTTTCTTGCCTACAAAAGCTCATTGCACAACAAATAGCGAGTTTTTAAGCTGCCACAGGATGTCCACTCAGCAACTTCTCACAAAACAAATCGTGTGATATTGTGCTAAAAGTGGCAAAGTGGGAAGCAGCACTGGGAAAAAGAGGCACAACACTGGGCAACATTCTGCAATCCCATGGCCATCTCTCATTTGGGTGTGCAACACTTGCTGGCCTCTCATTATCATTGCTGCTTGGGAATCCACATGGATGCCATGTGGGAATGCCATCAGTGGAATCCACATGGTACTCAGCAGACTGTCCTCTTCTGAACCAGGTGAACACAAAGATGCCCTTGTGGATATTGGATGTGCTGTACCATAGTCAGTTTCTGAATGCGTTGTGTCTTTCAGTTGATTTACAGGGTTTGTCATGGGGGAAGTTTGGTTCCTTTGACAGCTGCATGACAAGCAGAAATGCACTATGGAAACTTATTCCATTACTGCTTACTCCATACTGCATCTATTGCACTTTGGCAAATCATGACACTTTTGAAGGCAGACACATGGCTTATAAAAACACACAGACAGAGAGTCTTGTGGTACCTTAAAGGCAAACAGGTTTATTAGGGCTGCAATGCTTAATAAATTCATTGGTTCAATTTAAAAACATAATCAACTAAAAAGACCTCTGATTAATTAGGCAGTTTTTAAAAACGGCAAGTGAAGCAACTTCTTAAAAGAGGCATTCCTTCCCCCCCTTCACATATAAGGAACGCCTCTTCTAAGATGATGTCTGCAGTCTGCTACAACACATGCATGCTTCATCAAAACACAACCACCACTAAAAGAAGAACGGGTCTTGCTTCAGGACGATTATTTCTCCCATATGCAAATATATGCAAAAAATAAGCAATTAACTAAAACCCCATACAGTTAATTAACACCGATTTCTTGAAATACCCAAATATTTATTGTGGTATAAACGTCTGTGAATAATTTCCATCCACAACAGCTTATGGCACCACAGTTCTTGGAAGGTGGCACGGCTCCCCTTCTGGAATCCGTTTACAAAAAGCGTGGCAACCCATTTGACAGGCAGAGCAGAGAGAAATAAAACGCTCTGCAAATGAACAAGTGGCCTTCAACGATAATGGACTCCATCCCTGTTAAATCCCAGGCCGGCTTGCCCATCATCTTCTGTTAAACTAAAGGTAGGGCGAGGTGGGGGGGCTCAACCATTGAGGCAAGAACTTCCGCCTAAGGCACAACTAGTACGCTCCTGACAGCAGCACCCCCGCCCCGTCAGCCTGGAAAGGGCCCACGGAGGAGCCTACCTAGCCGGGTTACCCATCACCACCAGACTTCCTGCAAAGCTAGCGGGGGCCCAAGCGAGGTCCCCTCAGAGCGCCTCCAGAGGACTCAGCCGCACAAGAGCGGCGGCGGCGGAGGCTGCCGCTCCTCCGCCCCCTATGCACTCACCTGGCTCGAGTTGCGAGGCGAAGCTGCGGACACGAAGGAGCGCCTCTCCAACTGCGCGCCTGCACAGCGAGGCGCTTTAAGGTTCAGGCGTCTTCCTCGCTGTGGGTAGCTTTTCTGTGCGTCACTGAAAGCGGTGGGGGAGCGGCGGCGGGGGAAAGAGTGTGGAACAGCCGACGCGGGGCGGGAGGGGAGTTCCCTCTCAAACTCTGCCTCTCTGTTGAGGGCGGCTTATTCTGAAGTGTCAGCTTTTATGGCCAGCTTCCTCTCAGTCTCTTCTTTCTCCCCCTGCACACACCCACACCCACACTTCAGATCTTGAGGATTCCTCCGTGCTTTTAATTGTGGTGACTGAAGAAGTGACGCAGAGGCTCAGACCCGCCGGAAAGCTACACCTTCTTCTCTAACCCATAATGTGGTGCAGTAGTTAAGAGCGTTGGACCAGAAGCACCTCCTGCACCAGGGAGACGGATGCAAATTCCTCCTTTACAGTGAAGCTCACGGGGTGGTCTTGGATCAGTCACCCTCTCACAACCCCAACAACTTACTTCACCAAGTTTGTGTGAGGATGAAATGGATAAGGAAGAAGCACGACATTTGCCCTGAACTCCTTGAAGGAAAGTGGGGCCGGGTATATTACCACTTTCCTTCAAGGAGTTCAGGACAGCTGTCCTGCTTCTTCCCAGGGGCGTAGCAAGGTTGGAGTGGGCCCAGAGACAAGATTTCAAAATCCCCCACCCCCTCACTGAAGCTCAGCACATGAAGTAAAGAAATCTTAAAAGAGGCTGAATAGTGGTAACAAAAAGCATAGTTAGGCACACACACACACCAGCCCAGGTGGGTGCGCGGCTGGGGAAGTCAGTCATGTGAACTTTCCTCTGCCCCCCCCAAGGCAGTGGGCCCCCAGACAACTGTCTCCCCTTGCCATATTATAGTTACGCCCCTGCTTCTTCCTTATCCATTTTATCCTCACAGCAACTGTGTGAAGCAGCCTGTTGGACTGTGAGAGGTTTATATAAATTTGACAGATTTATACCCCACTTGTGAACCATTTAGGTCTTCAAGATGACTTACAGACATATTTGAATAAATTTTTTAGGTTTTACGCACAGCAGATTTTACAGCGGGTTTACCGGGAGGCTTTACTGTGAACTTAAAGCTGTCGCAAAAACCCCACTGAAAATAGTGGGATTTTTTACTCTGGAGATAAATCGGGCTACACTCCAGTGCAGTGGAAAACCCGAATTGCACGTGTGGACTGCTCCCCAATAACTCACAGGGACTTCGGGGAAAATCTGGCCGATATGTGTACTCGTACCCTCCATTCCTGAGGAGATGGGAGCTAAAAGCAAAACCCTGTTAGAACTGCTGTGCATAAAACTTCCAGGAGGGGTTGTGATGGAGACGGAGTTGCCCTCCTCCCTCATCAATGTCTTTCTCAACCTCAGCAGTAGGCAAAGGACAAGCCCTCCTCAGAAGCCTCCATTCTCCAGGTCAGTCCAGGAGCAGAGAAGATAGCCATCGGGCTCAGAGGGCAATATATCAGTAAGACTTCTTTTCTTAAGCAAGAGGCTGAATTTTTGCAGGCGCTGGACTTCAAGCCTGTGCCTGAAAGTCACACCTCTGATCCCAAAACCCCTATCCCCTAATTCTGTTTTTGTGGGGACAGGTTGTGATGCTTCAAGTGATGAGGGAAAGCCACTCTATTATTATATATCAGGACCTACGTGCATGTTACATGTGAATGCTGCAATCCCAGTTGTTAAAAAGCAAAGCAACTTTGAGAGGATAGCCTTTAGAGTGAAGAAGTGGCAGAGGAGGGAGGGTTGTTTTCCCAACATGGATATGGGGGAGTGGCCACTAGGGATCCTTCCCAACCAGCATTTCATTGAAATGCTGGCTGGCTTGGTTTCCCCCTCTCTGCCTTCCCTCTCTGGCATCTCCAAAATAGGCTGAGACCCAGAGGCGTATCTAGAGAAAATAGTGCCTAGGGCAAGCACTGAAATTGCGCCCTTGTCCAAACAGGAATGATGGGACTTGTAGTCAACAATATCTGGAAATCCTTGTTAAAAGGAAGACTGTACCATCTAGGCATGGTTGTTGATCAAAACCTGAAAACATGAGCCAGCTCTGTAAAAGACTTAGAACAACAGTCAGGAGTTATGTGAGAATTCCAAGTGTCATTTTCTCTGTCACATATCATGCTTTTTAAAAAACATGACTTTGTCCTAGACTAGAGGATCACCTGCCCAAATAGCCACTAGGGGAAGAAGAAGGTGGTGGTGTGTGTGTGTATAAACCAGTGAATGATTCCTGCCAGCCTTTGTCTTATGATGACTGTTGGCTCATGATGGGGTATATGTGCATTCACCACACTAGTGCTTACTTTGACACCAGGAGGGAGGAGGATACATTAGTTTGCCACACTAGATAGAGGAATTTTCAACAGGAGCAGACAGCCAAGTTCTGCCAGAGCCAAAACAAGCCCCTGCCAGACTAAGAAATCATTGTAATTTGCCCCTTCCCATCACAAGCAGTGTGCTGTTCTTTTATTATTGATTCTAAATCTCAGATATCCCAGTCATGGATGGAAAATTCAAGGTCTGTTTACAAGAGACACATTTTCTACATGGAAGTTTCTTCTGTGCAGGTGTTGTGCAGAAACCCATGTATAGTGACCGCCAGGGGCATAGCAAGGTTGGAATGGGCCAAGATGAGATTTTAAAATGGGCCCCCAGCCCCTCAAAGTCCAGGGCCTCCATGCACCCCAGGCCCCCAAGGATTTAAGTCTGATATTTCAAAATAAGTATGCTGCCTGGAAATACATTTCACTGAATACACACACGGACACTTCACAATATATAGTGATATACATCAAGTACTATATATTTGTGCTACTGTTAATGCCTAGAACACACCAGAAACACTAATTATTAAAATGGCCCCCTCACTGCAGATTAGCAAAGGAGACTTTCAACCATGCAGGGTGAGCCTATGTTTGTTTTCTCAGAATTCTTGAACAAATTCAGTCAAGTTCGATTCCAGGAGGTTTTTCACAGGAGGCTTTTAAAGCCCTTTAACACACATCTCCTCTGGAATGGAGGTGCTGCATTCACATGTTGGCCAGATTTACCCTGAAGTCCTGTGAGTTATTGGAGAGCAGTTCACACACAAGAAAAATAAAATAAAATAAAATAAAATAAAATAAAAGCACAACACATGCTTCACAGTTCTCACTCAGACCTTCTGGGTTGCAAAACAACTTGAACATAAGTGCATTTAGACATGAATGAATGAATATAATATTGTTTGTTCCAGAGGTTTTTGTAATTTTCTGCCATGAAACAAGCAACAGGCCTTTTTAGATAGTAAAAAGCCAGAAATTTAAAGCCAGAAATTTTTCAATCTGTTTTAAATTAAATATTCAGAGACTTCTCAGTCTCTCCCCCCCCCCGCCCCTATATCAAAGCCCTATGGCAAGCAGATCCCTATATACCTGGGGTGGGTGGGGGGTAACCACAAAAAGGAATTCACAGTCTACCTTGCAAAAGCTGTGTTGGGTGGTCTGGGCAGAGAGTCTGCTGCAGAGAACTCTTCCATCCCATCTCCTTCCCGGCTTGCGGGGGAATGCCAAGTCCAGGCTCCAGGGAGGCCTACACGGAGGCCTCTCTGGAAGCCCCGCCCACCTGCCAATCAGCTGAGAGGCGGGGAGAGAAGAAGAGCTCTCTGCAGTTTGCAGGCCGCTGGGATCCTAGGCCAGAGCCGGAGGGCAAGGCAAGCAGGATGGCAAGTGGCTGAGGGGCCCTGGGGCCGGGCCGGTGGGCAATGGGGTGGGGGTGGCAGGAACTGGTGTGGTGCCCCCTCCTCAGTGGCGCCTAGGGCACGTGCCCTGCCTGCTGCCCCCTTCACCAAGTTCCACCCTTGAATGCAGGGGGTGTGCCTTTCTCTTGACAAGATGCATCCTTTCTTGCCTCCTTGCAGGCACTGTCATGGTTAGGTGTGCAGTGGCTTGTGATATCCATGTTGACATCTGATTTGGCAATTTTGCTGAGCCAAGGCAAAGGGAAGTGTATTAGTTGCTAGGCAACAGCAAGGGACTTTCAGCTGCTGATTTGTTGGCTCCCCGACCCCTGGGCCAAATATCCCATTTACTTTTGGAGTTGGCCCTGGGCTGGCATATATTGATACAGATATGAACTATTCTCTATCAGAAGAAGAGAGAGAGAGAGAGAAACTATTTGCTAAATGTGCTTTCAAAATTCAGCCATCTGGTCTTGGCAAAATAAGGAAATTCTATAAAAGTAGTTCCATTTTTATTAAGGGGCATCCAAAACATTCATATCTCCTGGAGCTGTTTATTTCTCTTAAGTTAAAACAATTAGTAGACTAAAATGTTAGTCACTCTGGCCAGGAAATTGAATCCTTTTAAGAAAATCAATGTATGACCATCCAGTTAGCATAATGTTAATAAAATGTAATAATGGTGTCAGGATTACAGAAACTCTCTCTTCACTTTTAAAAGGAAACTGACCTTGAAGATTGGATGATATTCCTGAATCATTGCCAGAGTATCAAGCTTGTTGCCTAGAGCTGTCTGAATCAGGCGCACCATTTGGCTGAAACATCACCTCTTTGCATTACTGCATTCATGGGCACAGCACTCCCATGGTGATGTGTTGTTCTAGGTGCAAAAACTCAGCCCAATGTATCCCATTAAGAAGGCATCTTCTGTTGATTCTAATGATTCTTCTCAGTGCATGCACAATGAGCCTCAAGAGCAAACATATTCTTGTCCTTACACTTGACCATCTTTAAGGGCTGTTAGAGATGGTCAAGGACAGGCATTCGACCACTGACTTGTGTAGTTAATGCAGTGGTCCCTGCATTGCTGTCTTATTTCATTGTCATATCAAATCTAACATCTGCAGTGACAAGTGCTCTCTTTCAGGCTTTCCTTCTTTTCTCTTCTCCAGCAGAAAAACAGCCTGGAGGCTAAAGGTCTAATCTCATTGCCGATCCTGCATTTGGGAGGGGGCCTGCTATGTAGGGGGCCTCTTCATTCTCTTTCCCTGAAGTATCAGCAGGGATGGATTGCCCTGGGTGGAGGTCTGATACAGAGCTCTCATGATATAAAGGTGGTCTCCTTGGGTTCTTCTGCCAGAGTACAAGCAAGGCTGGAAGGTCCTGGGAGGTTGCCTGATATGGAGGCTGCCTTTTTTGGTTCTTCCTGTCATGCTCTACAGAGAGCCACCCCCATGGCTTTTCTTCCTGCAAAGGAAATGGAGGTGCCACCTCCTAGCTGTTCCCCCAGGGCCAGTTCAGTCACTCAGTTTGACTCCGCCTGGATCTAAGCCTCCAGCTGCTGCTTTGGCTCTTGGTGGAAAATAAGAGGGCTGGAGAATAACATTTGGCCTCGAACTTGGGCCTTCCAGCTGTTGTTTGATTACAGCTCCCATAGTCCCCAGTAGTCGCAGTAGCCAATAGTCAGGGTTGATGGGAACTGTAGCCAAACAGCAGCTGGAGGGCTGGAGTTGTGCAGCCCTGCTCTAAATCAAGCTTCCTCTTCTGCATCACCATTCCATCCTCTTCTACACGGGGCAGATCCCTCTTCAGGGCCAAAATCCAGCCTCCTAGCCATACATGTTGGGGCAGACAAGCTCTGTATGAGCCTCCTGGCAAGGAACTGTCTATCTTGAGCTACATCTTGAACCTCTCAAACATCTCTTGGCCCTGAGTGGACTGGCCAAGAGAGTCTTTTCTGTAGCTGAGTTTGACCCAAAGACATTTTTACCCAACTCTACCCAAAGAATATTCAAAGCAAGACAAATGTATTTTCTTTAAAATAAAATATTTTATTTTTTAAAACAATAAATATGCTAGTTTTATTGCTGTTCTATCTCTACATCCTATTAAAACAAATATTTAATTTTTTTAAAATATATACACAGCATTTTATTGCTACTTATGTAAATAGTAGCACAGTTGTCTCTTTTAATTTGCCTTCCCCTTCTTCCTCAGCAACGTCCAGCTCCCTTGGAGGAACCACGATCCCCATAGTGGCTTCCACCCTGGCCAGTCTGCTCCTCAATTGTCCCCTCAGTGCCTTGAAGCTTTGTAAGCATTCCTGGCAGCTGCGGAGGTCTCTTTGGCCTTGAAGGAGAGAAAACAAACAGGGTGAAGGGGCCTGTCCTCCACCATGTCAGTCCCTGCACGGACTTCTAGTCCCCTTCCATGCCCAGCACAGACTCCTCCTCTCTGTCTTGAAAACCCTCCATGGCTATGTGTCCCCCCCCAGTGAACTTGCACCTCGTCAGGTTGATTTTTGCTCTTCCAGCTTCTCTGTCTTCAGGAGCCACCTGAAGGTCTCCTGCTCTCTAAAACAACTCTTTCTCTTCCCTCTCATTGACCCTTGGGTCTGGAACAGCCACTCAGATGTGGCCCCTTGTCTCTCTCCTATCCCTCCAATGATACCTGAAAACCCACCTCCACTGAGCAACCTTTGGCGTAATGCCTCAGTAGAGGCAGCTCCATCGGCTTTAATTGAATGCCCCTTATGCTTTCCTCTCCCATTCCTCCTCTTCCTCACTTCTCTCTCCAAAGCCCAACTTTAGACTGTATGCTCCTGGTGGCAGGGAACTTTTGCCCATGTACATTGATGATACTATAAGGAGGATTTGCAATATGCACAATTGTATATCCTCCTCCTTGGTTTCCTGTTTCATCTCAACTTAAACTCAAAAGGGCTGATATTTGTTTTCCTTTTAGCATTCATATTCTGCTCTTCCTCAAGCAGCTCAGGGAGGTTTATACATGGTTATTTTTTCCTCACAATAACCCTAAGAGGTAAGTTAGGCTGTGGGACAAGTGACTGGCCCCAAGTCACCCAGAGAGTTTCATGACTGGATGAGAATTCAAACCTGGGTCTCCCTGGTCCTAAGGAGGTGCAGCTGAAATACATACACATCTTTCCCCCACCTCAGCTTCCCTCTACTTCTTCTATTGTATCCCTGCCTCTGTTTTTAGACTATAAGTTTTTTAGATTGTAAAATCACAATTAGGATGGAAAAGGTAGAGGTTATGGAGTGTTGCCTCTGTGAGACTTACGGTCACACAGCTGATGGACCGGCATCTCTACCAAACTCTGCAGAGTTTCTTTCACATTGCTGAGGTCCGGCTCCAGAGGAGGTGGGGAAGGAGGAGGAGGTGGAGAGGGATGCAGGAGGAGGGAAGAGGTGGAGGTGGAGGGTGGGATGGAGGCAACCGCAAGGGAGGCAGAGGACAATGATGAATCAGACCCAGAGGGCTGGAGAAGTGCAGCAGGGCCTGCAGGAACATCTGCAAGAGAGAAGAAGAATCAGGAGGTCAGCTGCAAAGGCTGACATCCTACCACACCCACCATCACTTGCCCTCACTGCTCACTCTGAGAAGCTGCTTGGATTACAGGAACTGGAGCTTGGACACATGAAAGACAGAAAACGAAGGAACACTTCAGCAAGCACTGACAACCCACTCACAGGCCTCCCCCCTGAAACCTTAGATGCAGACTCAAATCAAGCATTTCAACGTGAAATAAACAAAAGAGCCGTTCTTAGCCCAGCAGCAATTTCAGGGGCATGTTGTGAACATACCTTCCCTTTCCCACCGCTGCAGCCGAACTTCACTGCGGATGAGCCTTGTCCACATGTGTCCAATTTGCAGGTTGATGGCCCGGAGAGAACGAGGGAACTGTTGGAAAATGCGGCGAACCCTCAGTTCTACAACAAAGAGAACAAAAAGGAACAAATGTTGTATGTGCTGACCAGGCTGAGTGCTGGTGACTTGCAAAAAGGGCAGTGTTAGGGCTTAGTCCATCATCTGGGCTGGGTATCAAAACTGCAACTGATCTTTGTGCTGGGTGTATATGCAAAAGGTTTCTGAGGTGTTGCAATACTTACGCTGCTGGACATAGTCATGCTGTAACCCTTTGAGGAGTTCTACTTCTTGCTGAAGATAATTATCAGCAATGGAAGGCTCTAGTAAGGACTCCGACACAGAAGCTGCTTCTTTTGGAGTGTCTGTGAGGATGGAAGGATGTGGCACTGAGGTATCCTCAATGAGAACTTTTCCCAGTAGGTCATTGGTGATGCAAGGTGTTGGAAGGGGCCCTGGCATAGAGGTTTCCTCAATGAGCACTTCGCCCAGGATGTTGTTGGTGATGCGAGGTTCTGGAAGGGGTTCTGACACAAAGGGTTCCTCAATGAGCGCTTCCCCCAGGATCTTGTTGGTGATGCAAGGTGCTGGAAGGGGTTCTGGCATGGAGGGTTCCTCGATGAGCGCTTCCCCCAGGATGTTATTGGTGATGTGAAGTACTGGACGGGGTGCTGGCATGGAGGGTTCCTCAGTGAGCTCTTCCCCCAGGATGTCATTGGTGATACGAGGTGCTGGAAGTGGTTCTGGCATGGAGGGTTCCTCAGTGAGCTCTTCCCCCAGGATGTCATTGGTGATGTGAGTTGCTGGAAGAGGTTCTGGCATGGAGGGTTCCTCAATGAGCGCTTCCCCCAGGATGTCGTTGGTGATGTGAGGTTCTGGACAGGGTGCTGGCATGAAGGGTTCCTCAGTGAGCTCTTCCCCCCAAATGTCATTGGTGATACGAGGTGCTGGAAGGGGTTCTGTCATAGAGGGTTCCTCAATGAGCGCTTCCCGCAGGATGTCATTGGTCACGCGAAGTGCTGGAAGGGGTTCTGGCAGGGAGGGTTCCTCAATGAGTGCTTCCCCCAGGATGTTGTTGGTGATGTGAGGTGCTAGACGGGGTGCTGGCATAGAGGGTTCCTCAGTGAGCTCTTCCCCCAGGATCTCATTGGTGATACGAGGTGCTAGAAGGGGTTCTGGCATGGAGGGTCCCTCAATGAGCGCTTCTCCCAGGATATCATTGGTCATGCGAGGTGATGGATGGGGATCTGTCAAGGAGGGTTCATCATTGAGCTGTTCGCCAAGTCTGTCGTTGGTGATACGAGGTGCTGGAAGTGGTTCTGGCATGGAGGGTTCCTCAATGAGCGCTTCCGACAGGATGTTGTTGGTGATGCGAGGTGCTAGAAGGGGTTCTGGTACAGAGGGTTCCTCAGTGAGCTCTTCCCCCAAACTGTCATTGGTGATGTGGGTTGCTGGATGAGGTTCTGGCATGGAGGGTTCTTAGTGAGCTCTTCCCTCAGGATGTCATTGGTCATGCGAGGTGCTGGAAGTGGTTCTGGCATGGACGGTTCCTCAATGAGCGCTTCCCCCAGGATGTTGTTGGTGATGCGAAGTGCTGGAAGGGATTCAGGCATGGAGGGGTCCTCAATGAGCTCTTCCCACAGGATGTCATTGGTCATGCGAGGTGCTGGAAGGGATTCAGGCATGGAGGGTTCCTCAATGAGCTCTTCCCACAGGATGTCATTGGTCATGCGAGGTGCTGGAAGTGGTTCTGGCATGGAGGGTCCCTCAATGAGCGCTTCCCCCAGGATGTCATTGGTTATGCGAGGTGCTGGATGGGGATCTGTCACGGAGGGTTCATCATTGAGCTGTTCGCCAAGTCTGCCGTTGGTGATACGAGGTGCTGGAAGAGGTTCTGTCATGGAGGGTTCCTCAATGAGTGCTTTTCCCAGGTTGTCACTGGTGATGTGAGTTGCTGGAAGGGGTTCTGGCATGGAGGGTTCCTCAGTGAGCGCTTCCCCCAGGATGTCATTGGTGATGCGAGGTTCTGGAAGGGGATCTGTCACGGAGGGTTCATCATTGAGCGTTTCCCCCAGGATGTTGTTGGTGATGCGAGGTGCTGGAAGGGGTTCTAGCATGGAAGGTTCCTCAATGAGCGCTTCCTTCAGTATGTCATTGGTGATGCAAGGTGCTGGAAGGGGATCTGTCATGGAGTGTTCCTCAGTGAGCTCTTCCTTCAGGATGTTGTTGGTGATGCGAGGTGCTGGAAGGGCTCTTGCATGGAGGGTTCTTCAATGAGCTCTTCCCCCAGGATGTTGTTGGTGATGCGAGGTGCTGGAAGTATTTCTGGCATGGAGGTTTCCTCAATGAGTGTTTCCCCCAGGATGTCATTGGTGGTGTGAGTTGTTGGAAGTGGTTCTGGCTTGGAGGGTTCCTCAGTGAGCTCTTCCCACAGGATGTCATTGGTCATGCGTAGTGGTGAGTCCGAACCGGTCCGGCAGTTCGGCCATTCCTTAGAATGGCCGCTGGACCGGTTCGGCTCTTGGTGGTTCGGGTCCGGGTGGGGGGTATGACTTTAAGGGCAGGAGGGCTTGCTTACCCCTCCCGCCTCTTCGGCCCCTTCCAGCGCCCGTATTTAACTTAAAAGCGGGGCGCTGGAAACCAGCCGCCCCCGCCGCCGCTACCGCCGCCCCCCCGAGCAGATTAACAATTAAGGGTGCCCCTGCCGTCGCCCACCCGCCCACCAGCCAGCCAGCCAGCCCTCCCTCCCAGCTGCCCGCCCGCCCGAGTGTGTCCTTACCCAATGCTTGAAGTAAACGAGAGGAGCTACCGAACGGAGCTCCTCTCGTTAGCAAGGCCTCCAGAAGACTGAAGGCGCTTTGCGCGCGCGCGCGCATGCGCGCACCACAAAGGACACCGGAGGCCCGGTCTACCCGCCAGGAAAAGGCCGGGTAGACCGGGCCTCCGATCGCCGGAGGCCCGGTCTACCCTGCCGGGCCGGGTAGACCGGGCCTCCGGCGATCGGAGGCTCGGTCTACCCGGCCCTTTCCCGGCGGGTAGACCGGGCCTCCGATCGCCGGAGGCCCGGTCTACCTGGCCCGGCCTTTGCCTCCAGCAAAGCGCCTTCAGTCTTCTGGAGGCCTTGCTAACGAGAGGAGCTCCGTTCGGTAGTTCCTCTCGTTTACTTCAAGCATTGGGTAAGGACACACTCGGGCGGGCGGGCAGCTGGGAGGGAGGGCTGGCTGGCTGGCTGGTGGGCGGGCGGGCGACGGCAGGGGCACCCTTAATTGTTAATCTGCTCGGGGGGGCGGCGGTAGCGGCGGCGGGGGCGGCTGGTTTCCAGCGCCCCGCTTTTAAGTTAAATACGGGCGCTGGAGGGGGCCGAAGAGGCGGGAGGGGTAAGCAAGCCCTCCCGCCCTAAAAGAAAGGGCCCCCCGTCGGTGACGGTCCGGACTGGGCCGGACCGTGCACATCCCTAGTCATGCGAGGTGCTGGAAGTGGTTCTGGCATGGAGGGTTCCTCAGTGAGCTCTTCCCCCAGGATGTTGTTGGTGATGCGAAGTGCTGGAAGTGGTTCTGGCAGGGAGGGTCCCTCAATGAGCGCTTCCCCCAGGATGTCATTGGTTATGCGAGGTGCTGGATGGGGATCTGTCACGGAGGGTTCATCATTGAGCTGTTCGCCAAGTCTGCCGTTGGTGATACGAGGTGCTGGAAGAGGTTCTGTCATGGAGGGTTCCTCAATGAGTGCTTTTCCCAGGTTGTCACTGGTAATGCGAGGTTCTGGAAGGGTTTCTGGCATAGAGGGTTCCTCAGTGAGCGCTTCCCCCAGGATGTCATTGGTGATGCGAGGTTCTGGAAGGGGTTCTGGCATAGAGGGTTCCTCAGTGAGCGTTTCCCCCAGGATGTTGTTGGTGATGCGAGGTGCTGGAAGGGGTTCTAGCATGGAAGGTTCCTCAATGAGCGCTTCCTTCAGTATGTCATTGGTGATGCGAGGTGCTGGAAGTGGTTCTGTCATGGAGTGTTCCTCAGTGAGCTCTTCCTTCAGGATGTTGTTGGTGATGCGAGGTGCTGGAAGGGCTCTGGCATGGAGGGTTCCTCAATGAGCTCTTCCCCCAGAGTGTCCCCCAAAACATTGGGGAGTCCCCCAGAAAATGGTGCAACTTGGGTTGGGTTTCTGGGATGACCTGAAAGAGAGGAATTAAAGCAGGAATCATGAAATGATCGTGGCTTGTCGGCCTGATAGGAATGGCCTCCCTTTTCTGCCTAGTTTAGCCAGCTGGGAAGTAGCCTGGGATTGTGGGTGAGGTGGGCCACCCAAGGAAACAAGCAAGGAATGAAGAGGAGTACATTGCATAGCACTGACTGGCAAGACAGCCCTCACCGAGTACACTTCAGAAGGGAGTGCAATGGCCAGGCTCTGCCTGCTGTACATACAAGTGCAGCTGCCTTCTACCAAGTCATGCTCTTGGCTCTCTTTGCCCTACTCTGGCTGGCAGCCACTCTTGGGCAGAGGCCTTTTCCTAGCTAGCTAAGATCCTTTAACAGAAGATGATGAAGTCTCAACAGGAGACCTTGTGCATGCAAAGCAATTGTTCCACTACTGGGCTATGGGCTCTCCCTTCTGTGTGAGGAAAGAAGCTTCTCCTTTGAGCACAATGGGAGCTGATGGTTGACATGGACTATCTCTGGTTCATGCACCAACCCCTAGTTACAGCCTCTTGGCCTAGTGGGGTGGGGAGTCTTGAAAATCTGTCTGGATGCCATAAGCAGGAAGCATAGCTGTGATCTCAGGAATGCAGGCCTGGCTCCTAGAGGTAGAAAACTGTGGTCGGAGAAAGAAAGAGTCTCTTTGGTCCAAGCTCAGAGCACATTGGCCAGGAAATGTTGCCCTTTTTTTCAGGTGATCCTCCAATTCCATCTTGACCCATGTAATTGTCAAAAAATGAGATACTTTGGAAACAATTAGCTTCCTCTTCTTGAAGGCAGGGAGAAAAAGACCCAGAGGATGTCTTTGGGCTGGGTGTGGGCAAAGGGTTCTCGCAGGACTTTTTCAAAAGTGCACCACCTCTAAAGAACAATGACCAAACCTACCTGCCTGCTGCCACAGCCCTTTCCCCATCTCCTCCTCGAGTGGAGGATAGCTAGATGTGACTCACAGACCACCCGCCCCCCCAGTCTCCTCTAACACTTTCGGCTGCATCAACAGCAAAGGATAGAGGTGGCTGAACCTGCCCTCCTGCTATCCATCCATCAGATGGATGTCTGCCCATCTCTCTCCATTGTCTAAGAGAAACAGTTCTCCAAGGAGTCTTTCCCTGGGGGGCTGGGGAGCCCTGAGGAGAAGCAGACACTCTCATCATCCACTTACCTGTCAGTGCCCCCTCTTCATCTTCATCCCTGCAGAGATAAGGAGAAATATTCTTAGTAGCAAGTCATAGGAAAGAGAGGGTCTCCTCCCCCAGTAAAACTAGGGGTATTACTAGTATTACTAGGGGTATTACTAGTATGTGCCCTCCCTCTAATTTTAATCCACATGCAGCCAAGTATGTCCTCTCCCCTAATCCTTCTAGCTAGCCCTGCTAATTTTGGATGATTCCATGGGAGCAGTGAATGCAATTGCCGTTGAATGTCACTCACTGCATTTTGCTCAGAGTATTTTTCATTGAGGATTGACTGGTTGTGGCTGGGCGGGGGGTGGGCCTGCTCTCGTAGTTCACAGTCATGAGGCCAGCTTTCCCACCCCTCTCCAGTGTAGTTTCCCCACTTTTTAAAAATCCCCCCCCCCAAAGGACACATACATGCTTTTTTGTTTTTTTAAATAGGAGGGAGGCAGCCTGCCAAAGGTATCAAGGGGACAGTTGACGAAATTGGCATTTGATTCAGCAGCCAATTACTGGCATTCTGAACATGGAAAGGAGATGGGCTCACCTTGATGAGGCAATATATGCCACACCTGGGTTTGGGCTAGGTCTGAACACCTCCCCCTCATCACTCCCCACCCCCATCCCTTCAGCTGGCCACACCAGAGCCAAAAGCATTAAGAGGAGTCAAGGGTAGAGAAGAGAGCAACTCACTTTGGTTCTGCCTCTGGGTGAGACCTATGGGAACATGAAAGAAGAAAAGGTTAGGCATGTTCTTGGAAATAACATGGGGGTGCTGGGGGGCAGCTTTTGAAGTCAGCTTCAACTGGTGGGCAGGATTTCCCCACAACCCTCCAAGTGGGCCCACAGGAGCCAGCCAGTAGCTCCTGAGTGATACAGCTTCACCGGTCTAGGACCTCCAAGCTTAAGAAACACAGTGGAAGTCAGCCAAACAGGTGACCTTCGAGGGCCGCCTGCATTTCAAGGAGAAGCTGTGTGGTGTGAATAGTGGTGGTGAACTTGTGACCACTGAAGTTCACATAGAGAGCACAAACACGTGTGAACACAGCAGGCTGGGCTTCAGTGCTCTGCCCAGACAGGCTAAAACAACGGAAGGGCATCTTTAAAAACCAAGTCCACACCGCCATTAGATTTTGCTTCACCCACCATGCCAGAGACTTACCTGCAGGCCACACATGACCAACAGCCACCCATCTTGACAACTAAGCTGATAAGCTGCTAATAAACTGACAGCCGAAGACAGCCAATTTATTGAAGATGCTTCAGCTAATCTAAAACGCTGCCAAGTGAGCCTGCTGCAGAATCTTTGCAGGTTTCCAAGGGGAACCATGATGGCAGAATTCTGTGGCTGACTGTGAAGTCACAAGTTACTGTTACTGGTCATGCTGGCTCTGGTTTGAATCCAAACACTGTCTTGGGGGTGCAGCTCAAAGTGTCAGAGCACCAGGGGCGAGTCATCCCAGTCCTGCCCTCCCTGCTCCCCACATGTCACTTTCTATTCATTTGACTTTCCCCTTCTGTTAACAAATTCTGAAGGAAGGGGATGCTTGTGGATAGGGGTGGGCTGCAGCCGCTGCTTGTGCAGTTGGACACAAAGTTTATAATAAGCCTTGCATGAGTCCCCTGTAAAATGTAAGAGGGCAAAGGCAACAGCCAGATCCATTGCATGTCCCCAGCTAATTTCCCACCTAATCACTTAGATTAGATTTCCACCTAATCACTTGCTGAAGTCCTTTAGCTAGGAAATTCCTCTAAATCACATTCAGCACTGAGGCCCGTCTCTGTTCAGAATACACAAAAAGAAAGCCAGTTAACTTGTGGAACTCACCACCTCTAGATGCGGTGATGACCACTGGCTTAGATGGGTTTGAAAGGGGGTTAGAAACATTCACGGAGGAGGAGAGGTCCCTCTGTGGCTATTAGTCATGATGGCTATAGAGAACCTCCCGGTGCACAGGCTGAATCCCAGATGCTGGGGACATGCAAAGGGTGCAGCTGTTGCCTTTGCATTCTTGCATGTTACAGAGGAAGCATGCAGGTTTATTATAAACTTTGTGTCCAACTGCACAAGCAGCGGCTGCAGCCCACCCCTACCCACAAGCATCCCCTTCCTTCAGAATTTGCTTACAGAAGGAAAAAGGCGAATGAATCGAAAGTGACCGAGAGCGAGGGAGGGGAAATGAGAAGGACAAAGAAAGAGGGGAAGCACAAAAAATGAAGATGGCCCACAAAGAATGAGAGAGTGCAACAGAAGGCTGTAATGTACTTTTTGTATAAGGTTATGACAATGGAAAGCAAACAACTGTCCCCGCCCCCTCTGTTTCTTCTTAGGAAACAACCCACATCCTTATTAAACTCAATAGGCCCAACTGTACAAAATCTTAGTTTCCGCTGCATATAGTTTGATGTACTGGACATTAAAATGAACATTGGACAAAGGGACCTCCTCTCTGTCCTCTCAAAAGACCCACCATGGTAGCTCATGGCCCCACAGGGGATGGATGAATCCCGCTAAGGATGCTACTCTTACATTTTTAGGCATTCTAGCGATTGCCTCCTTACAGCTATTATTTCTGCCACTATAGTTAAACCATATGTTGTTGTTGGAAGTGCTTTTGCTTAATGTTTTGTTGACATTCTGTCAGCTGGTATGTATCCCTCACTTCCTGCCCCTCTGGCTGCTGCCGCCACCAACAGCACTGCAATTACTCTCCAGTATATTATTCTATCAGGAAGCAAAAAGGTGTCACATAGAAATACGGAAGCACTCAGTTGCTGTTGAAAGTCACTGTGCTCAGAGTGTTTTTTGCTCAGAATGTTTTTCCTTGAGGATGGACTGGTTGGTGGGGGGGGGCAGAGGAGCTCTTACCCCCGCACATTGGGGCCCTGGTCCATGGCCTCCAGGGGCAGACTCCAAATGGTTGGGGGGGCCCTCCTGCAACCACCTGTGCCCGCCTCGCCACACCTTACCTCCAGTGTGTTTGTTTTGTATAATTTAAGCGAGGAGTGGCAGCTGGGGAGTGAGCTTAGCAAGACTTGCCTGCCTGCTCCCCCGGTGTTGTCCGAAGTGACCGCTGGGCTTGTCTATTCAGCCCAGTGGCTCTTGATAACTGCGAGGCGCTCCAGCGCGTGGCATCATGGGCTTGTGGTAATCTATTTTGACTGCACCGGTGCGCTGTAGCGCCTTGCAGTAAGCAAGAGCCTCTGGGCCGAATGGCCAGGCCGAGTGGTCACTCCGGTCACCACCACCGGGGGTGGGTGGGAGGCAAGTCCTGCTCAGCTCACCCCCCCACCGGCCCACCCCTCAGCCACACACATGCCATGGTGGCTTGAATTATGCAAAAACAAAAAACAGAGGCATGGCATGGTGGGCGCAGGGTGGCTGCTGGAGGCACCCCAATTGCCTAGGTGCATCCCTGGCACGGGGAAGGGCGGACCTGCTCTCATAGTTTACAGTCTTGAGGCCAACTTTCCCACCCCTCTCCACAGAAGTTTTTCAACTTTTTAAAGAGTCCCCCCCCCACACAAAAAATAAGTAAAAATAAAGGACATGTTTCAGGTGAAAGAATGGCAACAAAAAGAAGGAGGACCTAGGTGAGTCCAATAGAAACTCTATATTGCACCACAAGAACCCACCCACACAAAACCTTTGCTGTATGCAATATTAAATAAATCTGTAAAAAGACATTAAGGGGACACATTCAACTGCCACCTAATATTGTAAGGATTTTTCTCAAAACATACCAAAGGATGAAAGTTGCTGGATATTTAATATATACTGTTTTAGAATTACCCACATATATACTCAAATCAATACATAAATCCTTAAAATCATCAAAATTCACATATACATACACATTAAAATAACCAATAATACCCATTATGTTAATATTTCATATGGGCTAATACATAAAATCTAAAAGCACCCAACTATTCTTTCAATAATCCCTTCATTTTATACCTTCATGAGTTCCAAACTTCCAAAAGGTGCACAAATGCAAAGAAGGGGTCACAAAACTCTATATGGACTTCTTGTACCACATGTGCTGATGTTTTAAAATCCACATCCAGACACATCCTCTGTCTCAAAAACCAGCTCCACATTCTACAATGCATGCGTAAGCACTCCTTTCTGTACTGAGCTGAAAATGCCATCAGATTATAAATTCTGATTTTCTTTATATCTATAGCCCTATTCAGATGTTAGATTATATTCAGATGTTACAGATGCTACACATGTGCACATTTTTCTGTGAATGCTTGTCCATGGATTCATTTAAAAGCTGGACCTGGGTACAGGCCCCTCAAACACAGGCTACAGATATGAAGTGTACCATTGTTTGTGCATTGAACGTAACTTGTGAATAGGGCTTATTTGTACACATAATATGCTTCCAAGGACACTGATTCCAAGTATGCTTACATGGCAGTCCAAGGAGCACACTTCAATTTCCTTAAAAGGTAACAGCACTAGCATTTTATGCTGTTTTCGTAATATCTTTTATTGACCGACCAATCAATCAAACTATATCAGGGGCTGTCAATGGCCAGTTATGGAGAAGATGGCATGATTCTGTCATGAATACAATGTAGCAACACATGTATTTTGCCATAGGAATGTTTACAAAATATATAATGCATAAAGGTGGCATAAAGACCCTGGTTGATACCAATGCTGACAAGGCACATGTGAATCCATGTCAGCATCCAGACTGCTGCTGCTCCATCGCACTCGTGGGGGGAGACTGTCCAATGACAGTCAAAATGAACATTTTGACTTCCCCTTCCCTCTGAAGCCCACTGTGTGTCCCCAAAAGATGTCCCTGAGGGTTTCACAACCCTTTGGAACATATTTTTCTGATGCACAAGTGGCTTCATAAGGTAGGGGTGATTGTCAAATACTGCTGCTTCCCCCATGAACAAAATGACACAGTGGTACTCTGGATCTTCAAATTTCAACAAATATTTATATACCATTTTTTAACAAAAGTGTTCAAAGTGGTTTACATAGAGAAATAACAAACAAACAAGATGGCTCCCTGTCCCCAAAGGGCTCACAATCTAAAGAGAAATATAAGATAGACACCAGCAACAGTCACTGGAGGGGTACTGTGCTGGGGGTGGATAGGGCCAGTTGCTCTCCCCCTGCTAAATAAAGAGAATCACCATGTTTAAAAAGTGCCTCTTTGCCTAGTTAGCAGGGGTTAACTAGGCAAAGAGTTAATCCTGGCACTGCTGCATGAGCACAGTGCTAGTCAGGATGTCAGCCCCTGTTAAGAAACTTATCAAGTATGTGTGTGTGTGTGAATAAAAATCCAAAAACCTTCAACCTGAATACATTATTTTAAGCAAATGCACAGGAGAAATATGCAGGAGAAAGCCCACTGGCTAAGGAGAAAGCCCACCAGCTGCGGCTTTCTCCACATCTGAGCAGCTGTTTGGGTCCAATCTGACCCTTGTGATCTTTTGCAAGAAGTAACTGTCCTCACATTCCTTGAAAAGCTTGCAATATGCCCGAGGAAAGAAGAGGAGGCTGCTGGCAACCTGGGTGCTGTTGGGAATTCTCTCTGGTAAGAGAATCCCTTTTTCATTATAGCAGAGTGCACAGAGGCACAACACAGCGGAATTTGGTTAGGCATGCGTGTATGCTGAGAGTAAAGTAACTTGGAGCCAGTTCATAGTTTCAAATCAATATATATGGCATTTATTAGAGAACTCCATTCTAGATAGGAAAGTGAGGAGTAGGATCTCTAATCTAGCTAGCTGGCTAGATGCAGATGGATTCTGCATCTCTGCACACATGGTGCAGGGGAGAGGAGCTTGCATGTTTCAAGATAGAAGGAACAGGAAGAGAAGGGAAGGAGGAAGTGCAAAACAGGAAGGAAAGAAGGAAGTTAGTCCCTAAGAGTAGCAATCTACATTCCAAAGGGATAGTGTCAGAGCAGTAGAGAAGGGATGACCAATATCTTGACCCTCTAGCCCTCTGACTCACTAGTCTGCCCTCCTGTGTCACTGAGACAAGAGACAGCGCAAAGTCCTTCACTTCCAACAGGTGCCACAGGTAAGCATGATGATCACCAGTCATGATGTTTATGGCACTGTCCCCCTCCAGACAAACAGTGCTGTAAGCATGGTTGTTGCGTGCAGGGAGGATGAGTGACAGCAGGGGGCAGAACATCCTCCCTGCTTCCCCACTCATGACGAGCAGTGCTCAGTTATGATTCATAAAGTCTGACAAGGGCTAGTGACAGCTGCTTTTGTTGGAGTTGCAGCTCCAGTGGCATCGTCTGTTTGCACCTTTTGTCCTAGTTCCCACTAGCACCATTAGGAATACAGAGAGTAAGCAGGGGTCTCACTCTTTGTCTCCAGCCCCCATTTCTGGCATCTCTTTGCTCTGCCTTCTGATTGGTACACCCAATTGGTACTGGTATTACCCCCCCCTCCCCCGTGCCCGTGTGTCAGGTGGAGTCAGAAAGGGAAAGGAGGAGAAGAAAATGGAGTTGTTGCTGAATAAACTCTTAGTTAAATCTATATAAGATGACTTTGTGTTTGTGAGGGAAGCAGCTATAACAATTGCCAGTGAGATTTTGAACCAGCTAAGAGTGTGATCCTGCAAAGCTTGTGAATGTTCCTGCAGCTTTGTTTCATTGCATTACTGGGCCTGCACTGCTTTTTGCTGTTACTGCTGCTGATTGTTTCTCTCGTTTCCTGTCCTGCACAATCCCTGAAGGTACTTTCCCCTTATCAATCCTAGACTCTGTTGTTCCCTGGATGCCCACCTGAGACTCCTGCCTGCAACCTTGGAGAAGCTGCCCACTGCCAGTTTGGGTAGACAATACTGAGCTAGATAGACCAATGGTCTGACTTGGTTTAAGGCAACTTCCTATGTTCCTGTTGAATTACCTATGATTTGTACTGTACTGCATTTTGAATAAATCCAAAGTTTATTCTCACCAAGCCTTGACAGGCAGTCTTGTGGTTACAATCGTTTACACACCCGATGCAAGTGGATAAAGCTATCTAGGACATAAAAAGTAAGGTTGAGCCTGAAACATTTCGGAGGCCATTATAGAGGCCTCTGAAACATTTTGGCTACCAGGGCCGTTTCGGCTTTCAGAGGCAGCGTGGGTGTTCCCTTAAGGGCAGGGGAGGGTGCACTTACCCCTCCTGCCGCATTTCCCCCGCCGGGGCTCTGTTGGATCAAAGCTGCTCGGGGCGGCAGTGTACCTCCCTGCTGCCCCGTTGCCCTCATCAGCCAGAAGTGGCTGGAAGTACGTGTACCCATCGTGTGCACGGCAGACGGGCGCACACACGCACTCGCGCCCAGTACTTCCAGCCACTTTCGGCCAATGGGGCGACAGGGAGGTACACTGCCGCCCTGAGCGGCTTTGATCCAATGGAGCACCGGCAGAGGAAATGTGGCAGGAGGGGTAAGTGCACCCTCCCCCGCCCTTAAGGGAACACCCCCGCCACCTCCGGAACAGTTCCAGGCAAATCCCGAATAAAAAGGAAGAATCTAACTGGCTGGCTTTCTTAACCCTCTGTGTGTACATCTTATATACCCTTCCTCAGTCACCTTTCACCTACTTACACCACTTGTTGTAGGGGCATCATATGTTGGCATTATATGCAGGGGTATGCCCTTTTTTGTATGGGTATACCGAGGTTAGAATGGGCCCGGAGATGGGATTTTAAAATGGGCCCCTTGCTGTATATGTAAATTGATAAGAACAGATTGACTTTTACTAGTGTATACTTGATCTTAGCCAAAAGGCCGAGAAGCGATGACTTCATGGAGGAGAGGTCTATCAATGGCTACTAGTCGGAGGGCTGTGGGCCACCTCCAGCCTCAAAGGCAGGATGCCTCTGAGTACCAGTTGCAGGGGAGTAATGGCAGGTGGGAGGGCACACCCTCAACTCCTGTCTGTGGCTTCCAGCAGCATCTGGTGGGACACTGTGCGAAACAGGCTGCTGGACTAGATGGGCCTTGGGCCTGATCCAGCAGGGCTGTTCTTATGTTCTTATGTTAAGTGATGCTGTATATTTATACACCGCTTTTCAACAGTGGCAACAGCCACTGCCGGGATGCTGTTCTGGGGATGGATAGGACCAGTTGCTCTCTCCCTAATAAAAAAAGAGAATCACCATATATTTCTTTACCCACTCCCACTTTTGGCTCTGAAACCATGAAGGACCAGTGAAAGGAGGATCAGGAGAGTGTCTGGGAGTGGGGGAGAGAGTAAAAATGGCACAAGATCTCTGCTCAGATTCCCCCTTTTTTCTTAAATTAAAAGTGGATCTTTCTTATTTATTTAAACAGGCAACAACAGCCCCTTAGAATGGCAGCCTGAAGCTCAGAGGTGGGGAGTGCAGTTTAAAATGTGTGGGGTACTTATGCTTAGTTTTTGAATTGGAGCCTAGTTTATTGCGCCCAGCCCAGTGATGAGTCAAGAACACATGCCTCCGAATTCAGAAATGGATAAAAAAAATTATATCTGACCCAGATATTGTCAAACTGGGTCCCCAATTATTGTGGGACCTACAACTCCCATCATCCACAGCTACAACGGCCTTCGGGCTGGTGGGAGGTGGGAGTTGTAATCCAACAACATCTGTGGAATCCAATTTAACAATTTACTGGATTAAGTAGATCTAATTTATTGTAGAAGCTTTAAGCCATAAAGTGAGTGTTTATATGGTTCCTCCTCTTGTGAGAACTCCTTTGTTTAGTATGGTGGAAACTCCTCCAACAGTGCATGTGCCCAGCCCCCGTCCCCATGCTCTGTTTAACTCTGTGTTTTCATGCTTGCACTCTTTCTTCTCCTCTGCTGCTTTCTCAGCCCCCCCTTAAACTGCGTTGTGAACACTTGTGCACATCAAAAGGGGCAATCTCCCAGTATGGAGTTGGGGTGGTTCTCTAAGCTTATTTGGGGGATTTGAGCAGAGAAGCTTCAGCTCTCACTAGAGACCTGTTCTGACTGAAAGAGGTCAGGTGGGATCCCGCGCCTTTTTGCACCCAACATCCTGCATCTCCCCCACAAAACCAACTTGGACATATAGTGCATTCATAAGTGGGGGCGGGGGCTGATTTAAACCACAGTACATGCCCCTTGCTCCACAGTTCTCATGCAGATCTTTTTGTAAAAATAATAGTTGTTGTTTGTTTATTCAGATAAAGGAGTTAGTTCCACTTTCAATAGGTGTGATGTACTCTATGAACAGATATAACTCTTTTTGGCAGCTTTACTGTAGTAGGGGAAAATTCATTTTTAAAAAAATCACAGGATTGACTGGCTTCCTTGAAATAAAAATACACAGAATCCTGCCATCTTGGGCTACTTGTGTGCCCACTTGTGTACTCCCTTCTTGGGCTACTTGTGTGCCCAGTTTCAGAACTCTAAGCCCAGCCATTCCAGAGATATAAAGGGGCCCTCTTTTCCCTTGGGGAAAGTCATGGGACCCTCTAGGAGGGTGGGCACATGTATGTGTGCCCTCAGGTCCATGTCTAATGGAACCCCTGTTGAGCCCTGTACTGCTGAGAAGGAGAGTGAAAAGAAGGGTTTTCAGGTGTTTTTTGAAAATTGCCAGATATTGCAAGATCGTATCTCAGCAAGGAGAGCATTCTACAATCTTGGGGCAGCAACCGAGAAGGCCCGTCTCTGTGTAGCCAGCAAACGAGTTGGCAGTAACTGGAGACGGACCTCCTCAGATGACCTCAATGGGCGGTGGGGTTCATAACGAAGAAGACGCTCTCTTAGGTGCCCAAGGCCTAAGCCGTTTAGGGCTTTGTAAGTTATAACTAGTACTTCGTATTTTGTCCGGAAACCTATTGGCAGCCAGTGTAACTCCATCAGTAAAGGAGTAACATGGTCTCTCCAAGATGACCCAGAGACCAACCTGGCTGCCGTGTTCTGAACCAACGGAAGTTTCTGGACTACGTACAAAGGCAGCCCTATGTAGAGTGCATTACAAAAGTCAAGTCTGGAGGTTACCAGCAGATGTACCACAGTTTTGAGGTCACTGATCTCGAGAAACGGGCGCAGCTGGCCTATCAGCCGAATTGACACCACCTGGAATCTATCCGAGGTAGGAGTGGAACCACTGTAAAACAGTGCCTCCCACCCCCAACACCCTCAGACATTCCAGAAGGATACTATGGTCAATAGTATTGAAAGCCACTGAGAGATCCAAAAGGACCAAGAGAGTCACACTTCCTCTGTCAATTGCCAATTGGAGATCATCCATCAAGCCAACCAAGGCAGTCTCCACCCCATAGTCCACTCGAAAACCAGTTTGAAATGGGTCTAGATAATCAGTTTCCTCCAAGACCTCCTGGAGCTGAGAGGCCACCACCCTCTCAATTACCTTGCCCAGCCATGGGAGGTTGGAAACAGGCCTATAATTGCTCAACTCTGAGGGATCTAATGCAGGCTTCTTTAGAAGAGGTCTAATGATTGCCTCCTTAAGACAAGGAGGCATCCTGCCCTCCCTCAGAGAAGCATTTATGATATCCACCAGGCTGTTTACAACAACCTCCCTGCTAGATCAAACAAGCCATGTTGGAAAAGGGTCAAGAGAACAAGTGGTAGGCCTCACCACTCCAAGCAGTTTGTCCACATCCTCAGGAGTCACAAACTGAAACCGATTCAGTCGAATCACATAAGAGGAGTCGTTGGACACCTCCAGCTCAGACATCAAATTAATTGTGCAGTCTCCATCTAGGTCGGCCCGAATCCGAGAGATTTTATCTGCAAAAAACTCTTTAAACACATCACAGAGGGTAACTGATGACTCCAAATTCTTGCTCAAGGGAGGGAAGGCAGATACTAGTCCCCTCACAATCCTGAACAACTCTGCCGGATGTGAACTCGCAGAGGCAATACGGGCAGAAAAGAACTGCCTCTTTGCCGCACGTATTGCCTGAGCATAGATCTTTAGATGTGCTCTATGTCACAATCTGTCATATTCGAGTCGAGTCTTGCTCCACTTGCGCTCCAGTCGCCTACCTTGCTGTTTCAGCCCCCGTAGATCTTCCCGTATATCAAGGGGCCAATTTTGAAGCGGGTCGGAGGGGATGCTTGGGAGCAATCATGTCTACTGCCCTGGTGAGCAAGTTGTTCCAATTCTCAACCAGGGCATCAACAGGATCACCAGCAAAGCCAACATTAAATCCCTCCAAGGCTTCTTCGAATCTTAATGGATCCAATAACCTCTTCAGGCGGACCATTCTAATGGGCCCCTCGCCCCTGCAGAGGTGGGAAGTGGTTGTTAGTCCAACCTTAACCAGATGGTGGTCCGTCCATGAGAATGGGAAAATCACAGGAGTCCCCACCCATGGAACACCACCCTGATCAGAGTAAAATACCAAATCAAGCGTGTGACCTGCAATATGTGTTGGTCCACAGACCACTTTGGATAGGCCCATAGTTGTCATGGCCGCTATGAACTCCTGAGCTGCCCCGGACAGATTGGTCCCAAAATGAACATTGAAGTCCCCCAGCACCAAGAGTCTGGGAGACTCCAACGCGAGTTCCGTGACCAAGTCCATGAGCTCAGTAAGGGATTCCGCAGGGCAGCGGGGTGATCGGTACACCAACAGAAGTCCCAATCTATCCCTGGTCCCCAAACTCAAGTACACACATTCAATATGGTCAGATACCCTGACAGGGACCCTGGTAAGGGAGAGGTTATCCTTACAGACCACAGCCACGCCACCTCCCTGCCCATGTCCCCTCACATGCTCCTCTACAGAATATCCTGGAGGGAGAAGCTGGGACCAAACTGGACCACTAGCCTCCCCCAACCAAGTCTCAATAATACATACCAGGTCGGCCCCTTCATCCATGATCAAATCATGGATGAGTTCAGATTTATTTTGGACTGACCTGGCATTACAGAGGAGCAGGGAAAAGCTATGTGGGTTGTTGGCAGTGCTCCCCGAGGTCAAAGAGCTGGCAGGACAGCCAGAAGGGGAGACCGCTATTAAATTTCTGCCTACCCTTCCCCTGGAACAGCCCGCTGACCTGCCAACATTACTTCTTCTATTCCCCACTACCACCGGGATGGCTGCCCCATAGTCAACGAAGGCACGCCCTGTCCCCCCATCTTCAGATGAACCCAAACACATTAAAGCAATTTTAATCCAAGTCTAAAACAGCTTAAAACTAATTAAACAGAATCCCTCTAGCCCTCGCCTTCGTTATCCCCCGAAGTGGCTCCCCCACTGGTGGCGGGCCCGCCGCCACAAGGAGCCTTCCTATAAAGCCCAAAAATGAGCAGCTGACCCGAGGAACAGCTGAGTCACTCAGGGGCTGGTCCCAGTCCTGCCCACACTTCCCACAGATGTTAACCTGAGGCTGCAGCCCCACAGGGGAAGCAGGCAGGCAACAGCAGAAGGAACCCCAGCACCCACCTGTTCTCTCACTCCAGGCAGCACTGGGTGGGAGCTAGATGGACTCTCCCTTTCTCTCTCTGCTGGGCTTCTAACCCAGACATGCAGGAGACGGACATGCAGGAGGCGGGCTGCCTGGGTTACCTGCACAGGTTCCAGACAGGGGATTTCCTGCAGAGTAAGTACAAAAGGAGAGGGCTGAGAGGCTGAGAGCTATATTCCACCAGCACTATGCCTATGATATGGGATGGGAGACTTCCATGTAGATACCAGTAGCAGGAGAGCAAAGGGCAACAAAGGTGCATCCAACCATGAAGCTATGAGCTGGCCACAGGGCCCAAAAGGGCAACAGTAGTGGCAGGGTGATGCCAGAGACCCGGTTTCTGTCCTCCAATAAAGACTTTGCATTTGACATTGGTGTCTTTCCTCTCTTTGCCAGCATTAAATTATGACAGCTCCCAACCGCTTTGGTTGAACTACCTGCCTGGGGAGGGGCATTGATGCTTTGTTCAACTTTGATTGTTTTGATTTGCTAATGGCCTCTTTGAGATAAACTAGAAAAAGCAGTGTATGAATGCGGGAAATAAATGCTGGTAAACACCAGTGATAGTATCTGCTAGGAAAACATCATGATTCCCTCTCCTGCTTCCCCATCTTCAGTAAGCCAGAGCATCTGGAAAGCCCCTACTATGGTTCATAATTCAGTAACTCTCTCTAATGAATTCACATTTTCCTATTAACGATTATAATCCGATTACACACATAGAGAAAGATTCATATCAAATTGCTTGAGAGCAAATGTTCTGGTTGATATTTATACATGGCCCAGTCACTATGCATATTCTCCATTTGAACACTAGACACATTTACTGGTTAATGTGTGAAATACATCTTCCAACATTATCTGGAAGCTACATATATTGTTAAGACAATGATATTATGATGCCATGTGGATCTAATTTGAGTTTTAATTAGATGGTATATTAATATTTTAAAAGTATATTTTAAGCTGCCCTGGAAGTTTTGTTTAAATTGAAGGGCTGAGTATTGAACCCCTGCTAGTGGGGCTAAGAAGCACCATTTAAAGTAGTGGCACAATTTAAAGTAGTGGCTCTCTATTATATTTAACAGGGGGAGAGCAATTGTCTCTATCCAACCCCAGCACACTGTCCCTCCAGTGGCTGTTTCTGGTGTCTGCCTTGTGTTTTGTTATAGATTGTGAGCCCCTTCAAGACAAGGAACCTTTTTTCATCTTATTTTTATTTCTTTTGCTCTGTAAACCACTTTGAAAACTTTTGCTGAAAAGTGGCATATAAATAATCATTGACATCTAGATTAGCACTGCATTTGTGCAGCAGTGCTGAGATCCAATCTGCTCTGTTGTGTGAACCAGGAAGAAATTTTTGATGCTCTCTCCTTTCCTACTGTGCATCATGAGACTATGTCTCTGCAGGTTGTGGATCATGTGAACACATCATGTGGCAGCAGGGGCATATCTAGGGTAGGTCAGGCAGGGCACGTGCCCCAGGTGCCACTTGAAGGGGGGCACCATTTTCTAAAATTATTTTTTTTTAAAAAATGGCCACCAAAAACAAAATGGCTACTGCGCATGCTCAAATGGCCTCTGTGAGGCACTAGGCCATGCCAGGCCTCACAGAGGCCATTTGAGCATGTGTGGTGGCCTCCAAAATGGCCACCACACCAATCTTTGCAGGCCCGAACAGGCCCGGAAATCAGCCCGGGACGGGCTGAGACGGTGAATTAAGAGGCTAGCAGGGGGAGGGGAATCTTTGCTGCCCCCCCCGCCACGGCCTTTAGGAAGCCCCCCAAAGGGGCTACATGTTTTAAAAAAATAATATAACATAATATGTCACTGTCCCCAGTATGCATATTGCAAACCAGTATATGCCACATTAATTGTGATGCAAAGGGAAGCTTTCCACTAAAACCTGCCTAGGCTGTGCTACATTTTAATGAATACAAGCAAGCCTTTTTGATCTTTTCTGAGTCAGTTCAGTTGTTGCGGAAGGGAGCCTTGAGGCTCCATTCGGGAGTTGCGGTTACAGTTAAACTTTAACTGCTAAAGGGGTTGGCATCAGAAAGGCATTCACAGGACTCGAGGGGGGCGGGGGGGAGAGAGAAAGGAAAGGAAAGGGGAAAGGAGAGCTTGTTCCTTCCCATCAAGTCGAGAAGCTCAGTGCTGAGAGGGAACTTACATGTTGACATTACTTGGTCCGAGGAACCATCCTTTCCTGCTGACTGGCAGGCGCTGCTCCTCTTCTCCCCACCCCCTGTCGCTCACAGGACTGAGTGGCAAAGTTCACGAGTGCCCGTCCGTCACCCGATGTTTTTCCACCACCACCACCCCTCCACGCGCGAAGCTGGAGCCCTCTGGCTGGTGCTTGTCCAGCTTCAAGGAACAGGCATGGAAGCAACGAGCATGTCAGCTGAGCGTCTTTAAAAGTTTTGAGCCCAGTTTGTGCGAGCAGCAGGCGGTGGCTGCAGCTCTCTGAGCATGGAAAAGACTCACGACAGCAGAAAACCTTCCTTCAGGACCCTCGTTCCCGCCCAGCCTGGCGATTCCCGCGCAAGGGCGGGAGAGGAGAGACCTGAGGCTGTGGGCTTTCTGGTGGCTCCGCCGCCTCAAGAGCGCCCATGCAGCTCCTGGGCTCTCTCAGCAATCTGCTTCTCGCCTCGGGAGGCCGGGGAACAATAGTCAGGGAACACCAGATGGCGAGATCTCCATTAGCGCTGCTTTTGCAACGCAGCCCAGGAGCAGCTCTTCCCTGCAGGGGCCGTGCGGCCCCTTCAGGAGCTAGTTAGGCTGTCGCTGCGTTTGCAGCGCGCAGCCAGGAGCGACTCTTCCCTGCCTTTGCAGGGAAGAGCCGCTCCTGGCTGGCGCTGCGAACGCAGAGACAGCCTTAGTTTACCTCCCAAAGGGGCTGCGCGGCCCCCGCTCGGGAGCTAAACTACCACCCCCGTGTCTGACGTCAGACATGGGGGGCGTGTCAGGGCCGTGAATGGCGGCTCCTGATTGGGCAGGGCCCAGGTTCTTTGAACCCGTTCGCCCAATGATAGCTCCGCCCCGGCAGGGATGATACACTGGAACATCTGCACACAATACAAGCTTCCTGTAGCCAAAGATTGGTGGGACCATAAAATTGAAAAAGTTGAAGAAAATGATGATGTAAAAATATTATGGGACTTCTGACTACAAACAGACAAACATCTGCCACACAATACACCAGATATAACTGTAGTCGAGAAGAAAGAAAAACAAGTTAAAATAATCGACTTAGCAATACCAGGGGATAGTAGAATAGAAGAAAAAGAAATAGGAAAAAATCACCAAATACAAAGATCTACAAATTGAAATTGAAAGGCTGTGGCAGAAAAAGACCCACATAATCCCAGTGGTAATTGGCATCCTAGGTGCAATTCCAAAAGACCTTGAAGAGCACCTCAGCACCATAGGGGCCACAGAAATCACCATCAGCCAATTACAAAAAGCAGCTTTACTGGGAACAGCCCATATTCTGCAATGATATCTATAACAACAGCAACAACGTTGACCATAAAATTCAGCCATGCCAGGTCCTTGGGAAGGATGCTGCTCCCCACCCCAACAAAAAAGAGGTTGATAGGCCAAAGGAACTCAGGAGATGCGCTCATTAAAAATACCAATTTACCGGGTCCTTCTGATCTGACAGATAAGTCCTTGCATGTCCATTCACATACAGGTTGTTCTTGGCCTTTACATGCCATTGGCTTTACATGCCAACAAAGACAATGGGTTCTTTTGAGATCCACAGGAAGGAGGAGGAATCAGCATTTTTGCCACAAGGCACAATTTGGGCTATAACTGGCCCCGGTTTCATGAACCAGTGTGCTTCCTTTGGTCTCTACAACTTGGAGCCACCCTCTGTTTGGTTGATAGACCTGACACCTGCTATAACATCTGGCCGTGTCTTGCTCTTCACGCCATTCCCACTATCAGCCTCCAGTTCGGCCTTCCTCACTGGGTTGTCGATCTGCTCAGCATGCCTTCCTGCTACCTTAAGGTGGCTACACTAGACCAGACTCTTTTTTGGATTTACCCCTGCTGCCTAACCCCCGAAAAGCGTTCGGTTCTCTGCTGCTGCCTCCTGGTCCATTCCAGAGGAAAGAGGTCCTTTGGTTGCATCGGAGCCATAAGGAGTGAGGTAGTATAATAACCACTGTGCCCCTCCCTGTCCTTTCCTAAATCAAAAAAACTATTTCTCTGAAGCCTTCTTTCTCTAGCCAACCTGGAGTTCAGTTAATTCAGACACTAAGCTCAAATTGCTTCTTTGCAAGTTACCCGGTTAATCTCTGTGATGTATTTTAGTAATAATATTGCCTTAAACAACTCTTTTTTCCACTGTACTCCTAAACCCTCCAATAAAAAGATTGTATTTGTGAACCTCAACCTACTCTGTCAGTTCATTTCCCCGGGACCAGAAGTTTGCACAAATTTATTCTGATATGGGACTGCTCTACTCTACCTCGCCAATTCCCCCACATAAGCCCGAATGCATTTAGGGGTGTTTCGCCCATAGTCCTGGAGCAGTTCCATTAACAAGAATGACCAATCTGGCTTCCGCATTCTGCACCAACTGTAGTTTCCAGACTACATACAAAGGCAGCATACATACATACAAACGTAGAGTGCATTACAGTAGTCAAGCCTGAAGGTTACTAGCATCTACACCACTGTTTTAAGGTCATTTTCCTCCAGAAATGGGTGTCGCTGACCAGAGGTGTTCTTACTCCTGGACCTTGGGGCCGTAGTTCATGGCTTCCAAGGTTGGGGAGGGGGGTTCAGGCCACGTGACCATGCCGAACTGCCAAAATGTACCTTAATTTTAGCCGCCAATGTGCGTGGCCAGGGGGTAGGGTGGGGCGTGAGCTGAGCAGCCTCCACCAGCCTGTTTTTGGCAGAGGTGCACTGCACAGGCCTCACAGTTTTCTGCACAGGTGCGCTGGGGTGCCTCACAGTTTTCAAGGGCCGCTGGGCCAGAAGGACAGGTCCAGTGGGCGCCCTGCCCACCACTGCCATGGAGCTGGAGGCCTGCTTGGCTCATAAACCCACCCCGCCTCCCAGCTGTGCACACAGGTGTCTAAAATTAAGGTACATTTTGCCATTTCGGCACAGCGGGGCAGGTGTGGGGTGGCAGCAAGAGGCCCCCAAAATGCAGGGGGAACCTCATAGTGGAGGGGAGGCCCTCATGGCTGGGGCGGTCCAGGCACCAAAATTACGTAGGTGCACCACTGTAGCTGACGTATCAGACAAAGCTGATAAAAAGCACTCCTGGCCACTGCCTCAGCCTGAGAAACCAAAGAGAGTTTGGGATCCAGGAGCACTCCCAAGCTATGCACTTGTTCTTTCTGGAGGGAGTATAACCCCATCCAGGACAGGCAGATCTAAACCATCTCTCTCAAGTTCGGACCCACCCCCCACCCCCCAGTCAATACCTCTGTATTATTGCTGGCTAGTTGTAGACTGTAATAAAGGAGGAGGAGGAGAAGGAGAATATCACATATTTAATTGCTTGGATTTTCCTGTCGGTGTAATCTGCACAAAATGGTCAACGGTCCATATGTGTGAGATAGATAGATAGATAGATAGATAGATCTCACATAAATAAACTGAATTTGCTATGAATACAAACCACCAGCAGAGGGCTCTTAGCACCATTCTAACATACTACAGTATTGACAAGTAGGAAAGATTGTGCCATGGACTCCTGCAGACCACAGAGCCATGTGGTTTTCTTGGTAGAATAGTGGTTTACCATTGCCTTTCTCCCACGCAGTATGAGATGTCACTGAAGTGAGCATCTGCCTCCATCACCTTCCTATATCGCTGCTAACCAATACAGGGTGACTACAAATCTATATTTACTAGGCACAGTCTGGGAAGCACACGGGCAGGGACTCGAACTAACAGCCTCTTGCTCCCTAGGCAAGCTGCTTCCCCACTGCACCACCACAGCTGTAATACTATTAGTAGTTTCCATAAATGGCTATATGCCTCAGAAATTTGTAGTCACAATGTACTGCCATAGCTCACTCCAAATATAACTATCATGAATAAAAGTTTAGTGTACAGGCCTCAAGTGCTTTTATATATGTTAGGAATAATCATCACTAGAGCTCTGCAGTAGTTATACCCAAAATCAGCAATTATACGTGGAAATATAAATTCAGTGCCTGAATCCAAAATGTGTTTTGGGTTTTTAAAAATACATTTCTCCTCTACTCAAGGTCCCATAAAGTTAAAGTGTGCTGTTGGGTTGGTGTCGACTCCTGGCGACCACAGAGCCCTGTGGTTTTCCTTTGTAGAATACAGGAGGGTTTACCATTGTGTCTGGTGAGGCCGGCTGTCCTTACTTCTGAGGATGGAGTGGTGAGAGGGCCCAAGGCGACAGGGATGGGTGGCAACTGGGGAAAGATGGAGGAAAGACCGCCAACGGGCAGGGACTCAGCTCCAGTGGAGGAGAAGCAGAACCCTGATAAGACCAAAGGGGAGGCGTGCGAGGATAACATCCACAGCATGCCTCCCGAAGGGAGGGGGTCTGAGCAGGAGGAAGGAAAAGGGGGAGAGGCCTTGGCAACAGGTGTAAGGGGTAGACAATTACAGGGAATAAAGAGGAGCGTTGGCCCCGTAATTGGGGCTGGGCGATGCATAGCCTGTGAGGAGGCATATAAGGATCCAGATGGGGATGAGAGGCTGGCTGGTGGAGAGTGTCAGGGGGCCCTGGAGAGGGGCAGACACAAGGAGCAAGCAGCATGGGACAGAGGAGGCACAGGGTGGTGCTCAACAGGATACTCAACCCCCTCCCTGTCCCTGCTCTGAGACCGGACCTGATAAACCTGGCCAGGCTGGATAAAGGAGACAGGGACGTGTAGCCGGACACATTGCCATCTCCCGTGCAGTATGAGATGATGCTACATACATATACGTCTTTACTGGGGTATTCTTAGTTACTGTACATAAGACATACGTTGTTCTTGTATTACAAAATGGAGACATCTTCTCCCTTTGCCATGCTAGCACTACTGTCTCCCAGCTTTTAAATCCTTCTGTAGCAAGTATCTTCTATTAGGATAATGCTCACAGTTGTCAGTCATAGAATTCCATTGAATATACTGATTCTAGAAATACTTATGCTGAGGTTGACAAACTCAATTGCCCCCAAGCAACAATTGTGTCTACAAATAACTCCATTCTAGCGATTCTACTGGGATCAAATAATCAAATACATAGTACAAATATCCAAATTACTATATCTCATGATATATAAAATCGATGCATACTTATATCTGAATCCATTAGTAATAACAATGACCTGAAAACAAGCCAGTTCACCTCCTCATTCAACCCATAGGGGATCCATGTTCTGAGTATATGAATCCAAAAGAGCTCTTATCCCATCGGAATGATATTAACTTCCTAGACAGAGAAATTAGGAATAAGGTGGGGAACTTTAATTATGGATTTGTATAGAAAGCCTTCAGATGTCAACTCATTGATCAAATAGGACAGCCACCACCCTGGCCCTTTGAAAAAGAATCTCCCCTATTCTCAAATGCTAAGATTACAAAGAAACAGCAGTGATTTAACATCTTTTTGCAGACAAGCCAACATTCTCAAAACACACTTTAAAAAAAGGATATCCTGAACGTATTATTAAATAAGCCTTTTATAAAGCTAAAGTAAAAGAAAGAGGGATGCTGATGAAACCTAGCATCAAAAATGATGTCACAGGTAGGATGATCATCCCGATATCCTCCGACACCCACACGCAAGGTGTGGAACAGATCATCAGGAAACATTGGCACTTGCTACAAGACATCCCAAGGTGAAGTGAACAGCCCATGTTTGCACACAAGCGGGGTTTGAATTTGAAAGATATGCTTGTATACAACAATATGAGAGGCACACAAAAGATCAGGCAAAATACATTGGATGGGACATCACCTGTAGGCCGATTTCCTTGTGGCCATTGCATGGTTTGTCAAATTGTGAGAAACTTAAGCAGTTCAGGAATCCTCTGCATGGTTAGGAATATCCCATTGGGGAGTTTTTAAACTGCAATACAAAGGGAGTGATTTATATTATTCAGTGCACTTGCGAGTTGCTATATGTGGGGAAGACAACTAGGAATATGAAAACAAGAATTATTGAACATAAAGGTTGTATTAGAAGAAGGAAGATACAGGCACCTTTATTTAAACATTTTGTAGACTCAAACCATAAAGTAGATTATTTAAGGTTTTGGTGTGTAGAAAAGATCAGGAATAGTAATGATATAATAATCTCCATAATTCTCTTGCATGTCGAGAGCTCTTTGGGATTCATACACTCAGAACATGGAGCCCCTGTAAGTTGAATGAGGAGGTGAACTGGCTTGTTGGATGCTGATTTACTTTTTGGTCATTGTTATTATGTAATTCCAATCTATTTGAATTAATGTTATTTATTATTTGAGTAAAATGGAGTATTTCATGATTTAAGGTGTTTATGTATTCAAATTGAGATTTCCCACTTGGGGTTCTTTTACGTATCACTCTTTTCTTTCTGAACCTCCAAAGGTTTTGTTCCATTGTGAGATCCAGAGAGACACCAGACAATCCAAGGAGTAGCCAGTCTGGGGCCAGGGGGTCAAGCTGGGAGTTCAGAACCACGAAGATGCTGGAAGTCAAGCCAAGAAGCAGTCAGAAGTCAGAATGCCAGTCACATGCCAAGTGTCAGGAAGAAGGCAAGGATGACACCAATCAGATCATTAGGAGAAACCGCAGCACAAAAGGACCTTAATATGAGGCAGAGCCTTTTATATTTCCTGCTACAGGGAAAGGCCAGTGGGTGATTCCCTGGGGTGGGGCTTGATCAGTGCTTCAGAAACTTAGGAGTCTGCTTGTAATGTAGCAGGCTGCCACAAGGGGCAGAGAGATGCAGGGCAGCAGAACAGGCTGAGCATTCCACAGAGTATTTTCCCTGTAAAGGAAAAGTTAAAGCACTCGTGAATTCTTAGTTTGGGGGAGGACAGAAGGCAACTGAATCAGAACATGAATGAGGTTTATTAAATGATGAATAGTACTGAGGGTTCTGTTAATGGGACTGCCCCGGGGTGATTGTGTGAACACCCAAAATTGCATTCGGGCTTTGTGTGGGGAAATTAGCTCAGAGTGGAGCAGTTCTCCACATCAGAATAAATTTTAATGCACAGTGTTGGTTACAGGAAAATGACTGACTGAGAGAGAGATGTTCAAAAACAGAGGTTTTATTTGACGGTAAGGGGTACAATGGAGTAAGAGAGTCACTAAAAGCAATATTATTACTAAAATATATTATAAGATTAACCATACAACTAAGAGGGAATTTAGCTTAGTGTCTGAATTAAAGTAGCTTCTAGGCTGGCTAGAGAAAGGAGGCTCAGAGAAACAGGCTCCTGGATTTGAGAGAGAAGATAGAGGGATGGAGGGAGCCCAGACTGGGGTGCAGCAGTTATCATACAACCTCGTTTCTTCCTTCAATAGTTGGTGGATCCTTGTAGCTCAGGAGCAACTGAAGGACCTCTTTCCTTGGGGATGGACATGGAGCAGCAAGCAGTAGCAAAGAATCAAGGGGGTTAGGAGGCAGGGATAGATCCAAAGGGCGTCTGTTCTCGTGAAGGCAGCTCCAAGTGGTGGTGAGGACTGCTGTGCAGATCGGATCTGGCAAGAGACCCGATCTAGGGCCCGGAAGCAAGGCCTGCAGAGCAAAACACTACCAAGCGGTATGGCAAGTGTCCACTGCAGCATCCAAGTAATGGGTGACTCCAAAATGTGGAAACCTAGCAAGGAGCACTGGAGAGCAAAGGGAGCACACTGGCTCAAGAATCTGAGGCAGATAAAGCCCAAAACGTGTCCTAAGGGGAAATTCCAGTTGCTCTTCTTTCTTGAATAGAACATTTCTGGGGAATCTCAAAAGATCCCATTGTTTGTCTGTTGTGCTGCTCTACAACTCAATGAGTGAATAGTTTAATGCAAAAGGAGTGATTGGACATGCAACCACAGGAACTCTTTTTGGTAGGAAACACCTAGTAAACTAATCAGCGTTTTAATGGGTACATCTCCAAGTTCCCCTCCAGCCTTCTTTTGACAAGGAGGGAATACACATTTGTGGGGCCTTCTCTGCTTTCCCTGCTGAGGTAATTGCTTTTTAGCTCCTTTGAGGCATCTATGGAGGGGAAGTAATACAAAGGAGGGTCAATCATGCAGAGAGACCTTGAACAGAGAGTTAACTCTTGCAAGTTTATTTTTTATTTTTTACATTTTTATATTCCGCTCTTTCACCAAGGAACCCAAAGTGGTGTACTACATATTTAAGTTTCTCCTCACAACAACCCTGTGAAGCAGGTTAGCCTGAGAGAGAAGTGACTGGCCCAGAGTCACCCAGCTAGTTTCATGGCTGAATGGGGATTTGAACTCGAGTCTCCCCAGTCCTAGTCCAGCACTCTAACCACTACACCACGCTGGAGTTAACTTAAGGAGTCTACTTAGCTGTCCCAGCATGGGAAAGGCACAAGGCTAGTTCCTTTACAATTTGGTTCTTCTGCAGCTGCTAAATCTGGGGGTAACTGCCACACTGCATAATAAGTTACTGATCCCCAATATGCTAACAAACAGAGAGCTCACAATGTTGTGAGGCTCCTGAGCATGTCACAAGTGGGACCCATACGCCTGCAGTCTCAAACATAAGCAGAGAGGCTTCTGGGAGCTGGCAGAAAAGCAGTGCTAGCAACAGTTCCTCCTCTCTAGATTTAGAACAGTCAAACATATTTTTTCACACCACACAATGCAATGTGGTAGTGCTCTTAGATTGGGGGGGGAAATAGATGACAGGCCAATCAACAGCTATTAGGCATGAAAGTTAAATGGAATCTCTGTGTATAGAGGCAGTATATTTCTGAATACCAGATTGGCAGGGACATAAAAACAAAAACAAAAACTAATGGCCATCCCATTCATAAATGCCTAGAGGCATCTAGCGAGCTACAGCTGGAAACAGGATTTTGGACTATATGGACCCTGGCCTGATCTAAAAAGTTAATTCTTATGTGAGAAAAGTACCAATCCTTTTATATGTGACAGGAACCCTCATTAAAGGTTCCAAAATTGTAATCACCATTGAAGGAAATGTACTGTACCATGAATCCTAGGCACTATCCAATTTGTCCCCACAGTGGTCACTCAAAAGCATACATACATCGTTTGCAGCGATGCTGTCATAACTATCGGTACTGTTGAGCTTTTCCAGGCAATAGTTTCAAGTGTTAGGAAAACCGTTTTGACCATGGATGATGGTGGGACAGAAAACATGGAAAACAAATCAACCCTTCTGTATAAAACTGCTTCCAAATTTCTAAAAAAAAAAGACAAAACCAACAATCCTATTTGTTGGAACACAACAAGGCATCAGTTTACATTACAGTAAGTTACATTGAACTTAGAATTTATTTTTGAGTAAACATGAATAATTTCATGGTTGCAAGGCTTCAATTTAGTCTTTATTATGGTCTTTGACCAATAACACAACATCTAAAACAATATAAAATTTTAAACATAGCCATATTAATAACATAACTGTACATTGGATCTAACCATTAGCGAGCAGCGTGTGACAGATTCATATTGCAGAACAACAGAATGTTGCAGCTGTTTGTGTGATAGACAAATTCATATCTATTAGCAAATATTTGATGTAGAATTCGTCCGATCGACCTGGCAGATTATGTAAAAGAGGGTCAATTAGTCTTCGCCTAAGATCTATATAAAAGATACACTGCAGGACCACATGTGCAACTGAATCAATCTCATCAGAGTTATAGGGGCAATATTGCTGCTCAACTGGAATTCTATTGTATCTACCAGCCAAAAATTCTGAAGCGAGGGGCATTCATACGGGCCCTTGAAAAGGCCCATCTATGTTTAGGGAAAGTAAGGAGAAATAGATAATCTGTTGGGCGAGTTCTCATCCCACCATTGAGCAGGTGGAATGACCTAGATGTTCTCGACAGGTCTTTCTGAAACTCAATATCCCAGATCCTCCATTTAATAAGTTCTTTGGCTCTGTCCAAACCCACAGAGAGGATTGCCTCAGATGAAAGACCGTAGGTACAGAGTTTCCTGACACAGTTCTCCCACCAGCTCAAGCAGTGCCTATCCAGTAGCAACAAGGGAAAGAGACCAGAGGACAATAAGTTGATTCTTGCCCAGTTTATTAGTATTAGATACCAAGCTCTGGCTTCTATTGAGATAACAGCCGATTCCAGTCTCAGAGTGGCATTAGAGATACATTTGGGGGTCAGATATAATGCTCTTAAGAATCTTGCTTGGACCCGCAGGGATTCCAGGAGGGAATAGTTAGCATAGGGTCCCAGCTGTGCCCCATATAACATTTGATCCATTGACTTTGCCTTGAATAAGTTGATGGCGGCTAGAATGAACATCCCTCCTTGCCACCTGTGGAAGCTGAGAATTGCTGGCACACTTCTCGGTGCATGAGCAGCAGCATAACTGATTTGGGCAGTCTTCATCCCAGATTCCTGAAATACGACCCCCAAATACTTAAAACATTTAACCTGCTCAATGTTGTGATTGTCAATCCTCCATTTATATTTTTTCCTCCTGTTGGAGAAGGCCAAGATTTTGGTTTTCTGATAATTAATATACAGTTGCTCTTCCTTGCAATAGAGAGCTAAGGCCTTAAGAGTTCTTTTCAGTCCCATGTGTGAGTGGGATAAAAAGACCGCATCATCTGTATATAAAAGTACAAGAAGCCGTCTATCTGCCAGCTTTGGGGTGTGTATATCTAAGCCTTGCAGGCACTTGATTAAAGAATTTACATAGATATTGAACAATGAAGGGGGCCAAAATGCACCTCTGCTTGATCCCACTAGATGTCCTAATAGGCCTAGATAAGGGGCCCTGCCAGTTGCATCTCACTCTAAGGCTTGTATTGTCATACAATTTGATCATCATCAGCAAGAGCCTCTTATCAACTGAGGTGCTACAGAGCCTAGACCATAGGTGTACTCTAGAAATTAAATCGGACGCTGCCTTAAGGTCTATGAATGTGGCAAATAAGGTAGCTTTGGGGGATCTTGTTTATTTCTCAACTAGATGTTGTACGACCAGACAGTTGTCAGTCATAGAACACCCTGGTCTAAAACCTGCCTGCTCATCTTCCCAGAATTGCTCCTGCTACAACCAGTCCATGAGTTTCTGATTTAATAGTCTAGCATACATTTTGCTAATAATATTAAGTAGGCTTATGGGTCTGTAATTAGATGGACCATTTCTATTACCCTTTTAAAAGATAGGTACCACAATTGCCAGACCCCAGTCTTCTGGAATATGGACTGAGTTGTTTATATGGGTAAATAAGGCTGCCAACACCAGTGCCCACCACTCGGGATTAGCCTTGATCATCTCAGGTTGCAAGGCTGCAATCTGTTGCACCCTTAATTGGGAATAAATTCCACTGGAAAAATTAGACTGACTTCTAATTACTCGTGAAGCTGCACGAGTAATTAAGCTATGGCATACATATACAATGCAAATGAAATTTAAGCATGGCCTATGAAGCCTGGATTCTTACTTAATCCAAGAGGAGTAAAAAAGGAGTCTTGCTGGATCAGACTAAAAGTCCATCTAGTCCAGCATCCTGCCTGTTTCCTTCAGTGGCCAGCCTGGAAAGCTCACAAGCAGCGCATGAAGGCGGCAGTGGCTTTCCCCTGCTATTGCTCTACTCTTTCAGCAACTGTTGTTCCGTGGCATGCTACTGACTGTGAATTGTGGGTAGCGTTTAGCTATCATGCCTAATTGTCACTGATCAACCTCTCCTCAATGAATTTGCTGAATTCCCTTTTTAAAAGTCACCTAAGCTAGTTGCCATGGCTGACATTCTGTGCAATTTCTCGTGAGGTGGGGGAGTGTTCCCTGTAACAGGAAATCTCAGATGTTGTTGATTACAGCTCTCAGGATCCTCAGCTGCAATGACCTTTGCCTGGGAATGCTGGGAGCTGTAGTCAACAACACCTGTGATTACCTGTTACAGGGAACACTGGTGGAGGTGGGGGTGTTAGCAGTGTGGGAGCCATTGTGTACTCTTTAAAAATCCATCTGCACAATTGCATAGAGCATTCTTGCACAATTGCTGAAATTGTGCAAATGTAGTTGTGTGATGTAAGCCACTAGAAATAATGTCTGCAGACTGAACAAAAGCACTCTTGCGCAATTGTGTGGGCACTTTTTTAAAGAGCACACAGCAGCTCCCACAGGAAGTTGTGCAGAATGTCAGCCTATCACATCCTGCAGCAGTGAATTCCATAAATGAATGATGCATTGTATGAACAAATATTTTATTCTAGTCTGTCCTGAATCTACAGCCAGTTCACTTTACTGGATGCCTCAAAATTCTAGAACTATGGAAGAAGAAGAAAGAAATTCTCCCTATCCACTTTCACTACACCATTCATCATTTTGTAAACCTCTGTCATAGGTTTTCTAAGTTTAAAAAGGCCCAAATGCTTTAACCTCTCCTCTTATGTGGGGTTTCCCAATTCCTTGACCATTTTGGTTGCCCTTTTCTGACCTTTGTCAGCAGCAATTTCTTTCTTTTTAAAAAAGCATTAACTGATGCTGAAGGAAGGGATAAATGTCCTGGACTTGTTCCAGTAAACAAATCATTTAAGCAAAATCCAATCCATTCCAGAAGAGCACACATCCATCCAGAGGCTAAGGTGGATATGATGTGTATGTCCTCAGAGTTCACACCAAGTAAACTCTGAAAACACAGAGCCGCTCTCTCCTGCAACTGACAACCAGACAATATTCATCTCGCCATCACCCTTTGCGACAGCAAAGCAAATGGCCTTGGATCACTTTCCAGCATTTGGGCCAGCTAGTTAATCAGGTGTAACGTGAAGCTTTGACATGATTTACAGCATGCTGGTAGCTCGTACTGTAACTGCTTTGTACTGCTGTATGTATTGTATAATAGCATTAAGCTGTCCTTGGACAAGACCCCATTGTAAACAAGCTATCTAGCTCAACTGGGATATCCTGTAAAAATATTATAATAAAAACAGACTCTGACATCACTGTAAAGAGCCAGTGTTCTCTCTGTTTATGACTCAAAAAAACCACTCAGCTATTTTCTGCAAAGAACATTAAATGCTCTTAACTCTAATAGTGCTGAATTCATTGTCTTGTGGGTTAATTTCATTTCCAATTGGTCAGATCTTCAGCCTTTCACCCATCCTTGGTTAATTCTTTGGGGGACAATTCCACCAATTAGATCTGAGGGTTCCAGCCTTTTCATCCAGAGGCTGAAATCTCTGGAAAGGCCCTTAAATAACAAATGTTCTGATATTGAGAATCCTACCATGGTGTCTGGCAGCAGCGATATAGGAAGATGCTGAAAGGCATCATCTCATACTGCGCGGGAGATGGCAATGGTAAACCCCTCCGATCAAAGACAACCACAGGGCTCTGTGGATGCTAGGAGTCGAAATCAACTTGACGGCACACTTTACCTTACCATGGTGTCAGCAAAAATAATGGCAAAGAGACCAGCCTGCCATGGGGTAAGAGGGTACAGTGGGAGCAAAGTAGGTCTCTGTTTTAAGGTTTTTAATTTGCCAAGGAAGATTGTTATACTTCCTCAACAGTTCAGTCCTCTAATCGCTACACTGCTCCTTTGAACAACTTGTTAAAATTCGGGTAACCTTCCCTCTCCATTATAACACAGGTCAGTAAAGTAATATCTTTCTTAGGACCAACTAATAGTCACAATGTGTTTTTGAATTACAATGTGGTTTTGAATTACACAGAATTTTTTCACAGACTTGATGATCAAGACAAATATTATAACAGTAGATGTTTCTAAGTGAAGACATAGTGTTAAGTCTATGTTGGCAGGCTGGTTCAATCTTAAGATGATAGCAGAGGAAGATTTTACATACATTTTAAAACCAATCAAGTTATTAAGAGATACCCTTGCACTAGAATGGTAGCAAGAGCTAACACATAGGAACATAGTTGTGGAAGTTTAATTTTTCACCTTAAATATTGTTATATGTGCAAGTAATTTTAGTAACATTATTACATGTCAAATCCTTTTCTACCCCAAACCACATCTTGCGTCTCAACCATGCCACTCTGAATGACTGCCTAACCATTGTCTCTGACTGAATTGGCCAAATTGGACAAGGAATTGGCTCCTGAAAAGAGGTCTGTTCTGTTCTAAAAGATGGTGTTGGAAGAAAGGGTCACAAAATAAAAACACATGTTTGTTAAAGGCCAGATCAGATCTGATTTATTGAACAAGTCACACAGAAGCCAACTACGAGATGTCTTTTGCACATTAATGGGACTAGCAAGCAACCAAATCCTAAGCATATTTTGTTACCTGCAAAGTCACACAAAGTAACAGCAACTGGGGCAAGTACTTTCCACTATTCTCCCTGTCACTTCCTTCCAGTCTAACAGATTATTGCTAAATAGACTTATAGGTTTTTGCCAATGCATTTAGGTCTACATGTGACCTGAATGCATTTAGGATAGACTGTAGCTGAGTTCCTTCCCATTCTGCTCCATCTTGTCATGTCCCATCTCTGCCCCTTCTGTACCTCATAACAACTTGGCATGACAATTCACTGATGAATCTCCCTGTAGTGGTTTTCCCCCAGCATAAGTGTTATCAGTTCAGCCATGCGCCATTAGGATGAAGTCGTAGGCCAGCTTTAAATGCCAACATGTTGCAACACATCACAGCATTGCACCCACATGCTGCTTTTGTATGAAAATCTAAGAAGTGGTTATTTACTGGCACACAGTCTTTAAGCTGAACATATTTAACTATAAGAACATAAGAACAGCCCTGCTGAATCAGGCCCAAGGCCCATCTAGTCCAGCTTCCTGTTTCATACAGTGGCCCACCAGATGCCTCTGGGGAGCCCACAGGCAAGAGGTATGTGCATGCCCTCTCTCCTGCTGTTGCTCCCCTGCAACTGGTATTGAGAGGTATCGTGGAGGTGACCCACAGCCACCAGACTAATAGCCATTGATAGACCTGTCCTCCATGAATTTGTCCCTTTTAAATAGGGATGTGCATGCCTCCGAACCGGTCCGGATGGGCACGGGGTGTGTGTGTTGTAGCTTTAAGGGTGTGGGGGGGTAGTACTTACCCCCCCCACCGCCGCTCTTCCCCCTCCGGCGCTGTGGTTTTTAAAAAAGTTTCTGGGGTGGCAGTGTTCCTCCCTGCCGTCCCTGGCCCCGTAATAAGCCTTCCAGTGCTCAAGTACGCTACACGCATGCGCCTGTTCCGGCGCGCGTGCGCACTCGTCACCGCCACGCGTGCTCCGTACACGTCACACGTTGATGTGTGACGTGTACCGAGCACGTGCGTGGCGGCGGTGAGTGCGCACGCGCGCCGGAACGGGCGCATGTGTGTAGCGTACTTGAGCACTGGAAGGCTAACGACGGGGCCAGGGGCGGCAGGGAGGAACGCTGCCACCCCAGAAACTTAAAAAAAACACCACAGCGCCGGAGGGGGAAGAGCGGCGGTGGGGGGGTAAGTACTACCCCCCCCACCCTTAAAGCTACAACCCCCCTCCATGCCAAGCCGCTGGACCGGCTCGGAACCGGACCGGTTCGGAGGCCTCCAGCATGGCCTCCGAACCGGTTCGGGCACACTCCTACTTTTAAAGCCATCTAAGCTGGTGGCCATCACCACATCCCATGGCAAATAATTCCATAGATCAATTATGCACTGTGTGAAAAATTACTTTATCTTGTCGGTCCTACATTTCTCGACCTTCAGTTTCATGGGATGACCCCTGGTTCTAGTGTTGTGTGTGAGAGAGAATTATCCAGGCATAATTTGATACACCTCCCCTTAGTCACCTCTTTTCCAAGGTAAAGAGCCCCAGATGCTGTAGCCTAACCTCATAAGGAAGGTGCTCCAGGCCCCTGATCATCTTGGTTGCCCTCTTCTGAACCTTTAAGTTCTGCAATATCTTTTTTAAGATATGGTGACCAAAGCTGTATGCAGTACTCCAGATGTGGCTGCACCATAGATTTGTATAAGGGCATGATAATATTAACATTTTTATGTTCAATCCCCTTCCTAATGACTCCTGGCATGCAATTAGCCTTTTTCACAGCTGCCGCACATTGAGTCGACACTTTCAACGACCTGTCCACCACAACCCCAAGATCTCTCTCCTGGTCAGTCACCGACAGCTCTGATCCCATCAGGATATATGTGAAGTTGAGGTTCTTTGCTCCAATATGCATCACTTTACACTTGCTTACACTGAACCACATTTGCCATTTTGTCACCTACTCCCCCAGTTTGGAGAGATGTCAATAACTACTGTGTCAATGATGCACTAACATTTCAATAGTATTGGGTTTCAGGGTGTGTAAGGAGGGAAATGTTGGAATGCCATTGGGACTAATATTGGCAGAGCACCTTGTGCAAAGTTTTCAGAAGGCATATTGTGTTTACCTGAATCCAGGACAAGTTTTTCCCCAAGTTTTTTGATGCTAGAAATTGGAGGGGCAACTTAAATTCAGAGTCCTCTTCCTTTTGGGTAAAGACTGGTACAACCTGTATTTGAACTGTTGCATTTAAGGGAGTCATCTTAAATTTAGAGTCATCTTCTGTTCGGGTAAATATGGTAGCTCAACTACATCTCCAGCTTTCATTTTTGAAACAATAAGAATGGAGTCCTGACAGGAGCTAGAAAGCTTAGTCTAGTCTGCATGTCAAGATTAGTCCAGAAGCAGCCGGCCTTGGTTGGCAGATTTTGGGAATACAAATAAAAGGCAGCAAATGGTTCATTATTTAGTTATTCATAATGAAAGCCATAAACCAGTTTCCCCCACTTAGGGCCAATTAACTTTCTTCTCTACTTCCTTTTTAAAAAGTAGTATACCAGAGCAGTCACACATATTACTGGGTATTCATTTAATTAGGTACTGATATAAAATATTAATTTCTGTCATAATTTTACTAATTAAAATGTTTACAGAATTAGGCCATAGTTTTTCATAGTCATTGAACCATCCTGGCTTTTTATCTTTTAATGAAAGCCAGGTTTTTGATGGTTAAAAGCACTTTTCATTGCAGGATCATAGCTATAAAGACTCCTTTACCTCCTGCAGGAAGTTTAACCTCCTAAAGGAAGTTCCAGAAAGTGTACCAGATTAGACATCTAAAACTAAATCAGAAGATGTTGGATATGGAAGAATCTGGCACAAGTGAAGTGCTGGAAGAAGATCCCATATAGGATTTTCCCCCTTGTTAGGTTTTAAGAATAATATCAGGGCTGCTGAATTTAACAAACAGCTAAAGCTTTGATGCTCTTCCCCAAAGTAGTTTAGCACCTCATCTGTTTGAAATAAAACGCTTATTGCAAGGTAGTGAAATCTTGGCAGGATTGTCATTTTGGAATCATAGTTCCTTGTAGACCATGACGATGAAAAAAATATTGACCACCAACGGATTGTTTCCGATGTAGTTGTAATAGCAGCAATGATGGTGGGGACAAAAATTACTGCTTGCTTAGGCCTTCCTTCCTTCCTTCCTTCATGCTGGCTCTTTGATTGCTATGTTATGATGGTAAAAATTCAGGTTAACTGGCTTCCCTGCTTACAGTTCACTATGGATTTAAGAAGAGGTAAATTGAAACATCATTTTGAATGAGTTATGAGTTTAACCTTCTTATTACAAAAAGTAGTTTTAATAAAGGTCATTTTGCATAGCTTTTATTAAATAGCTGGGGTTTGTGTTTCATCTTCTGTAATGCAGTTATTGCATGTGCCTGATTATTCATGAAAAATAATGTGTGAATAGTTTATATAGGAAAATTGCTTTCCTCTGAATGCTTGAACTCCACAGCTGGAGTCTGGAGAGCCACAGCATATGGATTCACAGAGAAGTTAACCCTGTGTAGAATATATCCATACAAGTGTTCCATATGGTTCTGTGGCTTCGTATGATTCCTAAGAATGACTGGAATGATTTCATTACTGGGAAAATAACGTGGTGATTCTCTGATTAGCAGGGGGAGAGCAACTGGCCCTATCCACCCCCAGCACAGTATTTCCAGTGACTGTTGCTGGTGTCTATCTTATGTTTCTTTTTAGTTTGTGAGCCCTTTGGGGACAGGGAACCATCTTATTTTTTTATTATTTCTCTGTGTAAATTGCCCTGAGCCATTTTTGGAACAGCAGTATAGAAATCAAATAAATAAATAAATAAATGGGCCATTTACATGGCTGGATGGGTAGGTGGGGGTGGGGAAGGCTTGTTCAACTCGCTTTCCACTCAGACCAGCTGTAGTGGATTGAACCCAGCCTTTGTCTCAGAGCAAACCCAAGTGAGGGGAAGAAAAATGCTGAATCATCCCCATGCTTTCTGAACAAAGGCTGCTCCCCCAAACTTTCCTGTACTTAGTAGCTTATTCACTGCCACCACCACCCAAATATGAACATAGTTTAACCTCCCCCCGCCACTGGACTTGGGTGGAAACTCCAGGGAAAACTCTCCTTCCTTTACTATTGGAAAAGTACAAAAACCTTCCACATGCAAGCTTACACGTGGTGAAAAAACTTGGTAGCTGAACGATCAAATTAAGGCATGTTTGCACCAGCGATAAACCCCTTTCCAGCCCCACTTTCCCGAGTTAAAAATCCACTCAAAGAGGCTGGTTAAAACTGCAAAGAACAACAACAACAAAACTTTATTCAAAATACTACAGACTGTTTCCGTCTGAAGCTTTCTCAGCTAAACTTCCAGAAGCCAAGAGCCCTGGCTTCCTTCCCCCTTGAACTCACCCCAAACTCCAGGAGAGAATTCACTCCCCTGCAGTCCTATCTTCCAAGAACAGCAGTCCTCCTTTCTGCAGCCATTTCCCTGGCCACATGTCCGGCTGCAAGACCAGCCTAGCTTCAACCGAACAAAGAAACCCCTCTCTTCCTGTCTCATGGCCCTCTAGCTTCTACACACTTGATGCTGATTGCCTGGATGTCACCAGCTTGTCAGTCAGGACAGGGTTCCCTTCCAGTTCACTCTTTAGGGTAAAAAAGAGGCTGTTACTGGGTGATCGTTTTGTCAGCACTTTAATGATGCTAGGAGCGTGGACTGCACTCCCACATGATACATGCTGTGCGGTGCAGTGAGGAGCTCCGGAGGCTGGAATGACACATCATGGCCTCCAGATATCCCACAAAGCACCACACAACATGCACGGTGTACTGGAGGATTCCCCAAGGAGATGGGTGAGGCGTCCGTCTCTGTGTCTGCTGGGGCTTACTGACTTACTGCTGCTGTTGGTCAGGAAAATAAATCCCTTCATTTTCAGCTTGGCTTGGAACCTTGTCTTTCTGGCCTTCTAGCTGTTGTTCTAGCAGTCATCTGAAGCTATTTGTTTTTCAGCTTGCCCTCCCATGCCTGCTGCTGTGTGGATTAATCTGTGGAGATGAACAATTTTACCTTTCTGCAGGGAGGATATGACAATATGATCTACTGTGTTCATAATTATATGATTTCAAACTAAGTGAATGGGTCGATCGATCTACTCTTTCAAGCAGATTAGTTGTGTAAATTAATGGACTTTTTTTTTTTTTTTGGCAGATGTGAAGTGATCCTAGTGATTTCAGTGCTGTCGCTCAATTTCAAATGGAAGTAATAAAAGCTAATAAGTGCTTTCAGTTTATAACTAACAAGGCTTATTTTTCTCTCTCTTCTCCCCCCATCCCCATGTGATTTCTTCTGGTGAAGCCCCATCAGACAATTATTCAGAGCACTGGGCATAGGCAGCCAGGGACAAGGTGTTTGGACCGTTTGAACTTGGTGGCCCCCCACTACATCCAGAGCCAACTGTCTAGATTTGTTACCTCCTATTAGGGTTATGCTTTGAGAAGCACCAGAAAAATACTCAGAGGACTGTGAATAGTCCTTCAGTGTAGCAAATAGGGGTTTACTGAAGACTTGGAAAATCCAGTTATTGTGGCATCACCAGACCTATTGGTGAGTCAACAACAACAAATATTGATAAACTGCTTTTCAACAAAAGTTTCCAAAGCGGTTTACATGGAGAAATAATAAACAAATAAGATGGCTCTCTGTCCCCAAAGGGCTCTCAGTCTAAAAAGAAACATAAGATTGACACCAGCAACAGTCACTGGAGGTACTGTGCTGGGGGTGGATAGGGCCAGTTACTCTCCCCCTGCTCAATAAAGAGAATCACCATGTTAAAAGGGGGCCTCTTTGCCCAGTTAGCAGGGGTGTCAGTCCAGTTCCATGCCAAATCCAATCAAAACCAAATTTCCCTGTCAAAATGACATGCTTTGAAAGCTGCCTAGCATAGCAGTGAAAAAAGAACATTCTTGCCCTTGTTGCACGGCTCTAATTTTATGTAATTTTACTTAAAGAGGGAGTCCAAAAAGCATTGTGTGGGTGGGAGGGGGAAATCTCTGCTCAGCAGAGGCCAAGCAGTTGCTAGGGTAAGATCTTGTAGTTTTGAAGCTTAGAAATTTTCCTCCTTTCTATTTGTTACTGTGTATTACAGACTTGAAGAGAGCCACTCATCTCCTTGGTTGGAGTGAGTAAGAGTTCCTTTAAACTTAAGCAAGAAGCCTGAAAACAAGGTTTATTGGAACCAAAGTTTACTAGGGCTTAGTCTCCAAACTATTTTCAGTTTCAACTGCTCAGTTTTGGAACTGGAGAATGATAAAATAAGAGAGTGCCTCCGAGAACATGCTGAGTACTTTGCATTACTGAGGGATATTAACTGAGTAACCCATACAGTACCTGCACATGGGCTTCCATACTGGTGGGCCATCAATTAGGGATGTGCATGAATCGATTTTTTTTCCTATTCAATTTGTACCCAGACTGAATCACCTCCGATTTGTTTTGGGTCCGAATTCTGGCCAGCTAGCACAGGGGTGATTTGCTTTGTCCACAAATCTCCCCAAACAGGTAGATTTGGATACAACCGTTTTCTACCCATATCGATTCGCACAAACAGCAGGTGCAGGCAGTGATTCTCTCACCAGCAGGAAGGGGATTTAAAAAAAACCCTCTTTTCTTTTCCTCAATCAGGAAAGCAGGAACAAAAAGTAGAACTTTTAATTGTAAACTGCCCTGAGCCATTTTGGAAAGGTGGTATAAAAATCGAATGAATGAATGAATGAATGAATGAATAAAACTCCAAGAAGCAGGCAGGCAGGCAAGGCAAAGCAAAGCTCCTCTGGCGCTCTCTTGCTCTCTCTTCTCCCACAAGGCAGAAAGGCAGAATGGTGGCTGCCTACCTACTTAAGTACATTTGAAAATCCCTCCTTCAAACTCCCCACACCCTTCTCCCTTCTTTGACCCTTCCCCTAGCCAATGCGGGATCAGTCACCCCTGGCAACACAAGATTTGAATGGAAATAAGCCAATCTGGAACCGGGGAGGGGGGATCGCCAGCCAATCGTTGCACACTGTAAGTCACCAATCTGAAGCTTGGGAGGGCGGGATTTTCAAAAAAATTCCCTGACACAATATGGACAGCAAGAGAGATTGCCACAAAATGGAGATCTGAATGTATAAATAATTTCAGGTTCGAAATCTGGGTGATTTGTTCTGGACCCAAATCTGGCCAGCTTGCGGGGCAATTTGTTTTGTCCACAAATCACCCCAAACAGGTAGATTTGGGTACAAATCATTTTGTATCTGAAATCAATTCACACATCCCTACTATCAACTCCACTCTTTTTTATAGCTTAAATATTGCAAGACCACTCAGATTTTTCTGCTGCACATTCATACAAGTGGGTGGGCCCAATGGTTATTTTTTTCTATAGCTTATTGCTTCCAGTGAACCACACACGTGAATATCACTTAAAGAGAAAAATAAAATGTATAAGTTTCTACTGTACAATCTAGTCCTGGACAATATTCTGCCACTCACATCCCTATACTTTTGCTCAATAATACTTAGTATTTGTATAGCACTTTCAAGTGTTTCACATGTATTTTTTTAGCTGCAGTCTTTACAACAAACCTGCATGGGAAGTAAGTATTACCCCCTTATTGCAACTGGGGAGCAGAGGCTGAGAGGGAGTGGCTTGCAAAAGGCCACTTAGTGAGATCATGGCTGCAGTGAGAGTCAAAGCAGGAAAGTCTTGATTCACAACTCAGTCTGATCTCACAATCTCACTCCAAATACCTACACTGCCACAAGATAGATAGATAGATAGATAGATAGATAGATAGATAGATAGATAAAACTAAAAGTGGACGGGAAAGTATGTATTACCTCCCCTAGTCTTCCCAACCTGTGTTTGCTTTGGAACATGCTATTAGTGTCCTGATCCTATTCACTTGCCAAGGAATGCCTGACGAAGAAGGGGTTCTCATGACCTGCCCAACGCCTCCCGACCAGAAATTAGGAGATTCATGAGGGGTGTGCTCCTGATTTCCAGTTGTAAGAACCCAGAAATCTTGCAAAGGGATAATTAGTCTGGGATTTGATCTATGGTTGCTAATCCCAGTTACATGCTGGTTTGGCACAGGGTCAACCCAACATTGCTGAAATGTCCTTATAACTGAAAATTGGGAACATGCATGCAGCACGAATCCCACCAACTCCCATTTCCCCATCATAGCGGCAATTGTGAGAACCAGGCCAGAGTCATGTGACCTGAAATGCCTCCAGGTTACACAAAAGCACTTCTGGATTTTTTGTTTATAGAAAACCAAAATCAGAGGAATTAGATATGTCAGTTCTGTACGAGTCTGCTGGGCAAAGAGTTCCCAGCAGACATTTCTGTTCAGGCCGGCCTTCTCCTGATAATTAAATATAGTCAGACAGTATTTTCCTGTTGGTAATGGCCGCTTGCTTGAGACATAAAGTGTTTTTTCTTTGTTTCAATTCATTAGCTTAAACTGAAGAGGGTTGTCATTTTGCTTGCTAGCCACTTGCCCTATCCATCCTGCCCTGTCTGGCAAGACTATAAAAAGCAAGGAGTCATCTTGAACCCTCTTCCCTTCCCAGAATTTCTGCCAGTGGGAAGTTGCTCAGTTCCCACTCCTGAGTCATCCAGTGGGTATGCAATTGTTTAGCAGTTTTCGTTTTTTGATTTTACAAGCTAGAGGTCACCTGGAGCTGTGAAACAATGGTAAAAGTGTGTTACCTTTCTTCAGAAATGGCTCCAAAAGAACCAGATCAATTTTTAAGAAAAAACAAAATAGAAATGAAGGATTAATACAGCACAGAACCAAGTTTGAAAATTTCACTTTAGGTGCCTCATACAGTGTACTTGCCAAGTACCACTAGATCTCGGTGATCAAGGAAAGCATTTCATTGGGCAGGTTCACATAATCGGCACCAAGTTCCAGGGAGTGCATGCTCTTGGTGGACGTAACATGCGAACCCGCCAAAGTCCAGTTCCTGAGCCTTCTGCCCAACATTTTCCATCTGTTGATTAAAATATTGATTACAAATGAGCAGATGTTGGGTGAATGTCTGGCAGAAGGCTTGGGAACTAGACTTTGGCAAGTTTGCACAGCATGCCTGCTTGGAGCATGCTGGTTCTTGGGAACCAGACTTCACACCGATCATGTGAACCCATCCAATATGGTGGCTTCACCCAGGTACACCTATATTGTGGTAAACTTCAAGGTGTTCTCTGAAAAAAGGCTTAGAGGGTTGAGCCCTCTAACAAATCTGAAATTTGTAGATTTGTGTACTGAATATGCACAATTTTCATTCCAATATCTCAGGTCTAAAGACTGATATTGTACTACAACGCTTTTGCATATTTTCCTGCTCCCCTTCAAAATGGGGAGAATCTTTTTTGGGCATACATAAGTTCTGATATAAGGTTACCAGCGTTCTCTCTATTTTTTTCCATCTGTGTGTAGAATTAGATTTGTTCTGGGTGGCAGAATCAAGGCAGTGTGTGCACACATACATTCAGGGTGGGCCTTCCTGATTCAACTTGAGCGGGATCTAAAATTAACAGAGCTGACATTAAAAAATGTGTAAGTGCATGCACACACCTTAGAGGGAACGCTGGTGGTCACATGTATAGATGATGCAACAGTGGTTATACTGTATGCATGATTATGGTGATCCGCATAAGCCTATGCTTCACTATATGTATGAAACGTCTGGACTGATGTTTGTGAGAACAGGATCTAAAGGTTTAATAATTGGGTTTCCCTCTTTGCCTCTGCAGCTGTTTCAGGTAAAACAGCTGGTACTTTTGAAATAGGACAAGATCTGAGTTACCTTCTTGAGTTTCCCCCTTTTGGCTCTACAGCTGTTTCAGACAAAACAAACATACATTTTAAAAATTCTCTTTAAATAAACTCCATTCTGCAGTTTTAGTTGGTGTTGTTATCTGGGCAGTCTCATTCTGTGCATTTTTACTTTCCCACTACAGTCACTGGATGGTGCCACCCACTGAGGTAATCAGGTTTGGACTAGCAGTAATCGGCATGGGACTGACAACTTCCATGTGGTCTGAAGGTTCAAATACTCTGATTAATTGTTCCGGATGCTCACAACACCTGCCACCTGGGAGCACCCTAAGGCTGCAATACTACCTGTACATGCAGCCTGATGCCATGCATGCTGACTCAGAACCAAGTTCAATGGGTTCACTGAACACAACTGAGTTCAAGGGGACTTGCTCCCTGGTAAGTCTGTGTCGGACTGCAACCTTATATGAAAACATGTTCCACGGAATAGTGGGATTTGCTTCCAAGTGAACATGCATAGTGTTGGGCTGTCAGTCCATCAATCCTAGCTTTTGGAGACCGCAGTTGTATGGATGGCAGTATGAGGATAGTGTCAGCTCACTGTTGCAAAGTTTGCAGTGGAATTAACAGAAAGAGGGCACAGATGTTTTATTTTAATAACTAGCTTTACCCGCGCAGAGCATCTACGTGCCAGTACTTGATTGCTCTCCTTGCCCCCCGCCACAGCCCCTACTGTATTGCTCAGTGTCATAAATTTCTTTCTTTATAAACACAGTTTTCAATCTCTTGATTTGCTGATGCAATAGTTAGTGAGTCAAATGATCTTACTTGGAGAGACCTACGTAAAGTTGACTGTGACTAAAAACTGGAGGAAGATTTCCTCAAACCACCCATGGGGTGTTGCAGCCTGTCCTTTCAGTTAACTCCTGACATGACCCAGCATTGCTCCCTGTCCTTAAACTTTCAGACAGTCTGAAGACTTTCTTTTTCTCTCTCCCCCTTCTCTCTCTCTCCCCTCCCCTCCCTTGTTTATTTCTCTCTCTCTTCTCCTCTGCCCCTCTTTCTTCCCCTCCCTTTTCTCGCTTCCCCTCTTTCTTCCCCACCCGTTCCCTCTTCCCCTTTCTTCTGTTCTCCTCTCTCTCTCCTCCCTTTTCTTTCTCTTACGCTTTCTTCCCCTCGCTTTATCTCTCCCTCTTCTTCTCCCTTTCTTTCTCTTCCCCTCCCTTCTTTTTCTCTATCTCTCCCCTCCCCTCCCTTTCTTTCTTCACCTTTTTCTTCCTCTCCCTTCTCTCTCTGCCCCTTTCTTCCTCCCCTCCCCTCTTCTTTTCTCCCCCCCCTTTCTTCTCTCTTTCTTTCCCTTTCTTTCTTCCTCTCCTTCTTTCCTTCCTTCCTTCCTTCCTTTTCCCTTTTCCCCTCCTTTCTCTTTCTTTCTCCAGAGGCAAAGTGGCTCCGGTGGTCACTTCGCAAGCCCCTATGCACAGGGACTATCCCGCTAGGAAGGGTGTTGCTTTGTTTAGAAATGCTGCAATTGCAAAGGCCCCCTCTGAGTGCAGCCCCAGTAATCGCGGTGGGGCAGGCGCTGTTCTCTCTCCCTTAAGTGTGAAGGGAGGATCGTGTGTATTTGTTTTGGGGCCTTGCTGCCACCACCGGCCAGTCTGAGGGAGAGACAAAAATGTCCTGAACAGATGCGTACCACTCTGTAGTCGCCCTAGCCATTCTGTCATGTGCCAGCAAGCCGAGGTTGGGGAAGCAAAGGTGCATTCTCTTCTCTTCCCTCCTGCGGCTCCACACATGCTGCTGCTGGCCTGCGTTTTCATTGGTTGTGGCTACACTGGTACCAATTGGCCAAGCTGCCACAGCAGGCAGGTTTTTAAATTACTGTGAGGGAGGGACTTGCCACATACCAACTAAGCCTTTTATATATAGATTAATGCTTACAGTGGTGTTGTGAGCTGAATACTGTATCTTATAGCACTTGCTGTAAATGCAAAAATGTCCAGTTCAAGGCCACTGATGAACTGAACTGGTACAATCACAGAAGTGGCTGTCGTGATATAGTGTGGAAGGAGGCTGTGTGTTTATAGGAAGGTGAACAACTGAATTGTATTTTTTCTTCTTCATTGAGGGTGTGTACAGTGGTCGTTGACAATTTTAAAAAAGTAACCACTCACTGCTCCCTACACATTATTTTGATCTTGCTCAATCTGGAACTAACTTGCTCAGTGTTAGAGGCACATGCCCCCCCCCAAGTTAATTATCTGCTCGATTAACTGAGTAACATCCTGAAATACCATGCACACAATCCCACCAATTGGATAAGAATCACCCCTTCATAGATACACTTGCATTGAAAAAGCAGTAAGACTCCTCCTAAAATGTGCAAAATTACATCCCTTGAGCAAAACATTTCCAAACAAGTGGGTAAGTGGGTACTTCTCCCACATAATGCTATCTAAGCATTTAAGTTATTTTAACTAAGACATGAATGATGGAATAGATATTTATAGTTTCATAATGATATTTTAAGATTTTTTTAAATTAATCCTTACCTTTTTTTAAAAAATAGTCAAAGTGGGTGGGAGTGAAGCTATTAACACACACCTCTCTTAAGTCACACTCCCTTTGTCTCACCCCCATTCCCATAATTATATATAAGGTTTACTCACCTCTTTAAATCAATGGGCTTAGGTACACCTAAGTGCATATGATCATGTTGTTGCCCCTAGCTAGGCATACATTGGATTGCAACATTAATGAAGAAACGGAAGCTTTATGCTTTGAAAAGCTGCATAGCAGGCAGGAATCAACTGGCAACATTCTGACTAAAATGTAATCTTCTTGTCACAAAAGCTTCACCACTCGATTTCTGCCTCTTACAAAGTTTTCCAAGGCACAGCTATCTTTAAATATAACAGCAACCCTTTAGACTGCTTCAGATTAATATGCAGCCATCAACACCCATTTATTTGTATGCTGCCTTTCCCTAATAAATTACCATTATGTCATATTACTACCAATACTAGGGCTCAACTCTGGGACACACAAGTCACAACATATGAATAGACGAGAACAGAGGCGTATCTAGGGGAAATAGCACCTAGGGCAAGCACTGAAATTGTGCCCCGTGCAAACATCTGACACCCATCTTTCAGAGAACTTTACCATAATATCAGCTCAAAAATACAAGTCAAATTCGTTAATCTTTTAATATTTCAAAAACTATTTAGCAGTGGACGTAGCCAGACCAAAAAATGCTGGGGAACTACAAATTTCAGTCTGCTGGGGCTCATGAAATACCCAATTACTATTTGGAGGTGTACTTGGAAAACTAAACAGAAGTGCTTGTCTAATTCTCTACTATGCATTGTAGCATCACTATTATATAAGTTTTAAAAATAAATGGAGAATTTGACTTTCCCCAGATACTCTGAAAATAATTAAAGGATATGCAGAGTAAACTGTGTCACTGCTTGGAATATATTCTAGTATTTCAGAAAGACAGTTAAAACGAGAGAAAGACAGCAAGAAATTCCCAGTGGGCCTTATTACTAAGGATTTCACACTGATTCAAAGACAAACCTACCATTAATAGCCATATTATTAAGACATCATGTTTAACTCACTTATCACAAGAAGCAAAGTAAGAGCAAATGAATACAATCCTAGGTCATAAGCTTCAGCTCAGTATTCACAAGCCCTGATTCTCTGTACATAGTGCCAAATTGAATATGTGTATAGTGACATATTATATTAAATTAAAAAAATTACCTGTAGCCCCTTTTGGGGGGCTTCCTAAAGGCTGGGGGAGGGGGTCTGCAAAGGTTCCTCCTCCCCCCACTGGCCTCTAGGGACTTGCAGGGACCAATTGAGCATGTGTGGTGGCCATTTTAAAAAATAAATTTTGTTTTTAAAAAATGGCAGCTGAAAACAAAATGGCACCCGCCATGCTCAAATAACCTCTGTGAGGCCTGGCATGCATGGTGGCCATTTTGTTTTTGGTGGCCATTTTGTTTTTAAAAAATTTAATTTTAAAAAATGCGCCCCCTTCAAGTGGTGCCTGGGGCACATGCTCTGCCTGCCTCACCCTAGATAAGCCCCTGGATGAGAGTGCTCTTGAGCAAGGAAAGGAGAGATGGTCTTGTGGTAGCAAGCATGACTTGTCCCCATAGCTAAGCAGGGTCTGCCCTGGTTGCATATGAATGGGAGACTTGATGTGTGAGCACTGCAAGATATTCCCCTCAGGGGATGGAGCTGCTGCTCTGGGAAGAGCAGAAGGTTTCAAGTTCCCTCCCTGGCTTCTCCAAGATAGGGCTGAGAGAGATTCCTGCCTGCAACCTTGGAGAAGCCGCTGCCAGTCTGTGAAGACAATACTGAGCTAGATAGACCAATGGTCTGACTCAGTATATGGCAGCTTCCTATGTAAGTGCATGTTAGAACCAACTAACATCCATGCAGCATAAAGGATTAAAAGAAGAACTTCTGGGTTCACAAAGCCCTGTTTCTTAGGGCATGGCCCCACTGACGCTCCTCATCCTTCCTCTCTCTAGAATTTAAGCGAGTCATAGCTCATCCATCCAGCCCTTCTCTGCCTCAAACCTCTTCACGCTGAAGGAAGTTTCCCTCCACCTAAGGCTTTGTCATGCCTCCCACGTGCCGCTGGGAGGCGCTCGCCTCCGACTGCGACGACCTTGCTGCCGTAACTGAGGTGCGGGATTCAGGCGGACTCTCGCAGCCCCGCCTCGAGCTCCTCGGCCACTCCCTGCTAGGAGGTCGCGGCTCCCGCCCGTCATGCTTTTGCTAGGCGCTCTCAGGCTGAGAGGAGTGGCTGCCGTTGCAGCAGCAGCCGCCGCCTCCGGGGAGCGAGTTTCTTTGCAGAGGAGAGACTGAGTCGAACAAGCTCCAGTCAGAGGGAAGCTTCTGTGGGTGGCAGAGAGTGTGAGTGCCTGTTGGAGTTTGGCGGCGGCGGCGCCAGGAGCTGCCTCTCCCCACTCATTGGGGTCGGAAGCTGCCTGGACCGAGGAGGGTTGCGGCGAGGACTCATTGGAAAGAGAAAGGTATGGAGAGGCTAGATGCGGTCCCGTTGTAACTCTTCGCCCGCTCGCTGCGGGGTGGCTTTTGTTGTGGAGGAGGGGCTCGCGCTTTCCCTCTTCTTCCCCTGGGACGCTGTTGCAGGCGCGCGCTTCCTTCCAGGTGCTCCGGCTCCGGCTTTCCCCCTTGCAAAAAGCGGCGCCCGCGGCGACTTGGAGATGGTGGTGGGCACAAGGAGGTGGGTGGCGGGCCGTCGGGCTTCTGAAGGAGAGAAAAGGTTTGGGGTGGAGGTAGCGCAAGCAGAGAATGGAGCGATGCCGTTCTAGGAGGCTTCTTACTCCTTTTGAGGCAGCTCAGCCCCGCCTCCCCCCCAAAAAAGAGAGAGAGAGAGAAAGATGGATGGTGTGAAGGGATTTGTATGGTTATGGGTATGGGGAACGCACGATTATGGGAATTGGAAAAGAATGGTTTGGGGGCAACTAAGCGTTTGTGTAGATCCACCTTCTTGGCGAAGATTGGACATGGGTAATGTAAGCGTGGAAATGGCTGAAGGATACAGAGGGATATGAAGAATACATGGTGAGAAGGTGGGCTTTGGATAACGAATAGTTTAGGATTAAAGGGGATAGTGCGTGGATAGGGGATGGTGATGAGAGGAGAAGTGAATTGAATGGAGGTGGTGCAGGAGGAGGGAATGGCGGTGGGTGGGATGTTTTGGGGTCTGAGGTTTGGAATATTGGGCAAGAAGGGGAGATGTGGCTGGAGTCCGGAGATGTTGGAATAGGAAAGCAGGCTGCTTGGACTGAGCTGTAGTGATGGGCAAAGAGACAGGGGTCTGTGGGGTGAGCACACTGTGTGTTTATGGGAGCGAGCTGTTATCTTGATCTGCGCTTGGTTAAGATATGGCAGCTGGAAAATAGGTTTAAATGGAATATTACTAGGTCACTACACATCCAGATCTATCCCTCCCCCTCCCCCACCCCCCAGTTTGGTTTTGAAATGAACTCTTGGAAACATGTTGCTGGGACAAAAAACTCTTAAGGGAGAGAAGGAGAAAAGAGTTTCAAGCTGTCTGTGACCTTTGGGCAAAGTTAGATTGGGGGTTTTCCCTATGAAATTTGTCCTTTCGTACCCTTGTTCTCCTTTCTTGCCTGGTCTTTGTTTAGTCTCAAGTACAAAGTGTGTGTTTCTGTCCCTGGTCCTCCCCCCCCCCTTTCTTTTCTTTTCTTTTTTGTGGCGCCTGCAAAGGGATTAAAACCAGATTTTGAGACCATAGATTTCAGGCGGTTGAGCCTTCAAGCCACTAGGGTGTGCATGTAGCTCTTTGTCATTAGGAACCTTTTGTCCCAGATCTGGACATCTGCGCCTTGTTGGGGGTTTGTTCCTTTGTTTAAGAATCTTGAGGGCGCTATTTAGTTGCAACAAGTTCTCTGTTAGTGGCATAGCTGCTGCATGGCAATAGAATCATGCTGCTTCTTCTAGAATTGTCACTGTTCTTATGAACAGAGGCTTGCTGCCTGTAAACAGCTGCACGAGTGGCAGAAATCAACAAGTGAAGCTTTTTCTGGCATGGAGATGCAGTGGTGGCAGCAGCTTCATTTCTTTTCAGCATCTTTTGCAGCTGTTCAAGGCACAGAACTTCTGTCATTAAGCAAGCAAATAACTCTATTTCTTATTGCTTTCCTCTTCTTAATATATATTTTAAAAGAGCCAAATTGCTCTTGAGAGTGCATCTCTTTGACAATGGACTACACTAAGTTAATCATAAATTGAGATTGGGTGGGCATCAGGGGAGTGCCTGAGTGGTAAAATCAAAGGGATTTTGTTGCGTTCATGTTACAGCACAGCTTGACAAATCCCAGTTGCCAGGAAGGCATGGCTCCCAATTTTGGTGCCTGGACTAGGATAGACAGTTAATAAAATACTTGTTCCGGACAGCCCTGTTTCTGTTCTAAGTATGTTGCTTGTAAAAGGGATAAAGAGAAGCCCATTTACTCTCTTCTCCCTCCCACAGTGTCTGTCAATAAGTTCGCTGATTTTGCCAAGTGTCCATTGTTTGGTGCCTGATTTTTTTGGACTGGTTCCAAGAGCCAAAGAAAATTTGTCAAGGCCTCTGGAATTCCTTTCCAAGTCATCTATCACATATTTAAAGCTGAAAGGATTAAGTCAGACTTGCAAGCAAGTCCACACAATTTACTAGCCTGCTTGCCCATGCGTCTGTGCTACTAATTTGTAGCATACTGGTGACGAGTGAATCAATCTTCCATTTTTTTCTTAAAGCTTCCCTTGCTGGTCAATTGAGGCATGGACGTGCATGAACTGTGGTTAGAGCACATTTTGGTTGTGGAGCCCGGGAGTTTTAAGAAAGAGGAGAGCAGGTCCTTACCTGCCTTCTGCCGCCCCATGCAGCTTCCACCGCCCCATGCAGGTAAGGATCTGCTCTCCTCTTTCTTAAAGCTCCTGGGCCCCACAACCAAAATGTGCTCGAACCGTGGCTCTTGCACATCCCTAACTTGAATGCAGTTCAGACTAGGAATATGCTGAAATGCGATCCGGCTGTCTGAATTGTGGGCACCTCCCATTAAATTCAGGGGGTTACGCAGCCCCTTTAAAGTGGAGGAGAGCAGGTTCGTTCCTGCTCCTCCTCTGCTCAGCACTGTTGCCACGATCCTGCATGGTTGCTGACCACACAAATGGCATCTGCGGCTGTGCAGAGGCAATGTGCGTGCCAGTGCCGTGCAGGGGCACCTGGGAGACACCTCGCAGTGCGTGGGTATAGCTGAGGGGAGCACCAGGAGGGCTCCTGTGGCAGCAAGTGGACGGATCTGCTCTTCTCCACTTTGAAGGGACTGTGTCCATGCTTGAATTTAAAGGGAGGTGCCTGCGATTTGACCAGCTGAATTGCATTTTGGCACAATTATTTATTCAACATGTTTGTATGCCACCTACTACTAAATCTCTAGGCGGTTTACAGCAATAAACCAAACCATTTTTTAAACAATTAAAACATTAAAAATATTCAATTAAAATACCCATAAAAACTACCAAATAGCTAAAGAGATGTGTCTTTAGTTGTTTCCTAAAAGCCAACAGGGATGGAGCAGCTCTAATCTCAGCAGGAAGTGCATTCCACAGCTCTGGGGCAACTACAGAGAAGGCACACCTTTGAGTCACCGCATGAGCTGGTGGCACCCTCAGACAAACCTCCACGAAGATCTTAATAGGCGGTAAGGTTCATAACGAAGAAGATGTTCTCTTAAATACCTTGAGCCCAAGCCATTGAGGGCTTTATAGGTAACTAGTGTTTTCAGGCCCGTTGTGATAACGGGCGCTAGTAGGGGAGAGTTTCCCCCCCCCCCGCCCCACTTCCTCTGGCCTCCCCCCCCCCACGCCCTCCCAGCTGGCTGAGACTTCCTTACCCAAAGCAGCCCGCGACAGTCGGGCGATCAAAAATCCATTTTTTGCGAAGAAGAGAGGAGCTCCCGAACAGAGCTCCTCTCTGTGCTAAGCCAATGCCCAAACTGCTGCTATGGACGCAAAGGACGCAATAGGCGTCCTTTGCGTCCATAGCAGCAGTTTGGGCATTGGCTTAGCACAGAGAGGAGCTCTGTTCGGGAGCTCCTCTCTTCTTCGCAAAAAATGGATTTTAGATCGCCCGACTGTCGCGGGCTGCTTTGGGTAAGGAAGTCTCGGCCAGCTGGGAGGGCGGTTGGCGGCCATGGCGGCGGCCGCGGAGGCATTCTTCTGGGCCGTTTTGGCCCTTAATCATTTGCGGGGGGGAGCGGGGAAGGAGTATTTGGGCAGCTGGGAGGGCGGGAGAGTGGGCGGTGGCGGCGGCTGGGCAGACTCTGGGGGCGCCGCTGCCGGTCCGGTCCGCCCCCGCCTCACATTCCCGGCCGGTCTCCCCGGCCGGGCAAGGGCCCCAAGGACTCGCAGCCGCCTGGCTGCGGCGGCGGCGCCAGGCCTCGGCGGCGGCTCTGCCACCGCCTCGGCCGGCTTACCCCGTCGCCTCCTCCCCCCGCCCGGCTTCGGCGGCGCGGCTCCACCGCTGCCTTGGCCACGCTGCGTCCTCTGGCCGAGGCGGCGGCTTTGCCGCCGCCTCGGCCAGTCTTCTCCTTCCCCGCATTCCCGGCTTCTTCGGGGCAGCCGCTTCTGGCCGCCCAAGATGGCCACCGGGTGCCGGCCGTCATGTCTCCCTTGCCCTGTTCTGCGCCTGCGCTTTGTACAGGCGCAGAACAGGGCAGGGAGGCACGGACACACACTTGGTGTCCGTCCACGGACGGACACCAAGCGTTTTATTAGAGAGGATAACCAGTGCTTTGTATTTTGCCTGGAAACCTATTGGTAGCCTGTGTAGTTCTTTTAAAATTGGAGTAATATGGTCTCTTTGGGATGTCCTGGTGACTCATCTGGCAGCAGCATTCTGCACCAGTTGCAGTTTCCAGACTATGTACAAAGGCAGCCCCATGTAGAGTGCAATGCATTAGTCAAGTCTGGAGGCTACCAGCATGTGCACCACTGACTGAAGGTCACTCACTTGCAGGAAAGGGCACAGTTGGAGAACCAGCCGAAGCTGATATAAAGCACTCCTGGTCACCACCTCCATCTGAGGTATCAGAGAGAGGGTTGAGTCCAGAAGTATTTCCAAACTGCGAACTTGTTCCTTCTGGGGGAGGGTAACCCCATCCAGAACTGGAAGATCTACCCCATTTGCCGAACTGTGGCACATCCCTTATTCAGACTTGGTTAAGGTTACCAGGCAGATGGTTATTTATTGCAAGCATGTGTTAAGGCCATATCTAACTAGGTGCTTTCTGTGCTCCCAGTTGGGTGCAGGAAGCATCTCTAGGAAAAGCACCCTCTCCCCTGGGGTACCATACCCCTCCTTTCATTGTGGCATCCCAATGTATATGTTTTGATCCCTGACAGCTAGGTGGACTTGCATGGACTAAAGTAGGGATGTGCACGGAACCGGTAGGGTGGTGTTTTGAAGGGGAGGGCATACCTTTAAGTGCGGGGGAGGGTGCCCTTACCCCTCCCGTTGCGTCCCCCCGCGCTGGCACTCCATTGAATAAGTCCCTCCCTGCCGCCCCAGTGTCCTCCTCGGCCGGAAGCTAAAGGAAGTACCTGGCATGCATCAGTCGAACCGCCAGTCGATCCATGCACATCCCTAGACTGAAGTCATTTGACTGATTTCCAGAGATGGGAAATGCTGTAGGAAACACGTTGGATTCTCTAGATTAGAGCCGTCTGGAAATGGCTTTCTAACTGCTACAGTCCTTTTTTTTTTTTAAAGTGACCTGTGATTGGTCATAAATATCTAGCAGTTCAGTTTAAAGCATTAAAGTCTGCTGTCCTGTACACCAGGGTTGAATGTTAAGATACAGTCTAAAAGGAGGGCTAAGCTGAGAAATCATCTATGAAACCATTTCCAGGATGAGTAATTGTACTGCAGATGTATTTATAAAGAAGGGATATGAGTGGAAATTGTTAGGGTATTTAAACTTTTGGCATCTAAATCACAAGGAGATAATGTTGAATGGAAATGACATTCAAGAAGGAACAGTTATTAGAAGCAGATCAACTGAAGCATGTTACATCTTCAAGTACAATTTTGCTACATCTGTCACAAATATCTATGCGCAATCTCATTTTCACGTTTGACATTTAACGATTTTTAAAATGGAAACCATGGCATTATTTCAGCATAAGTGGATTTGATTCCTCTCAACTATCTTTTTTTTTTTTTGCAAACACTTTAAATTGCAATGATAAAATACATCTAAATCATTTTTCTCTGTTACATTGTAGTCCCGTGCATGTTTACTTAGAGGAAAGCCCCATTGTGTTCTATGGTGTCCCTTCATTAGTGAGTGTGCTTAGGATTGAAGCCTTGATGGTTTTTATGTTGTGTCTGAGCACAATGGAAAAACACCCCTCATTGTTGTTTCTTTCACACTTTGAGTATACCATAATTGCTCACCAGTCCTGATCAATCTTTGTAAAACTTTTTGAGATAGAATTATTGCATAGACTGGAAAATTGAGGTTGAGAAAACTAGTTAAGTAAGGTTTGAACTTTGGTCCAAAGACACGACTCCTTGCATATGGCCGCAGTGGCTCTTCAGTAACGGATAGCTGAGTCCAAAGAAGTTGAATAGAGGTGAAGTGGTGTAAAGCAGCTCCCTCTCTTAGCTATGTAGGTCTGCCCTATGTATCTGTAGAGTAGTTTGGGGCATCATATGAAGAGATGATAGTACAATTGTTAAGTGTTTCCTGTCTCTGTAATTCGTAGTCTGGTCTGATATATAGCGCCACACGCTGAATGTTCTCTAATCACTGTATGTGTTTAAAACCAATGGTGTCAGTCATACGTGGCCACCATTACTGCCTTACCTTACACATAGATTTTAATTGAATTTCCAAGTAAGTTAGTGAACCCACAAGTTCCCCCCAAAGATGCAGGAGATGAAGTTATCCTCCCCCGTCTCCCCGGCTCTTCTGTCTTCAAACAGAAATTTGGACTGGGTTATATTCTGGTTCTTTCCGATTTTTTGATCATCACCCTGTGAAAGTATGTCAAATTCGGATAGTTCCTATAAAAGTGCGAAGTCAATCAGTTTTACTGCCAAGTCATGACTTTTGAAAATGTGTCAGTCTTTCCTATTATCCAATTGTGAGTTCCATCTGGCACTAGGCGGCCTGCTTTTCCTGATGTGAATCATTGCTTTGTCAAACCCTATATCAAAGGGGAGACTGTTCCCATTGGTCTGACACATCTGCTAAACTAAGACAGTTTTAAGTTGATTATAGTGCAATAAAAAATTCCTAGGCGGCCTGTTTTTATTCCCAGCTGTTGTTATGCCTATTTTGGTTGTCCATGATTGACTTCATACCATGCCTCTCTGCTGTGCTGTGCTTTAGCTTTATTTGGAGAGACAGCTGCTGTGGTAGTGACCATATTCTCTGGTAATAATTAATATATATGTTATATCCTTGTTGCCAAAAACTGACCACACAAGAATCTGATTCTTCAGTTTCTCATTATTATTGGTATAATTTTCAAAGGGAAAAGGAGTAAAGATGGATGTTTTATTTTAATGGCATTTGTTCTACATAAATGGTGCAAAGACCACTTTTAAAACATTTTGGTGGAATGTGCAGTGCTTGGTGGTTTGATGTATTCTCTAGTCAGAAATGTTGCTGTTCAGTTCTGCATCAAAACTATCCCCATTCCCATTTGTAGTACCCTTGGCAATTTTATGATTTTTCATATTTCATTTTGCAAAATATGCATTTGTTCATGCTAGAATAATGTATAATGGGAGTATGAGTCCACTGATATGAGTCTCATGACTGGACGTCTTCCATTCTGGTGTCATGATGGCAAGTGGGAAGGGATCACTGTAGGCACAATACAGGGACTGAGATTTGGGGTATGTTGAAGCCCTTTTCAGTGCTGGCTTCAGTGGTGTGGGAACTGCTGCAGTGTAGCTCTTTCCATACTGCTTGGGCATGGAAGAAGCTAGGGCCGCACCATTGATGTTTCTCACTTCTCGGGGCTGGAACAGTAACCAAACGTTTGGTAACCAAAACCCAAGTTCCCTTTAGTAGAGAAGAAGCCATACTTTAGTGGTTTCCATATTGCTGAGGTCAGGGGTGTGTGTCAGCATTGTTGGGCAGCTGTCAAGATCCCTGTAGCCATCCATGTACCCATAGTCCCCATGTGGTCTGGCGTATCAGCTTGGAGCCTATCCAGATAGGAGTGAGTCCATAGAGGACAGTTTGCTGAAGGTCCTCTGGAACCTGAAGCTGGCACTGCTAAAGGTAATTTTGGGAAGAGTCTTAAAACATATTTGACCCCTAAATCTGCAGCTTCAGGACATGCCCTTAGTACAGGCCTGCTCAACTTAGGCCCCCCAGCTGTTTTTGGACTACAACTCCCATAATTCTCAGCCACAGCAGCCAATAGCCAGGAATTATGGGAATTGTAGGCCAACATCTGCAGGATGGCCGAAGTTGAGCAGGCCTGCCTTAGTTTGTATTGGTGTTGATTTGATTTAAATCAAATCAATTTAAATCATGATTTAAATTATTAGTCAGGAAGATTCTATTTAATCATTGTTTTCCATAAAGGTACATAATAGAACCCTAATACATATTTAGAGATATAGGTTTCAATTTTAGAAGACACACTTCTCATAATGCTGTTTCATTCAGGCAACCAGGCCTTGCATTTCATTGTTGCACTGTTTGCATTTCTCACGAATGCCTTCCTTACCCACAGGTACAGGAACTTCATTAAAATATTCCCAAATGGGGCTTTTCTTTCAGCCTGCTGCCATGATAAATGTTTCCCTTCTACAATGGAAATTACACCTGGAAAGAGTTTCTTCAGGACTGCATGAATATGATACGTTCACTTTCGGTTTCACCTACTATTCCCTTCCCCTCCCCTCCCCATCCAATGCATTTATATCCAGACTCATCCTCCTTGCTCAGATCTACTCTACTCCCCTAAATCCTCTATTCATTTATTGATCTTCTTCGCCCTTGGTGTGTGTGCGTGTGTGTGCACGTGCGCACAAGGGCTTGATTGTGTGTGTGTGTTGCATATACACCATCTGCAGAATAGGATTGATCAGGTCTGTTATCTCTCATCCCCATATACTGCGATTGATATGTTCATAGAATATAAATTATGATTAATACTCATGATGATATCTTTGACCTAGGTTGCCTATGAATGTTTTTAAAATAATCAATGTAAATTTAAAAAATCCAATTTAAATTATAAAATGTGATTTATTTTTTAAAGATTTTTTTAAAAAATCAACCCTGGTGTGTATAGCATCTCCTTTTTCTTCTACTGATAACTAGTTCAAACATGTATGCTTGAAGAGCAATCTGCTTTAGAGCTGGCCTTGGGGCCATATACATATACATATACATATACATCAGCTGCTGGAGTCATGGAGATTAGGGGTGTGCATGAAACCGTCTGGTCCAGTTTGGTTTGAGTTCAAACCGGGCCCAAACCGGACCGGGCACTTTTGGTCCGGTACCCCCTCGAATCCCCCTGGGTCTGATCCGGCGGCGGGGGGGGGTTGCGGACCTTTTACGAATTTTTTTAAAAACTTAACCCCTCCGGGGGGCTTCACCAAGGCAGTGTTGGGGGAGGGGTTTCCCATGGAGGCTCCCCTCCTCCTTCGGCTGACCTTCCTTAAAAAATGGCCCATTCGACTGTTCTTCGGCTCATTCGGGCCTTTCCCCCGGCACAGTGGCCAATTTGGAGGCTGCCATGTGTGCACAGTGGGCCGCTGCGTTCCTGGTCCAGGGGGTGGGGTCAGTCCAGGATTGAGCCGAACTGGCGGTGGTTTGGCTTGACCCCGAGCCTTCGAACTGAACCGGTTAGACTTCGAACTGGTTCGGTTCCGACCCTGCTCGCACATCCCTACTGGAGATTGCATACCATCAGGGGTTGATTAGGTGAGCTGTTGTGGTGTAGTGGATAGAATGTTGTACTTGAATATGAGGAATCCAGGATCAAATTATCACTCTGCTTTGAAGCTCCTTATTAGTGGTGGTCAAGTTATAGTGACTGTGTAACTTGCAGTCACTGTGTAGTGACTGTGTAACTTGCCTTGGGGAGTTGTGAGATGAAGGCTTTAATCCTATTCACACTTACCTGGGATTAAGTCACACTGAGCACAGTGAAACTTTTTCTGAGTGTATATGCATAGGATTGTGCTGCATAATGCTCTTTGGAGGAAGGATGAGATACAAATGCAGTGGTGACCTTAGATAGCCAAATGGTCAGTTTCTTTCTCTCTCTCTCTCTCTCTCTCTCTCTCTCTCTCTCCACAATCTAAAATCTCTTCCATTTCCAAAATCTCTTCCATTACTTGTTGCCCTTCCAAACATTCCCTTTGAGTGCTTGTTCATAGTCCAGTGATGATATGACACTCCGGTGTCATTGACTTGAGACTTATGCTTGTGGGTCTGACTCATACGTTTAAACATTTGGGGTTATCAGTAGCAAGCCTCATCGAATGAGCTTGGGACTTCACATTTTCCAGCATGCCAGGAATTGTTTGCTGAAACTGAAATATATAGCTGTAAAGAAATGCCTAGGAATCTCAAATAAGCAGAATATTGAATAAATGCATTACAGGAACTACATTTCCATTGGCTATTGCTTTCATATGCTTGTGCAAATTGGTTCATGACACATTTCCACTTTGGTTTTATGTGAGCTCCCCATCTGTCTCTAAGCCTCATTCTCGGGTAGTGTTATTTAAGGGCTCTTGCAATATACAGAATATGTATTCTAGTTGATATTTAATGCTAAAGGAGTGAGGTCAGAAGCATTAGCTTAACATATTGCAGTTGAATTGCAATAAACTCATTAAAATAAAGTGCTCAGTACCAAGGAAAATAGCTATACGTAGACAAGAACATACTTCCAAATTGTAGCCATGCTTCTGTTCTGTGTGACGTTTCCAGTGTGCCACCTTACAGAATGCTTCCTGTTAGCTGGGCAAAGAAGTACCTTTTCAAGTGGTGACTAGCTTATATTTAGCAGGGGAAGAGTGACTGTCCCTATTCGCTGGAGAAACGTCCAGCTGTGTTTCTCCAGTGGCTGTTGCTGGGGTGTGTGAGATTGTGAGCCCCATTCCCCCCCCCCATTTTTTTTGGTGTGTAACTAACTTTGGGATTTTTTTTGTTACAATGTGATATATAAATATTTTAATAATAATCTTGCATCAGTGCTGTGTTACAGTTCAATATTATAGCCTTTGTACAGATAGGAACAAAGAAAGCTGCCATATACTGAGTCAGACCGTAGGTCCATCTAGCTCAGTATTGTCTACACAGACCGGCAGCGGCTTCTCCAAGGTTGCAGGCAGGAATCTCTCTCAGCTCTATCTCGGAGCTGCAAGGGAAGGAACTTGGAACCTAGATGCTCTTCTCAGAGCGGCTCCATCCCCTGAGGGGAAGATCTTACAGTGTTCACACTTCTAGTCTCCCTTTCATATGCAACCAGGGCAGACCCTGCTTAGCTAAGGGAACAGTCATGTTTGCTACCACAAGATCAGCTCTCCTGAGAACTGATGTTAAATGAAGCTATATGCATTTATTTTTGTGGATCAATGAGAGCGACTTCCTCTCTTCCACTATTATGGCAGTATCAGTAGCATGATAACTAAACAAGCATAATGGAGGAAAGAGGACCATCTGATTTCAGGGTAAAAGTCTGCTTGCTTCATGGAGTGGAGGAATTATGTCCTCATTTTAGCTGCTTGTCCTTGCTGTCCTCCGAGTCTGGAGTAGTGGCATTGACTAGACTGGGTTGTAAGCAGTTTCTTTTGTCGTTCTCCTGTAGTCCTCCCCTATCTATAAAGGAAGCAAAAGCAAACATATTTTTTTAATAACATGGTGTCTCTGAGAGAGGGGTGGGTTGCCTTGAACCTTTCTCTCTTCAAAGAACCCCATGATTACTTGTGTGCTATGTGATAAGCACCTGCACTTTTTCACCTACAAAAAACCTTAGTTCTAAAACTGCTCTGGATAGGAGGAGGATGCAGAAAGTGGTACGTCTTCTCATGGGCACTATCCAGTGGGTGCCTGCAGCAGTCAGACAGAAATGAAAATACGTTTGTTTCAGCACCAGCGGATTGTGTTTATGGCAGCTTTTCCAAGATGCAGCATGAATCTGCTGTAAAAACTTGCAAACTGTGTCGACCATATCCTGTGGCAGGGCAAGGGGGAAAACGTCTATACAGGCAATGAAAGTTTCATGGTGTTGTTTACAGATATCTGAAAAGCTGCTCCCTTTTCAGTTGTTCAGGGTAAGTCCACAGGTTAGCTGGGATCTGAATCCAGACATCTCATTTACCAAGAGATAGGAACAACTTGCAGCAGGAAAAAGTAATTAAGAAATAGGCGTTGGAAACATGATCGTCATTAAGTTTTCCACCAGAGATTTGTAAGAGGCTGGCTGAATACAGAAGATATTTTTAGCCATTTGAAAGTGTCGGGAGGGTCTGTCTTCACAAGGTCCACTGAGATTATCAAATTTCTGAGCATGGTGGGAACAGGAGTTCCTCATACTCCTTTCAAATCTCATCTTTCTTCAACAGCAGTAATAATACCAGAGCTGTGTCAAGGGAATATACATGACAAAAGGGGAAGAGAAGTATACTGGAATTAATTCACCGGATGGCTTCTTTTAATTGGAGTGGACTAACACCAGTCCATTTTGCTGTATCATACTTGTCCATCCTTATTGTAAGTCGAAACAAATTAGAATGTCATAAAGAATTCAAGAGTCAGTAGACTTCCAGAATTGTAGTTGAGGGAATGGGAAATTTTTACTTTGTATAAGTATAGTTCTCCTGTTTTATATTTCAAGGCGAGGAAGTTTGCTATTCTAGGTTTTCGGATCCTTGCTGAATTTGTAGTTCCCTTGAATAGCACTACAATCTTACTTCTGTTTATAGCTTTGGTCAAAGAGCCATTTGACTGTGGTGAGATGTAGGTGACGGAATAAGTGGTGGAGATGAATTTTGTCGTTTTGCTTCACTATACATTCAGATTATGAATCACTAGCATTTTGCAGCTGCTGGCTTGTCAGCCATCTCAATGCCTGATGGCAAGATCACTGTATGTTTTTTTTGGTTTTTTTTAAATGAAAGCATTTGTAAGGCTCTGTGAATTTTGAATCGGGACCTGAGACAACCAAGACACAGTGACATTATTTTCTGAACCACCATAGTGGAGCTGGCCTCCTGTCTGCTGTGCTTGGGTGTAGCAATGTGAAGGCCTGCGGGAAAATGGGGGGTAGAGGGGGGGAACTGGGGTTTTCCTCCAAGTCTAGAGATTGAAAAATTAGAAACTTAAAAAACACACACCCCAAAACACACACATGGAATTTTTTCTCTTAGAATAATGCATGAAGTGCTTTGCAAGCCATGGTTTTAAAATACAGTTATCACTTCCAGCCTGTTGCTCTTTCAAAATGCTAACAACTGTAGTAATATGAAGTTGTTTTATGTACAACAATGAATTCAATATTGCAATCCAAAGCCCTTATACTATAGTGTTATGTAGACCTCTCAAATCTCAGATGCATTTCTGCCCTCGGAGGGCACACTGTCTCCTCTATTAGAGGACACACAGACCTAGGGCCCATCTTTGCTTGTGGCCTATCTTTCTCTTTGATTTGGGGAAGGGTGGAGATTCTGGCTCAGATCAATACCCACTCTGGCAGTCTGGAACTGAGACCTGTGTGCCCACTTGGGCAGCAAAGGCTACACCCAGCACACAGTAGGGAGGGGAGAATTTCAGGGCTCCTACTTTGCCTCTGGATCATTCTGTAAATGGTAGAAATATGTCCCTGAGGGTTGTGCAGCTTTTGCAGAACATACTTCTGTGTGTTGCAAAGCGTTTCCGGGGGAAGGAGCAATGGGTGGCATTCAACTCCCTCATTGCTTTTTGGCCCTATAATGTCTCAGATCTGAGTTGGGCTGCTCACTCTAAGGAACTTGTTACCAATTTTATCTCTATTTCCTTGCCTACTTGTCGTCTTCTCTACCTTCTTCCTCAGTGCTTATTTTACCTATAGACCACCAGCCTTGACAATTGTCCATGGAGCAGTTTAAGCGTAAGCAGATGGACAGATGGTCTTGGCTGTTTAAATGAAGTTATGAGTCTCTAGAATTGCTAGCCCTGCTGACAGGAGCAGGAAGCTTCTCATGTGGTCTGCAGGTTTGTAGCAGATAGGGTGCTTTTGCTGCCTCAGGCAATCGCCCAGTCTTATTTGCATGGTGTGCTGCCATTAATAGTGCTAGTATTGCTTATTTTGGTGCTTTCGGGATATTCCTGTTAGAGAAGTTTCAGGTCTGAGCAGCTGTCCTTGTTTTTAGGTGGAGGGACAAAAGGTGTTGCCGAGAAATATTCTGAAAATTCCATTATTTGAGAATAGGTGAGGAGTTGAAGGGAGGGAAGGAGGAGAACTGGAGGAGCTGAACTTGCAACAGCAACGCTATTTTAGTGCAACTTCTACATTTGACTAGCAGTGTCCTCTCTAATTCTTCTAATGTGTGTGTGGAATGAGTTTTGTTCTGGGCAGCAGTATCCAGGCAGTGTGCGCGCACATGCATTCAGAGTGGGACCTTTCTGATTCAACCTGAGCAGGATCTAAAATTAACTGAGCGAACATAAAAAAAAAGTGAGCATGCACACACCTTAGAGGGAACACTGTTGACTAGTCCTTGACTAAGGACCAAATTAGATTCCTGCTTCCCTTAAATCAAAAGCAGCTTTGGGGGGTGGGGTGGGGGTGTATCGCATTGGGGAAGTGGATCTGGGGAGGAGTGATGCCCATTGTACTCTTTACTCCAGTTTTCATGGTCCTCTGAACCAGCTATTACCCATGCGGAAAGATGTACAGGTCCCTGCATGTTTTCTCTGTGGGGCAAATATCAGCTTTGGGGAGCCATTAAGATCAGGAAAATGGCGTTGGGAGAAATAGTTAAACACCCTCTCCTCCCACACCAGCTCCTCAATCCAATTTAGGACTCCCCACATCTCCTTCGAACTCGAGAAAAAAATGTTGAAGATTTGATCACGTATCTTCCAGCATCGTGTCTAGTTTGGCTTTGATATAGTGCCCTTTATCTCATTCAAGAGAGAGTGTGGTTTAAGAGCTGGTGTTCATAGTGTTAATTTGTCCACATTTGAGGGCCTTTCCCCACATTACACGACAGTAAACTCAGGTTGACCGCTGAGATTTTACTCAACAGGAGCTGTAGATAACCCTGATTCTTTAATATGTATAGCTATATTTTCTGTGTGTATGTTGAGTTTGAATTTTCTGGACGAAATGCTTAACTTCTAGATCATGATCTGCTTTGAATAGCTTTATTATGATCAGTGATCAGTTATATATACAAACAGATTATACTACATTCAGATAAGAAGCCAAGAGCCTAAGGGCTCTCCTAAGGCTCACAGGAGTTCATGAGATGATAGCAGCAGCATCTGCAAACAGCAGTAATGATCTGCTTAGAATTATCTCCTTTCTTTACACCTTTCATCCTCTGAAGTATTATTATTATTATTATTATTATTTATTTATTCAATTTCTATACCACCCAAAAATGGCTCAGGGCCGTTTACACAGAGAAATAAGCAAAGTAGCCCTGATTATTTCTTGAAGTAAGAAAATGGCACTTTAAGAATAAATAACTTATTTGGTAATGCCTACAGCTATTTAAAATTGTAACAGTAAATAAGTCAGATTATTTGAAGGGACCAGTTTGGAGTCTGACCTAGTTTGTCCCTGGTACAACACACATTTCATTGACCTTTCCATTGCAAACATATGCAAGAGCTGGACTAGTATTGCTTTCCCCCCCTCTTTATTTTTTAAAGAAAAGAAGCTACTGTCCAGAACAAGGGAAATTGCAAGGCATGTTTGGGAAGTGAGTGTTTAGGGGAGTAGTGAACTATTCTCGGAACATAGGCTGATGCCCTCTTTTCATAAACCTATTCCTATGTAATACCGCTCATGAGGCATTCAGGACATTATGGCTGAAGAAGTGCTGTATTAGTCTTGACTTGTGCTCTTGTGCTGGTTTGCTCTTGACTTGTGCTCTTGTGCTGGTTTGCCTGCTTCTAAGGATTGGTTGCTATCTGCAAAAAGTTTGATAAGCAACACTGCTGAAGCTTCTCTATGGTATCTAAGCCTAAGCTGTTCTGATTTGTTGTCTTGTGCTTCTTGCACCTTATTTGCATCTTGTGATGGGTCTGTGACTGTTTAGTAAATTTGATCTTTAAAGAGTAAGCTTACAATGGTTTTGATAACCATCAAGAGTACCTTGTTTATCTAAATATCAGTATTTCTATTCTTAGCTGTGCCTGCGGGATGGAATTTTGTGAGTAGAACCTAAAGGGTAACTTTATCTAACTGTACTTTGCTGCAGACATTTTTGGGTGGCAATTTCTGAAGATGAAAACAGCATTTCAGCTGTAGTTTCTAGAAGTACTGTTTTTTGTGTGGCCAAGAGCGATCACTATTCATCATGTGACTTATTGAGTTAGGAGACCAGAAGTAGGGATGCTTGGTTTCTTAAGAAGGGGCGCTGCTGGATCAGACAAAGATCTGTCTAGTCAAGCATCCTGTTTCCTACAGCTGGCAAAAAGATGCTTCTGGGGAACCTAGAAGTGGTGCATGTAGGGAAATGGCCCACTTTCCCAGTTGCTTCCCAGCAACTGACATTCGGAGGCATACTACCTCTGAACATGGTGATTCCAACTAGCCATCATGACTACTAGCCATTTCTGGTTCTCATAACAGAAGAGAGGTTTTGCAGAGGTTGGCACCTTGATATTACAGCAGCAAACAAGGGTGGAAGTAGTCAACTTACTGTTTATAGTAGCCCTGTGTTCTTAATTGTAAGGCCCTGGCAGCCCTCATCAACCCTAAGTGTGGCTCACTTACTAATTGTTTAAGCCTGTGTGAAGCTTCAGCCAAACCTGAATACTCTGCACAATCCCCGTGGCACCATACGGAGACTACCCTTTTCACTGTGCAGTGTTTCACTTTGCCCAACGCCAGTCAACTTGAGCCCCTGCACCATCGTGGAAGTTATGCATGGGATGCTGGAAGTGTAGCCCTTCCCAGTACTTTCCTCCTAGAGCACTTGAGAGAAGACTGGGCCCTCCCAGCACTGAGAAAAGTGCAATACGGTGCGGTACAGTGGGAAATGGGTCTCACACAGAAGATTTCTTGCCAAAATGGCCTCCACTTGAAAAATAGTAAAGATCCCTGTAGTAGCCTATTGCAAACAAGTTTTCATCATTGGTATGTTGTACAAATGTAACATTTTCAGTGCTTCAGATCTAATGTTTATGGAGAGGAGAACTCTCCATAAAATAAGGAGCATGAAATAAGGAGTTGGCATTAGATGTGGGTTGAGTTAGGAAGTCAAAGTGGGAGGGAAGCTTAGGAGAGGCATCTGTCGTGAATATTTTCTCAATACCTGGTCACAAGCAAACCCCAGGAGGAAGCAATGCTTTTAGTAAATCTAAAATAAATTAACTTGTCAAGTGTGGGTTGTTAAAGGGATTGCAGGTGAATCATTGCTAAAAATGCATTACCTGAGTTTTAAAAATTCTTGGAGATTGGTTTTGAGAAAAATCCACATCAGTATAAATATCCCTTGGTTTCTCTCTTTGGCTAAAAGGGTTTCAGTGTGTAGTTTTGTCTGTGAGCCTTTTTTCCCTGTTGTATCTTCTGGATTCATTTTAAGTTGTCTTTTTTTTTTTTTTTAGAGAGCATAATTTTTATGTTTTGTTTAGTAGACTTTGTTTAATTTTCTAGACTTTCATGCTAATGCTAACAGTTTGTACTACTATCTGGTAACTGCAATGAATGCTGTTGGTCTGAAATATGTTTTGGAGGTGTCTTCAGTATTTTGACTAGCTTGCATGTGTATTTATTGAATAAATAACTAAAACCTAAGTTAGAAGACTTCAAGTATGCTAGCCGTAATTGTAAGAGTAGCACTATATAATAAACTGTAAGCCTTATATTTATTGGTTGGCAGGTTTATTAACTGATTGCTCCAAATACCCCCCGCTTTTAAAAAAATAGTCTGTGTATCTATCTCTTACTCTTCAAGATGAAAACATTCACAAGGCAGCCTACAGGATAAAATCTAAATGAACAAATAGTAAAAACAGTAATGAAACAATAAATGAGTAGTATTAATATAAGTAAGTAAAACAAGCTTCCATTATGGGACAAACACATGGGAAACTAAAAAGGTCTTTGCCTGGTGCAGAAAAATCATGAGAGTAGGAACCAAAGAGGCCTCCTTGGGGAGAGCGTCCCGTAGGTTGGTCACCACAACAAAGGATGACTCAATTTCAGATGATGGAATTGCATAGAGTAAAGTCTCTAAAGGTTACCTGTATATGTGTATCCACATATGTGCCAGTCTATATACCTACCTGTCTACCTCCTCCTCCTGAACTACTTTGAGGGCATGGGCAGGACAAGGTACTTCTGGAGAGATGAGAGGGAAAGTAAAGGAAAGGTGTGCTGGATTTGGATCCTTTATGACATACTGACTCAGAGAAGCTGTTCATTATCTATGCCCCTTAGGAATTATGGAGGAGAAAGCCATAGGGATGACTAGAATAGACAAATTGTGCACTCTGTCTCATTTGCATGATCTTTTAAGCATAAATAGACAAGTTGGCTAGATAAACAGGTTGTGAATCGAATGATCTGCAGTCATAAAGAGCTTATGTTGCAGCGTGCAACAGGAAGCAGCATGCACACTAGGTCTTGTTCCCATGCATCAATGTTTCATCTGAAATAAAACATTTGCATCAATAGCTGTCAAATTAAATTTCAAGGAGTGTTGGAAGAGTATGTTCAGTTGTGCAGTTCCCAACTTCTGGTCTTCTATTGTAAGGAACATCTAGGGAGGAGAGTTGGGGCACTTCCGAAAGCTATGCACCCCACTCCCTTCTCTAATGATTAATTACTGCCGCCTCATGAGTGACTGCCACATTGAGGAGAGAAAGAATGGGGTGCCCTTGCCCTCGTGGCATTCTCAAGCAGTGACCCAGATGACACCACACTGTAGGGCAGGGGTGGCCCTCTAGCTGTTGTTGACCTACAACTCCCACAGTATGGCTGGGAATGATGGGAGTTGTAGGTCAACAACAGCTGGAGGGCCAAGCTGCTTTAAGGAACACTACACCTGCTTTAGGGGAACACCACAGTTGGTCTTTCCTCTCATTTTGGCACATCTCGTTGTAGAGATTTCCATAAACCATTTCCCATATCTGAATCAGGCTATAGTATTGAATGTTATGTAGGAAAGAGTTTTCATTTAGCAAAGATTGGTTAATAGTGTATGCTGTCCAACATGTATTTGTGTGCCTGCAAAACATGTACTGCTTGGTTCAAATCACAACACATAAAATAAACAAAATCCCTAGCATAACATTCATTTTTCTCTTCTGCAACAGTTGTGTAAACATGGCCTTTGTAACATCAGACCAAAAGATTGCATCATGCTCAGATTTTAGGAAACTTTAAGATACATTTATATTTTAAATTCAGGCCATGTAGTGCTAATGGCCTGGAACTATCAGTGGTAGTAGTGTGCTCCTTGTATTTTATTTTTCTTTATAAAACTATTTTAAGCACAGCCCTGCTGGATCAGGCTCAAGGCCTATCTAGACCAGTATCCTGTTTCATACAGTAGCCCACCAGATACTTCTGGGAAGTTGACAGGCAAGAGCTGATGGCATGCCTGCTGTTCTGCTGCTGTTCCCCTGCAACTGGTTTTTAGAGGCATCTTGCCTCTGAGGCTGGAGGTGGCCTATAGCTGTCAGACTTGTAACCATTGATAGACTTGTCCTTTATGAATTTACTTAAGCCCTTCTTAAAGCCATCCAGGCTGGTGGCTGTCACCACATCGTGTGGAAGAGAATTCCATAGGTTGATTATGAGTTGTGTGAAAAGTACTTCCTTTTGTCGGTCCAGAATTTCTTGGCAATCAGCTTCATGGGGTGACCCCTGGGTCTAGTATTATGAGAAAGGGAGAAAAAATTCTCTCTCTCTACACTATGCATAATTTTATAGACCTCTATCATGTCTCCTCTCAATCATCCTTTTTGTAAATTAAAAAGCGCCAGCTGCCTTGCCTCATAAGGAAGGTGCTCTAGGCCCCAACCATCTTGGTAGCCCTCTTCTGAACCTTTTTTATAGTGTTCTATAGTGTCCTTTTTGAGGTATGGTGACCAGAACTGTACACAGTATTCCAAATGTGGCTGCACCATAGATTTGTATAAGGGTATTAATATTTTTATTTTCAGTTGCCTTCCTAATTATTCTCAGTATGGAATTACCTTTTTCATAGCTGTTACACATTGAGTGACACTTTCGACAAGCTGTCCACCACGACCCCAAGATCCCTCTCCTGGTCAGTCATTGACAGCTCAGATCCCATCAGCATATATGTGAAGTTGGGTGTTTTTTTGGTCGCAATATGCATCACTTTACACTTGCTAACTTTGAACCACATTTGCCATTTTGTTGTCTACTCCCCCTGTTTGGAGAGATCCTTTTGGAGCTCCTCGCAATCTCTTTTGGATTTCACTACCCTAAATTGATTGGTATTATCTGAAAATTTGGCCTCCTTGCTGCTTACCCCAACTTCTAGATCACTTATGAATAAATCAAAAAGCACTGGTCCCAGTACAGAGCCCTACAGATTACTTACATACAATTCAGTGGAAAATACTTTTATGTCCCAGAAATGAATGGAGTTCAAAGTTCAGCTTGAATTACTTTTAAAATTTAAGGCTGAAGCTGATGTCACTGACACATTCTGAAAAATTTGAAACTCCATTGGCATTGGGATGTTCAGGTGCTAGGATTTGGCAGATGAGGCAGGATTGAGGATTTAAATGCTTATGGAGTCCCTCTAGCATTAGTTGACTATATGTGAACATTGTGTGTCTGCTCTCTGTGTGTGATAGAGCCTGCTGTGTACCTTTTTCTTACTGCACGAGGGTGCTCTGCAAGACCTCTGTGGGACTGAATGTTGTTGAGAACATAAGCAAAGTTTGCACAGTTAAGATTTTCATGTGGGCTGGGCATGCTTGTAAAATCTGATGAAAACAGCTATGCAGACAAGAAGTGTGGGGGAAATGTTTTGTCTGCATGATTTGCAGTCACTAAAGGATGAATCTGTTTTACGTTAGTGTTGCAAAAATACCAGAAACTATTTGTGAGTGCAGCTGATGTCGCCAGTGTTGCAAAAGTATGCATACCTCTTTCTGTTTTTGTGTTTTTCTCATGAGTGCACCTCACCAAAAACTGCTCCTGTATGATATCCATCAGAATTAGTAGAGTCTGAAGTGAAGCACTGTTTATGGATTTGATTTATTATCATTTCATGATTTGTTAGGTTAGCTTTGCCTCAACTTTGCTTGATAAATCTCTGATTGTATAAACTATATTACATACTGAACACTGGTGCATCTTCAGGAATGTGTCCTAGCCTTAAAATTACTGCATGGATATTAGGTGTAATTGTTTCTAGGTCAACTTAATGTTCCAGAACACTAGAGCTTTAATATAAATGGATTTTATGGTGCCACGGCAATATTCCAGTAAAACTGTCAGATAAGCAAAATTTGCTGTTGCTTTCAAACCCGTGCATGGAAAATTCATACAGAGCAATAGAATTATTGAAGTTGCTCACCTTTGTGTGTGTGCATATAAGTTATATGTGACTTACCTTCAAAGATGGAAAACTCATTTAATCAACTTTTAGCCTTTGAGATCTGTGGTTATTACAGTCTTGTCCCTAAGTACTCTCCTGATTGCCATTGGCGACCTAGAATTTTTTTTAGGCAAATGGTATTGAAGGTGTCTTATTTCTTAAAAAAACACAACCATTTTTCATCACCGTGATGTGGCATTAACAGCATTCCTTGTGGCCAGCTGATGCCAATTCCCATGCTCTGTTAGACTAGAATGAGGCTGGAAATAACTGACACCATCTCGTAAGGTCACTTCCTGCCTCAGTCTACACTAAAAAAACCCATGGTCTCTGGTACCACCCAGCTGCTGAGAATGCTGTTAAAGTCACAACTGTGGTGAAAAAGGTTTTTTTAAAACAAACAAACAAACAAACAAACAAACCCCTCCCCTTCCAGCCATGAGTATATGGGGTGATGGCAGGGAATTGCTTTAGTAAGGTTTTATTACACTAGCTAGAAATGAAAGTATGCCTGCCAGCTTCTGTAACTAAAAGTGCTAGTTTAAAGCTCAGCCATGCTTCCAGGTCAGCTGTCTTTGAGGGATGGCTGAGGGGACACCTTGGGAAAGATGCCTCAGTGGTGGGCTCCTCTCTCTTCAATGGGCCTTCAACAGCCTCTCCACCACTGCTGCCAGGTGCTTGGCTTCTTGCCAGAAAGAGAGCTGAGGAGCAAACAGGGGAGGCCTTGGCAGGTGCTGACCCGACACCTGCTCTGTTCATCTTCTTGGGCTCACTTTGGCATTCCATGGAAAGGCCCACACAAATGGCATTGTGACATCACTGTGTCATACAAAATGCACAGAGCTCGTCACCTGAGGTGAGTGTGACTAAGCATGGCGGCAGTGAACATAACAGTTGGCCCTGCTTCCAGAGACAGAATATTTGAAATGGTCTTTCTGAAAAAGATTATTAACAGGGAGCTTGCAAAGGTACAAAACCAGAAGATAGATTTTAAATATTTTGGTGGCCCATTCATTCTCTGGATGCAGATCGATTTTTGATAAGTTGTGTTTGTTTTCACACACACACACACACACACACACACACGATTCATAGAACAAAATATTTGCCTTGGGTCCAGAAAAATGTGAAGCAGGGAGACACAATTTTTCATGTCCATGTTTACTAATGAAATGTATTACAATAATTGTGAGTTGCTGTTTCTTCTAAAACAGACTGATCCATGCATTCAGGATTTTTATGTGTTTGTGCATGGGGTGGGGGAATCACTTGTTTGAAAGCACCTCTAGCTCAGCATATTCATGTGAGAGATTTGCATGTTGGAAAGACAGCTTCCCAAGGTTGTACTTTAGTAGAAAGTGTGTGTCTGAACAGAATATTGTGGTTCATAACAAAATATGTTATGACTGGTTGAACATATTCTGAGTGACAAAGCTTGGCTTTACCAGTCTGGGGCATAAAATATCTTCTGTCAGTGGGGTAAATTTGGCTTATAAACCATCCTAAAATACCATGAAGTAACAGAAATCAATAGGCAGGTTCCAGGCTGTTAGTCATAACTAAGCCCTGTTTAAATAAATGAAATGTGTTAGTCACGACTAACTTTGAGTAAGTTGAGTCCCATTCATTTCAGTGGGATTCAAACATGGCTAATTTAGATTGGCTCTTGCTCACAGAGGTTAATAATAGTTTTCCCTGAACTTGAACAGATCTTGCTGGTAAACTTGATTGTTTTTAGGTCTTAAGAATGTATCTGTTTTGCAGACCTTGGTGGATCAAAGACTGGTTTCTTCTTCACTTATACCTTTTGTCCTGGTGGACTGTCTTTAAACAGATGTGGAACTATTGATCAGGGTCAGCCTTAGGGGTGATTGAGGCAGGCAGTCTCTCAGGGTGGCTCCCTGAAGGGGGATACTGAGCTGAGTTTGGTGGGTTGCTGTTTGTGTGTATATATACTGTCTGCAGTGAGGGGTGAGGGAGACGTGTTTTTAAACTTTTATTCAAAGTTCTACAGGTTGTTTGGATTCAAACTACAAAAATGAACTTGCATCAATTGCTATGGGGGAGTGCAGAAGACACTTCTTGCCCAGGGTGCTCTGTTTATCCTAGGGCCAGTCCTACTGCTCTTGCATTATAATATATGTGGAAGATGATACTGTTTTTTCCAAGAACACTTAAAAGTTAGAGATTGGTGAACTTTTTGATTGGTTCATTGAGTATCTGTTCACTTGGTGTGGGTTGGTGGTTCTGTTTTTGGTTGTTTGGTAGAGCTAGTAAGACATGTCTAAATTGTGCTTATCTCCAGGCATCAGTGGGTGGCTGCCAGTGTAAAACAAAAGTGAAAAGGTTTTGCCCCTCCACTCACCTTTCCCAGTATTTTCAGGTTAGGTTATTTTGACAGCAGAGATGGAGGGAAAATAATAGTATTTGAGAACTCAGTTGAGGACAAACTATTCCACCTTACAGGTGTCTTGCACTTCTTCATTAAAGAAGCTAAAATGGGAATCCAACATGTGTCATAGATAAGGAGGACTAATATAAGTCCTAGTTAGTTAGATCACTTAGATTATTGAAATAATGTAACACCGACTGGAGGGGGCGGGTGCCCTTTCCCCCACTTGTGAACTTTGCTGATATACCTGGTGGGCCATGGTAGGAAGCGGGATGGTGGTCTAGATGGTAGGGGTGTGCACGAACCGTGGTTCGAGCACCGGCCAGAGCAGGAGCTTTAAGAAAGAGGAAAGCAGTCTCTTACCTGCTCTCCGCCATCCCATGCAGTTTCTTGCTGGGGTGGCATTTGGCCCAAGTACCCTGTGTGGCACCAGTACACACATGGCATCTGCGCAGGTGCCATTTGCTTGCTCAGCAACACCATGCTGACCATGCAAATACACCCTTGCATGCACAGAGCCATGTGCTAAATGTGTGTGGTTAGAGTGCTGGACTAGAACTGGGGAGGCCCTGTTCAAATCCCCATTCAGCCATAAATGACCCTGGGCCAGTCACTTATATCTCAGTCTAACCTATCTCTCATGGTTGTCGTGAGAATAAACATAACCATGCACACTGCTCAGGGTTTCTTGGAGGAAGAGCAGAATATAGATGTTGATGATGATGATAAAAGTAGATTTGAATACAGTGGTCCCTCGACTTACGAACTACTCGACATCCGAATTTTTCGACTTACGAACGAAAAAAGTGGCCGCACGCTTACGAATTTTTTGGCATCCGAATGGAAAACCGTTGGCGGTTTTACATGCGGTTTCCTCGACTTACGGATTTTTCCGAATATTTCCCCCCGAAAACTGCTTCTCCCATGGCGCTTTGCGTATGGGAGGCTTTAAAACCCCTGTGCCATGCTTCCAGACCTCTGTGGGTTGTACGAGGCGTGGAGTGAGGAGGTGTGGAGCGGCGTTGGGGAGAGAGAGAGAGAGAGAGAGAGAGAGAGAGAGAGAGAGATTTGGAGCCAGTTGGAGTTGTTGAGGTGTGTGGTGTAAAGAAATGTAACCTGAGGGTGAGGCATGTTCCTTCGAAGAGAATTGCACACAAGTGTCCTTAACATGTTCGCCTTAGAATTGCACACAAGTGTCCTTAACATGTTCCCAAGTTGAGATGTGTGGTGTAAAGAAAGAGGCATGCTCCTTCGAAGAGTGCCTGCCCTAGAATTGCACACAAGTGTCCTTAACATGTTCCAAAGCTGAGGTGTGTACAGTAATGCTTTAAAATGTTGGCTGAGGCATGTTCATTGTGCCTGCCTGTCTTTGAAAAGCACTGCAGTGACCTGCATCAGGTCCAAAAACTGTGTTGAGTAAGGTTTAGAAATGTTGGCTGAGGCTGAGGCATGTTGAGTGTGCCTGCCTGCCTTTAAAGTGCCCTGAAGTGACCTGCATCAGGTCCCAAAAAAATGATAAAGTGCTGTTGTAAATGTTTATTGTTGAAAAGTAATGTTGCTGTGCAGTTTGCATGCCTTTAAAGTGCACTTGATAAAGAGTTTTGCACAAAAAACTGGGTGTCTGGGTCTTTTTCCTAGGCTCCGGAACGAATTAATCCGTTTCCAATGCATTCCTATGGGAAACTGCTTTTCGACTTACGAACTTTTCGACCTACGAATGTGCATTCGGAACGGATTAAGTTCGTAAGTCGAGGGACCACTGTATAAAGTTTTTGGCTATAACTTGTGTTGCACATTATTCCTTGAGAGTATTTCAAAGCTGTCTAACTGTTTAAGCTACCTTATAAAAAGTCTCGCTTTGCTGGCTCAATATCTAGCAGAGATTATCCCTGTAACTTTAAGGGTTCTGGGACTGAAAGGTACTTTGTCACTGTGCCATCTCCCACAGGCAGAGCATCAGGGTCTGACCCATGCAACTTGACCCACAGCACAAATATGCAACCTATACTGCAGCTTCTACAGCATACCTCTTTGTCTAGTGGTATTGGAATATGAGATTTAATGGTTTGGCTATGTCTGCACTTGAAATTCCATAGCAGTGATGCATTTAGTATGGTAGGTAGCTTGTAATTTTAGAGTGGTAAAAACTGAGACACTGCTTCTGACTAAAAATTTAAACCACAAATGACCTTATTAGGATTTATATTACTTGGAAAAGCCTTTTCTAAAGAGCGGGTGCAATAATAATGAATTCCATGGAAATTTTGACCTCCCCTCCTTTTCTAGGGCTTGTTTTCCTGAAAAGTTTAAGTTTTCGGTGTAGGTTAAGTGCATATATGGGCACAAAAGAAATCTCTGGATCATGCATACAGAATATAGAACCTAATTGTCGCTCTTAACAATTTAGCTTTCAATTGTTAAATGAAATCTCTCTGCATTGTTGTGGGGAGACAAGGTTTGACTTTCAGTACAGCTGTGGAACTGAACTAATTGCTGTCAGATGCTCCCTTGAAGTTTTTAGCTCTCTTGAAGATTTTAGCTCAGTTCTCTTTTTCCTTTCCTGTTTGCAGTTACCCATAAAAAGCCAATTATGGGTTTTGGTAGGATAATGAGTTTTATCCTATTACACTCTCTAATTTTTCACTTTTTCTTTAAAAAATCTTTACACCTAAACTCCCAAACACATAACATGGACTATTCTATTATCAATATATTAAAGATACCATGATGAGCATAAAATCTCTGCAGGAAATATAAACATGCTGTAATAGAGGCTCAGGTAAAATTATGCAATAGATTTGGAAAAAACCGCACAGACTATTCCATGCTAGTGTGGCTCAGTAGCAGTTAGTTATGCTAAATATTGGTAGTCTTGCCAGAATAATCTCTCTCGCTCGCGCGCTCTGATAAATTCACAAGAAGCTGACCAGGAAGGAATTTGAAGATAAAATTGCTAATACTATAAACGGGCAAACAATAAAAAATTAAATTACAACCAGTGTTCCCTCTAACAGGGATTCCCAGATGTTGTTGACTACAACTCCCAGAATCCCCAGCCAAATGGGCCATTGTAGCTGGGGATGCTGGGAGTTGTAGTGAACAACATCTGGAAATCCCTGTTAGAGGGAACATTGATTATGATACAAGCTTGAAAATCGAATCAGAAAGGTTTTGGGGTTGGTGAACAAATAGAGTAAGAGAGCAATAAAGAATATCCAGGACACTGAGATGGGAATGTTAGGGAGGCTGGGTATAGAGAGATGAGTTTGTGACCTGCGTGTTGACTGCATGGTGACTTGCCTGTCTGATGTAAAGGTTGCAGACATCACACAGTGTCTAGATAGGCTGTTAGACAGTGCTGGGGAGGAGACCGCTGTCATGGTGCATGTTGGCACCAAAGATGTGGGTAAATGTAGTTGGGAGGTCCTGGAAGCCAGATTTAGGCTGATAGGTAGTATATTGAAGTCCAGAACCCCCAAGGTAGCATTCTCAGAAATGCTACCTGTTCCATGTGCAGGTACAGTGAGACAGGCAGAGCTGAGGGGTTTCAATGTGTAGATGAGACATTGGTGCCGGGAGGAGGGGTTTAGATTTGTTAGGCACTGGGGTACATTTTGAGGAAAGCAAGGTCTGTACAAAAGGGATGGGCTGCACTTGAACTAAGATGGAACCAGACTGCTGGCACTTAAAATCAAAAAGGTTGCAGAGCAGCTTTTAAAATGACGCCTGGGGAATTACCGACAGGTGCTGGGCAGTATCCGGTTTGGCAAATGCCATCCTTTAAAGTGTGAGGCTGCAAAGGATTCAGATAAAACAGAAGGGGACAGAGCAGAACCACATAAAGAGCAGATAGAAGGCTGTGCCAGCTGGTCAAAGAGTCAAAAGAAAGATAGCATACACCAAGTGAGAGATTCAGCATATAGGTGTTTATATGCTAATGCCAAAAGCCTCTGAGGAAAGATGGGCAAACTGGAGTGCTTGGTTGCTAACTCAGAAATAGATATAGTGGGCATAACAGAAACATGGTGGAACAGGGAGAACCAGTGGGACAATGTTATCCCTGAATATAAACGCTATAGAAAGGGCAGGGAGGGGCACCTTGGAGGTGGAGTAGCACTGTATGTTAAAGAAGGGATAGAATCTAACAAGCTAGAAAACCTAGGTGGACCAGAGTCCTCCACAGAAACCCTGTGAGTGACAATACAAGGCCCAAAAGGAAATGTGCTACTGGGGACATGCTATCACCCTCTGGATCAAAATGCTGACAACGACTGGGAGTTGCAGGAGGAAATCAGGGAGGCGTCAAGGAGAGGCAGGGCTGTAATAATGAGTGACTTCAATTAATCACACATAGACTGGGTAAATTCACAGTCAGGTAATGACAGAGAGGTCAAATTTCTAGATACGCTGAATGACTGTGCCCTAGAACAGTTGGTCTTGGAACCAACCAGAGTGAAGGCGACCTTGGACTTAATCCTGAGTGGCACCCAGGACCTGGTGCATGATGTCAGTGTCATCGACCCTTTAGGGAACAGTGACCATAGTGTGATCAAATTCAGGATACATGCAGGGAGAGAATCACCAAGGAAGTCTAACATGGACATTTTGAATTTTAGAAGAGGAAACTTCTCCAAAATTAGGAGTATGGTGAAAAGAAAGCTGAAAGGGAAAATTAGGAGAGTCACTTCACTCCAGAATGCATGGAGTTTACTCAAAACTGCAATACTAGAAGCCCAGTTGGATTGTATATCCAAAAGGAGGAAAGGTACCACTAAGTCCAGGAGAATGCCAGCATGGCTAATGGGTACCATCAAGGAAGCCATAAAAGGGAAGAAGACTTCCTTCCGAAATTGGAAGGCCTGTCCAAATGAAGAGAACAGAAAGGCACACAAACTCTGGCAAAAGAAATGCAAAGTGACAATAAGGGAGGTGAAAAGAGGGTTTGAGGAACATTTAGCTAAAAGCATCAAGGGGAATAACAAAAACTTATTTAAATATATCAGAAGCAGGGAGGCGGTTGGACCATTAGACAATGGGGGAAGTAAAAGGGATTATTAAGGAGGATATGGAGGTTGCAGAGAAGCTAAATGAGTTATTTGCATCTGTCTTCACGGCAGAGGATACTGAACATATACCTGTTCCTGAACCAGGCATTTCGAGGACGGAGGCTATAGAACTGAGACTAATAGAAGTGACAAGAGATTATATTCTAAACTGTCTGGAAAAAACTGAAAACTAGTAAATTGCCAGGGCCAGATGTCATCCACCCAAGAGTCCTCAAAGAACTCAAATGTGAAATTGCCAACCTCTTTGCTAAAATATAGAACTTATCCCTTCAATCAGGCTCTGTACCGGAGGATTGGAAAGTAGCAAATGTAACACTGATTTTCAAAAAGGGATCCAGGGGCGATCTGGGAAATTACAGCTTAACATCCATTCCAGGCAAATTGATGGAAAGCATCCTCAAGGATAAAATTGTAAAGCACATAGCAGAACAGGCCCTGCGGGGAGAGAACCGGCATGGCTTCTGCAAAAGTAAATCTTGCCTCACAAACCTTTTGGAGTTCTTTGAGAGTATCAACAAGTGTGTGGATCAAGGTGATCCAGTTGACATAGTATACCTGGACTTCCAAAAACCTTTGAACAAAGTTCCTCATCAAAGACTCCTGAGGAAGCTTAGCAGCCATGGGATGAATGGACAAGTGCATGTGTTGATTGCTAACTGGTTGAAAGACAGGAAACGGAGGGTAAGTATAAATGGAGAGTTTTCACAATGGAGGGAAGTAAGAAGTGGGATCCCACAGGGATCTGTACTGGGACTGGTGCTTCTTAATTGATTCATAAATGATCTAGAAGTAGAGGTAAGCAGCAAGGTGGCTAAATTTGCAGATGATACCAAACTCTATTGGGTAGTGAAATCCAAAACTGCTTGTGGGGAGCTCCAAAAGGATTTCTCCAAACTGGGAGAGTGGGTGACAAAACGACAAATGTGTTTCAGTGTTGGCAAGTGTAAAGTGATGCACATTGGGATGAAAAACCCCAACTTCAAGTATACGTTGATGGGATCTGAGTGTCTGTGACTGACCAGGAGAGGGATCTTGGGGTCGTGGCTTGTTGAAAGTGTCGACTCAATGTGCAGCAGCTGTGAAAAAGGCCAATTCCATGCTAGGGATCATTAGGAAGGGGATTGAAAATAAAACTGCTAATATTATAACGCCCTTATACAAAGCTATGGTGTGGCCACACCTGGAGTACTGCGTACAACTCTGGCAGGATCCCTCTGCCAGTTGCAGGGGAATAACAGCAGGAGAGAGGGCATGTCCTCAACTCCTGCCTGTAGGCTCCCAGCGGGATCAGGTGGGCCACTGTGTGAAACAGGATGCTGGACTAGATGGGCCTTGGGCCTGATCCAGCAAGGCTGTTCTTATGTTCTTATGAGGCTCAAGAGATTGGGCAGCTAAAGGAAGTGGTTGCTACCCTGAGAGGTAATTTTGCCACTTGTGGTTTTTATTGTCACTGTAGCCTTGTGACCTGGCAACCCTGAAAGAAGGGTCAAAAGGTAATGTGTGGTGGGGCTGAATTTCACACATGGGCTTGAACTAATCCGTCAGTTCTTTGGCTGCAGGCTTCTAGCCTTTGATAAAATACCATGAATATGGAGTTAGTTTCCAGGATTCTTTGGGGAATCCATGGCAATAAAGAGAACAGAAGGGCCACAAACCTCTTGTCAGTGAGAACCTTTTGCCATTCCACAAGGTTCAATTAAAACAAACAAACAAACACCCATTTTTGTTTTGCTGACTTACTTTATTAGAGTTATTGCATTCTCATAACTAGTCTGCTTAGGAACACTTTCTTCTTCTTTCTGACTCTTTTTCCAAATGTCCTCCACTTTCTATGAGCAACCTTAAGCTGTTGATCACTTTTAATCAAGCCTACACAAGCCAGTGGTGTCCTTTGGGATTCCTCTAGTCTTTTCCAATGAATTCTCTGTTGTGCAGGATGTTCTTTGTACTCAAGTGCAAATACCTGATTTATTAACCACCTGCAACCGATTAAGCATCTGGGCTGCCCCTTAACTCCTTTACTAGCTGCTCATGCCAATCACACACATACACATTTAACTCTTTCCTTGTGTTTGAACTGTGAATACATATAATTGTTTTCTAGAAACTTGTAATTAAGGCAATTTCAGATGTAGAAATATATTGATGCATAGTAGAATGTCCTTTGCTAAGTCTGGGTTGGGCAGTCTTTCAGTGTTGGATCTCTTGCACCTATAGTTAGTTAGGTAGAGGAAAAATTCTTGCAGGGCAGCTTTTGAGACCCTTGCAGCACTATTGAGAAGATAAGCTCCCATGACCATAATTCTATCACCTTTGTATATGTTTAAAAGTAGAGGCCCTTTTGTTGAATGGCTGGCTACTCCTGTGATAGGACAGTCTACCAGGAAAACATTGAATGAATGAATGAATTCCTTTATTACAGCCAGAGGCTAGCAGGAAAAAAAAATTAACACAATTGATAGTAACTAATAAATCAAGCTGAAATCAAACCATTGACTGCCACAATCTAGACTCTAAGAAACTGAACGTGGTAACATTATAAATAAACACACTTATGATCTGCTAAAATAAATGGTACATAAAAATAATCAGAAACTTGTTTCAGAGATTTGAGGATTGAAGTCTGGTTATTTGGAGAATATGGTCATTACAGTTTTTATAAGTTCATGTACCTGTTTATTTCAGCTATGTATTTGTAAAAGAATGAGGCCATCACACAATCAAAAACTGTGCTCTACCCAGGTTTGGCAGCAGTGTGCACTCCCAATTTTTGGTTGTGTGGAAACAAGGTAAGAGAAAAACCTGAGTAGAAGTGATTGTGTGGAAGCAAGATAGGAGAAAAAGCTACCCAGGTTTTTCTTCTTCCTTGCTTCCACACAAACATTTCAACCCGGGTTTTCCTCTTACCTTGCTTGCACACAACCAAAAATTGAGAGTACACACAGCTGTCAAACCTGGGTAGAGCACAGTTTTTGTTTGTGTGAATGACCTCAGTGTTTTGAGATGGCCTAAAAGAGTAACCAAAAAACAAGTCATTTATTGATGTAAGAAATCTGGGTTTTTGTCGGCATCTTCTTCCTGAATAACTTTTTTTTTTCATAACAGTTGTACTGTATAGCAAAAGCAGATAGTGGGAACATTTGTTTTCTGACCTTGAAACTATGCTCTTGAGTGCTTTTGCTCCATATCTATCTTTGATTACGCTGCCTGCTGTGAGCAATCTTTTCCTAAATATTTTTTCCCTGTCTCGCAGTGTACTATAAATGTCACTTTAAAGTGCCCAAGGATTTTCTGCTTGTGTTTAGGTATCCTGAACTTTATATTAAAATTTAACCGTCCTACTTCTACTTTTTTCCTACAGTAGAGAAAAATGACAAAAATGGAGGTGAAGACGTCGCTTCTTGACAATATGATTGGGGTTGGAGATATGGTGCTTCTGGAGCCCCTTTCTGAGGAATCCTTTATCAATAATCTCCAACAGCGTTTTGGTCACAATGAGATATATGTGAGTATACTGCATTGTAAAAAATTCCATATCAGAATTGAATGACATCTCTTTATGAAATTAAATCATTCACTTGGGAATTCTGTAGATCTATTTTGAGCCACTAAACAAAAGGTATATAGTTAAATGCATAACAATAGACAAATCTAGTTAGCTGATGATGTGGTGGCAATCCTGAAATACAGTATCTCATCTTAAGGTGATACAAGATGAATTGTAATATCAGTTTTTACATCCCTCTCCCCCCATATAAAATGTTTTAATAGATGTTAATACTAGAATATACTTTTTTACAGTATATTCACAGTATAGCAAAACCCTCTGAAGTTAAGGCTTTGTGGAACAGCTGGGTTTTTAAGAAGGGTTTGTAAGGAGGAGGGTAGTTTCATTCATTCATTCATTTGATTTTTATACCGCCCTTCCAAAAAATGGCTCAGGGTTGTTTACATGGAGAAATAACAAACAAATAAGATGGAACCCTGTTTCCGAAGGGCTCACAATCTAAAAAGAAACATAAGATAGACACCAGCAACAGTCACTGGAAGTACTGTGCTGGGGGTGGACAGGGCCAGTTACTCTCCCCACTGCTAAATAAAGAGAATGTAATTGTTCTGGGAGGAAGGTTGAGATATAAGAGGCATTAAAGGAGAAATGGTGGTAGGGGAGCAGGATAATTTGGAGTGGCTCGAGGTGGTAGAAGTCATAGGTAGAGAGATATGGGGAAAGAAGGGCCAAAAAATTGGAGGGTTTTGATGGTAAATGTTATGTATTTTATAACTTGTCTTGATTGTAAAAATTGTGTAGGAATCAAGCTGCTCTTAGTTCCTGAAAGTGTACTGAATGATTCTCACTTTTACTTTCTGTTCCCTTAAAATCTTTCTGGAACCTGCCCGGAAGTCCCATCTGTTGGCCACACTGCTGGCTTATGCAAATGAGCATAAAATTGCCCTTCCCTGGGCAGATTTGTCTGTTAAACCTTTTTGGAAATGGCTATTCTTAAGGCTTCAAAAGAAGGGATGGCCACGTTCTTCCCTCTTCAAAGGGCATCCTTCCTTTGATAAGGAGAGGGGTCTTCTGTGACTCAGGCTAGTTGCAGACTTGTCTGCTCAGCCTCATGTGTGTGTTCTTTTGACAGGTTCTGCCAAGCAGAAAAGGCAGATGATTCTTTAAGAATCATCCCGGTAGCTTTACTTCAGAATGGCAATCTGTAAGCCTGGTGTACATACAGCAGCAAGGGTTTAGGGGATGCAGGGCCACAGGACTGCATGCTTCTGCTTGGTAAATCCCATTCATCTCCCTCAACCAGAGTTTGGCATTGTGTGACCATCACCAACCAGGTTTAAATGAAACTAGATTTAGTCTTGCTCTCAGTTTAAGAACTCACCTGTTCATTCCCCCCCCCCCGACCTATTTTCTTTTTCAACATTCGGCTTTTAAGGAATCTGTGAGGGCTGTATGCTAATTGGCATGCACACACAAAAATTTGTTTGTGGACTGACAGGGAGTGCTTACTAATAAAGCTGAAGGAAGGAGGATCACACATGCTTTTGACATGCAGAGGCATTGTCCTTGTGAACTTACTGCCTTTTATCTTTTTTTTTTTTTAAGCCAGCTTTGTTCAATTGTCCAAACTTCTTCTGCTGACTTCGCACTTTTGTCTTGGAATTCTTGGTATCAGTGCAAAACACTAGAGTCATCCATTTTTACCTTGCTTATGACGCTGGATAAAAACAAAGGCTCTGAATGCGTGGTGCACAAGTAGTTCCTGTATTTGTCCATCATAAATCAATGGAATCAAATATCCCACCCCCCACCCCGCTTTTTAAAGCTTGTAGAAAATTAAGTTGTTGAAAATGGATATCTTTAGTCCTTGAGGCTCTACACATGATCCATGTGTAGCGCTTGGTTGCTGGGTGGCTGGATTGGCTGCCCACATGACTACTGTCACTGTCACATGGAGTGGGCAGAGGCTGCAGGGATCATGGGCCGCCTGGCCCCCAGAAGTCCCAGGATGCCCCGCATGAGTGCTTGGGGCATCCTGGGGAGACCCCCAACACCGGGAAGCTTGTTTTAGCCTCCCGGCGGGGGTCTCCTCATGTGTTGCCATGGTGCGGAGCCATCCCATAGTGACTCACGATTGGGAAAACGGGGTTAGCGGAGCGCTTACTCCTCTAACCCCATTTAAAGGGAGGGCTTCTTTGGTGGGCTAGCCGCTAGAGAACCACTGGGCTCGCCTGGTGGTTCTCACGATGGGAGAAAATGGGGCTGGGCTCCTTTAACCCATTTTTCTCCCATCGTGAGAATAGCCACCTCCTAATTACACACTCATCAGGGAGGCACGATTGCATGCAGTTTCTCGTTGAGTACAAACCAGAGTTTGCTTCTCTGCATTGTGACATGGCCCTTTAGATGTGAAATGATTCTGCAAGCCCTCTGTAGATAGACTTAAGTGCTAAACTCAATGCCTAGTATGGCTTGCAGTTAGGGAAGTAAGGTGCCAGGCTTATCTCTTTCGTTCCCAGTCTTATTTTTTAGACACTTTTCTTTCCAGTAAGTAGGTGAAACTTGCTAGGGGTAATTGCAAACTACTGCAGCAGTTAAATTTGCTGTAGTGTTTGCTTTGGCAAAATAACCAGTGTAATTGTCTTTATTAGCTTAGGAACAATTTGCCTTCTAGGTGGTATTGCCTGCTGCTTAAACAGACTTGTGTTGAAAAATTTGGTCTGATGCCATAATTGTTTTAGAAAAGGAACTTTTGAACAAGTATTACAACTCTGATCTTCATATATTCAAGAGAAAAGAGAGAATAGCCAACCTGACTGATTCTTTGCCCTTAAAAATATAGTCAACTCATTTCTGCTCTTCAGGATAAGATCTCTGAGATGAAAGCAAAGCACTTGATGTTATTTAGTAATACCTTTTGATTGCCAGTGCAAACAAAATACCTTTTTCCATAAGGTGCCAGGTCATGTTCTTTGTGCTGCTTCATAACTTTTATTTCTAAGTAATGCTAGGAATGTTGTCTCTATTCCTAAACAACTGTATTCTGCTGCTGTGTAAATTTTGCTGCTCTTGCTTCTTTGCCTCCCTTACTTAATCCAAGTGTGTGTGTGTTTTTCTTTATTAGAATACCATTAACTGTTGTTTGCTTAATTGCAAAACAAGCCTGAGCACTTTGCTCTTGAATTCTGAAATTTGAACCTTTGTTTGGCTTAAGATTTAGAAATGCAAAGCATCCTGTTATATTTGTCAGAATGTTTAATTTGATGTATAGGCCTTGTCATGATGAGATAGAATTCTGCATGAGTACATGGTGGTCCTGTGCTATTCTATGAAAAGAAGCCCAGTGCATGCAAAACATTCCCTACTACATGCTCCAAGGTTTTCTTCTTCACACAACAGGAATGCCCTATGCATGTGGGACTGTGGATAGGCTATGATTCTTTAGTGAACGTAATGCAGTGAAATGACATTTAATAATCAAAAGAGTGCCAGAAGTGCATTCCAGCAGTTCCTCTCCTCTGTAAATGGGAAACTGCTTTTCAAACTCTGAGTTCTTAAACTGAATGTGAGCAATGTACCTAGCTGAGTGGAAGCAACTCAGTGTACAAAGTACATGGACACTAGAGTCCCTTCCCTTTCTACAGCTCTCATTTCAAGGCCCTTGGATACTTTTAAAATTTGTGGGAGGTTGAAAAATGGTCTGGCAGTTCCAATGCAAGTACCTGGGAAGCAGATCTGCTGCAGGGAAGTGCTGAATGTGTGCTAGATGAGGACTTCACAACTTCAGCACTCCTGCAGATGTTGGACTACAACTCCCATCATTCCCAATGGTTGTCTGCTGTGGCTGGGGATAATGAGAGTTCTGGTTCAACAACAGATGGAGGGCTAAAGATTGTGCTTAAGATCAACATGCGCACATAAAAATTATAAGACAAAGTAGTATCATAAATATTTTATTTTCCCCACCCCCTTCCTTACTCTGTCCTGTGCCCTATACTTGATTGTACCTCGCTTTGCTTGAAGTAGTCCACATTCCCCTGTTCGCTTTTTCTTTATTTAGATATTAGCTTGTTATATTGTTTGTTTTTAGAGAGTATAGTTTAGAAAGTGGATAATGTATTTTAAAAGTTGTGTATTTTAAAACTGCATACATGAAATTATAAACTTTGATAAAATATAAATGAAACTTTTTAAAAGCTGGGAACATTTTTAAAAAAATAATCATCAGATGCCTACTTCAGATGTAATGGGAAACTATGGTTTGCTGCTACATGAACAAACCTCTGAACTACATGCTTCTATGGGCATCTGCAGGACTTTTTCTGGGGGTAGGCAAAGGCTGCAATCCTATACTCACTTACCTGGGAGTATGCCCCATTAATTGGATTTTCTCAATATCGGGGGGGGGGGAATTGCCCCCTTTGCCCCCTTCCAGACACCCATGTGTGTTCCCCTACCCATTAGGCTTGAGGAAAGGAGGTAAATATTTTACTTGCACTCTGAATGAAACCACAGTTCCATGTTATTTCTGAACTTGGGAACTGTGGTTTAAAGTAAAAACTTGGTGAATTCAGTGCTTGATTTGGTTTCCCCATCTCTGGTTTTAAGTGAACCACAATTCAGACCCAAAGTGGAAATGTGGTTGCTTTCAAAGGGAAAGTGTTCCTTTCTGTTCTGGATGTAAGAGAGGTGGAGGAGAGTGAGTGAGCAGGAGCCCACATCTCACAGAGGTCATTCTCGTAGCAGGAAATTATGAGCCACTATGTCTGAATTGGTCCACTGTGAATATCATGGGGATCACATGTGTTATTAACAGGAATGGAAGCAAATTGCATTCTTTATTTGCTTGTCAATTATGCTTTAACTCCAATTTCCAACTCTTCCTTCATCCTGAATGTGTTTGGCCCAAACACTAGACCTTTTCTTCCTCTGTTCCTCAGTTATGTTCTGTTTAGGAACATAGGAAGCTGCCATATACCGAGTCAGACCATTGGTCCATCTAGCTCAGTATTGTCTACACAGACTGGCAGTGGATTCTCCAGGGCTGCAGGTAGGAATTTCTCTCAGCTCTGTCTTGGAGATGCCAGGTAGGGAACTCAGAACTTCTTGTATGCAAGCATGCAGATGCACTTCCCAGAGCGGCCCCATCCCCTAAGGGGAATATCTTACAGTACTCATGCATGTAGTCTCTCATTCATATGCAACTAGGGTGGCCCCTGCTTAGCAAAGGGTACAAGTCATGCTTGCTACCACAAGACCAGCTCTCCTTTGAATCTGCAAACATGATAATGTAAGGTTAGCATGTAGTAGTCTGCCTCTTCATCCTAAGGCAACACAGTCATGGTGATAATAGTATCTGTCCAGAAAGTAAAATTTGACTCTAAACCAAATAGTAGAATTAATGGCTTGAAAATGGGTATCATCTCTAAAAATCCATTGTCTGTTTTTTGAGTATAACGATAGTATGTGCACACACTTTAAGTTTGAAAAAATAATTTGGAATTTGAATCATGATTTCTCTGTTGATAATCTTGTCCTGTCTTAGAGTTGCATCTTGAAGAATTCTAAAAAGAATTGAATTGAACCCTGAAAGTTCTGAAGCATTTAACCAAAACTTAGCACTAACTGAAGAAGGTTTGATAGCACTTAAAATCCACGTTTAGCCTACTTTCCTTAAGGAAAGTAAGCTTATGAGATCACCTGTGTCTGTCTGTGTCTCTCCGCCCCCCCTCCCCCCCGGCTATCAACTTTGCAATGTCTGGACCAATATGAACAAAATTTGGTACAGTTGTAGGGACACCTCAACGGCTTAGTTTGTGATAATGTCATCCATCCCATTCTAGATGGTGAACATGTAAATGTTTGAGGTGCAAGTGGGCTAATGTGTGAACCACCTAACCAATTCGAATCAAATTTGCTACAACTGACCACCATGCTGACCATGCAAATGGCACCTACGCATATGTGGATGCCATGTGCGTGCTGGTGCCACCTTGGGGGTTATTGGGATGTATACCACTCCAGCAGGAAGGCAACAGAGAGAAAGTCAGGATCTGTGCTCCTTTTTCTTAAGGTTTCCAGCCCAATTTCCTAAAAGTGCTCAAACTATGGTTTGTGCACAGCCCTACTAACCGATTTGAACAGTTACTGTGAGTGACAGATAGGGGCACCTCAGTGATATAGTTTATAATGATGTCATCCACCCTGATTCAAGATGGCTGATGCATGAACAGTTGAGGCACAAGTGGGATAACTTGTGGACTGCCTAACCGATTTGAACCAAATTTGGTACAGCTGTAGTGAGTGACGTATAGGGACACCTCAACGGTATAGTTTGCGATGATGTCATCCACCCCCAATTCAAGATGGTGTGTGAACATTTAAGGCTGAAGTGGGCTAACTTGTGAAGATGGTTATTATCAATTAGTATTATAGTGAAAGGAAAGTAGGCAGATTTATTCTTACAAGAACAACTTGTTCAGTTTGATCTTGCAAAGCTTTCATGGACTACATAAATGGCAGACCTTTTTCATGGTGTCATAATTATTGAAGCGCTGTGAACGTTGGAAAAAGGAGGGTTTCTGACTAGGGATGTGCATGGAACCGGTCCAAACGGTGGCCAGTTCGAAGGCAGGTGGGTTTTTTTTTTTTTTTTGCTGCTTTAAGGGTGGGGGAGGGTGCACTTAACCTCCTACTGCTCTTCCCCCACTGGTGCTCCGGTTTTCTAAAGTCCATCGGGGTGGCAGCGTATCTCCCTGCTGCCTCATTGCCCCCACTTACTGGAACTATCCGACGCACCTGCATGTGTTGGCATGCCCAATGTGTGCGCACCTGCACATCAGATACTTCCAGATAGTCCTGGTAAACGGGGGCAATGGGGTGGCAGGGAGGTACACTGCTGCCCCAATAGACTTTAGAAAACGGGAGCACCAGTGGGGGAAGAGAGGCAGGAGGGGTAAGTGCACCCTACCCTGCCCTTAAAGCAGCACCTTCCTGCCTTAGAACCACCCCTGCTCAGTTCCGTGCACATCCCTATTTCTGACATCAGAAAAGGGGGGTTTCCAATGATGTAAATCCCTTGCCTCACCACCAAGAGGCATCAGATTGCCAGGAAAGTGCCCCAAGTAGTGTGCTGGGGGGCAGCGCGCCTTTAATTACCTGCCCAGCAGAGGTGGCTGGATGGCACAGCGATTCTTGGGAGCTTCAGGGCGGGCAGGCAGGGAGTGACGCAGAGCAGCAGGGCAGCCTGGGAATATATAGGACAGGGAATATAAGGCATGTTTCCAATTCCATGGTCTACCTGCAAGTGGATGATGGCGAAGAAATCATCCTTGACTTGTGAAAACACTGAAGACTTTGACTTGTGAAAACACTGAATTGTGATGGAGATCATTGCCATGCAACATTGTTGAGTGCATGGAAACCCTCTGATAAGATCCAGGGCTGGTGTAATGGGAATGCAGAGGAACTAACCAAGATGGAAATAGCTGTGACTGTATGGTGAACTGGGCAGAGTAGTAATTGAAATCTCCATGTAAGAAGTGCTTCATTTAGATAAAATTGTTCCAAAGTCTCTGTTTTCTTTTACTCAAAAAGCAGGTCCTCTGTTCTGTAGCTTTGAACTGTGTAAAACACATTCTTGTTGTTTCTTTCCAGTTTAGATCTGTATCCTTTCATTTAAAATAGCATGGTTGTTCAACTGGCAACATGGTCTGTGTAACTATAGTAGCTAATCAAGCTGATCTGGTATACAATATGACCTAATGCAAAACGGTTATCTTTTCTTGGCCCAAGGAATGGAGTTAATGCATTTTGCGTTTTATGTTTTCCTGGAAGACGGGTGAATAGAATTTCCTCTGCTCCTTCTCGACCAAGTGCATCATATATATTGATTGTGCATTCTGGTTCTTTCAAGGCAGAGGGAATGACCCCCTACCCCCACTTTACCATTTGCTGTCTTTGACTTGGCTCCAGTTGCTGGCATGCTGCCTTAAAATGTAAGGAGTCTCCACTGATTTGGAGGGGTTGCATCAATTTGGATGTATGGGAGAGCTCTTGCTGAGGATGAACTGTGCCGTAGCCTAGGTTCTTCCCACCCTCTTCATCTGCCACTGTCAGCCTGTGGGTTGGACATGATCTTTCCTCCTGAGCATGTGGGTGTGTGCACATGGCTTCATACCCCCCTCTCTTTTATCAAGGCAACTTGGTATGAGGGGGAAGTCTGAATGCTTGACTGTTTACACCTGAACATTTCCAGGGATTTAAGGGACTGAACCATCTGAACCATTCTGCAGTCTATTTTGAACAACTAGCTGTTTGCATATATGTTCTTCAACGCCGTGTCTTATTTTTTGTATTAGTTTGCCTTATTGTGGAATATTTTTTATTCCATGTGACTCTTGTCGTACCTTACCCGTCCCAGAGTGTGTATGTATATCTATTGATATACTGTGAGAGCTGGTCTTGTGGCAGCAAGCATGACTTTAGAAGTGTGAGTACTGTAAGATATTTTCCTCAGGGGATGGGGCCGCTCTGAGAAGAGCAGAAGGTTTCAAGTTCCCTCCCTGGCTTCTGCAAGATAGAGCTGAGAGAGATTCCTGCCTGCAACCTTGGAGAAGCTGCTGCCAGTCTGTGTGAACATTACTGAGCTGGATGGACCAATGGTCTGACTCAGTATATGGCAGCTTCCTATGAGTAAACACACACTTCTGGTAGTATGTTTACCTTAATGGCAGCTATGAGTTCAAAGAAAGCTAACATTAATTTTATGTGTATCTCTAAATCCTATTTGATTTTCTGAATTACAGGCCCAGACTTGTAACTTACTGGTCAGCATAACTGCCAGTATCAAATGGTTGGCTGTTCTAGCTGAGCTCTTTCAACTTCTATATTTTATGGCTGTGACCAAAGTAGAAGAAGAATGTTGTGGTGAGTGAAGGCCAGTGTTCCCTCTGTGCGCACGGACTGTGTGCACATACTCACACCTTTTTTGATGTCCACTTGGTCAATTTTAGATCCTGCTCAGGTTGAATCAGGAAGGCCCCACTCTGAATGCACATGCGCGCACACTGCCTTGATACTGCTGCCCAGAATAAAACTCATTCTGCACACAGATGAAAAAAATTAGAGGGAACATTGCTAGAAGCCTAAAGGCCCACGACACTAAGGGAGTACCATAAGTCACATCACATACGACAGAAAACATCCAAATAAAGTAATATGTTTAAAGCTATTTATTTTGTTTAACTTTAATGAGAATAAAGATGTGAAGCATTCATGTTTATGTCAGTCATCCAAGTACCTTGACACTCATTTGCCAGACTGCTGGAAATGATTTTTTTTTTTTTAGCAATTTAGTTCAATACTGCCTGCATATCTTCCTCTTTGTCTCCCTAAATAGAAGGGCTAAAATTCTGACTCTTAAGAATGAATTAAAAGTATACCCTCTGTATATTTTAAAGTTTTAATCTATTGATGAATTGGTTGCCTTTGGCTAACGACCCTCCATGAGCCCCCTCCTCTGAATGGGCCCTGAGCGTATCGCTCCCCCATCGCCACATCAAGACTGCATGCACAGAGGTGGTCTCAGGCATTGGTCGTGAGCCCTTCTGCAGGCCCTGGGCAGCTGCCAACAACGCCAACCGCTGATGGTGGTCCCAGGTTGTAAGTGTAGCAAATGATTCCTCATAAAATAAAAATAGAATTTGGGAACAATTGCAGTAAGTGATGTTTAAAATTGACTAATCTGTTTTAAAGACAGAGTCAAAACGAAGCTTTAGGGCTTGGAAATACAGTCACTTTCCCATAGTCCTCTGAGTCCTATCTTGGCATCAATTGACGCGTATATGATTCTTGAACCCAGGAAGCTGCGAGATTGGTTACTTCCTTTGTGAGGTTCAAGATATGAGTACAAGGATCGTGTGTATCTGTCTCCCTGCCTCCCACCCACCACTCAGTATTGCAGCACCCTGGGGAGTCTTTTATTTTTTAAAAATAGTTAGAGCTTTGTGGCCCAGTTTTGTGTGTAACGAGCAGTTTATCCATGAAATGATAGCTAAATGTGGATTTAAAACTATAGTTGTGTACTATAGTTGCTTTCAGAGCAAGTAGTATAAATGAAAGGTTTGCCATTTCAGTGTCTCTTTTGGATGGATAATTATAGAACTATGTTACAAATATTCTAGGGTGGGGAAGGAATACCTCGTTTTAAAAAACTTTGTTCCCCTAGCTGGCAAGGTTTTGCAGTGTACTGTGGCAGCGCACTTGGTCTCTAAACATAGGTACCAAGGCACGCTATGTATATTAAAGTTCACTGAAAAGGAGCCATTTGTTGTTTGGGCAAAGGAAGGAAATGCTCTAAACAGTTATGGAACCCGCTTCTGAATTTAGTTACATTTTTCGTTTTACTTCCATAGCAACTTCACAGGATTTGAGTCCAGTTGCATTACAGAGTTGGAAACTGTGCTTACAAAAACAGGCAAAATTGCTGATTGGCATTTGGCCAGGAGTATACTAAAGATTGTAGGATTTTTTCCATCAACTTGTACTGAATTGCATAGGAGCTCCCAGAGACGTGAGTTTGTATTCACTAAAGTGATGGTGCATATAGGACTCCTTGTTAAAAAGCTTTATATTTATATTGAACCAAACTATGGTCTGATCAGCAGAGTTTGCATATTTAGTGGGTTCGAGCATCATACGGAGCCATGGTTTATGTTACCTAAAGTTTATTTAACCTGGATTAATGCCATAGACATTTAGCAAATATTGGTTTGTTTTGCCATATTGTGGTTTGTTCAGGTCCCGCCCCTTCTCCTTACCCCCTAATATATAGGCTTATTTCTTTCTTTACAAGAGTCCTGCAAGAGCAGAGCCATTAAAACAAACCAAGATTAAACAACGATTGCAGGTTCAGATTTTGCGCAACACCATGGTTAGGACAAACCAACCAACTTCAAATCTTGGGTTAGACTGTGGTTTGACTCTCCAAAATAAATCAGTTTGTTGATTGGCACAGATTCAGACTTATAAACTATCCACAGTTAGACAAAATAAATCATAGTTCTGCCCACTTGTTCTCTCTTCCATTTTTTGTTTAATTTTAATAGTTGTTCAGGGCCATGACTTGAGTGTGTTGTGTTAAACAAAAATTAATTTAAGGAAAACATAAGTTTTAAAAGGTAATTAAATTAAAATAGAGGTATCATATACCAGGTTTCTCAAAGCCCCTGGAGGCTTAAACCTGGCTTCCCGTAGCCAGCACAAATCAAATGGTCCTGCAATGCAGTGACTCTCAAATTTAGGCTTTGCCAAGTCTTCAGAGAAAGGATATATGTCAAGATGTACTTGTATCTCTCTGTATCCTTGAGAGTTACTGTATGGCTGGACGCAGCAGACAAGCCAAGAAGACCTTTTGAGTGTATTGGGCTTGAAGCAAAAGCACTGCAGGTAAAATGGGATAAAATGCAGCATACAGACCTAAAACCTTTCAATGAGACTTCAAGTCCTGCTTGTGAACAGCTTGAGTTTACCCTAGGTCAGGGATGGGGAACCTTGGCACTCCAGCTGTTTTTGGACTACAACTCCCATAATCCCCAGCCACAGAGGCCAATAGCTAGGGATTATGGGAATTGTAGGCCAACATCTGCAGGGGTGCCAAGGTTCCCCATCCCTGCCCTAGGTAATTTGGAAAAATCAATTAAGACAACATTTTGAGCAAACATTCTTGATGCATGTGGAGCCAAGGAACTTCTAATATCCATTTTTAAACTTCTATTCCCATTTTGATCTTTTATTATTATTATTTTATGACACTTTTATCCCACCCTACTTACAGATAACTCAAGGTAATGCATGTGATCTGTCCTCCCTTCCACACATGCTGCGACCTGGTGAGATAGGTTAGGCTGTGGTGACTGGCCTAAGATCACCACAACACTTTTACCATATATTCCTTAATCATTACTAAATGCTTTGGAGGTACTATTGGCCAGTAGGAGAGCCAGTCAGGATGAGGAGATTCTGCTGGACCTCTCAGTGGCATTTGATACCATTGACCATGGTATCCTTCTGCACCACCTCTTGAGTACAGGGTTGAAGGTACTGCTTTGGAGTGGCTTTGATCCATTCTCTGGGGGAGGCTCTGAGAAGGCGGTGCTGGGGAACTACCACTCGGCTCCTTGGCCACTGGCCTGTGGGGTCCCGTAGGGTTCAGTTCTGTCCCCCATGCTGTTTTACATGAGCATATTTGACAAGGAGCGATAATCCAAAGACAGGATCTCCGGAGCTGTATATCTCCATGTCTTGAATGTGGACAACCAGCTTACTGAGAACTGATGCATACACAGTTGAAGAAGAACTGCTTTTCTTAAGTGTTAATTTTTAAAAAATGATTTTATTTATTCATTTATTTTTATATCCATTTATTTACATACCGCCTGACTCCAAAGGCTCTAGGCGGTTCACACAAATAAATACAATAAGAACGGTACAAAACAGCTATTAAAGCAACAATTTAAAATAATTTAAAACATTCAACAATTATTAAAAGCCAGGCTTTAAAAACAAAACAAAACATCTTAAGGGCTCTTCTAAAGGCTGGTAAATGTGTCAAAGCACAAATGTCTATAGGGAGTGCATTCCACAGCCCAGGAGCAGCTACAGAGAAGGCCCGCCTCTGAGTCACCACCAGACGCACCGGTGTAACTGGAGACGGACCTCTCTTGATGACCTTAGTGTGCAGTGGGGATCATGCAGACAAAAGCACTCTCCCAGGTGCTTGCCCGGCCCTAAGCTGTTTGGGCTTTAAAGGTAATTACCAGTACTTTGTATTTTGCTCTGAAACCTATTGGCAGCCAATTCTGTTTTTTTAAGACAGGCGTAATATGGTCTCTCCAAGAAACACTGGAGACCAATATTTCTTCTAATTTTTTTCGTCTGTGTGCGGAATGAGTTTTGTTTTGGGCAGCAATAACAAGGCAGTGTGTGCGCGTGTGCCTTCAGAGTGGGGCCTTCCTGATTCAACTTGAACAGGATCTAAAATTGACTGAGCGGACATCAAAAAAGGTGTGAGTGCGTGCACATGTGCACGTCTTAGAGGGAACACTGCCAGAGACCTGTCTAGTCATTGCATTTTGGACCAACTGAAGTTTGGACATACAAAGGCAGCCCCATGTAGAATGCATTGCAAAAGTCAAGCCTGGAGGTTACCAGAGAGTGCACCACAGTTCTGAGTTCATTTCAACCTTATAGGACAATATAATTTCAAATTTGGGGAGAAAGTGCACAATACATATACATGATTTCATATTAAAAATGTGAAAACATTGAAACAAATATTCAGCTGGTATCCAGAAGTGAAATATTTTTTGCCTTGGGCTCCTGTACTAACTGGACTAATTTTTCTATTGTTTCTATTTCTCTTGCTTTGTGAAATGGGTCTTTAAGAAGAATGTCTGATGAAAGGCATTATTTTTAAAGGACCATTTTGTGTGATCTGCCTATTGAGAACTAATTGATTACAATGTGTTTGTAAAGCTGATGTAAACCGTAAGTCATTAACGAATGCGCATGCCAGTTATACTGGTATGGCCAGATCATCATGACCTTGTAATCTGATTACTGGATTTTTAAACTTTGAAATAAAATTGCTTGGCTAGCCATGGGTTACAATAGTGCATGGCTTTCTGGCTAGAAAACAAGATCAGTCTGCCTTCTACTGTTCCTCTGACTTAGACCCTGTGAAGATCTGTTGTAACATTCCAGATTGCATAACTCTTGTTAGGAAATTAGGAGCCTAGTGCAGGCTTGCAGGCTTCTTCCTCCCTGAATGAATTCTCCTCCTCCCTTTCAGAGTTTGTTTTAATAATGCTGCTACAGAATGGTTTGTTATCTGTTATCTGCATTTCCCCTCTTAACCAGTCTTTCAAATCAGAGTTTGAAGTGGGTTTGCAAGCCGCTGTTATAAGGAAATCTGGTTAGTGTCTATGTTATATCTACCAGGCCTTGATTGATTGATTGATTGATTAAGTACCGTCAAGTGGGTGTCGACTCTTAGCGACCTCATTGATAGATTCTCTCCAGGATGATCTGTCTTCAATTTGGCCTTTAAGGTCTCTCAGTGGTACATTCATTGCTGTCGTAATCGAGTCCATCCACCTTGCTGCAGGTTGTCCTCTTCTCTTTCCTTCAACTTTTTCCAGCATTGTGGACTTCTCAAGGGAGCTGGGTCTTCGCATAATGTGTCCAAAGTATGATAATTTGCTCCTGGTCATTTGTGCCTCAAGTGAAAATTCTGGATTGATTTGTTCTATGATCCATTTGTTTGTTTTCCTGGCTCTCCATGGTATCCTCAAAGTTCTTCTCCAGCACCAAAGTTCAAAAGCGTCAATGCTTTTTCCATCTTCCTTCTTCAAAGTCCAGCTTTTGCATCCATAGAGTATCACGGGAAAAACCATTGTCTAGACGATTCTAATCTTTGTAGGTATAGACACGTCACACCATCTAAATATCCTTTCCAAGGCCCTCATTGCAACCCTACCAAGTGCTAGTCTGCTGCGTATTTCTTGACTGCTTCATCTTTTACTCTTGATGGTTGATCCTAAAAAGCAGAAGCTATCCACCACTTCAGTGTCTTCACTATCAATTCTGAGGCTGGTTGCTGTATTCGCCTTAGAAATCTTTTTATTAATGGAGTCTAGAGCTGTTTGCATATTCACAACAAAATCTGTAGATGATGACTTTCTTTAAGAAGTGTTAATGAGAATTTATTAGAGAAGCTTACTACTTGTGCATGATCCAGGGCATTCATCCAAATCTCTGGTGCTGTGAATTTTTCAAAGAAATAGTAGCACCTACTAAGGAAGAAGAGTCTTCAGAGAGATTTGTAGACATAATAAAAGGCTATAATCAAGGGCATCTGGTGAGGGGAGGAGGGGGCGGTTGTTCCCACCCCAGATTGAGCCAGGCGCTATGGAACTCAACGAATCTGCCACTTCCTCTGCTGCCTACTCCTGTCATTGGCCATTGTGGCACTAGCAGCAGAGGAACTAAACTGCACACCTAGCTTGTGAAATGTCAGCTGGGAAGTGGTGGGCGCACATGTGCCATTTCCCAGCTGGCCTTTGGCACATCAGGCATGCTGTTCAGTTCCTTTGCCATGTGAGCTGGAGGTGTTGTGGTGGAGGTATCATGGAGAAAGAGAGGTGGTGGCAGTTAGTTGGTGCTGCACGACCTTGTGCTATTCTTGTTATAAACCTCCAAGGGCCTTCTGATTTTTATTTTCACTGCGTGGATGCTGCTGTAGTTCAGCTCCTTCTTACAGTGCAGAGTGCTTTGAGAAACCCTGGGCCACTTGGGAGGAACTCCCACTGTGGACCCTTCCCATACCAATGTTTTCACTCCCAGAACCATAATACTGCCAGGAGAACCCAATGGCTCCTGCATCTGAGAGTATTGCCAGAAGAGACGCTGGTTGAGACTTGAGCACTTATCCTAGTCCAGGGCGATGGTGCTTATTGGGCTCCTCTCTCCACTTCCAGACAGTGTGGTTTTTGGAGGTTTGGCAAGATGTCCACGTCTTGACCTCTCCTTCCTTAGTAGAGTAATGCCACTGAGCTGCATCTCGAGATCCTTTCCTCACCCCTCCTCCTTTACAATTCTGTGACACCCAGTCCTGATGAACTGCTGGTGCTTACCCTCAAATCTTGCCCATAATTGGAGAAATGGACATGACGTTGCTCTTCAGGTGCCTTGGTGCAAGTCTTTAGCCTTCTTTTAGTATGCCAAGAAAAAAGGATGCTGTGCTTGTCTCAGCCTTCAGATCACGGAAGCAACCACCATCACACTATGTCATCTACCTCTTCAGACAAATGCTGCAAGCATGGGAAGTGCTGAGTAGCAGCATGAAGCTTCTCAGAATGTCAGTGCCAGATTACCAGGGCTTGCTAGCACACCTGGAATATCTTCCTCTACTTCCTCTGAAGAGGGCTTTTCTGGACCTAGAATCTAATCTGGAATCAAAACTTCCCATCCTTGGCATCCTACAAAACACCAAATAATCTGTGTGGTGTGCAGAAGTCAGCAAGCAAGTAATCTGTTTTGTATCTTAGCTTTTCCTTGTGGATTGAGCTTAGGCATTGAGCTTGGAATAAAAAGGGATTTTTTTTTAACAGTATCAAATTAAATTGGTGACCTGGAATGTTCTCTCAACTCATGGTTTTATCCTTTTTCAGATCAATAGATTCATATATCCAAATGATATGATGGCTTTGCTTACATGGATACCTCTCAATAAAAAGAGAGCATGGTTGTAGCAATTGCCCTGGTTTGTGATCAGATTTGCTTGTGTAAACCTTCCTGACACAAAGGTTGCAGACATGAGGCATCTATAGCCTCCAGCATTTAATGGATGAAGACATGCTTGTAATACCCTTATTCTTATATCAAGTACCTGGACGTTCAAACCCGTTCAGAGGTCCATAAAAGGGCCTCCAACCGGTTTGTGCACATCTCTAGTTCTCAGTAGTTGCTGGTTTGGGACAGTTCACCCATTTTGTGTTGGGTGGTGTGGTAATGGATCATAATCTAAAACCTCTGCTTATGTAGCCCAAGGCTGGCAGAAGGTGGGTTGTGATCTACTAAAAGCTTTATTTAACAAAAACAAAAATGTGTTTCCCCCCCCCCCGCCCCACTTGATTTCACTGTTGAAACAAAGGGAGTTTGAGGAGAAAACTAATCTGGAGTGCCTTTTTGTTCAAAGGTCTGTGACAAGGTTTGTGCGAAGGTCTACATGTGCTCAGCCCAAGGCACCTTGTTCCTTAAATCTAAATGCATATCTGTCCTCACCACAAGCTACAATTTTGCACCTCTCTCTGGTTGGTGCACCTAGAAAAAACCACAAATATTTATTACATTATCATCTCAACCTTCCCCCAGGGAGCTTGAGATGAAAGCTTCCCCTTTCCCTGTTATCCTTACAACAACCCTGAGAAATAGGTTAGACTAAGAGATGGTAACTGGCCCCAGATCACCCAGCAAGCTTCATGGCTGTTTCTCTCTGGTTCTGGTCTATATTCTGATCATTCTAATTTACTGCTCCTGAACTTTGTGTCTGTTATTCTGAGCTACTGCCTCGTTTCCCTCTGTAGTTGTTGGGGACCCTCTTAACTGAAACCCAGGGGAGTCCTCAGAGAGGGCCTGTGGCCAGTAGAGCCCCGAGTCTGAGATTCCTCTTCTATGCAACCCTACCCCTCATAGCTCTAGAGAACACCTGGACAAGGCTATACCTGGGAAAGACCACATTCCTGGGGAAGGCCATATTCTGGAGATCTTGAACCTAGCCCCCGCAGAGGAACCACTATAGTCTCCACCAGATCCCCAGGAACACCACTGCTGATGATCCCAGGTTCAGATGTCATGCTTGGCTCCCAGCTTGCAGACTGGTTCAGGAGGGGCCTCATGAGGTGGAGGGGTAGAACGGCTGTGACATGTTTAATGACTTTTTTGTGGATAAAATCTCCCATATTCAGGCCAGCTTGGATTTAGACCTCACAATTACTACAGTATCTGATCGGAGATGTCCAGCAACTCCTCTTATATGGTCAGACTGGATCAGTTTGTGACTTGTGAGGATGTGGACAAGCTGCTTAGAGTGGTCCAGCCTACTACCTGTTCTCTTGACCATTGCCCGACATGACTTATACTATCTGGCGGGGAGTTGTTGTAGAAGGCCTAGTAGAGATCATAAGTGCTTCCCTGAGGGAGGGCAGGATGCCTCCTTGCCTTAAGGAGGGAATTATTAGACCTCTTTTGAAGAAAGATAGATCCCTCAGAGTTAAGCAACTATAGGCCTGTCTCTAACCTTCCATGGTTGGGCAAGGTAATTGTGAGGGTGGTGGCCTCCCAACTCCAGGCAGTCTTGGATGAAACTGATTATTTAGATGCATTTCAGACCAGCTTTCGGGTGGGCTATGGGGTGGAGACTGCCTTGGTCAGCCTGATGGATGATCTCCAATTGGGAATTGACAGAGGAAGTGTGACTCTGTTGGTCCTTTTGGATCTCTCGGCTGCTTTCAATACTATCGACCATAGTATCCTTCTGGAGTGTCTGAGGGGGTGCGGGGGGGGGGTGAGAGGTACTGCTCTGCAGTGGTTCTGCTCCTACCTCTCAGGCAGGTTCCAGATGATGTCCCTTGGAGACTGTTGTTCTTCAAAATCTGAACTTTTGTATGGTGTCCCTCAGGGCTCTGTATTGTCTCCGATGTTGTTTAACGTCTACATGAAACCGCTGGGAGAGATTATCAGGAGATTTGGTGCAGGAAGATTTTGGAAGAAGGCAGGGCCGAGGAAGGGAGTCTTTTGCCCACCTTCTCTCCCACTCGGTCCATCCGTCTGTCCGTCCTTCCCTCCCTCCTGCAGTCAGTCAGTGGTGGCCGCGGTGGTGAGTGCTTGACTGCCTTTCTTTTAGCAGCCTGTCTCCAGCGCACCCACCCCAGCCAGCCCTATCCCAGATATTCCTTTCCCATAGTTTTGGGAGGTGGGAGAGCTCTTGCTGCCATCCTGCTCCGCCACCGCTCAGTTTTTAAAAGCAAAAGGACATCCCCCTCCCCCCGGCCCCCTCCGAGTTCCTGTCCTGATTTCAGCCAACACAGTGTTGGCAACCCTACCCACCCCCAAACCTGTGTAAAGGGGAAAGAGCCAGAAGGCATGCATCATGTGATTTTGGGTAGGGTGAAGGAGCAACTATACTTTTGAAGTTTTTGAGTTGGACTAGCTGGTGGCAGCTGATGTACAGAGAACCTAAATAGACTTTTAACTAGTCCTGTGGTGAAGCAGAGAATGGAATCCAGATCCTTCTCTTCTGTTTTTCTGTTGTTTACTCACAAGACCAATCCTTTGGGGCTGCAGTTCTAAAATAGTAGCAGTATAAGAACACACAGCAAGCTAAGGATATTCTAATCCCTTGAATGCTGTTGTGGCATTTTCTTCCCCTACCCCAGGAGTTCTGTTTTCATCACTGGAATGCAATTGCCCTCATTCCTTGCTCAAGGAATTAAGTCATTTATATCTATTTGTTTATGTTGGAGTCCTGGTGGGAAGACAGCATTGTGTGGGAAAGATCCCTTTTCCCTGGGCTTCTGTCCTCCTTTCTCCTGGTTATTCCAAGGATACAATGCAGTTAACGTCAGCATGAAGGTGTAGGTTGCTAAATTATAGTAATGGGACTCACTTTGAAGGCAAAGAGTCCTGTGATGCACCCAACCCAAAGCAACAATTTCATGACAAACTTCATTTTAAACATGAGCACATGTATGCATCCTTGCTTAGGCGTAGTTCTTTGACCTTTCAAAATATTGGTTATTTTAGGATGTGGTATACTGGATTTGGACTGCATTGGTGAACAGCTGGCTCCTTGCTTGTTGTATACCAGAATAGCTAAACTGCAATAGCTCTAGTTTTTTATAATCTTCCTTAGGCATGACCTTTCAACCCATTTGTTGTACCCTGCTCTATTTTCCACTTAAGTGTGTCCGAAGAGGTTCTCTGCCCCCCACTTCTTAAAGGAGCTCGTGTGCGCACTCTCTCATTCACTCATTCACACACTCACTCACTGTTGCCAAGAAGCCATGTTATATATGCATATGCCTTTGTGGTGTGGTCAGTTGAGAAACCTTTCTTCTGTTTTGCTGATTATATGGTATCAAATAGCAATTCATCGGTACTGTATTCACTTTCAGCTGTCTTTCTCTTGCCATTCAGTAATGAAAGATGAAGTTGTGGTGCTTTCTGAACATTCTGTAAATATGAAGATGTAGTTTTGTCAAGTCGTTCTTCAGAACTAGTTAATAATATTGGGGGGCTTTTTCTTTTTGAAGATTTATATTCTGTCAACCGAGCCCTCAAGAAGGCTTACAACATCACACTTCACGACACATACACCCAGATAAACTCAGAAATATTCTTGCTGATTTGAGGTCTTAAAAGCAAAATTAATCTATTGCATAGTTTGAAGAATTTGTATGTTTGTGCGAAACAAAATCATATACTTCCTGATGATATACAGATACCAAATTTTGCATGAACAATCATGCCACTGAGATTAGTTGAACACACTACTTTTAGACTGGAATATGCTTGGGGAAAGATTTAAATAAGACATCCTGAATGTAATCATATTTTAACTATTCTCAACAGATTTTTAACACTCAAATCAAATCAATAATTCCAAAATGACATCATGCCCAAGAAAAGGAGGCTATTCTTCTCAGATTCAAATTTACCATATATGTGTTAGATAACTTGGAGGGGAGATTTCTCTATCTACCCCAGCTGCAGCAAAAGTGCACAGGTAAGGAGAGCACTGCTAATTAATATTGTCTGGAGGCATGAAGTTAAAGTTCCAAATAAAGTAGTTTGTTTAGGAAATTGATCAGGGAGATAGATAAGCCTACGTGCCTGGCTTTTAGCTACATAAAGGAAGTGTGAAGGGAAGAAGAAGGAAGTCTCTCTCTCCAGGTGAGAGAATGAAACTTGAGACTATCAGCCTAACAAAGGGCAAGTAGAGTAGAGAAAACATGGTCAGAGAGGGAATGCCCTTTTTGGCTGTCTCTACCCCAGTGCTCCTAGTCGTCAATAGGACTGCTGGTGCTAAGAGTCGATGCCATCAGGACCCGCATCTCCAGCAATATAGTGATTTCTCAATACAATGAATAATGTTTGCAGTTAAAATCTTACAAATTTCAAACTTTTGCAAGCACATTAATTTTAATAAAAACCTATTACATATATGAAAGTTCAAAACATTAAATATATGTGTAATCTACGCAAAATGACTTTGCCCGGTCAATTACGGGCCTCACCTACTAGTGCATCATATTTGATAGTCAATTTTTTTGGAATTATATTTTTATTTTCTCTCACATTAAATGAAACTATGATTTGTATTGTTTGTTCTAAATTGATAGTGATGAAGATGCAAATATCTTAAATCCCATATTCATCTGAACACTAATTTTTCTATTAACTAATGCTCTGCTTCCTTTGTTTAGGAGATAATGAAGTATGAATTACCACTTCATCTTTCAGATTATTTTGAAAGTGAATTAATGTAATTTTAAGAGTAGAACTCAGTCTCTCTAGACCAGTATTTCTCAATTGTTTTTGAAGTCATGGGCTGGTACATTCTTTGTGTGCATTTTCCCAGACTAGCAGTTAGTAAAGGGGTCTTCCTCCTTGCCCCCACTCCCAGGCACCCCCCCAAAAAATACCAATTTCGAGCTGGTGGGGGCCACCACTGCTGGGAGCTCTCTGGAATTCATTTCTAGGCAGGCATTCCTTGCTGCTGGGATAATGTTCATTTTGCTTCCTTTTTTTTTTTTTTTAAACATTTATATACCGCTCTATAGCTGGAAGCTCTCTAAGCGGTTTACAATGATTTAGCATATTGCCCCCCAACATTCTGGGTACTCATTTTACCGACCTCAGAAGGATGGAAGGCTGAGTCAACCTTGAGCCCTTGGTCAGGATCGAACTTGCAACCTTCTGGTTACAGGGCAGCAGTTTTACCACTGCGTCACCAGGGGCTCTTCTGGCTCTCCTGGGTCCCTTATATTCCTTGAAATGAACATAATCCCAGTAGCAAGGGCTGCCTGACTAGGAATGATCTCTGGAGAGCTCGCTTGGGCTCCTTGGATCCTGCGCCCTGCCCCCTTTGCACTAGGCTACTTGCCTAGAAATGAGCTCCGGAGAGCTCCCAACGGTGGTGGCCCCCACCGGCTCAGAATTGGCTTGTGGGGAGGAGTTAATTCATCATGGACCGGCACTCAACTCCTCACGGACTGGCACCAGTCCACAGACTGGCAGCTGAGAAACACTGCTCTAGACAATCTAGTGTCATTTCAAGTTTGGGTCCCTTTGCACACCTGGCTGCCAAATCTGAACATGAAGCTCCTTATATTTATTTATTTACTTATTTAGTTATTATTTCTTGTATTATATACTGCCTGATATGTGCATCTCTAGGCAATGTACACAATTTAAAACACAACAAATATAAAAGTAAAAAAACGACGATTTCACAGAATAAAAAGTTAAAAAAAATTTTATAGGATAAAAACAAACAGTTTACAATTAATTTAAGTTTGCCAGAGAAAACAGATGTGTCTTGAGGGTCCTGAGTCACTACCAGGCAAATGGTGGTGGTCAACCATAACCAGACCTCTCCAGATGATCTTAATAGGCGATAGGGTTCCCATCCTATCCTAGGACAGAGAAGGTGCTCTGTTAAGTATCCTGGGCTTTGTAGGTAATAACCAGCACTTTATAATTTACTTGGAAATATATCTGCAGCCAGTGCAGTTTTTTTAAAATTGGTGTTATGTGGTCTTTTTGGGTTATCCCAGAGAACAATCTGGCTGCCGCATTCTGTACCAGTTGTAGTTTCCAGACTATGTAAAAAGGCAGCCCCACGTAGAGTGCATTACAGTAGTCAAGCGTGGAGGTTACCAGCACATGCACCACTGTTTTAAGGTCATTTAAGATTTATTTTACATTTATTTATTTTTACATTTTATATCCCACTCTTCCTCCGAGGAGCCCAGAGCGGTGTACTACATACATAAGTTTCTCCTCACAACAACCTTGTGAAATAGGTTAGGCTGAGAGAGAAGTGACTGGCTCAGAGTCACCCAGCAAGTATCCTGGCTGAATGGGGATTTGAACTCTGGTCTTCCCAGTCCTAGTCCAGCACTCTAACCACTATACCACACTGGCTCACACAAAGGCATCATCTCATTCTGCATGGGAGATGGCAATGATAAACCTCTCCTGTATTCTACCTTAGTCTACCAAAGACAACCACAGGGCTCTGTGATTGCCAGGAGTTGACACCGACTCAACAGCACATTTTACTTTACCTCCAGAAATGGGCATAGCTGACGTATTGGCCAAAGATGATTAAAGATGACTCCTGGCCTCTGCCTCAACCTGAGAAACCAGAGAGAGTTTTGGATCCAGGAGCACTCCCAAACAGTATTCCTGATATTTCAAAGCAAATGTAACTCCATCTAGAACAGGCAGATATAAACCATCTCTCGGGTCCCACCCCACACCCCCACAGTCAGTACCTCCCATCTTATTTGGATTTAAATTTAGTTTGTTATCCCTCATCCAACCCATTACTGCCTTCCCTTTAGGGAAGTTATGCCATTTCCTGATGAGGTCGATATGGAGAAATAGTTCTGAGTGTCAGCATATTGATAACACCCTGCACCAAACCTCCTGATGTATAGATGTTAGAACATTGGAGATGGTATGGTTTGAAGCTTTTGGTGGTGTTGCCCTAGTTGAAGTATAATTATCTTGCTTTCTGTCATCGTATATCAAGCAGCACCGTAGTAGTAGTAATACTAATAATAGTAGTGGTAGTAATAATAATAAATAATCACTTTAAATGATCAAAAGTTGGCCTTTTAAAAATTTGGGTTGTATATGAAAAAACACATGTTCAATGATACAGCCTCCCTGCTGACCCCCTGGAGGAGCTTTTTTAAAAGGGAGCTCAGCTAGCTGCCCTAAGGAGGAGGAGACAGAGTCGGTCATTGGGTGAATGCCATTGTGCTCATGCTACTTAGAATATAATCTATTATTAATTTCATTAACTTTGATATTTATGTCCCTCATACTGCCCCCAGATTCCTCAACACTATCACTAACATAGATTAGAATTCTCATCTCACTTATAAGCATCTTCTACATCTTTCATTGTCGGGTAATATCATAGCCACCCTAAATGCCTCTCTACAAGAGGTAATGGGATGGATGAGGCTTTAAGTTTTGTTATTTTTAAATTACTTGAACTTTTTAACTGTTCAGTTGTTCTGTGGATTGTTTGTTTCTTGTTTTATTGCTTGTGAACTGCCCAGGGTTACCAGATGGGGCAGTATAGAAATGTGATGGATAAATAAATAGGCATGTATTGAAAGTGCTGGTAAATCCAGCAGTCAGCAGCTCTTCCTCCAGATACTTGCATAGCTGTGGCAGGTCCACCAGAACATTGCCTGGTTTGCTTCTATGGTTTTACTGTCTCTGGTGCTGAGAAGAGAAGATTAGAGAAGATGAGTGTGTGTGTGTTACATTTTTTTAACATCCCGCTATTCCTCATTATCTGAACAGCTTCTAATTATAATATGCAGGGTCTTGCCATTTCATAGATTAAAACAGTGAATACAGCTGCACTTAAAATATGATCAAGAATTAAGATAGTGAATACAGCTCCAGTGAAAATATGTTTTGAGCTAGACTGAAAACGGCAGTAGGGATCTTCAGAACTGTGCCCCTTCAGACATCTCCAGTTAGAACTGATTGTCAAGAGAATGAGGGCTTGGTGATATTGCTTGAGGCAGTTGGCTTGGCCAGCCTGTCCTTCTATAATTTCTTCCAGAATCTTTCTCTGTTACTAACTCCTAAAGCAACAAATGTCCCCACTTTCAAAACTATTGTTCACTTATTTTCTTCTGCCCTAAAGAACAAGAAAGTTCGGTTTAAAACTTGAGCTTGAGAAAATCTACAATTTTATCCATCCCAATGTGTGATTTTCTAGATTGCTGCATGGAGGCATCTATGTAGAACTGTTTGAAGGTTACCCAAAGCCTGCTGTGTGAGTGGTTGAGAGAGTGGGTGAGAGATCCCTTGTGCAGTTAAGCTCCCGTATGGATATGACCACAGGGTGAAAGCAAAAATTACTCACATGTGTGGTGTGGGGGCAGGAGCTTGAACATCTCTGCTCTCCTTCATTTTTCTTTTTTCTTTTTGGTTACAAAATGTTGCTGTAGTAGATTCAAAAACTCATTTGACTCATTTAGAGAGACTGGGCTGTATCCAGAGTAATGTGCATGTATGGAGCACTTCCATGTGCACATGAAATGGTGGTAGCAGATGTTTGTAACTGGGACAGTCACATCTCAAGGGGTGCTGTTGTGGGCCTCCCAACCTTAGGTGATTTGAAGGGAAATGATTTCCCCTGGTGCAAACAGAAGCAACCTCACAATTTTCTGAATTCAAGCAGTTTTTCTGTAGCAAATGATAATTGTGTTTGCATTGCACGAAAAGAAAAACAAACAAAATTCTTCACCAAGCTAATTAAAACTATGTGCCCCAAACCCCTGTGTCCTGTATAAATTATGCCCATCAAGCAAATATTCATGTTTTCTCTTACTTTGCATAATTTTTGCTGCCATTTTGTTTTCCTAATGCTGGTTTTGCTAATCATAGATCAGACAAGGAGGGATGCAGAGCACTGCCTATAACCATGGAAAGTTTTGTTTGTGTTAGAATTCTAGGGTTCCTTATGAGTATTTCCAGCCAAGACTCTGACAGCATTATTGCCCATACACTGTCAAGTATAGCTTTGCAATCTTAAGGGTTAGAAACTTTTTAAAAGTGAAAGACCAAGATTTTCAGCAAGCTGAGTTCTGTGCCCAGTACCACAGTCTGTGGGTTTTCTGCACTCCTACTGAATCAGAGCATATGCACATCCCTGTAAATTGCTACCCGTTTATACAAATTCAATCCAGGAAGTCCCAAATACAGCAAAAGGCTGTGGGCATACTGTTGTACTTCTTCCCACTGTCCAGTGCAGGCTGTCAAAAGTACAAAAGTATGTACTAGAGCAGGGGTAGGCAACCTTTATCACTCCAGCTGTTGTTGAACTACAACTCCCAGCAGTTGGTTGTTGACCCCCACTTTAGATCAATAATGCCCATGTTAAAATATTTATTTGCCACATTCCCATGTTCTCAGCTAAGACAACAAAGGAAAAGGAATAAGTGCAAATGCTATGGTAGAGCTAAATATTCCTAAAAATATTGTGTAGGATACATCTCAATATCTATTATTAAAACTCTACTGTACATTCTTAATCTCTTGCAGACTTACATTGGTAGTGTGGTGATATCAATAAATCCGTACAGATTGCTGCCTATTTATTCACCGGAGAAAGTGGAAGAATACAGAAATAGAAACTTCTATGAACTCAGACCTCACATGTAAGTATGGTGCTAAACTTTTAGGTTATTTTTATTCTTGAAAGTAATACAGCTATAGATGGGAATAGCTGTTTCCTATAACTCACAGAATGTGTTTGATCTATTATGCCTTTTAGTAGCTCCAGGAATACAGTGTGTCATTAGACTTTTTCAAGGGCAAAAATCTGGATATTTTATTCAGTGACAGTCTTAGAATTTGATTTTAGAGCCAATGTTCTTTGGCAACTGCACTTTGAAGCTACAGGGAATTACTGAGGATACTCAGGAGAACCCTTTCCTTTCTAAAACCAGTTGAGGAAGCAGGGAGCTATATACCTGGTAGAGTGATTCCAGAATCACTAGCACTGAAATGTGCAAGTGTGAATAACTATGGATCAGATCCAGACAATGCAGCGTCTCCTTAGCGTCTCCCAGAGGGGCAAACAGACCAGAAATGGAACTTTTTGAAGAGAGAGAAATGGTGGGGTTTTTTTGTGCAATACAAAAACTTGGTATTTGGCATTAAGTGTAATAGTGAGAGTGAAGGCAGCTCCCAAGGCAAAAGAGGAGAGAGAGAGGTGAGGAAGAGAGGGCCCTCTGGGGCCTTATATTTGGCCATAAATGTGAATATTCAAAGTTTCTCACCAGGGTGAGAAAAAGACCCGGTGAGGGTAGTGGAGGGGAGAGAAGATATTTGATACCTTTCCCGAAGTCTGCTGTCTTGAGATTGATGCCAAGAAGGCGGAATTCATCAGGGGAGATCCAGGGTTTGCTCAGCACAACGGGTACTGCCAAAATGGGAGGTGAGGCTGCCAGGTTCCAAGTGGGATAAGGGACTCTATGTGCCAACAACTAGTCACAGGGAGCATCAGGACAATTGGATGCAGAGCTAGCCCAGGGGTTGGCAACCTTGGTTCTTCAGCTGTAGCTAAACTACAACTCCCATCACCCCCAGCTGTATTATTATTGCAGTTGGGGATGATGGGAGTTGTAGTTCAGCAACAGCTGGGGAGCCAAGGTTGCCTACTCATGGGTTAGCCCATAGCAGGCCCTCTGCTGGAATGATCCGGACTCGGTGATTGTACTTGGGGTTCCAGTGCTTTGAACTCAGGGATATCCAAGGCAGTCTTGTGTAGAGTGACTAACCATCAGGAGCTGAGTGATTTGCAAGTTTGCTCAGGGGAGGAGAAACAACTTCTGGCCTCACATGAGCCATTGCAAGGGGCAAGCAGTTGAGGTCAAACACAGGCAGGCTAAGCAGAACTCCAAGACAGTAAAGGGCCGACCTTGCCCTCACAATCTCGTGTCTAGAATCTCTCACACATGTCTGCAAGCAAAGACTATTTATAGGATTTGAAACAACCTGCCTAAAGAGCAGGAGGCTGTTGGGTCAAATCCCCGCAGGTGTGTTTCCCAGATTATGGGAAACTCCTGTATCGGGCAGCAGCGATATAGGAAGGTGCTGAAAGGCATCATCTCACACTGCGCGGGAGGAGGCAATGGTAAATCCCTCCTGTATTCTACCAAGGAAACCACATGGCTCCTTGGTTGCCAGGAGTCAACACTGACTCGACAGCATGAATTCTAAATCTGCAAAGGTGGGAAGAACTACAGATTGAGGGGATTTCTGAGGCGGGGAAATCTTTTAATTAGCATTCTTTATTTGAGGGGTCCTGGGGAGATGTGCAGGCACAGAGTTTGCTCTTCAAGCGAGAGGATCACATCCAAAGGGCCTTGTTATTCATATCTAATGAATTGTTAGGAAGTTTGCTCCTATTGCATTTTAGGGTGCAACTGATCAGTCTCCCTGGCCCTGCCTTTTGTCCTGACACTCTTGTTTATTCCCAATGGAAATTTAGCTTTGTTTAGAATACAGATCACCACAGGTGTAGTCGGTGCCTTCTCAGGCTTGTACAGACTCTTGATTGCCAGTTTTCTTGGGCCTTCTTCATCAGGCTTGTGTGTCTGCTACAGTTTGGTTCTCAGTGAATGCTAAATTCCAAAATGGAGGCAAGGCTACCTGGCAACAACATGTGACCTTATGCCATTGTGCTCAATTTCCCTGCCTCTGCAAACTGCAGCCAGTGAAGAAGAGTGGGGCAGGGGAAGCTGGATGCTATAAGCATGACTGGCTATTTCAAGTGCATGATTAGGAGGGCTCACGGGGCAGCTGCTGCTTTAGGTGGTAGTCCCTTGTATCGTAACATGTCTGTCTCAATACAAATACTCTTTAGGGAGGCTAATTCATATTTAAACATGTGCAAATATATCTTTATTGAACCAGAGGCTTGAATAAGCTGTGAAAAGCATATCTTAACCTGTGACTACCACCTAATGGTGCATCGGAACATGACTTGACTAGCAAGCCAGAGGTTGCCGGTTTGAATCCCCCTGCTACCTATAATGGGCAGCAGTGATATAGGAAGATGCTGAAAGGCATCATCTCATACTGCATGGGAGGAGGCAATGATAAACCCCTCCTGTATTCTACCAAAGACAACCACCGGGCTCTGTGGTCTCTAGGAGTCGACACCAACTCGACGGCACACTTTACCCTTACCTTTACCATCTGAGGGCAAAATACAGGCATGTTGCAGGTGGTTGCAGCTGGTATTTCTTCCCCTGTCCCCAAGCAGGGTTATAGCCCTTCAGATGGACAATTTGGATTGGGAAACCAGCATGGCAGTGCGAAGGATTATATCTCCAACACTGCAAACTCAGATCAAAATCAGAGCTGCTTTTAAATAATAATTAAAAAGTTGGGAAAAAGTCCCATGCCTTGTCTGTTCTGGCCCAAGTTACATTGGAAATAACACAAGTAGTGCCATGGAGGTTTCACCCATTTAAGTGTTAGTCACTCCAGAAAGTAGCTTAGTTGGATGTCTCTTACTCTAGTCTTAGTTCAGTATGTTTCTTTCTGATAGGCATAATCAAATTATCAGTTTACTGACATAGGATGATTTCTGCAGTGGAAACTCTTAATCTATTTTATAGAGCAGTGAAATACTACGATATGTATGCTATATAAGCATCACTGCACACACAAACCAAGGAATCCTAAGCAATGTATTTGCCTCACTAG